>NC_084850.1:28783811-29459359 GCF_033115175.1 Lepus europaeus | reverse complement strand
TTACATACTGTCTTCCACAGTGGCTGCACCAGTTTAAATTCCCACTAACATTGGATTAGAGTACCCTTTTCCATATATCCTCGTCAGCATTTGTGGTTTGTTGATTTATTTATGTGAGTCATTCTAACTGGAGTGAGGTAAAACCTCATTGTGGTTTTCATTTGCATTTCTTTGATGGCTAGTGATCCTGAGCATTGGAACTCATAAAAGAGCTTGGTAAAGTAGCAGGATATAAAATCAACACACAAAAATTGATAGCCTTTGTATACACAGACAATGCCATAGCTGAGAATGAACTCCAAAGATCAATCCCAATCACAATGGCTACAAAAAAATTGAAATAACTTGGAATAAATTTAACCAATGATGTCAAAGAATTCTATGATGAAAATTATAAAATATTAATGAGAAAAATAGAAGAAGACATAAACTGTGGAAAATATTCTATGTTCATGGATTGGAAGAATCTGTATCAATAAAATATCCATACAAAATCAAGCAATTTATAGTTTCAATGTAATCCCAATCAAAATACTAATGACATTCTTCTCAGATCTAGAAAAATGATGCTAAAATTCATATGGAAACACAAAAGACCCTGGAGAGCTAAAATGATTTCATACAACAAAAATAAATCTGGAGGCATCACAATATCAGATCTCAAGACTTACCACAGGGCACTTATAATCAAAAGAGCCTGGAACTGTTACACAAACAGATGTGTAGACCAATGGAACAGAATAGAAATGCCAGAAATGAATTGACACATCTACGACCAATTTATTTTTGACAAAGCAGCTAAAATCAACCCATGAAGCAAAGACAGTCTCTTCAACAAATCATGCTGGGAAAACTGGATCTCTGCCAGAAGAAGTGTGAAACAAGGCGGAGCCAAGATGGTGGATAGTGAGGGCGCACACTGATAGTCTAGGAAAAGATAGCTAAATAAAAGTGGAGTTACTGTAGCCTCAGGAAAAGGCTCAGGAAAAAATTGCAGAGGAAACTCTTCCGGATCTAGTGGATGTGACACGGAGGACTTACAGGTAGAGCAAGGTCGCCCACTGCATGGAAGCCGAGCCACAGGAGCTGAGCCGCGGGAGCAGAGCAACAGGAGCTGAGCTGCAGAGTCTGCGCACCAGCGCTGGAAGGGGAGGTGAGAAAAAAACCTCGGTAACCCAAGACATTGGTGGGAGAAGGCAGAAACAGCCTAGAGGGAATGCGGCCTGAAGCCCCACTGGGGAAAGTTCACCAGGCTGACTGGAGGAGAGAAAAAAATGAATAAATAAGGGGAACTGGCACAGACATTAGCCTCTCTCTCCACTCACCTTACAAGCCGAGCAAGACAAAGAGCATACATAAAATTTTACATACGTGAAATGGCTCCTGCCATTAGCCAAGCAGAAAAACCTGACTCTGGTGGGGAGAAATAACAAGAGGTTAGGACCTAGTGAAAGAGCAGAGCTAACAAACTGAGACTGTGAAAATCTGAGGGTGGGTGAGAGAACTCACTGAGTACACAAACTCAGTAACCTTGGCAACCCAGTGAGAGACTGTGGAGAAATTTGAGACCACACTGAGGGCTGCATAAACTCTTTGTGCGGTCCCAGGGGTAGGCAGATGATTACCCACAGTGCCAGATTTCATACATCAACTACCCTCAATTCCACTCAGCTGTGCGGAATTAATTCCCAACTGAGTAAAAAAAGAGAGAGAGAGAGAGAGAGAAAGAGCGAGAGCAAGCAAGAGAGAGAACAACCTGGGTGAGTCACCTAGGCACACCGTTAACCCTGAAGAACCAAACGGAGCTCTCTGGCCAAACCCATCACAAATTCTAAGGATCCATCAAAAGTAGATGGTCCAGTTAATCTGTAGTCATAGTATAACCAGAAAAAAACACCACAACAAAGAAATCAAAGAACATCTCCACAATGCCAAACAAACGCAGAAACAAGAACAAGGAAGGCACTATAATTCCCCCAAATGAAAAAGACTCCTCAATTCAAGTTTATGAAGATGATGAGATAGAAGAAATTAAAGAAGCAGATCTCAAAAAATTGATAAGAAAATTAAGAAGTTCTCAAAAACAAATTCTTGAACTACAGAAATCCTTACTGGACAGGATAGAAAATCTCTCGAGTGAAAATGAAATATTAAGGAGGAATCAAAATGAAACACAGAAACTAGTAGAACATGAAACTGTGATAGTGACGAGAAATCATAAAGAAATGAAGAATTCAATAGATCAAATGACAAACACATTAGAGAGCCCTAAAAAGGGAATGGGTGAAGCAGAAGAGAGAATATCAGACTTAGAGGACAGAGAACAGGAAAGGAAACAGTCAAATCAAAGAAAAGAAGAGGAAATTAGAAATCAAAAAAAATATTGTTGGGAATCTACAGGATACTATTAAAAAAAACCCAACATTCAGGTTCTAGGAGTTCCTGAAGGCATGGAGAGAGAGAAAGGATTAGAAGGCATTTTCAGTGAGATAAGAGCAGAAAATTTCCCAAGTTTGGAGAAGGACAGAGACATCCTAGTACAGGAAGCTCATAGAACCCCTAATAAACATGACCAAAAGAGATCCTCACCACGACATGTTGTAATTAAACTCACCACAGTGAAACATAAAGAAAAGATCCTAAAATGTGCAAGAGAGAAATGTCAGACTACTCTCAGAGGATCTCCAATTAGACTCACATTGAATTCTCATGAGAAACCCAAAGAGCTAGGAAGGAATGGCTAGACATAGCCCAGGTACTAAGAGAGAAAAACTGCCAGCCCACAATATTATATCCTGCAAAGCTCTCATTTGTGAATGAAGGTGAAATAAGGACCTTTCACAGCAAACAGAAATTGAAAGAATTCGTCGCCACTCGTCCAGCATCCAAAGATGCTTAAAGATGTGATACACGCAGAAACACAGAAACACTGTCACCAATATGAAAGAAGGTAAAGGAAGGAAACCTCACAGCAAAAGATCACAGGAAGTTGAAAACATATATTAGAAAATATCTTTGGCAAATGGCAGGGCAAAGTTACTACTTAGCAATAGTCACAATGAACGTTAATGGCCTGACTGTCCAGTTAAAAGACACAGATTGGCTGATTGGGTTAAGGAACAAAACCACCCATCTAACTGCTGCTTACAAGAAACACATCTTTCCAACAAAGATACATACAGACTGAAAGTGAAAGGCTGGAAAAAGATATACCATGCCAACACAAACGAAAAAAGAGTGGTTGTAGCCATCTTAATATCGGACAACATAAACTTTACCACAAAAACTGTTAGGAGAGACAAAGAGGGGCACTATATAATGATTAAGGGATCCATTCAACAGGAAGATATAATTATTATCAATGTATATGCACACAATTACAGGGCACCAGTTTATTTAAAAGATTTGTTAAGGGACTTAAAGGGAGACTGACCCCAATAAAATAGTACTGCAGGACTTCAATACTCCACTCTCAGAGATAGACAGATCAACCAGACAGAAGATCAACAACGATACAGCAGATTTAAACGACACTATAGACCAAATGGATCTAACAAATATGTATAGAACTTTTCATCCTACACTTAAAGAATTTACATTCTTCTCAGCAGTACATGGAACCTTCTCTAGGATTAACCACATACTAGGCAATAAAGCAAGTCTCAGCAAATTCAAAAGAATTAGAATCATACCATGCAGCTTCTCTGATCACAGTGGAATGAAGGTGCAAATTAGCAACTCAGAAATCCCTAGAGCATATGCAAACACATGGAGATTGAACAACATGCTCCTGAAGGAACAATGGGTCATAGAAGAAATTAAAAGAGAAATCAAAAACGTTCTGGAAGTAAATGAGGATAACAGCATAACATACCAAAACTTATGGGATAGAGCAAAAGCAATGTTCAGAGGAATGTTTGTATCAATAGGTGCCTACATCAAGAAATTGGAAAGGCACCAAATAGATGAGCTTTCAAGTCATCTCAAGGATCTAGAAAATCTGCAGCAAACCAGACCCAAAGCTAGTAGGAGAAGAGAAATAATTAAAATCATAGAAGAAATCAACAGGATCAATCCAAAAAAACATTACAAAAAATCAGCCAAACGAGGAGCCAGTTTTTTGAAAAAAATAAACAAAATTGACACCTCATTGGCCCAACTAATTAAAAAAAGAAAAGACCCAAATCAATAAAATCAGAGATGAAAAAGGAAATGCAACAACAGACACCAGAGAAATAAAAAGAATCATCAGAAATTACTACAAGGACTTGTATGCCAGCAAACAGGGAAATCTATCAGAAATGGATAGATTCCTGGACACATGCAACGCACCTAAATTGAACCAGGAAGACATAGAAAACCTAAATAGACCCATAACAGAGACAGAAATTGAAACAGTAATAAAGGCTCTCCCAACAAAGAAAAGTTCAGGACCAGATGGATTCACTGCTGAATTCTACCAGACATTTAGAGAAGAACTAACTCCAATTCTTCTCAAACTATTCAGAACAATAAAAAGAGGGAATCCTCCCAAACTCTTTCTATGAAGCCAGCATCACCTTGATCCCTAAGCCAGAAAAGGATGCAGCATTGAAAGAGAATTACAGACCAATATCCATGATGAACATAGACACAAAAATCCTCAATAAAATTCTCGCCAATTGCATGCAACAACAAATCAGAAAGTTCATCCACCCAGACTAAATGGGATTTATCCCTGGTATGCAGGGATGGTTCAATGTTCGCAAAACAATAGGTGTGATACACCAAATTAACAAACTGCGGAAGAAAAATCATATAATTATCTCAATAGATGCCGAGACAGCATTTGGTAAAATACAACACCCTTTCATGATGAAAACTCTAAGCAAACTGGGTATGGAAGGAACATTCCTCAATGCTATCAAAGCAATTTATGAAAAACCCATGGCCAGCATCCTGTTGAATGGGGAAATGTTGGGAGCATTTCCACTGAGATCTGGTACCAGACAGGGATGCCCACTCTCACCACTGCTATTCAATATAGTTCTGGAAGTTTTAACGAGAGCTATTAGGCAAGAAAAAGAAATTAAAGGGATACACATTGGGAAGGAAGAAGTCAAACTATCCCTCTTTGCAGATGATATGATTCTTTATTTAGGGGACCCAAAGAACTCCACTAAGAGACTATTGGAACTCATAGAAGAGTTTGGCAAAGTAGCAGGGTATAAAATCAATGCACAAAAATCAACAGCCTTTGAATACACAGGCAATGCCACAGTTGAGGAAGAACTTCTAAGATCAATCCCATTCACGATACCTACAAAAACAATCAAATACCTTGGAATAAACTTAACCAAGGACATAACAGATCTCTACAATGAAAATTACAAAACCTTACAGAAAGAAATAGAATAGAATATCAAAAAATGTTAAAATCTTCCATGCTCATGGATTGGAAGAATCAATAGCATAAAAATGTCCATTCGCCCAAAAGCAATTTATACATTCAATGCAATACCAATCAAGGGGGAACGGCAAGATGGCGGAATAGGAAGGGAGCATACTATTAGTCCGGGTGAGAGACAGGTTAATAAAAGTGGAGATACTGCAGGGTCAAGGAAGAGTAGGGGAAAAAACAGCAGAGGAAACTCTTCTGGAACTAGTGATTCACAGTGGACCTGCGTGGAGAGCGTGGGAGCCCAAGTTTGGGACACCAGCGGGAGACTCAACACACCAGCGCTGGAACGCGAGGTGAGCCGAACCTCAATAGCCCGAAACATCAGCGGGCAAGCGGAAAGAGGAGACTAGAGGGAATGAGGCTTGAAACTCCGTGGGGAAAAGTTCACCAGGCTAACTAGAAGAGAGAGAGGAAAAAAAAGTGACCGATACGGACACGAGTTTCTCTCTCTCCGCTCACCCCTCAAAGGCAAGCAAGACAAAGAGCAGGTGCCATTTTGGTCATACGTCATAAGCAATGTGACCTCAGGTCTGCACTGGCCCTGAGCCTAGCAGAAAAACCTGACTCCAGGGGGAGGGGTGAAATAACAGGAGATTAGCACATAACTTGACAACAGAGTGGGTGACTGCAGGAGAATTGGAGCCCACACCGAGGGCAGCACAGATTCCCTGTGTGGTCCTTGGGAAAGAGCTTCTGATCTCTGGCTCCTGTGGGTATATCATTTGCCTAACTACCTCCAATTACGTTCAGCTGTGCAGAATTACTTCCCTTTTGAATCAAAAAAAGAAAGAAAGAAAGAGAGATTTACCACACCTAACCTGGGAGTGTCATCTTTGACACACCCTCAACCCTGAGGAACCAAACACAGCTCTCAGTCCACACTCATCTCAAGCCTCTAAGGCTCCACTGAAAGCAGACAGTCCACTTAATATAGAGCCATAGTGTAACAAGAAAAAACACCACAGTGAAGAAACCAAATATCTCCAACATGCCAAACAACAAACGCAAAAACCAAGCTAACAAGAACAAGGAAGATACTATGACACCCCCAAATGAAAAAGACACCCCAATTCAAGATTATGAAGATAATGAGATAGAAGAAATGCAAGAAGCGGATCTCAAAAAATTGATAAGAACATTAAGAAGTTCTCAAAAACAAATTCTTGAACTACAGAAATCCTTAATGGACAAGATAGAAAATCTCTCTTGTGAAAATGAAATATTAAGGAGGAATCAAAATGAAATGAAACAACTAGTAGAACAAGAAACTGTGATAGTGATGAGAAATCATAATGAAATGAAGAATTCCATAGATCAAATGACAAACACATTAGAGAACCTTAAAAACAGAATGGGCGAAGCAGAAGAGAGAATATCAGACTTAGAAGACAGAACAGGAAAGGAAACAGGCAAACCAAAGAAAAGAAGAAGAAATTAGAAATCTAAAAAATATTGTCGGGAATCTACAGGATACTAATAAAAAACCGAACTTTCGGGTTCTAGGAGTTCCTGAAGGCATGGAGAGGAAGAAAGGATTAGAAGGCATTTTCAGTGAGATATTAGCAGAAAATTTCCCAGGTTTGGAGAAGGACAGAGGCATCTTAGTAGAGGAAGCTTATAGAACCCCTAATAAACATGACCAAAAGAGATCCTCACCACGACATGTTGTAATCAAACTCACCACAGTGAAACATAAAGAAAAGATCCTAAAATGTACAAGAGAGCAATGTCAGATTACTCTTAGAGGATCTCCAATTAGACTCACAGCAGACTTCTCATCAGAAACCCTACAAGCTAGAAGGGAATGGCTAGACATAGCCCAGGTACTAAGAGAGAAAAACTGCCAGCCCAGAATATTATATCCTCCAAAGCTCTCATTTGTGAATGAAGGTGAAATTAAGACTTTTCATAGCAAACGGAAATTGAAAGAATTTGTTGCCACTCATCCTGCCCTGCAAAAGATGCTTAAAGATGTGTTACACACAGAAACACAGAAACATGGTCACCAATATGAAAGAAGGTAAAGGAAGGAAACCTCACAGCAAAAGATCACAGGAAGCTCAATTTCTCTTTGACATAGAATTAAACTCTGATGCTCTGTTAAATCAATGTGTTAAAGTAATCTATTATGTTCTTTGATGTCTGTTAAATTTTAATTGTTCAAAAACAGCTGAATTTTCCAATGGTAGTTTTTTCACTTTATGTTGCTATATGGGCAAAATGTTGAAATCTTTACCTAATATATACTAAACTGATCTTCTGTATACAAAGAGAATTGAAAATGAATCTTTACATGAATGGAAGGGGAAAGGGAGCGGGAAAGGGGAGGGTTGAGGGCGGGAGGGAAGTCATGAGAGGGGGGAAGCCATTGTAACCTATAAGCTATACTTTGGAAATTTATATTCATTAAATAAAAGTTTAATAAAAAAAGAGCTATGGGTTATTTAAATATGTGCATATTTTCTCTCTTCCCCACTTAATGCTGTATAATTGTTCAAACCTGGTAAATGCCACTCTTAGGATCATTGATTACTATCCTCACTCTGTCTTTTAGGACCTTGTCTAAATATGATCAGAGTCGGCAAACTTGGAAGGCTTCCATAGCCTTGGCAACTCATGACGACAGCCTAGGGTGGTTACTGGCGCCATAAACTAGAGTGTCAATTTGTTGGGTCAACAACAGAAGCCACTGTGCACTTGCTCCTCATGTGGGATCTCTGTCCTTAATGTGTGTACATTTTTATTTAATACTATAACTAGTACTCAAACAGTATGTTTCACTTTGTGTTTCTATGTGGGTCCAAACTGTTGAAATCTTTATACTAAATTGATCTTCTGTATGTAAAGAGAATTGAAAATGAATCTTGATGTGAATCGAGGGAGAGAGGGAGCGGGAGAGGGGAGGGTTGCGGGTGGGAGGGAAGTTATGGGAGGGGGAAGCCATTGTAATCCATAAGCTGTACACTGGAAATTTATATTCATTAAATAAAAGTTTAAAAAAAAGAAAAATAATAAGAAGTTTATTGAGGTTAAAAAAAATACCAATCAAGATACTGAAGACCTTCTTCTCAGATCTGGAAAAATTATGCTGAAATTCATATGGAGACAGAGGAGACCTCGAATAGTAAAGCAATATTGTACAACAAAAACAAAGTCAGAGGCATCACAATACTAGATTTCAGGACATACTACAGGGCAGTTATAATCGAAACAGCATGGTACTGGTACAGAAACAGATGGATAGACCAATGGAACAGAATAGAAAAACCAGAAATCCACCCAAACATCTACAGCAGACTTATATTTGATCAAGGATCCAAAAACAATCCCTGGAGTAAGGACAATCTATTCAATAAATGATACTGGGAAAATTGGATTTCCACATTCAGAGTCATGAAGCAAGACCCCTACCTTTCACCTTACACAAAAATTGACTCAACTTGGATTAAAGACTTAAATCTATGACCCAACACCATCAAATTATTAGAGAGCATTGGAGAAACCCTGCAAGATATAGGAACTGGCAAAGACTTCTTGGAAAAGACCCCAGAAGAACGGGCAATCAAAGCAAAAATTAACATTTGGGATTGCATCAAGTTTCTGTACTTCAAAAGAAACAGTCAGGAAAGTGAAGAGGCAACCGACAGAATGGGAAAAAATATTTGCAAACTATGCAACAGATAAAGGGTTCATAACCAGAATCTCCAAAGAAATCAAGAAACTCCACAACATCAAAACAAACAACCCACTTAAGAGATGGGCCAAGGACCTCAATAGACATTTTTCAAAAGAGGAAATCCAAATGGCCAACAGGCACATGAAAAAATGTTCACCATCACTAGCACTCAGGGAAATGCAAATCAAAACCACAATGAGGTTCCATCTCACCCCGGTGAGAATGGCTCACATTCAGAAATCTACCAACAACAGATGCTGGAGAGGATGTGGGGAAAAAGGGACACTAACCCACACTGTTGGTGGGAATGCAAACTGGTTAAGCCACTTTGGAAGTCTGTCTGGAGATTCCTCAGAAACCTGAATATAACCCTACCATACAACCCAGCAGTACCACTTCTTGGAATTTACCTAAAGTAAATTTAATTGGGGAACAAAAAAGCTGTCTGTACCTTAATGTTTATTGCAGTTCAATTCACAATAGCTAAGACCTGGAACAACCCCAAATGCCCATCAACAGTAGACTGGATCAAGAAATTATGGGACATGTACTCTATAGAATACTATAATAGTGGTCAAAAACAATGAAACCCGGCCATTTGCAACAAGATGGAGGAATCTGGAAAACATTATGCTGAGTGAATTAATCCAGCCCCAATGGGACAAATATCATATGTTCTACTTGATCGGTGATTACTACCTGAGCACCAAAGGGCAAACCTGTGGAAGTGAAGTGGACACTATTAGAAACAGTGACTTGATCAGCTCTTGTGCTGACTGTTGATGTACAATGTAATACTTTATCCATTTTAGTATTTTTTTGTTCTAGTACTATTGGTTGAACTCTGTAATTAACACACAGTTATTCTTAGGTGTTTAAATTTCAACTTAAAAATGATCCCTGTTAGAAATCTGGAAAACATTATGCTGAGTGAAATAAGCCAGTCCCAAAGGGACAAATATCATATGTTCTACTTGATCGGTGACAACTAACTGAGCACCAAAAAGGAACCCTGTTAAAGTGAAATGAACACTATGAGAAATGGTGACTTGATCAGCCCTTGCCCTGATTGTTCATGAACAACTTAATACTTTATACCTTGTAGTATTTTTTTTTGGTTGTTCTACTTTAATACTTTTGGTTGAATTTTGTAATCAATACATAGTTATTCTTAAGTGTTGAAACTTAACTGAAAAGTGATCGCTGTTAAATATAAGAGTGGGAATAAGAGAAGGAAGAGATGTACAATTTGGGATATGCTCACTCTGACTCTTCCCAAACGGTAGAGTTTGAAACCTACCAGGGGATTCCAATTCAATCCCATCAAGGTGGCATGTACCAATGCCATCTCACTAGTCCAAGTGATCAATTTCTGTTCACAATTGATCATAATGATAGGACTAAGAGTCAAAGGGATCACATAAACAAGACTAGTGTTTGCAAATACTAACCTATAGAATAAAAAAGGAGAGAACGATCCAACATGGGAAGTGAGATACCCAGCAGACTCATAGAATGCAGGTGTCCTAAATAGCACTTTGGCCTCAGAATGAGCCCTTAATTCATGCTGATCCAGCTGAAAAGCGCATGAGAGTATTTCAGGCATGGAAAGCCAAGACACTCTGGAAAAAAAAATGACCTAAATGAAAGATCTCCAGGAGTGAGAAACCAGTGGAAGGAACAGGTCATCAAAGAAGGAGGTACCTTTTTCTGAAGAGAGGAGAGAACTTCCACTTTGACTATGGCCTTGTCTAAATATGATCAGAGTCTGTGAATTCAAAAGGCTTCCATAGCCTCGGCAACTCATGACAAGAGCCTAGGGTGATTACTGATGCCATAAACAAGAGTGTCAATTTGTTAAGTCAACAACAGGAGTCACTGTGCACTTACTCATCACGTAGGATCTCTGTCCTTAATGTGCTGTACATTGTGATTTAACTAGTACTCAAAAATTATTTTTCACTTTGTGTTTCTATGTGAGGACATATTGTTGAAATCTTTACATAATATATGCTAAACTGGGCCGGCGCCTTGGCTCACTAGGCCAATCCTCCACCTTGCGGCGCCGGCACACCGGGTTCTAGTCCCGGTCGGGGCTCCGGATTCTGTCACGGTTGCCCCTCTTCCAGGCCAGCTCTCTGCTGTGGCCAGGGAGTGCAGTGGAGGATGGCCCAAGTGCTTGGGCCCTGCACCCCATGGGAGACCAGGAGAAGCCCCTGGCTCCTGCCATCGGATCAGCGCGGTGCGCCGGCCGCAGCGTGCCAGCCGCGGCGGCCATTGGAGGGTGAACCAATGGCAAAAAGGAAGACCTTTCTCTCTGTCTCTCTCTCTCTCACTGTCCACTCTGCCTGTCAAAAAATAAAAAAATAAAAAATATATATATGCTAAACTGATCTGTATATAAAGGAAGTTGAAAATGAATCTTGATGTGAATGGAAAGGGAGAGGGCGAGGGAGATGGGAGGATTGCTGGTGGGAGGGAAGTTATGGGGGGGGGAAGCCATTGTAATCCTTAAGGTGTACTTTGGAAATTTATATTCATTAAATAAAGTTAAAAAAAAATAAGAAGTGTGAAACAAGACCCCTACGTTACATTTTACATGAAAATCCATTCAAAATGAGTCAAAGACCTAAATCTATGACCTGGTCCCATGAAATTATTAGAGAACATTGGGGAAAACCTGCAAGAAATTGGCATAGGCAAATACTTCTTGGAAAAGACCCCAGAAGCACAGGCAAACAAAACCAAAATTGACAAATTGGATTATATCAAAATGAGAAGCTACTGTACTGCAAAAGAAGCTCTCAGCAAAATGAAGAGAATACCAACAAAATGGGAGAAAATGTTTGCAAACCGTGCAAATGAAAAAGGGTTAATTTCCACAATTCATAAAGAGCTCAAGAAACCCAACAACAAAACACAAACAATCCAGTTAAGAAATGGGCAAAGGACCTAAACAGAAATTATTCAAGAGAGGAAATTCAAATTTCCAACAGGGACATAAAGAAATTCTCAGCTCCATGTACATTTTTGAGTGTCCTTATACATAACATTCCTAAGAAATGTCCTAAGAAAGTCACCAAATAATTATTTTTAGAAATATCTCCCAATTGAGAGTTTAAAAATTATTCCTTCTAAAAAGGAAAAATTTTAAATGAATCTTTTAAACATTTATTTATTTATTTGAAAGTCAGATTTACACACAGAGAGGAGAGACAGAGAGAGACAGAGAGAGAGTGAGGTCTTCCATGCGCTGGTTCACTCCCCAGATGGCTGCAATGGCCAGAGTTACACTGATCCGAAGTCAGGAGCAGGATCTTCCGCTGAGTCTTCCCATGTGGGAGCAGGGGCCCAAAGACTTGGGCCATCTTCTACTGCTTTCTCAGGCCATAGCAGAGAGCTGAATTGGAAGTGAAGCAGCGGTGATTGAACCAGCGTCCATATTGGATGCTGGCACTGCAGGCGATGGCTTTACTTGCTTTGCTACAGCGTTGGCACCAAATGAATTTTAAACGTAAATTAGAAATGATCCCTTTAAAAATAACCTATAACTCATAATTTCAGAAACACATATGAGTCTTTCCCCCAACTGTTACAATACAATGAAAACTTACTATATGCAAAAGTAATTTTCTGTCTGCTGTTACCATATTTAAAAATCAAGCACATCAGCTAATAACCTTGCACACTTTGTGAGTATGCTTTTGGTTCCCTAGAAGCTTTAAGTTATGACTCTTTAAATGCAAATATATTACAGCTTTTTTTGATTTTAAGTTTGTCAAAATCCATGATAATTGCTTTTTCTGGTCTCAAATGATCCATCTACAAATCCATATGACTACCTTACATTCTGGCTTCAGCATTTTTGGGCATGCTCTTCCCTCATTCTGCAAAGCTTCTCTTTCCCACCACCTCTGCCCTTTGTCAATCTTACTCCATTCCTCAATTAGGTCTCAGTTTAGAAATCATTATCTCTTAGATGCTATCCTAGGCTGCCAGGCCTGCATAAGGAAAACCCTCTTATGTGTTCTTCCCAAATTTTGAGCTAAGTGCTTTATATACACAAATCCAAATAAACCAATTCACACAGCGTTGGTACAGCCTTTAGTACCTTCATTTCTCATTCACACAGGCTTTCATATTTCCTAGACATGATGATTCTGTATTGTACTATATAGTCTGCCTTGTTTTGGCTATAGCTTACTCAAACATCTATAGTTGACAAGCGCTTAGTGATGGCTTGTTAGAAAAGTCTTTCTCACCACTATGCAAATTAAAAAATCACATTGATTACAGTATAGAAGAGGAGAGCTTATTGATAAAGGGTATGAATCATACAAATAACAAAGTGTCCGAAACTGTTGATGGAGAGCATCTTGGAAATTGGAGACTGCAGACCAGTAGTAACAGGATGATGTTAGAAGTGGTAGTAGTAGGCAGGCACCACAGCTCAATAGGCTAATCCTCTGCCTAGCAGTGCCGGCACACCGGGTTCTAGTCCCGGTCGGGGCGCCGGATTCTGTCCCGATTGCCCCTCTTCCAGGCCAGCTCTCTGCTGTGGCCCGGGAGTGCAGTGGAGGATGGCCCAAGTCCTTGGGCCCTGCACCCCATGGGAGACCAGGAGAAGCACCTGGCTCCTGCCTTCGCATCAGCGTGGTGTGCCTGCTGCAGCGCGCCAGCCACGCCGGCCATTGGGGGGTGAACCAATGGCAATGGAAGATCTTTCTCTCTGTCTCTCTCTCTTTCACTGTCCACTCTGCCTGTCAAAAAAAAAGTGGTAGTAGTCATAGAAGAGAGAAGTTTAAGTAACTTTTGTGGCAAAGAATTAATCCCTGCTTATAATGTAACAAAGTAACAGAATCATTAGGGATATATGGAAGTCTTCCAATTCTTCAAGTCTGTTGTAGGTCTAATGACATTCATCTGTTTGGATATTCCTGTGATTCCTGGCCATCTGTTTAATATCTCTACACAATAAAAGTTACTAGTTGAAATAAATTGAGTGAGATTTTATTCCTTGCCCTCAAGAGTGCAATTTGAAACAACTCTGAAGGTCAGGGGTTATTATTATCATTAAAAACTGAAAGTAGAACAATTGTTAATTGGCTTTCTAAGGAAAAGCAGCAAGTCTGTAGCAGGGTTTAAAGCTAGTTCTGACTTCAAAACAGAGTTTATAGTCTCATACTTTTACTTTGCCTTACTTAGTGATTATTTTTTATTTTGATTATGAAATTGTTAAAAATTGAAGGCGTAACAAAGCACACGTACTTAACATACACTTGTACATATGTTAATATACTGCTTTATTTACTTCACATCTTCCTTTCAAAATCATAAATACAGTTGAAACACAACTCCATTCATTTTTCTTCCCTTTTTACAGCCTAAAGACTGCTTCATCAGGAGGTCAGTGTGTTCTATTTCCTATCATTCATCCAAATTCTCTTAATGAAATTATGAATACAGAAACAAACAAGGCCTAGAATGTTTTAACAACCTATACAGTAATAGTGATTCTCGGATTTTAGAACATCATGGAATAAGAGCAATTATAAATAAATGGATAAAGAAAGAAATGATAAATGAGGAAGCCAACTGATGCAACTGTGGTATGCACAGACCAAATAAAATCTTTAAACTGTCATCTATTATCATATCTACTACATGTATTGTCATCTCCTTTCACTTATGTTAGTGCAACAGTGAAACATTTTTGACTATTTGAAAAGCCTCTACTTCATCCTTTTTTGTAACCAGTAAAAACTTCAACATGAGTTGGTACTTTATGCAGACCACCCGGAGGGAGGCACAGAGACAGGTGATGAATGATAGAAATGGGATTAAAATTCAGGGTTCCTGACTACCTGGTGTAGTACTCTTTTTCACTACATTATGGTATTATTAGTCACTTCTTTCATATGGTTGGCTCAAGGCACAAAATGATCTATGCCATAAGCCTGTAATTGTCTTACAATACCAATTTCTTGAAGTGCAAAAATCAAAGTTCCCATCTGAAAGGTCACTGTGCTATCTCAATGTGATAATCAATAAATCATTATTATCTACATAAAATTAATTTGTCAGATTTTCACATAAGTTACTAATCATTTTGGGACCTTCACGCATATGAATGAGAGCTTGGGACCTTAGAGAACCAGAGGGATTAAAAGGAAAAAGGACTCATGTTTTAAAAACTTCAATGGGAATATCTAATGAGTTCACACAATGAATTTAGTAATGTAAGCAAATTTTTAGGAATACAATTGATTTGAAGAAGAAACTATTTTTTCAAGGTTTATTTTTTTCTTTCCTAACTATATCAAGTGGAAAGGCTCCAAAACTCATCTATACAGTTTAGTTTATTTCATCCAATTTCTAAATGTTTTAAATACCATTTATATGATGATGATTCTATATGTGAGTCCTCACTTTAGGTCTTTTCTCTTAAAACCAGACTTGTATATCCAATTACTTACTTAATATGGTCATGTCGATGTCTAATAAGCATCTTAAAAGTTCAAAGTTAAATGTTCAATTAAGCATCTTTTTAAAATTTTATTTTATTTTATTTATTTGACAGGTAGAGTTACAATCAATGAGAGGGAGAGACAGAGAGAAAGGTCATCCATCCACTGGTTCACTCCCCAAATGACGGCGATGGCCAAAGCTGGGCAGATTTGAAGCCAGGGACCAGGAGCTTCCTCCAGCTTTCCCACGTGGGTACAGGGACCCAAAGACTTGGGCCATCTTCTACTGCCTCCCCAGGCTATCAGCAGAGAGCTGGATTGGAATCAGAGCAGCCAGGACCAGAACCAGCGCCCACATGGGTTGCCGGCCTCTGCAGGTGGAGGATTAACCTCCTATGCCAGAGCGCCAGCCACCCAAATAAGCATCTTAAACTTGCTGTATAAATTCAAAATCTTGATCACCTTCTTTAAATCTATTCATCCTGAAAATTTTCTTGTGTTCATTGCTGGTAATTCAGTCCTTGTAGCTGTTCACTTAAAAAACGTTCAAGTTAGAATTTGAAATTTTAAGTTTTGAGAGTTTTTTTTTTCATATTCTTCATCATCTGATCTGCCATGAAGTCCTATTGTTTTTATGTTTAAAATAGCTACACCATCTGCCCACTTCTCATCATGTCCTACATTGCCAAAACAATCCAAGCCACAATCATTTCTCATGTGAATGAGTGCAACAGCCTCATAACTGACATCTCTGTTTCCATCCTTGCCTTTACAGGTTATTCTCAGTAAAGCAGTAAAGAAAATGCTGTTTGAAAAGTGAGAATTAGCTAATCTATTTCTCTTCTCAATGTTTTCCAATCATTCTACACTTCAGAGTAAAATACAAAGGACTTAAAATCACATATGAGAAAATACCTGTTAGTCCTATATGGTCTAATAGAAATCTAAAATAAAAACAACGTATGATTCTAGATTGCTTAAGAGCTACATTAAGTAGCTACAGGAATATGCAAATTAATTTTTTACTAAATTTAAACCAATATTTACAAAGCCACTATCAATTTACCATGTAATTGACATAAAGATATTAATAACGAAATATTTTAGATTTTTAATAGTGTGTCTTCAAATATGGTGTGTATTTTACATTAACCTCAAAGAATTTATCAATATTTTCATATAAGTTCCAGAATGAGAGGTTTTTTTTTTTGGCTTGTTTTGTTTGTTGCTGCTATATTCCAAGTACTAAGAATAGTAACCAATATATAGTAAATAATAACTGTCGAACAAATATACTTATAAATAAGCAAATAATACACAACTTAGAACTTGGGATATAACAGTTACAACTGATTCTGGCCTGACATACTTCATGAAAAGTATCAATAATCTAAATAAATAATTTTTCAGTAATATTTGATAATTTACAATTTTACTAGTACTTGAGAATACAAGTATAAATCTAAGATAAGTTTATACTTACAGGCCGGCGCCGTGGCTTAACAGGCTAATCCTCTGCCTTGTGGCGCCAGCACACCAGGTTCTAGTCCTGGTTGGGGCACCGGATTCTATCCTGGTTGCCCCTCTTCCAGGCCAGCTCTCTGCTATGGCTCTGGAAGGCAGTGGAGGATGGCCCAAGTGCTTGGGCCCTGCACCCCATGGGAGACCAGGAGAAGTACCTTGCTCCTGGCTTTGGATCAGTGAGATGCGCCAGCCACAGTGGCCATTAGAGGGTGAACCAACGGCAAAAAGGAAGACATTTCTCTCTGTCTCTGTCTCTCTCTCTCTCACTATCCACTCTACCTGTCAAAAAAAGAGATTATACTTACAATAATGAAATATGCTTTCTAGTTAGAGAGACAATCATTTATCTAAAAATCAAACAGAAATAATTTAAAACAATGTGAAATGATAAGAAGTTTGGGACACTACTCAGACATAAAAAGAACAAAATAGTGATACATAAAACACCTTAGATGTATCTCTAGGGAATCATGCTTAGTGAAAATAAATATCCCAAAAGTTTACACACTAAGAAATCTCATTAAAGTGAAATTTTTTGAAGTGAGAAAATTATGGAAATTGAGACTAATTAATCTTGGAATTAGGGAGACAGTGAAGTTAGGAAGAAAGTGCATGTGACAATAAAAGGCAATAGGAAGTGGGTGACATAACTGTTATTTATCTTGGTTGTGTCAATATTGATGCCCTATTTCATAAAATGTCATTATTAGGAGAAACTGAGTAAACAATTTGAAGAAACATTATTCATTGTTTCTTACAACTGTATCTGAACTACAATTATCTTGTAATGAACTAAAAAGGCACAAAAAGATAAGAAAATATAGAGTAGGTCAGATGAATCAGGAAGTCTTCTTCAGGAGGTGACATTTGAGCTTGAATAGGAAAAATATGAGAGACAGCTAGAGGAGGGAGAGGGCTCACATTCTAGACAGTAGTGTGGAGGATGAGTAAGAACAAGATCAGTGTGATCAGCAGCAGATGATGGATTGGGTGGCTTGCAGTAGTTTAGGGTACAAAAATCAACTTGCAGCGGATGGCACTGTGGTACACCAGGTTAAAGCCCTGGGTTGCAGTGCTGGTATCCTATATGAGTGCCAGTTTGAGTCATGGCTGCTCCACTTCCCAATCAAACTCCCTAATGATGAGCCTGGGATAGCAGCGGAGGATGGACCAAGTCAATAGGCCCCTGTACACACATAAGAGACCTGGAAGAAGCTCCTGGCTTAAGAACAGCTCAGCTGTGGCTATTGTGGACATTTTGGAAGTGAACCAGCAGATGGAAGACCTCTCTCTCTCTCTTTGCTTTTACCTCTCTCTACAACTCTCTCAAATTAATAAAATAAATCTTCAAAAACATGACAAAAATCAACTTACAATGGATCAAAGATCTAAACCTGAATCCTGAATCTATCAAATGACTGGAGGAAAACATAGGTGAAACACTGCAAGACATTGGCCTATGAAAATACTTCTGAGATAAGACCCAAGAAGCACAGTAAATCACAGCAAAAAAATGGACAAATAGGATTATATCAAGCTAAGAATCTTCTGCATAACAAAAGAAACATTAAACAAAGTTAAGCAGTAACCCATAGAACAAGAGAAAATATTTGTAAACTATGTAACTGATAAGGATTAATTTCCAGAATATATAAGAGCTCAAGAAACAACAATAATATCAAAACTAAAACCCAGTTAAGAAATGGAGAAAGGTTGTGAACAGACATTTTCAAAAGAGGAAATACAAATAGTCAACCTATAACAAAAAATGCTCAGGAAAACTATCCATCAGGGAAATGAAAATAAAAATCACAATGAGGTATCATTTCACTCCAGTTAGAATGGCTATTATCTAAAAATTAAAAAATAACAAGTGCTGCTGAAGATGTGGAGAAAAATGTACCCCAATACACTGTTGGTGGGAATGTCAACTTCAGCAACTATTATAGAAGACAGTATAGAGATTCCTCAGAAAACTGAAAATTGATCTACCATTCAACACAGCTATCCCATTCCAGGGAATATATCCAAGAAAAATGAAAGCAGCATATGTGAAAGAGTTACCTGAATTCCAATATTTAAAGCAACTCAATTGACAAGATTCAAGATATGGAACTAATCTAGATGTCCATCAACTGATGAATGCATGAATAAAATGTCATATACATACTTACACACTCTCACACACATGTATGTATATATATATACAGATATATATATATATATATACACACACACACACACACACATACATCTATACATAATGAAATGTTACTTAGCCATAAAAAGTGTTTGTGACAATTGCAACAAAATGGATACAAGTGGAGATCAATATGCTAAATGATACAAACCAGATCCACAAAGAAAAAGTGTCATGTTTTCTCTTATTTGTGGAAGTTAATAGATATACAAATAGATATACTACTATATTTTTATTGATTTTAAAAATTTACTCTATATAAGTGATAGGCATCTTTTCATTTGATTATTATTTAGACCCCTTGCTTATATTCCTGAATAAATAAGGTCTATTTATTTTTACTTGTTGAATTTCTTTTTTTTTGACAGGCAGAGTGGATAGTGAGAGAGAGAGACAGAGAGAAAGGTCTTCCTTTGCCGTTGGCTCACCCTCCAATGGCCGCCGCGGCCGGCGCGCTGCAGCCGGTGCACTGCGCTGATGTGAAAGCAGGAGCCAGGTGCTTCTCCTGGTCTCCCATGGGGTGCAGGGCCCAAGGACTTGGGCCATCCTCCACTGCACTCCCGGGCAGAGAGCTGGCCTGGAAGAGGGGCAACTGGGACAGAATCCGGCACCCCGACCGGGACTAGAACCCGGTGTACTGGCGCCACAAGGTGGAAGATTAGCCTATTGAGCCGCAGTGCCAGCCGATCCTTTCTGTGGTTCAAGGGCCTTCATGGGTCTGGGTTGTAATCTCTGGGTTAACCACAGCATTGATCACCTTGGAAGACAGGTGGTGAGGTTATCATACCAACAGAAGTGATAATACCCCCCCATCAATAGAGATCTACAGCACCCAAATTAGGTGTTACCTTGGACTCCATCTCCACCTTTGAACACTGACCAGAACTCCCTGCCCCCTTGCCCAACACAGCACATGCCTCTGGATATCCACTGAAGGAGCAGACACTTTACTAAGTCACAGAGGCATAGTTCAAAGGCAAAACCCATCAATGAGAAAATCAAAAAGAGTTTCCACACTTGCCTAAATATAAATGCAGAAGTACAAGAAACAAGAACCCTAAAAGGGAGATAATAACACTTCCATATTAGGATGTGTACACGAAGAGATTGATGAAACACCTGAAAATAAACTCAAAAGAATGATCATAAAATTACTCAGAAACACCAGAAAACAAATTCATTAAATAACAAAATTCATACACTATATAGAAAGAACCTTTTGCCAAGATATAGAGATATTGAAGAGAAATCAAGCTGAAATATTAGAAATGAAGATTTAAATAAGCCAAATAGAAAATACATTGAAAGCTCTCAAAAACAGATTTCATGAGGCAGAAGAAAGAATTTCTGAGTAAGAAGACAAATCCTTGGAAATATCACAAGCAGACAAAGCAAAAGAAGAAAAAAATAGAAAAACTAAAAACAGTGTTCAAGATTTATGGGATACTATCAAATGATTAAATGTATGAATTTTAGGAGTTCCTGAAGGTGTGGAAAAAGAGAATTGATAACAAGACCTATTCAGTGAAATAATAGCAGAAAACTTCCCTAATTTGGAGAAAGATAGGGACATCCAAGTGTAGGAAACTTATACAACTCCTAATAGACATGATCAGGAAATAATTTCACCATGACACATTACATTCAAACAGCAAAACATAAAGAAAAGATTCTGAAATGAGCATGGAGCATGAGAGAAATGTCAGATTACCTTCAGAGGATCCCCAATTAAACTAACACTGATTTTTCATCAGAAACCTTACAGATTAGGAGATAATGGAGAGACAGAGTCCAAGTCCTAAAAGAAAAAAAATTAACTCAGAATTCTTTACCCATCAAAACTCTCATTTATAAATGAAGGAGAATTAAAAACCTTTCAAAACAAGCAGAAATTGAAATAACTTGTCACTATTGTCCAGCCATAAAAATGTGCAACAAACAGAAGCATAGAATGGTAGTCATTACACACCAAAAAAGTGAGGGTAGAGAATCTCCTAGTAAAAATAAAAGTAAATGCAAAGCAAACAATAGGAATATTTGTGGGAAAATGGCAGGACCAAATTGTTACTTATCAATAATAACCTTGAATGTAAAAAATCCTAAATTCTCCAATTATAAGATCGACTGACCAAATGGTTTAGAAATAAGACCCATCTATTTGCTGCCTACCAGAAACGTACCTCACCCATCAAGATACACACAAACTGAAAATGAAAAGATTGAAAAAGATATTATATACTAACAGAAAGCAAAAATGAATAGGTGTATCCATCCTGATATCAGACAAAATAGACTTCAACACAAAAACTGTTAAAAGAGACAAAGAAGGGCATTATGTAATGACTAAGTGATCAATTCAAAAGGAATATGTGACTATAGTAAAGAACACACACACAGTGCCAAGATATCTGGCCTTTTAAAACAAATGTTAAAGGATCTAAATGGAGACATAGACTCCAATGAAATAGTCTTGCTTTGCTTCAACATTCCACTTCATCCGAGGACAGATCAACTAAACAGGAAATCAACAAACAAAAATAAGAGTCAATCTAGACTATGGAGCATATAAACTTAATTGATATCAACATAATATTTTATCCCCCATTTGTAGAATAAACATTTTTTGCAGCAGTGCATGGAACTTTCCCTGGATAAACTACTTTAGACCATAAAGCAAGTGTCAGAAAATTCAGAAAATTTGAAATCATACCAAATATCTTTTCTGACCACAATGGATTTAATCTGGAAGTTAACAATTTAAGAAAATCCATAAAATGTATAATCATATGGTGACTGAAAAATACACTCTTGAATGGACAGTGGGTCCTAGAAGAAATTCAAAGGACAATAGAAAAATTCCTGAAAATGAATAAAAATGATAACACATCAAAACTTATGGATACAGCAAAAGTGGTGTTAAGACGGAAGCTTATAGCAATTAGTGCTTGCATCAAGAAACTGGAAAGGCATCAAATAAATGAGATATCAATGCATCCCAAGGACATAGAAAAACAACAAATCAAACCCAGAATTAGTGGGAATAAAGAAATAATTAAAATGATAGAAGAAACAAAAGGAATTGAAACAAAATAAGCATAAAAATGTTAGTTAAATGAAGAGCTTGGGGCTGGAGCTGTGGCACAGCAGGTTAATGCCCTGGCCTGAAGCGGCGGCATCCCATATTTGGGATGGTTCTAGTCCTGGCTGTTCCTCTTCCAATCTAGCTCTCTACTATGGGCTGGGAAAGCAGTGGAAGATGGCCCAAGTCCTTGGACCCCTGCACCCACGTGGGAGATCCGGAAGAAGCTCCTGGCTCCTGGCTTTGGATCAGTGCAACTCCAGCTGTTGTGGCCAATTGGGGAAGGAACCATAGGATGGAAGACCTCTCTCTCTCTCTCTCTCTCTCTCTCTCTCTCTGCCTCTTCTCTCTTTGGACTAACTAACCAAAAAAAAAAGATGGAGAAGACACAAATCAATAGAATCAGAGATGAAAAAGAACATGTAACTACAAATACCACAGGGAAAAATGAATCAGAAATTTCTACAAACAGCTATATGCTAACAAATTGGAAAATCTATAAGATATGGATAGAGTTCTGCACACCACCATTCTACTAAAATTGAGTCATGAAGACATAGAAAACTTTAATCTACCAAGAAAACAAGACAATGATTGAATTAGTAATAACAATACTCCCAACAAAGAAAAGCCCAGAACCAGAGAGCTTCACTGCTGAATTCTACCAGACTTTTAAAGAAGAGATAATTCTAATTCTCTGAAAAATATTCATCTCTCAGTGGTTGTAGTTCTAGAATTGTTTCATAATTATGAAATTCTGTATCTCTTCACTTCTCTGGAACTGAAGGTGATGAGGATCAAATACATGTCTTACTGTATTTTATTCCAAGTGTCTACTAGGTATTCCATACCTAGAAATATATTATTTAATAAATTAACAATTGGAGTGAAAAAGTTATTGAGTGTGAAGAAAGAGTATTAGAAAAAATAAGATTGAAAGGTTGAACCTAAATTGTACAATGCTTTTAACGTGCCACATCTGAATATGAAATTGTTCAAAATTTTAAAAACCAGGTGTCATTAAGTTACCTGGCTCCTACAATCACAAACTATTTACTCTTTGTTCCATGATGCATTTTAAGAAAAAAAAATAATTAACATTAGCTTTTAAAAGGTACTCAGTATGACAACACATCTATGCATGTTCAACTTTTTTGGGTATTTAGCCCAGAAGTTTTCTGTAAATAAATATAAATCCTTTTAAATATACTAAAGTGAAAATTTCGATATAAGTGACAAATATTGTAAAGGAAAATTTTGTGTAATATTTTATTTTCTTTAGATTTAATTAACATGAAAACAAATAGTACTTATACATTAACTATAAATGTATGCTACTATATATTTCATATTACCAAGGAAATGAAGCATTGGTTCTGTTCCAGAAGGATAAAAATTTTCAAAATATAATGTACACAATTCTCTTATGAAACATTATTTTAACTCTAATCTACCATTAATTTTCAAAACTGTTCTAAGGGATTCTATTTCATTTGGAGATACTTTTGATAAGCATTGTATTAAAAGAAAATAAGGATCAAAGTCCCCCTAACCAAAGCTGCTTTTCCGTTTTTTCTCTATGTAAACTTATTTACTTTTATTGTATATTGTGGACTATAAAGCCAGAATTGGGTCCTTACAGTAAAACTTAGTGAATATCAGTAGAATTGAAATGTTATATCAGTTATAGATTATGGAAGACCAATTAACAAGTTTCCTGATTGTAAGTAGTTTTAGTTTATCTTTGTTTTCTGGCTGCCTACCCTTTGGACTAAAAACTACCTCTTAGCTAATTTTCTTAGGAAAGATGGAAGAAAAATAAGGCAATTTGGCTCTGTGACAATATCTTTGGAAAAAGTGGATTTGGGGAGAATGTTTCAAAACAGTACGGTGACACACAGCTCCTAGTTGTGGTGAATATGCGTATAGTGGTTCTGTGAGGCTTTAGAGGCTAGGATAGTAGAGGGGTGCAGAATAGATAGATGTGTGTACAGTTGATATCATTCTGTGCTGAACTTCTCTATTATTAATGTAATTTAAAATTGTCTCCACCATATACCATGCTCAAATATACTAACCAATAATTGTTGTTAAGGAAAAATAGGTATTTCCCCAGACATACTGGCACCGTTTTTTTTTTTTTTTTGTAATTTTTTAAAATGGGGCACGTAGGCATTCATTTGGATGAAATAAAACAATAAAATATGAAAAACAATTTGTCAAAGGTTCAGAAAACTCTTCCTAAACATAAACTAAAATCAAAACTTTAAGAGTATTCATTGGGTGAAGACCAAGTATTTACTTTGTTGGAGGCTCATTAATCCACAACACTCCCCACCTTCTCTCTCTCTCTCACACACACACACATACACTTTAAGCAATCAATAGTTTCAGAACTATGCATGTAGAAAAACAATCACAATACATGTCTGATCTGCGATTTTTAACATCATCTGTACTTCTCATGTGCTACCAAAATAATGCAAGAAAACTCCCTGGTTGGAAATAGCTTTCATTTCTATAAAAGTAAAGTTTTACATATATCAATATAGGGTGTAACACACATGTGCAAGATATGTCAATATGTATAATTTTTAAAGACATTCGTTTTGCCAAATGCAACTATTATGCAATGGATAGTAGACCCTTATCCTATTTTATGTCCCTACCTTTGCATATTTGATAAATTTGTTGACAAAAGTTTAACCATGAAAAGACTCAGGGAAGAAAGCTCATTCACATACAAACAAAAATAATGAAATCAATGGTATCTTTTTCTTTTTCCACCTTGAATGATTATTAAGAATTAATTCACATTTTTCAAAACTGATTGTTCATATTGACCTGCTAATATGCTTACAATTTCCGTATCTTTCGTAACCAAACCAGTGTTGTGATTTTTTATAGAGTACAGGAGTGTCAAAAATGTAGGGGCTGATTATTCCATAACATAGGTTAGATTATTTCCTTAGTAGATGATATTATCTTCTCTACATCTATGTGAGTGTGTCAGTATATGGGTTGTGTGTTTATGAGATGGTAATAGTAAGTTATTGCTTCATAAGCATAAAGAGTTGGCATTGCCCTTTATCCCTCTCAGACCCCTGGGAACCTCCAGATATACCCTTTTATAAGAAAACTGATTTAATTTTTCACCGTATTGGTGTACTTAGCAGGTACAATATCTAAATTTTTTTTGGTTGGCAGAGTTAGACAGTGAGAGAGAGAGACAGAGAGAGAGAGAGAGAGAGAGAGAGAGAGTTATAGACAGTGAGAGAGAGACAGAGAGAAAGGTCTTCCTTCCGTTGGTTCACTCCCTTAACGGCCTCCACAGCCTGCGCTGCGCCGATCTGAAGCCAGGAGCCGGGTACTTCCTCCCGGTCTCCCATGTGGGTGCAGGGACCCAAGCACTTGGGCCATCCTCTGCTGCCCTCCCAGGCCACAGCAGAGAGCTGGACTGGAAGAGGAACAACCGGGACTAGTACCCGGTGCCCCAACAGGGACTAGAACCTGGGGTTCTGGTGCCGCAGGCAGAGAATTAACCAAGTGAGCCACAGCACTGGCCTAAAACATTTTTAACTAATTTTATTTTTTTAAAAAAAAACTTATTTTCATTTTATTTAATGGAAAGAGAGAAAGAGAGAGTAGAGGGAAAAGGGAAGGGAAGGAAATGGAAGGAAGAAGAGGGGAGACAAAAAAAGAGAGGAGAGGGGAGGAGAGGAGACAGGGAGATAAATTTTTCACCTACTAGCTCATTTCCCAAGTGCCTGAAGCAGCTAGTGCTTGGTCAGGAGTCACAGACTCAGTTTTATTCTCCTATGTGAATGTTAGGGTCTAAGCACATGAGCCATTACCTGCTTCCTCCCAGGATACACATTAGTAGGAGGCTTGATTGGAAGCAAAGTAGCTGAGACTTGGACCAGACATTCAAATATCAGATGTGGGTGTCCCAAACAGTGGCTTTGTCCACTGTATCAAATGCTTATTCCTTCAACTTATTTCTGAGCATAAGTTTAAACTTTCCCTATATTTATCATTATCATATTAGAGGAAAAACCAAATGTACTATAATTGATAATGGGAAAAGTTAATTTAAAAGCAAATTTACTTTAATCATTGTTTATGGTTCTCTAAATACATCCACTCTTTATCTCTGGCATCTAACCCATTCTCCAGGCTGCTACCATCATAATCTCCCTGAATCACAACCGTGATGTCATTTGTCCGTTCAAACTGTTTTCTTGGCTTCCAACTGCTTACAAAGTTAAGTTAATTAATCTCAGAGTCAATTTTTGAGAATTTTCCTTAAGCAATATGCCATGGAGATGAGAAGAAAAACAGCAAAATTACTACTCATTGAGAACCTCCAATGAGTAGGGGAAGAAAGCCATTTATGACAAAGTAATGCTCTAGGTGTCACAATGGAGATACAATTGTGATGTTCCATGACCCCAGAGGAGAGAGTGTTACTACAGTCCAGTGCTAGGAATGGGAGGTAAGTTACTAGAGGAGACAAGATGGATCTTTACAAAATTCATGATGACCAAACTGAGTTATAATAACTCAATGATATTCTCAGCACAAATTAGAAAATTCCCTCATTTCTGGCAGTGCAAAACAAGGTATATTTTTATTGAAAGACCTGAAGCACTCAGGGAACACAATTGGTTCCATTATCTTAGAGGAGATCCAGCCAAATATCACAAAGAAACAACTGTGAATTTATTCCCAATCATACCAGTAAATGACAAAGGGGATGCTCAGATTTTCAGTTTTACCAAGATGTAATAAGGTAACCCATTTTTTCCTACCGTCTCTGTGATGGTATCAAAGAAGGCTAAGAAGGGAGCTGAGACCTCTATCGCCAACCAATAGTCATAAGAAACACCCCATCAATGGCGTCAGTGGAGTCTGAGGGGGAAGACTGCAATGCTACTTCTACATAAAAGAATCAAGGTGCTCTTTTTCATTCCCTGGTGGAGTATTGTCAAAGAAAGCCTAATGGACAGTCAAGACTTTCATCACTTTGTATTGATAATGAGGTGACCATCACCTGGTACAAGAGGTAGTCATATGAGGAGCAATAAGGAGACACATTCATCCCTTGAAGCCAATGAGATATCAGTAGAAGCACAGTAAATAGTTGTAACACCCACTCTGCTCAGCAGTGAAGGTAAGTTATGGAATTTAACATGTACAGCAACCAGGAAAATTCAAAGGGAAAAATACTTGAAAACACTACAGATAAATCAAAATGGAATTTAGAAATATTTAAATAGCACATGAAGGCAAAAACAGATCAAAAGAGAAATTAAAAACGACAGATTTAATGTGAAAGAGATCAAAGATTTCATTAAAATAAATGGTGTAAATCTCCAATTAAACATAGAGAATGGAAGAACTGAATGAAAATAGAAAAATTTAAAGAATCAACTTAAAAGCTGTTAGAATTGACAATTAAGTTCAATAAATTTGTAGTATACAAAAATAGCAGGCAAAAATCAGTGGCATTTCTCCACACTAACAATGAACTTCCTGAGAAAGAAATCAAGAGAACAATCCCACTTAGATGGATTAAAACAATAAGTAAAATGATTAGGAAATAGGGACTAGTGTTGTGACTCAGCACACCTTAAGCCACCTCCTGCTATGCCAGCATCCAATGTGAGAGCCAGTTCGAATCCCAGCTGTTCCACATCCAATCCAGTTCCCTGCTAATATGCCTGGTTAGTCCCAAGTACCTGGACCCCAAACATCAGATGGAGTTCCAGCCTCCTGGCTTTGGTCTGGCCCATACCTTGGCCATTGCAGCCATTTGGGGAGTTAACCAGTGGATGTCTGTCTCTGTCACTGTCACTCTGTAACCATGCATTTCAAATAAATAAAATAAATTTTAAAATGATGCTTAGGAATAATTTTAACCAAAGGTGAAAGGCCTATACACTAAAAATCACAAACCGCCAGTAAAAAATTTAAAGAAGACATAAGTAAATGAAAAGATAGTCCTATGAAAAGATAAGGAGAAATAATATTATTTTTAAATAATATGATTAAAATGTCCATACTATCCAAAGTAATTTATAAATTCAATGCAATCATATCAAAATCCCAATACAATTTATGTAGATGTTCAAAAATCCTAAGGTACATATTGAACCAAAAAGCCTGAATAGTTAAGGTGAACATGGGAATAAAGAATAAATCTGGAAGCATAACACAGCCTGGTTTGAAATTATATTACAAACTGACAGTGATTTACACAATGTGGTACAAATATTAAAGTTAACATATCAAGCAGTAGAACAGAAAAAAACAGCCCAGAAATGATCCCACTTGCCTAGAGTCAGTTTATTTTCAAAAGAGTTGTCAATTATATACAATGAGAAAAGGATAATCTCTTCAATAATGAAGCTGGAAATAATGCTGGAAAAAATAAGAAAAATAATGAAATTGCATACTTATCTCATACCATACACAAAAAAACAACTTAAAGTGGTTAAAAAGCTTAAACATAAGCCTGAAAATTATAAAACTCCATGACAGTGGTCTAAAGAGGGATTTTTCAGATTTTAGGCCACAAAAGCAAAAATATACAGATGGAATCCCATCAAAATGGAATCTTCTGCACAATGATGGGATCAATTAACACACTGATAAGAAAACTTATAGACTGGGAGGAAATATTTGTAAGCCATAAGTCTGACAAGTGATTAATATAAAAAATATTGCTAACTCAAATTTATAGAACAAAGAACAAAAACAATTAGAATCTTATAACGATGCTTCCATTAGTGGTGGATCACATACATGATGGTGGCTTCATAAGATTATATTGGTGCTAAAATATTCCTATTGCTTAGCTGAATGTATAGCCTAAGAAGAGGCGAGAGGTGAGGAAACTGCAGGATATAAACCTCCAAGAAAATTCATAATGAAGAGGCTAGAAGAAGCTTTAGCGGGCCTCAACAAGCTCCTTCAAAAGTTTGAAAACATGGATCCCTCAACACCAAAAGGTTTTCATTAATAGAGAAGAATGTTCATAGAGCTTTATCTGTGTGCAAGCAAAGGTGTTATATAAAAGGAAATAAGCCAATCAAAATACTATGGAAATAATTTTGATAAGAGTGACATCTTCTTAAAAAGACTCTCAGGCATAATCTTCAGGAGAAATTCCAGAAGAAGCAAGTATTCTAGGAGATGACAGCCCCATGCGAGTTATTGTCCCCGACCAAATTTCAGAGGGTCAGGATGTGCAGGTGGAGGACAATGTTATCGATGACCCTGACTTTCTGTGGGCCAAGGCTAATGTATGTGTTTGTGTCTTAGTCTTTTAAGAAAAAGTATAAAATTTAAACAAATAGAAAAATAACTGAAAGTACTCATAGAATAAAAATATAAAGAAAAATGTTTGTGCATCTTTACAATGTGTCTGTCTTTTAAGCTAAGTGTAATAAGAGTTAAAAACTTTAAAAATTGTGTAAAGTAAAAATGTTACAGTAATCCAATGTTAATTTATTATTGACTTCCATTCCTGCAAGCTCCAGTCTTGTTAAGTTCCCTATAGAATTCTACAATTTTGAAATCTTTCCTACTTTATTTTTACTGTACTTTTTCTATGTTTATATACACAAATATGCACCATTGTGTTATAATTACTTATAATATTTGGTACAGTCACATGCTAAACAAGTTGGTAGCCTGGAAAATAAAGACTATACCTTACAGCCTAGGTGTGCAGTAGACTATACCATCTAGATTTTTGCAAGTGCTTAAATGATATCTTCACAGTGATGAGTCATCTGATAACATAGTTACCAGGTTATATTCCCTTTATTAAATGGTACATGGTTATAGTTCACTTAAGAAATGAGCAAGGCTGGCTCCGTGGTTCACTAGGCTAATCCTCCACCTGTGGTGCTGGCATACCGGGTTCTAGTCACGGTCAGGGCGCTGGATTCTGTCCCAGTTGCTCCTCTTCCAGTCCAGCTCTCTGCTGTGGCCTGGGAGTGCAGTGGAGGATGGCCCAAGTGCTTGGGCCCTGCACCCCATGGGAAACCAGGAGAAGCACCTGGCTCCTGGCTTCGGATAGGAGAGGTGTGTCAGCTGCAGCACGCTGCCGGAGCGGCCATTGAGGGGTGAACCAACGGAAGGAAGACCTTTCTCTCTGTCTGTCTCTCTCTCTCTCTCTCTCTCTCTCTCACTGTCCACTCTGCCTGTCAAAAAAATAAAAAAAAGAAATGAGCAAATTATTTCAATAGACTTTTCTCACAAGAATAATGACAGGATAACACATACTCATATATGAAAAAAAAACTAGACATCACTAAAACTACAAGGAGATATCACATACACAACTTGGAATATCTATAGTCAAAATGGTGAAACATAACATTTTGGAAAGGATATGAAGAAAAGGGAAATTATGTATACTGTTAGTGGGAATATGTATTAGTACTGACATATCTATGCAATTTCCTCAGAACACTGAAAATATAACTACTATATGATCTAGCCATCCTGCTTTTGAATATTACTCAGAAGATTTGAATTCAATATGTTAAAGAGATGTCTATATGCTCATATTCAATTGGAACACTATTCATAGCAGCCAAGTTACATAATCATCATAATTTTCTATCAACAGCTGAATGGTTAAAGAAAATATGGTTGGCCGGCGTCGCGGCTCAATAGGCTAATCCTCCGCCTTGCAGCGCCAGCACACCAGGTTCTAGTCCCTTTTGGGGCGCCGGATTCTGTCCCAGTTGCCCCTATTCCAGGCCAGCTCTCTGCTGTGGCCAGGGAGTGCAGTGGAGGATGGCCCAAGTGCCAGGAGATCAGGAGAAGCACCTGGCTCCTGCCTTCGCATCAACACGGTGCGCCGGCCGTGGCGGCCATTGGAGGGTGAACCAAGGGCAAAGGAAGACCTTTGTCTCTGTCTCTCTCTCTCTCTCTCTCACTGTCCACTCTGCCTGTCAAAAAAAAAAAAGAAAATATGGTATATATATGCATAGTGGAATATTATTCAGCCCTGAAAAGAGAATTTATGTGGCTTGGGACAACACAGATGGAATTGGAGAATGTTATATTAAGTGAAGTAAGCAAGGCTCAGGAAGACAAATACCATACGATCTCCTTTCTTTGAAAGTTCTTCAAAAATTTCATAGAAATGTGTAATTATGAAAAAGCTATATGTGGATTTAAAAAAAAAACTTTTGTATCAAAATGAAGTTATATTTAATTCCACTTTTCCATCAACCTTTTTTTAAAAAAAATATTTATTTATTTGAAAGTCAGAGCTACAGAGAGAGGGACAGAAAGATCGATCTTCCATTGCTGGTTTATTCCCTAAAAGGTCTCAAATGTCCAGGGCTGGGCCTGTTTGAATCCAGGAGCAAGGAGCTTCTTCTCAGTAGTAGCCCAAACACTTGGGTCATCTTCCCCTGCTTTCACAGGCACATTAGCAGGGAGCTGGATCCGAAGTGGAACAGCCTGGACTCGAACCAGTGCCCATATGGGATGCTGGCATCATACATAGGCAGTGGCTTTAACCTCCATTCCACAACATCAGCCCCATTTTCTATGAACTCTTTAAACTTCACTCACGTTTGGTCGCCAAAACAATTGAACTCATAGGAGCAGAGAGTTGACTTGTAGTTATTAGAGATTGGGGATAAGGAGAACAGGGAGATGCTAACTAAACAGTAACAAGCCTCAGTTTGATAGAAGTATGTATGAGGTTTTTTTTTTTGAGATATTTTTATATAACATGGTGACTATAGCTAATAGTTGATTACTGTACATTTCCATGTCATGGGAAGCGTGGATCTCAGATACCTTATTGTGGAAGATGTCAAATATTGGACATGATGGATGAGTTAATAGGCTTGATTTAGCCATTCCACATAATGTGGGGATTGCTACAGAGGGATAAGCTGCCAACTGTGACACCTGAATCCAACATCAGAAAGTCAGTTTGAGTCCTCTCTTCTGTGCTATCTGTTCAGCTTCCTGCTAGGTAGCCTGGGAAGGCAGCAGAGATGGCTGAAATACTTGGCACCCTGCCACCTATGTGGGAGACCAGGATGGAGTTCTTGCTCCTGGCTTTGTCCTGGACCAGCCCTGGCCTTTATGGGCATTTGAGGAGTGAGCCAGTGGATTTAAGATCTCTCTCTCTCTCTCTCTCTCTCTCTCTCTCTCTAACTTTGCATGTCAAATAATTAAATAAGTGAAAAAAATCAAGACATCACTTAGTACACTATGTATAAAAACATAACATCACTTTGTACAACAATAATCTGTCAAAAAAAAACAGTGACAGCAACAAATGGTGACAAGAATGCAGAAAAAGTGAGTTGCTCATACACTGATTGTAAGGTATAATATAGTAAAGTAAATCTGGAAATCAGTTTGCCAGTTTCATAAAAGGAAAAAGAACATACAATTGCTACATAACTTAGACATTTGTTCCAGAGAAGTTAAAATCTTCATTCAAGCAAAAACTTATACATTAATACAACTGACTTATTTGTATTGTCAAAATGAAATTGCAAAGTATAGAAATGGAGAAGGGATTAGTGGTTACTAGAGGTCAAAGACAAGGCAGAAGTTTTGAGAAGGAGGAAGGTATGACTATAAAAGTACAAAATGTGGTGATGGAAATGTTTCCTTTCTTGCTGTAGTAATGTTAATAATTAGCTATGATATTATGCTATAGTTTTGCTAGATGTTACCACTGAGTAAACAGTGTAAAGGGTACACACAGGATCTCTGTAGTATTACTTACAGCTGCATATTAATTTATAGTAATCTCAAAGCAACATTTAGTTAAAATATATGAATGCATGTAGAACGATTTGCATGACTAACAGCTAGTAAGTGCTAATTAAATGGCTTGGTGAGTAACCGTAACAGTGCTTGCGTATAGAATAGAGCCAATATTTATTGAACAGAGAAGATACTTGAATAGTTTAGAACTTAATGTCAAATACTTCTTAGCACAAAGGAAAATCAGGAGTTTTACATGTTGACCTGTGGATATTGCCAAAACAAAATTCTTTATAAGTGGTGAGAAAGAAGGTTTGAAATATGGAAGGGGGCTTCGGAGAAGGAGAGAGAAGGAAGCAGGAAGATGAAGCTGCTAAGCAGAAAGAATTAGAGACACAGATTTAGAAGAGAGATTGAGAAACTCAGGACAGGTGGAGGGGAAACGAAAAAAAAAAAAAAAAGATGGAATGTATTGAGAAAGAAAAGAGGGAGTGATCTATAAGGAAGTCTCCCAAAAGGCAGACAAAACATTAGACTGCTTGATAGAAAATGAGTAACACCACTGTAAGAAACACCACCACTGTACTCAAATACCAGTTTAGAGGATGTTTCAAAGTGTAAACCCGTTGAAGGAATGACCTGCAACACAGGGACAGATGCTTTGAAAGAGGTGATATGGTGCTCAAATCAGCATTAAACTCTTGTGCAAGGTCATTTATCAGTCACCTAGAGGATCTAGCTGGAAGTGGGGAAATGTGAATAAATGAGGTAAAAGGGAGTAATTTAAAACTTATGTCATGCTTCTCTTTCCCAAATTGAAAGCACCTGCCAACATTAGCCCCTGTTTGTGTTAATGCAGATGCCTAGGGATGAGAGTGATGTGAAAGGCAGTGCCTACACCAAGGTAGAGACACACACACACACACACACACAAAACTTGTGAAATCAGTCAATGTTTGTACCATATAAATTGCCATTTAAATTGATAAAACATTAGCAAATATGGACAATTTTTGTGGTTCCACATATTATATGAGGAAGCATTTGAGAAAGTCAAGAAATGTATCCAAATATAACACATTACTATGAGGCAGCTTATAATCCCAAATGGGGAAAACCAACGATTTGGTATCAGAAAATCTCATGGTGTTCTCACTCTGCCACTTCTTAGTTTTACTTTGGCTAAGTCATTTCACCTCTCCAGGTCTTCCCTTTTTAGATTGAAAAGAAACCATTTACCCTCATTGTGCTCAACTTCAAATAGCTTCTGTGTGAGTGCAAAATGAGTTAGTTTATTTAAAAGCACAATACAAACTGCACTAGCACTATGCTATCTAAATGCAAATGAATCTAGGCAAATGCTGCCTTATTCATATATATTAAAATGCATTGTTGTTGATTTAGATGTGGGTTTTGGCTCTTGGTTTGCTTTGTTTTTTAAATTTAACTTTTATGTTTTTCCTTTAGTGAAATTTGAAGGAAACATCTTAACCATAAAACACCCCACCCACCCACCCACCCACACACACACACACATTATTCTTTGCCAGGGACTTTTTGAGGCGTTTGGGGAGCATGAAAGTATGCTACCTGCTATATGAGAAGGATGAGTTCAATCTACAAAAATAATGACAAGAATCTGATAGCCCCTTCTACTCCAAGAAAAACGTACTTCTTTGTTTTCTGTTATTTTAAAACCTAAAAGTTCAGCCAGCTTCCCTATGAATTAAACTCTGTGCTTCTTTTTAGGCTGAATCATCATCTCTAATGACATGGGAGGTTATTTAGTATGCCCTTCAATTATTTGGCCAAGGACCAAATTGTATGCATGTTTTTCTACTCTTGATCATTGTCAAGAGTTTTTTTTTTTTTCTTTGTTCTTGTCAAAGTTAAAACAGCTTTAGAAATACTTAAGTAGATAAGTGCAACACTTAATGTACTTGTACATTGTTCTTTATTAATAAGAATCTGTTGTGAATTTTACCTTGTCAGCTGGGCAATTTGGAAGAAACCATCAGCAACGTAGCTCCAGTGTGTCCTTGTAATCATTCTGGGGAGGAGAGAGAGCATGTCATGGCCAGTACTTCTCTTCTCAGTTAGCTAATAGAAAAATTGATATCTTTCAAGATTCAGCCTGTACATACAGATGACAAGACAAAACATTGATGTGGTTGAAGAACACCAAACAGACTGCATCATGAAGAAAAAGCAAAAATAGTACAGAGTGCTAAAGCTGCTTTCATAATCAATACACTTAAATAAACATGCTTGTGGCAATGTATATTGATCACAGACATGCACACAAATCACAATGTCTGATTCTTGTTTGCTTTTGTCTAACTTACAGGCGGTATGTGTAGTCAGCATTAGTGAAATATGGATAGTTTATTTCAGTTGTAAAGTGAATACTGCCTTTCCAAAAACTACAACTATGACTTTATGGTAATAATCTATAACCTACCCTGATACGGTTATATTCTTAAACCAATTTCCCATCCCCAAATTAACATATACATTCATACTGTGAGATAATGGCATGTGATGTGAACTGCCTTGTTTCGTAGAGCAATGTAGGGAACTATTGCCAATTGTCTTGATTTATAGATAAAATAGTGGATTGGAAAAAAAAATCTAACTTCTCTGGCTTGCCTAAGAGCCAAATGTTGTGCATTTAAATAAGTAACACATAACTTAAATATTTAACAAAATTACTTTTTGTTCACAGCCACGTGTTTCCTATTAATCTCTATCATGGCCCATGTACTGCAGGCGATCTCATTTATTTGTCACTTCGTTTCACACCAATGTTATGGTTTTATCTATAGATTGCATTATTCCATTAATGATTCCATTATTTTTCCACCTGCACAGCTGTATACTTTCATTTTTACCAGCTGCTTAAGAAGCACTTCCTCAATTCCATTGAGTTATAAAATATGAGCCTACTGAAACAAATTCATGGAAAATGAAATGAAATGTTAATATATTTTGTAGCAAAATTTTTAAAATCCTGTGTAGTTTCTTTATAACATATCTTCCATTAATATTTTGAGGATTCTTTGTATGTCCTTTAATATGCTGCAAGATTATATTTGCTAGCATTTTGTAGATGATTTTACACCTATATTGATGAGGGATATTAGTCTGTACATTTCATGTAATGCCCTTGAATAAATCTAGGTAATGCTGGCCTCATATAATCAATAGTGAATGTGATATACGTCCTTTTCTAATTTTGAGGAGATTTTGAAAGAATTTGTGTTAACTCTTTACTTATTTATTTACTTATTTTATTTATTTGACAGGCACAGTTTTAGACAATGAGGGAGAGAGACAGAGAGAGACACATCTTCCTTCCATTAGTTCACCCCTCAAATGGCTGCTGCAGCCGGTGCTATGCCGATCTGAAGCCAGGAACCAGGTGATTCTTCCTGGTCTCCCATGCGGGTGCAGGGGCCCAAGCACTTGGGCTGTCCTCCACTGCTTTCCCAGGCCACAGCAGAGAGCTGGACTGGAAGAGGAGCACCCAGAACTAGAACCGGCGCCCATATGGGATGCCGGTGCTGCAAGCAGAGGATTAACCAAGTGAGCCACAGCGCCATCCCCGTGTTAATTCTTTAAATGCTTGGTTGAATTTATCAGAAACCCATCTGGGGCTGACCATTTCTTGGTTATAAGGTTTTCAAGTCACATATTAAATTTCAGTATTCATGTTGGACTAGGCTTACTATTTCTTTTTCTTTTTTTTTTAAACTTTTATTTAATGAATATAAATTTCCAAAGTATAGCTTATGGATTACAATGGCTTCCCCCCCGCCCATAACCTCCCTCCCACCCACAACCCTCCCCCTTCCCACTCCCTCTCCCCTTCCATTCACATCAAGATTCATTTTCAATTCTCTTTATATTCAGAAGATCAGTTTAGTATATATTAAGTAAAGATTTCAACAGTGTGCCCCCACATAGCAACACAAAGTGAAAAAATACTGTTGGAGTACTAGTTATAGCATTAAATAACAGTGTACAGCACATTAAAGACAGAGATCCTACATGATATTTTTTAAAAATTCTGATTAATTTTCTATGCAATTTCCAATTTAACACCAGTTTTTTTTTATTTTCAATTATCTTTATATACAGAAGATCAATTCAGTATATGATAAGTAAAGATTTCATCAGTTTGCACCCACACAGACACCCAAAGTATAAAAATACTGTTTCAGTACTAGTTATAGCATCACTTCACATTGGACAACACATTATGGACAGATCCCACATGAGACATAAGTACACAGTGACTCCTGTTGTTGATTTAACAATTTGACACTCTTGTTCATGATGTCAGTAATCACCCGAGGCTCTAGTCATGAGTTGCCTTTAGAGTTCGCTGACTTTGATCTTATTCCGACAGGGTCATAGTCAAAGTGGAAGTTCTCTCCTCCCTTCAGAGAAAGGTACCTCCTTCTTTGATGGTCCCGTTCTTTCCACTGGGATCTCACACTCAGAGATCTTTCATTTAGGTCTTCTTAGTTTTAGTAATTTATGCATTTCTAACACTTTCTCCATTTCATTTGCATTATCTAAGTTGTTATACAATGGTTTGCAGGATAGTTTTATAATCCGTTTTTATTTGTCGTAAGACCAGTGGTAATATTTTTACTTTCATTTCTCATATGAATTGTATGTTTCTTATTTTACGTATCATTCTACCTAAACATTTATCAATGTTGATTTTTTTTAAACTTTTATTTAATGAGTATAAATTTCCAGTGTACAGCTTATGGATTACAATGGCTTCCCCCTCCCATAACTTCCCTCCCACCAGCAACCCTCCCCTCTCCCGCTCCCTCTCCCCTTCCATTTGCATCAAGCTTCATTTTCAATTCTCTTTATAGACAGAAGATCAATTTAGTATAAAGATTTCAACTGTTTGCACCCACATAGAAACACAAAGTGAAACATACTGTTTGAGTACTAGTTATAGCATCAAATCAAAATGTACAGCACATTAAGGACAGAGATCCCACATGAGGAGCAAGTGCACAGTGGCTCCTGTTGTTGACCCAACAAATTGACACTCTAGTTTATGGCTCCAGTAACCATCCTAGGCTCTCGTCATGAGTTGCCAAGGCTATGGAAGCCTTCCAAGTTCACCAACTCTGATCATATTTAGACAAGGTCATAAAAGACAGGATGAGGATAGTAACCAATGATCCTAAGAGTGGCATTTACCAGGCTTGAACAATTATACAGCATTAAGTGGGGAAGAGGACCATCAGTACACACAGGTTGGGAGTAGAGCCATTGGTGGTAGAGTAGAGGTTATGATTACAAAGGAATGAGGCCCAAGTGCACTAGACAGGGCCTAGAACAAAGGACAGAGTCATTATTAGAGGAGCTAAGAAAGGTGCTGTCTAAGCTACAATTAAGTTTTCTGATTGAGAGGCAAATAGAACCTGATAGAAGGGGCTTGATAATAATCTGTTGGGCTTTAGGCCTTGTAAGTTAAGAGTCCCAGACCTATCTATCTCTTCACATGGGGTATATCCTAAGGGAGGTGTGAACCTCCTAGGGGAAGGCACTCTGTTGACTTTCATTACTTGGCTGGCCTGGGAGGAGAGCTGGCCAGGTAAAGGCAGGTGGCATCTCTAACAAGAAATTTACAGTTCTGCCTGCAATGTTGCTGACCCTACTTGACCATACCCTCAGCTGCAGTGGTCACTTTGGAAGTTGGGCTGAGTGAAGGGCTTTTCAGCTTAGAGCCAATAAGATCTGTGGCTCTGACCTGGGCATCCTTCGACTCCAGGGCAGGTCCATTTCCAGTGATCCAACTCTTGGCAGAGCTGCTAGGGCTCTTCACAAGCTGACTTCTGCTGAAGCCCAGGCTTACCACATTGAAAGCCACTGCAGTGGACTGGCCTGTTGGGTCTCCTTGAGGGCAGATCACTGTACATATCAGCCATTAATAGGCCTGCCGCCCATTGCTTCTGATGCCTCGCTTTCTTTTCCTCCTGGTTTGTGTTAAAGCAGACCAGAGGATGCAAGTCAAGGGAGTGCCCGTTTCCCATCTCTAATCTTCGGTGGCCTGAACTACAAGTCTATAGTCACAGACATGTTCTCTAGTAGTTTTTCTAAGGTAGACAATGCCCATGAGGAAAATTATATTCTCACTTTAAAACTTTCTTTCCCTTTGGTCTGAAAGGGAGGTTTTTTCTACTTACTGTATACTTGGCTGATGGCGAAGTGAATCTAGCTATGAGATTATTATTTAAGTTCTTATTTTGGCTATGCTATTACAGAAAGATGTTAGCCATCTAATGTTGATTTTTTCAAATGATCAACTTTTGGTTTCATTTAGTCTATTTTATAAATATCCATATTCCTGTGTTTTTCTTTATTATCTTCTTTCTGCTACATTGGTTTTAGTTTACTTTTTGTTCCCTCATTCCTCAATGAGTAGAGTTGGGTCTTTACAGTTTCTTAAAGTTAGATTTGAAATCTTCCTTTTTAATGTAGTCATTTGCCGTATATATTTCCACATGTGCACTGCCACCTTTGCTCCTGTATGTTTTGGCATATTGTGATTTTGTTTTCATTGCTGTTTAAGTATTTTCTAATTTTCCTTGTAGTTTCTTCTTTGACCTATTTGTTAAGAAGTTATTAATTTTCATAATTTTGAAAGTTTTTCAAGGTGTTAGGATAAAAAGAATAACAATAACAGCAAAGATGAAAATCGAAGTGACATTAAACTGAATAAAAAATAATTCTACATTTATATGTGACCTTAGAAAAAATATTTACTTCTAAGGAAGGAAACTACTCAGTGTCTTTTTGTAAGTTTGCTGTGGGTCCTGATATTTAATTTTAAGCTTAATAGTTCTCAAACTGTACTTATTTCATGTCTAGAGGAAGATCTGTAGAAGGGAAAATAAGTATTGAGCCAATATATTAACTATAGTGATAATTATGAATTATTTATGAAAGGCAGAGTATAGTTTGTACTAGGAGATCTGAGTTCACCATAAATAATTTATTTGCTTAGTCTCTTCATGTTTGGAAGCAAATGGGCAATATGTTGAGTGAGAAAGGCAGTAAAAGTAGTTTAATGTTGATGAAATCAGGGTTACAGAAGCAAATTTTCATCAGCGGTGGGGAATGATAATGCAGTAAGTCAAGACACTTATTTTTTCTAAAATTACTTGGTCTAAAAACAAAAAAGTATATACAAAATGTATTTTTAAAATTTATTTATTTATTTGAAAGAGTTACACACAGAGAGAAGGAGAGGCAGAGAGGTCTTCCATCCACTGGTTCACTCCCCAAATGGCTGCAACAGCTGGAGCTGTGCTAACCTGAAGCCAGAAGACAGGATTTTCTTCTGGGTCTCCCACTCGGGTGAAGGGGCCCAAGGACCTGGGCCATCTTCTACTGCTTTCCCAGGCCGTAGCAGAGAGCTGGATCAGAAGAGGAGCAGCCGGGATTAGAATGGGTGACCATATGGGATGCCGGCACTGCAGGAGGCAGCTTTACTTGCTACGCCACAGTGCCTGCCACAGCAAAATGTATTTTAAAATATGTAAAATGAAAAATGCTATTTATTTCTGACCAAGTTATAATTTTACATTAGTCTACAAATATGACTCCAAAATATCACGTGACAAATGCAACGTGTTTCAATGCAATCAAGCCATTTGAACATTGTATAGACAAAAGGGATGGATGGGACATTTATTAATATATTTTTTAGCCAGTGGTCTTCATATACAGCTATGAGTTATATACCTCTGCCTGGATTCATGTATTTCCTGTAGTTGGTTAGTTAACTGCCATATATTAGGCTTTCTAGGACCCCAGTAAAGTGTGATACCATAAGTACATAGGCTACAACTTAGATTACTGAAACAATGATTAAAATCTTTTCACCTTTTGTCGTAACTTAGTTTGGCAGAGATGTTTTGCACCTTTTGTAACAAAAATATCTATTATTTTTTGAATGTATTGAATGTATGAAGTGAGCAAGATCCTTTCTTAGTGAAATATTTATATGTGTTATAGTAAACTATTTCATTACTAGATATCTTATTTAACACATTCCTATTTAATTTAAAATAAATTTTGTTAACTAATAAAATAAGACCATCACTGCAGAAATATTTGCAGTAATATCACAAATGATACTTTTTTATTTTTGATTTGAGATTCAGTATTCAGCTTGCTATGCTTTTTTAAAACTTTTATTTAATAAATATAAATTTCTAAAGTACAGCTTTTTAATTACAGTGGCTCCCCCCCCAACCTCCCTCCCACCTGCAACCCTCCCATCTCCCGCTCCCTCTCCCATTCCATTCACATCAAGATTCATTTTCAATTATCTTTATACACAGAAGATCAATTTAGTATATACTTAGTAAAGATTTCAACACTGTACCCACACAGACACACAAAGTATACAGTACCATTGGAGTACTAGATATACCATTAATTTACATAGTACAACACATTAAGGACAGAGATCTTACATGGGGAATAAGTGCACAGTGACTGCTATTGTTGACTTAACAAATTGACACTCTTGTTCATGGCATCAGTAATCACCCCAGGCTCTTGTCATGAGCTGCCAAGGCTATGGAAGCCTCTTGAGTTCGCCAACTCCAATCTTATTTAGAGAAGGCCATAGTCAAAGTGGAAGTTCTGTCCTCCCTTCAGAGAAAGGTACCTCCTTATTTGATGGCCCGTTCTTTCCACTGGGATCTCACTCACAGAGTTATTTCATTTAGGTCATTTTTTTCCACACTTTCTTTCCATGCCTTGGAATAAGAGAGGGAGGAGATGTATAGTTCGGCACATGCTCAATCGGACTTGCCCCAAACGGTAGCGTTAGAAACGTGCCAGGGATTCCAATTCAGTCCCATCAAGGTGGTATGTACCAATGCCATCTCACTAGTCAAAGTGATCAATTTCAGTTCATAATTGATCATAATGATAGGATTAAGAGTCAAAGGGATCACATAAATAAGACTAGTGTGTGTTAATACTAACTGATAGAATTAAAAAGAGAGAGTGACCCAACATGGGAAGTGGGATACACAGCAGACTCATAGAATGGCAGATGTCCTAAACAGCACTCTGGCCTCAGAATCAGCCCTTAAGGCATTTGGATCTGGCTGAAGAGCCCATGAGAGTATTTCAGGCATGGAAAGACAAATGATATTTATGCTATAGTTTTATAGCATTTATATTTTCTGATTTCCCTTATTTTTTATGAGGCCCGAAGACACAGGATATTCAAATTGAAATTTACTTAAAGGTTGGTTTCAGAAGTCATAGTCTTGAAATTCCAGGGCTACAAGGAAATGAATTGTGGAAATGTAAATGAGCAAAACTATGTATAAGGATGAAATGGATTAGCAAGGGCTATGATACAATGAACTTCCATTTTATATTCCATAGGGAGTATCCTACATTGTTCTAGTCAATTTTCATGATGTGGAGAAAGGGATCTAGTGTTGTAATTACTTTTATTTTTGAAAAGAACCTCTTTAATCTGCATTTTATATGTAAGGTCTGAATTCTATATTTCTGGCTGGTCATTCAAAAACAATTAATAATATGTAGATCAAATAAACATTCTGGTGACAATATTTGAAACACTGGATAATCATTTTCAATGTCTCCCATAGACAAAACGGTTAACTACATTATATTGATTGTTAATAACTCTTGCCCTTTCCGTGCACTGGAATTTAACGTGAAAATCAAATGTCTCCTGTAGGATGGCAGGGATAGAAGAAAGAGTAATTAACTGAGTCACAGATGGTTTGATGTTAAAATCTTATGTCTATCTCTAATTCATTTCATTAGTTTGGGTCTTTTAGGGTTTGAGTTTCCCTTTCTACAAAAGACACCAAGAGTTTAAATACCTTCAAAATATTTTCAGCTCTAAACTCCTATGATTCACAACTTCTTACAAATCAAAAGAAACCTATAGTGTTTTCCTTTGTCAGAGTGTTTATAACTGGAAGGTAATAGATTTATCTGATAAGCTCATTCCTAATAATACCTATTTGATCAAATAACGTATTGCTTGAATTTAATAACAACTCTTATTTCCTTCAGGACTGGTAGTTGTATTGGGAATGTGTGTCACAGTAATCATCTACTTAAGAGATGTTTCTTATTCTTGCTAGTATTTATTAGTACACATTTTTTAATGTTTTATTTAATAAATATAAATTTCCAAAGTACAGCTTTTGGATTACAGTGGTTCTCCCCCCCCATAACTTCTCTCCCACCTGCAACCCTCCTATCTCCCACTCCCTCTCCCATCCCATTCATGTGGATATATTTTCAATTATCTTTATATACAGAAGATCAATTTAGTATAATTTTTCAAGGAAAAAAGTAATATACCAGTAAAAAGAGACTTTATCATAGATTGTGAATTCCTGTTGTTCTATTTTGTGGCTACATAATATGATATAAATTATTGAGTTTCCTGTTCATTTATCAACTATTCACTGTCTACCTAATATATAGCAATTGTAGTATAGGACAACTACATCAACTATAGTAGAGAAACAGTCAATATTAATGTTTCTCTTTTTTTAAAGATTTATTTATTCATCTATTTATTTGAAAGGAAGAGTTACACAGAGAAATGGTGAGAGATAGAAATCTTCCATCTGCTGTTTTATTCCTCAAGCAGCCACAATAGCAATAGCTGGAGCCAGGAGCTAGGAATTCCATCTGAGTCACCCTCATTTTTGGTAGGGGCTTATATACTTGAACCATCTTCTGTTGCTTTCCCAGGCACAAAAGCAGGAAGCTGGACTGGAAAATGAGTAGCTGGGACATGAATAGACACTTCAACATGGCAAAGATATAGTTTACATTCAATCTAGGATAAATAGAATTTCACTCTTTTTATCCTTTTCTTGTTTTTCTTTTATATTCCAGAGCGCATACACTTTTCAAAATCAAGCAAATCAGCCTATCTTCAATTTACTCTCATCTCACTTCTAGGCAGTCTAACAAACACATGCATACTTATATACAGTCCTCATTTCTACATAGAACTTAAATTCTTTAATAATTATTGAAAATGCAGGAAAACATGTGCATTTAACCTTTTGTGATCCTACCAGGGAACTAAACTGTCATGAAGGTCATTGCCTTGATTTTCAAGAAAACTGAGATAAACCTTTCTACTGATTTTTCAAAACTTTGTGTCACTTTAACTATGGTACTTGTCTAACCGCCAATATCACACGAGATTGGTGAGGAATGCTGGCTGATTTATAACATCAGCCTTTTCTTGCCTTAGATATTCAACTCTAACTTCTTCCTAAGGCTCCTTCCAACATCATGATGAGAGTATAAAAAGTTGGAGCATCTTTTTTTCTGCAGCACTGGATAGGACACAGGCCTATGGCATTTTTCCTCTTCTGTTCCTTCTGTAGAATCATACAATCACAACTGATATTTCTTTAGAAATTTCTAAAAGGTGTTGGCAGTATATCAAGTGGTAATTCAAATAAAAAAACTCTCTTAAGAATACTCAAGGCAAGAGGACAAATATCGGAGAGTAGGAAGACAAGAACTCTTTGCTTCTATCCAAGTGATCTGTCGATTTATTTATTTGTGGGGGATATGCACTAGTAAAAAGAGGGCTTCTATTTTTACAAGTTTTTTTGGTATATTATATAGAACATATTTTGTCTGCATTATTTACACAAAATCCTCTTGCTATTTTGTTAATAAACTATTATTAATTAAACGCTTATTAAGGTCTTGTACATATTATTTTATTCTTAATATCTACTCTAAGTTAGTCATTATTCTTTCCATTTTAGAAAGGAGTAGACTCAGACTTGGAGGTCATAAATGACATGTTTGTATTATACTTAGAGATTAAGCCAAAGTTATTTTTACATGTAACTCAAATCCCTATTTTTTTTTACCACTGCATAACACTGCCTCACTGTTTTATAGTTAAGTATATATAACTCAACTATAGCAAACTTGAAATAAACTAGTCAAATTTTCTGTTTAATTATATCTGTCCCTGAATACATCAATTTCAAAATAAATGATCTCTGTTAAATATTTTATATAGTAGTATGAAGCAGGATTTCTGTTAAAAAAAAAAAACTAGTTTTTTATGGAGATGTGGTGATATGCTGACCTTAAAAATTAAGACTCAGCATGATGTTGAGTGAATTAAGCCAGTCCCAAAGAGAAAAATATCATTTGTTTTCCCTGATCGGTGACAACTGAGCGCCAAATGGGAAACCTGTTAAGTGAAATGGACACTATAAGCAACAATGAACTGATCAGCTCCTGTCCTGACTTTAGATGTACAATGTAATACTTTATCCTTTTTAGTATTTGTTGTTGTTGTTGTTGTTGTTGTTGTTCTAGTACTAGTGGTTGAACTCTTCTATGTGCAAAATAATGCTAATCACTTTACATTGGCTATTTTATTTAATTAGCACAACAGCCTTCTAAGGTAGACATTATCTTCATCAACACACAGATGAGGAAAATGAAGAAAATCAAGAAATATATATATATATATACACATATATATATAGCCCCAGAGTCATACAGCTACAAAACTTTATTCCCAATATTCTAAATGTTTTCCAATGCTTGAGTGATTCACATTATTCTATTATTTCACTCTCATTAGCATCATAAGACACTTCATTAAACATTGAGAGAAATAAAAATTTATTCTCCCCAGTATGTTAGTCTCTCTTGCTAGGAAAAAAATGATATAATGGCAATAACATCATCATCATTATATCATCTTCATCTTCATCATCAACAAGAAATCAAGCTAGTGGTTGCGAAAAACTAATGCTAAAGTGATTTGTTCAGATTACAGCTTATTGACTTGCTATAGGTTTTTATGTGGGATTCAACTAAATAACAGTGACACAATCTCTGGTATTGTGAGCAGATTTAGGATTCAGTTAATGGTTACTTGGTAAGGGAAATATATGCTCTAATAGTATTTTTAGCATACAGGTATGGAAGGGGAAATTATTTCATGGATTTCAACTGTTACAACAAGGAAGTCTGGCGCTTCCCCTCCCCTCCAACCATGAAGTGCGGTTGAGCCTGCAGGTCTGTGTTGAGCCTGGGTCATGGGTCTCTGTTCCATAGGATGAGGTTTGTTAATGTTATCAAGAACAAGCCCTACTTTACAAGACACAAAGTGAAATGTAGAAGACAGCAAGAGGGTAAAACTGATTACTACACTTGATCTTAGCCAAAAGGCCGAGAAGCGATGAAAACTGATTACTATATTCAACGCTTGGTGATCCAGGATAAATATATATACAACACACCCAAATGCAGGATGGTAGTTCATGTAACTAACATAGATATCATTTTTCAGATTGCTTAGTCCTATATAGAAGGGGATATGATAGTCTGTGCAATTTATGCACATGAACTACCAAATTATGGTGTGAAAGTTGGCTTGACAAATTATGCTGCAGTGTATTGTACTGGCCTGCTGAAGACTTGTAAACTTCTCAGTTGATTTGGCATGGTCAAGATCTATGAAGGCCAAGTGAAGGTGACTGGAGATGAATACAATGTGGAAAGCACTGATGGTCAACCTGGTGCCTTAACCTGCTATTTGGATGCAGGCCTTGCCAGGACTACTACTGGCAATAAAGTTTTTAGAGCCCTGGAGGGAGCTATAGATGGAGGCTTGTCCATCCCTCACCGAAAGAAACAATTCTCTGGTTATGATTCTGGAAACAAGGAGTTTAATTCAGAAGTACATCAGAAGCACCACATGGGAAAGAATGTTGCAGATTATATGTGTTACCTAATGGAAGAAGATGAAGATGCTTACAAGAAATAATTCTCTCAATACATAAAGAACCACGTGACTCCAGACATGATGGAGGAGATGTGTCAGAAAGCTCATATGGCTCTATGAGAGAATCAAGAGTATAAGAAGAAGTTTAACAGAGAAGTTAAAATAAAAAGATAAAAATAAGTGGTGGAAGCTTCACAAAATGTCCCTTGTCCAGGAGAAAGATTGGGCAGTCCAAAACAAAGCAGGCATCCTCAGAGCTCAGGGCCAAGCTGCTGAGAGCTAAACTAAACTGTTTTCTATGAAGATTTTTCCGATAAAGATCATAAACTTATTGAACAAGCAGCTATTTTGTGTTGAACTCTTGCTGTGAAACTATTTGAGACACCCTGAAGTGCATATAAAAGCAAAGGAGTTGACAGTCTGCTCCAGGAAATAAGTATACTTTTGTTGTTGTTCAGAAAAAACTGGCATGTTGGCTCCCATAAAGTTGACGCCTATTTGTTGGACTTTGATTCTCTCTGACAGGAGTTGCTATCTCTCAAATTTTATGAAGTGAAGCTCTTGCTAAAAGCCAAAAAGCAACAGGCCAGTGATAATTTGGAAATATTACTTCTATCTATTTATTACAACTAGATGGTTAGTGGAGAGAAAAAAGTACCCTCAAAGTACACAAACCTAAAGCATACAAAACTAGTGATAATCCATGGCTTTAAATTTTGAGAAAATTGGTGAAATCACATAGATTTAACACATTCACTTGTTCTGGGGGAACCTTTCGAAAAGAAGGTGTTGCATTTTTTGAGGATGTTGAAAGGTACATGCCAGGTCCTGAATACACATATGAAAATGTCATGAGAAAAGCAAGTATTAAGCCTGTATATCAAGTTTGCATGTGTAGAATGGTTACATGAGTCAATTTATATGGCATTTTAAGAAATAGTCCTTTGGCCCATGGGAAATACTGTTTAGAAATAGAAAATTACTGAGTCTCCTATGATTTCAATCTAGCTCTTACAGTTCCACATTCCAAACAGCTCAAATTCGGACTATATGGATCTGAACTGAGCCAATGGTCTTAAAATGTCAGTTTTTAAGGGCTCAGTTGACTGGTTGATACTAGAACAGATCCCTAAAATCAATGATAATGAAGCTTGCATTTCAGCCACAAAAAAAGTAATTGCATATCATCAAGTAGAACACTTTATTGAGCTAAAATTCATGGAAACATTCTGAATCTTATACACAATATTTGCTGTCTGAGATTAAAAATGTGTAATGCTATAATTAACCATGTTATCTATTAATCCTCTGAAAAAAAGAGAAGTCTTCGTACTCACATCTGTTGTTGTAAAAATCAAAGTATTTTCATTAGTATTCATAGAAAAATGTTTTTTGTCATTGCCCCAATCTTTTCCCAGTAAGAGAAAATGAAGACTATTGCTTCCCCTCCTCTATTATGTCTGCAGTAAGTTGTAGCTCTATGACATTGTTTTTTAATTTTTTTTATTAATAGAGAACAGGTTTTGTGTAGTTCATAGATACAATTCTAAGAAAATAATGACCCTTATTTCCTTCCTTCCTTCCTTCCTTCCTTCTGTTCATTTCTGTGATATTTTTAATTTACTTTATAATCACAGGCTTAATTCTCCACTAAATAAAGAGTTCAACAAGTAAAAAGTAGAAATGTTCAATAGGAATAAAGACAAGGCCTGTAAGCAATATTTGGATCCCAATATGTCACTTTCATTCATATATATGAACTGTTTTTGTACTCAATATATTAGCTACCATAAATCAGAAAAAAACATGTGATATTTGTCTTTTCGGGTCAGTCTACAGTTTGAAATAAAAAGTGCCAGTGCAAATCTGTAGCGATGTAAAAACAAATATATTAATGGTATCCTCAGAGTACAGTTTTAAATTATTTTATTAAAACAATAACATGTTTCCAATAAATGCAGCAAGTATCAAATTCTGACTGAAGCAAATACTTCTTTCAATAAAAATTCACTTCAAAGCTAGTCGAAAATTTATTATCATAAAATCAATAGATAAATGCTTTACAGAGTAGCTTTAAAATGCTTACTAAAGAGACTCACTTTAAATTTAAGTACACACATACGCTGAAAATGATGAGATGGAAAAAGATATTCCAAAAGGATATGATAACCAAAAGAGACTGGGAGTTGCTACCCTTATATCAAACAAAAGAGATCCTAAGGCAAAAATTGGCACATAAGACAAGAAAGGTCATTATGGTAAGTAAAGCAATCAATACATTGGTAGCTTATAACATTTGCAAATATATGTGTACCCAACCTTGAAGCACCTAAATCTATAAGACAAATAGTAACAGAAATGAAGGGAGAAATATACAGCAATATAGTAAAAGTTACGGGCTTCAGTATCTCACTTCCAACTATGAATATATCTTCCAGAGAGAAAGTGAGGTTAACAGTGGACTTGTGTAACACTATAAACTAAATGGACTGAGCAAAAATACTCAAATCATTCCACAAAACAAAAACAGAATACACATTTCTTCAATTGTACATGGAACATTCACGATGATAGACTATATTTTAGGCCATAAAACAGTACTAAATCATTTTACAAGATTGCAATCATATCGAGTACCTTTTCTGACCACAAATATGTCAACAACTAGACGAAAGCTGAAAAAACCATAAATATGTGGGAATTAACCATCACATTCTTGAACACTATAAGATCTATGAAGAAATTAATAGGGAAAATTTTTTGAGGCAAAGGAAAATAGGAATGCAACATGCTAAAACATTTGGAATGCAGCAAAAACTCTTCTGAGGGAGAAGCTTTTAGTGATAAACCCCAGCATTGGGAGAAAAATCACAAATACATAATCTAAATTTATACCTCAAGGAACTAGAACAAAAAACCTAATCCAAAATCAGAAAGAATGTACTTGAACATAATAGAGGTCATATATGACAAACTTAAAGCTAGCATCATGCAAACTGATGAAGATAATGAAAGTATTTCTTCTATGATCAAGAATAAGACAATGATGTTCAGTCATTACTTTTATTCAATGTAGTACTGGAGACCCTATCCACAGAAAATTGCCTAGGAAAACTTTTAATCTCTTCTAAAACAGAATAGAAGAAGTAAAATTTTCTATTTGCTGATGATATGATCTTATATATAGAAAACCCTAGAAACATAAAAGACCTGTTAGAACTGAAAAACAAATTCATTGAAATTACACAAGATATAAACATATAAAAATAAGTATCATTTCTGTATACTAACAAAGAACTATTAAAAAAGAAATCAAGAAATAATCCCATTTCTAATAGCATAAAAATTGGGGGTCATGAGTTTAACAAAGGAAAGTGGAAGATTTGCAGCCATAAACACTAAAATATTGAATTTTAGGCATAGATAAATGGAAAAATATCTTGTGCTCATGGAAACTAGAATTAATATTGTTAAGATATTTATACTACCCAAAGAAATCCACAAATATATTGTATTTCTCATCAAAATTCCAATGGCTAATTTTGGGGAGCAAGCTGAAATTAAATATTTTCTCTTTAAGGACAGAAATGAAAATATGACTGAATAAAGCTTACACACAAAAATAGATTGACTATAAATAGAAGGAATATACGCTATGGAACAAAAAGCATCTTGGGTAATAATTGCCATTGTTGCCACTCGTCCTGCCCTGCAAAAGATGCTTAAAGATGTGTTACACACAGAAACACAGAAACATGGTCACCAATAGGAAAGAAGGTAAAGGAAGGAAACCTCACAGAAAAAGATCACAGGAAGCTCAATTTCTCTTTGACATAGAATTAAACTCTGATGCTCTGTTAAAGCAATGTGTTAAAGTAATCTATTATGTTACTTGATGTCTGTTAAATTCTAATGGTTCAAAAACAGCTAGATTTTTATTAAGAGCTATGGGTTATTTAAATATGTGCTTATTTTCAAAGATTTGAATAATCACCTTGTAACAATGATCAAATTTGGTCTATGTTATGTCATGATTTTAAGGAATCTTATTTCAACCAGATATTTTGGATTTTGAGCCTTCTTGGCATTCTTGACAGGCATTCAAAAAATCAAAGTTTCAAACAATCTGGTCTCTAAAATTTCCAGTAAATCCTGGACTTTGGTTTTTCCAGTTTGGGCCCAACTGAAAAAATCAAAGGACCTATGTCTCTCATCTTATAGAGACACCGACTAATCAGGCTATTTGGATCATATTAGAAGTACTGTCAAGATGTGATGTGGTACCAAACTTTAAGTTTCTATAATGGAAATGCTATTAATACAAATGTTTGAGAATTAAAAAGTCTAATGATCTTGTGTTACTAGACATGATAGTTATCTTAATGAGAAAGCCCCAGAGGCCTAAAGGGTTAAATACTTGTAAAATCCTACAGGTGCTTTCAAAAATACTGTGAAGTAAGCAAGTGCCTCTTGTTGGTTGATGAGTTTATCATTTTAAACATGGCGACTTAAAGTCTTTTGTCATCCACAGTTATAGATGATTTGCTGCTCATAAAACTAAAGCGTTGTTGGTTCTGTGTTTAGCTGTCCTCCTATAGGTTCCTATGGACTTTTTCCAGCCACTTCTATTGTATTCAGTACTTTGGGATGGCTCTGTAAAGAGATGAAGCCAATAATGTATTAACAGTACCAACTGAGAGAAAGTATGGTTAACTGAGGTTACTAAAAACAAAAAGCAATTCAAATCAATTGGCAATCTACAAAAAGAGTTAAAGATTTTAAAAGCTATTATTAAAATTGCTATATGGGTCTATTATGCTATGTTATATGTGTGTACATATTGTATGTCCACATGGGGAAATTTTATTAAGAGTTTTATTTTAAATGGCTTATAGATAAGATTGTCCATAAATTTAAGCTGCTAAAATCAATCAAAGATACATTTTAATTTGTGTGACCTGAATCTGTGTATCATATGTTTTAAACTTGTTGGTAGAAAGAAACTAAAAACATTTTAGATGGTTGTGCTTAAGTTTACTGGTTAAACAAACTACACCATGTTAAATATTTAAGAGGTGTTTCCAAATACATGATTCTTAAAATTTATAGAAGGCATTGGACCTTCTGGTAAAAGTTTTCTTAAGTTGTTATCTAATGGTTGAAACGGTTTGCTAAGTATTCATGTAATATTGCTATTATCAGCAAGTGATCTAGGACTTGCTCCCTCATTTCTCTATTCTAAGCCCAACTTCTTCTTTCATTTCTCTATTCTATCAGGTTCTATTTACCTCTAAATCAGAAAACTTAATTGTAGCTTAGACAGCACCTTTCTTAGCTCCTCTAATAATGACTCTGCCCTTTGTTCTAGACCCTGTCTAGCACACTTGGGCCTCATTCCTTTGTAATCATAACCTCTACTCTACCACCAATGCCTCTACTCCCAACCTGTGTGTACTGATGGTCCTCTTCCCCACTTAATGCTGTATAATTGTTCAAACCTGGTAAATGCCACTCTTAGGATCATTGGTTACTATCCTCAACCTGTCTTTTATGACCTTGTCTAAATATGATCAGAGTCGGCAAACTTGGGAGGCTTCCATAGCCTTGGCAACTCATCACGACAGCCTAGGGTGGTTACTGGCGCCATAAACTAGAGTGTCAATTTGTTGGGTCAACAACAGAAGCCACTGTGCACTTGCTCCTCATGTGGGATCTCTATCCTTAACGTGCTGTACATTTTGATTTAATGCTATAACTAGTACTCAAACAGTATGTTTCACTTTGTGTTTCTATGTGGGTGCAAACTGTTGAAATCTTTATACTAAATTGATCTTCTGTATATAAAGAGAATTGAAAATGAAGCTTGATGCGAATGGAAGGGGAGAGGGAGCGGGAGAGGGGAGGGTTGCGGGTGGGAGGGAAGTTATGGGAGGGGGAAGCCATTGTAATCCATAAGGTGTACACTGGAAATTTATGTTCATTAAATAAAAGTTAAAAAAAAGTTTCAAAAGGGCTGTAGTGTAGGGAGTAAATCTGCCACCTGCAGTGCTGGCATACCATATGGGTGCTGGTTTGAGACCTGGCTGCTCCACTTCCAATCCAGCTCTCTGCTATGGCCTAAGAAAGCAATAGAAGATGGCCCAAGTCGTTGGACCCCTGCACCCGCGTGGGAGACCCAGAGGATGCTCCTGGCTCCTGGCTTCAGATCATTGCAGCTGCAGCTGATGCGACCATCTGGTTAGCGAACCAGCAGATGGAAGATCAATCTCTCTCTCCCTCTCTCTCTCTCTGCCTCTCCTTCTCTGTGTAACACTGTTTTCAAATAAATAAATAAATCTTTAAGAAAATAAAGTTTCAAAAGGGGCATAATTCAGAAAGTCAAGGGTGCTCTATCATATTATAAAAGGATAAAATTTAAGTGCAAAAAACAGTAAGAGAATACTAGTCTATATTATAATGTCCACTTGTTCTGGTACCTATATTTATGCACTTTAAAAATTCCATGTGTGTGAAACAGTTTTCCCACTTTCATTACATTTGTCCTTTTTACTATTTTTTGTTTATTAAAACTATAATTCACAAGACACAAAATTTATTAAAGTGCACAATTCACTGTTATTTTATGTTCACAAAGTTGTGTAAGCCTAACCATTAACTAACTTCTTTATGTATGTTTGATATTAGACTCTTTGATTTACAGTTTCTTTCCTGATTATGTGGACTATCTTAACTTTCTTGAAAATATCTTAAAATACACAAATGTTTTTAATTTTAAATAATTCTAAATTATCTATTTTTATTGTTTTGCTTTTGAAATTTATTTATTTATTTATTTATTTATTTATTTATATAAAGAGAAAAGATACCTAATCCAAGGTAATGATGCTGTATGCTTTTAATAGAATTTTAAATTTTTAGTACTGAAGTTTAGGTCTTTGATTCACTTTGAGTTAATTTTGTATGTGGTTGAAGGAAAAGTTTGAAGTTCAATTACTCTGCAGGAAAATATCCATTTGTCTCAGCATTTTTTGCTAAAATCACTACTCTTTCCAATTGGATAGTCTTTACACCCTTGTTGAAAATCAATTGACCATAAATATCTACATCCTCAACTCTATTCCTTTGACCCTTGTGCCAATCTATTCTCATGCCAGTACAACAGACATTTGATTATGGTAAGTATGTGGTAAGTGTTGAAATTGGGAAGTCCTTGAAATTTGCTCCTCTTTCTAAAATTTTTTCTCTATTTGGGGAGCCTATTCCAAATTTTGGAGTTAGTTTACCAATTACTTGTACCACTGGGAATTTTTTAAGGTATTGCAATGAATCTGTATGTAAATTCGGGGTGCATTGCTATACTAACACTAATAGGTCTTCCCATCAATGAACACAATATTTTTTTCTTTGATTCATTTAAGTAACATATTACAGTTATTACTGTATAATCTTTTAATTTTGTTTTAAATTTTATATTTATTGTATTTATTTGAAAGTTGGAAGATTGATGGGAGAAAAAGAGCTAGATGGAGGGGAGAGAATCAGTCTATCCTTTGGCCATATATTTGTCACATAGTTAGAATGCTTTGTCATATTCTGTATTTCACATTGTACTTTTTTGAAGTACCACATTTTTCTAAAAATTGTACATATTAAGGTTCTCTGTTATTGAAGGCTCTGTATTTTGGCAAATGCATGAGGTCATGTATGTCCCATTACAAGATCATAGAGAATACTTCCACCACCCTACTAAATCCCCTGGGGTTATTCTATTCAAACCTCCTCCCTATTTTTGATCCCAGAAAATAATAGCACAAACATCTATAATTTTCCATTTTCTAGAATAGTAAATAAATTGATTCTTATACAAGCTTCTCATATTGCTTTCCCCCTACGTCATAGTATGCATTTCAGATTCATCCATGTCTTTATGTGTCTTGACAGCTCATTTGTTTTCATTGATGACTATTGACCTATGATCTGTTTTCACCCCAGTTAACTTTTCTATTCACCTATTGAAGAACATGTTGTTGCTTCTAGCTTTTGGCAATTATGAAATTAACTGTCATATACATTTATGTTCAGGATTTTAGAGTGAACATAGGTTTCTGCTTACTTGGGGATATACCTATGTGTAATAAGCTTGTATTCAACTTTTACACAACTCCAACAAGTGTCACTCTGTCTTCCAAAATGACTATATAGCTTAGCATTCTGAGCAACAGTGAATGAGCAATCCTACTGCCCTTCTCATTTATTATTGCTACTGTTTTTTATTTTCTTTTTTTTATTTTAGACATTCTAATGTGTATCTGCTAGTTATTTAATTTGTAACTCCCTAATGACAAATGATGTTGACCATTTTGTCCTATATTTACTTTGAAAATGTGTTTCTTTAGATTTTTGCTCATTTATTTATATTATTTTAAAGCATTAACTGGCATGTAATTCTTTTGTATGATTATGTGGTGGAATGCCTTATTTCCTTGCATATACACAGTGTAAAATAATGAAACTAGGAAATTTTTCATTCCATTTTCCTTACTTTTTTTGTGCTTGCAATATACCAGTTCCTTTCACTCAGTTATTTATAGTGCATCTAATAGGCTATTGTAACTGCAGCCACTGTGCAGCACCTGGGAACATGAGAATAGGTTATTTTTGACTCTCTTTTGTTAGATATTATGGAACCTCCCTCTATACTCACTTCCTCCACCTTTCCAGCCTTTTGTAATTACTAAAGTCACATAGAATATTTTTTACTATCCATATATGAGGAAAAAATATAGTATTTGTATTTATATATCTGGTTTATTTCACTTAACTAGCTAAATAATTTGCATTTGGGAAGTTTACATTTTTTGTTAGTTTGTTTGTAGATTGGGATACAAGCCCTCCATCAAGTATCCAGTTGCCTTCCTCTTTGGAATATCTAGCAACAGAATAACCAATATGCTTGAGACATGCTTTTACTTTCTGGAATCCAAAGAGACTAAGCCAGAAATAACTCAATGCTTTCAAAGTGTAAGTCATGTGATGCTGGTGAATCAGTGAGTTTCCAGAGATTGTCCTCTGGTTTGTTTGAGATCCAGGAGAATGAATTTGTTACACCAGTGGTCGATTTCTTTGAAGAAGTTTTTTTTACGTAGATAGTATGGAACAATTATCAATGTCTTCATTCTGCCTGAAGAGCGGCCAAAGTTTGAAGAAACTTCACCTGTGTATAGATTGTAACTTCAGGGGACTCTGGACCTGTCTTAGATGACAACGAGAAGTTCACCTACTGGAAGGAATGTTGCTCTGTGTTTAGCAACACCAAAAACTGTGCGGTGTTAGATATGGACAATTGTAGCCTCGGTTATGCTTGGAAAGTACTGGCTCAGCCCACTTGTAAGCTCCAAATCTTGGCAGGTAATTTTATGTCCCACTTTGGAAACAGCATAGAATTTTGTACTGCAATTCTTCACTCTCACCGTAAATACCTACATCTGTACAATACTAACATCTCCTCTATTGGGGTCAAGTACCCATGTGAGATGTAGAAGCAACCGATGTGCAACTTGGAAGCGCTGATGTTGAGCAAGTGAGACATCAGAGAATGCTTCTAGTGATATCCCCAGTGTCCTCACTGGCAACAACAAGCTGAAGTGCCTCTCCTTTGTAGATAATCCTCTGAATAATGAAGGTGTGTTGGTGCTGTGCGAGGGCCTGAAGCATCCACAGTGTGCCCTGGAGACAGTGATATTAAATTTCTGCTGCATCACCAGTATCTCCTGTAACTAGTTCTCCCAAGCCCTCTTGTGCAACAGGTCCCTGTCCCTCCTACATCTGGGGTCAAATATGTGGGAGGATGAGGGGGTGGTACCTCTCTGTGAAGCACATAAGCACCCAACCTGCACCATTCAGGTGCTGTGGTTGGTGAGTTGTTACCTCGCCCCTACTTCTGTAAGGACATTTCTGCTGCACTTATTTACAATGAAAATCTGAAGACCCTGAAACTTGGGTACAATGAAATAGAAGATTCTGGTGTCAAACAGTTATGTGAAGCTTTGAAGCATCCAAATTGACAATTAATGTCTTGGCTTGGAAATGTGTCAGCTTACCACTGCCTGTGTTGGAGACCTCACCTCAGCTCCCATTACTTGCAAAACCTTGAGAAGCTTGAACCTTGAGTGGATTGTGTTGGAACATAATTGGCTGGAGGTGCTGTGTGAAGCCTTGGCCCACAGGGACTCTGTCCTGCAGCTGCTTGGGCTGGAAAAATCTGCATATGGTGAATAAATTCAGATTCTACTCTCAGTCGTGGAAGAGAAAAAACCTAGACATTTTTCAAGAGATGAAATTCAAGTGGCCAACAGACACATGAAAAAATACTCAGGATCAGTAGCCATCAGGGAAATGCAAATACAAATCGAAACCACAATGAGGTTTCACCTCACCTCAGTTAGTATGGCTTTCACACAGAAATCAACAAACAATAAATGCTGGTGAGGATGTGGGGGGAAATGTACCCTAATCCACTGTTGCAGGGAATGTAAACTGAATATACTGAAATCTGAATATAAACCTAACATATGAGCCCATCATCCAACTCCTGGAAATTTACCCAAACTAACTGAAATCAGTATATGAAAGAGTAATCTGTACCGCTGTGTTTATTACAGCTCAATTCACAATAGCTAAGATATGGAATTAATACAGAAGTCCATCAACTGAAGAGTGGATAAAGAAATTATTGCTAATGCACACCATGGAACACTACACAATGGTACAAAATGAAATCTTGTCATTTGCAACAAAATGGATACAACGGAAATCATTATACTTAGTGAAACAAGCCAATATCAAAAAATAAAAATATCATGTTTTTCATGATCTGTGGTAACTAAGAGAATACATAAAAAGTAATATGTATGAGTGAAATTGACATTTCTATAATAGATGATTTTTTTGCAGCCATTGTCCTGACTGTTGAGGAAGAATGTGTTTTTTCATACTATCTGTTGAACTCTTTGGTCTAGAATTAATCTTGCGAATATAAAGTTAAGTAAAAATAGATCTTTACCAAAATTAAGAATGGGAATAAGAGAGGGAAGAGGAAGAAGGCTTGGAGGCATGGCCGGAGGGAGGGTAGGATGGGAACTATTCTGGGTCTCCCACGTGGGTGCAGGGTCCCAAGGACTTGAAACATCTTCCACTGCTATCCCAGGCCATAGCAGAGAGCTGTATTGGAAGAGGAGCAGCTGGGACTAGAACTGGTGCCCATATGGGATGCTGGCGCTTCAGGCCAGGGCTTTAACCCGCTACGTCACAGTGCCTGCCCCCAACCATTTTTATTTATTTAAAAGATAGAGAAATAGGGAGGTAGATAGACAGTTTCTATCTGCTGGATCACTCCTGAAATACCTGCAAGGACATTTAACTTTTCAGATGTCCTCCTTTCATTCTAGATCGCTGAGCAGCTTGACAATACCTATTCCACTGTCCATAGTCCATGTATATTCTTAGCTTGGGTCATTTCCTTTTCACATGTAAAGTGAATCACTCAATTAGTATCTGAAGCTCTGCCTACTGGGATTGTTTTCACTTGCCACTTCCTTTCACAGTCATGCTTTATCGAGGAGTAGTGCAACAGGAGTCCATTTTCAGCCTACTCCTTAAACTCACCCAACCCATCCATCATCTAAGATCAACATCCTTACTCCTAGTAAAGATAACAAATATAGTAAAGCAATTGCAGCTTAATTTTAAGTACTCTGTAATCATCCTCTAGGATCAATCAGATTTTAGTAGAACCAGGACGTTGAATAAAATGAAGGTATGGTAGTGACTACCTTTTTTGTGTACTTTAGGTCTTAATAGTGTCATTAATCTTTTCCATCACCCCAGATGCAATATTGTTTTTTTCCTTGCTGTCATGGCTTTCCCTACACTGAAAGTTCTTGTGTTAATGGTTATAGACCAGATTGAGGTTTATCAAGTAAGTCCATTTCAAATATACATTTGGATATTAGAGTAATGAGTACTCTGAGTTAGACCTAATCATGGTTACATTTATTCTTGGCCTGTATATGCTTCCATTGTAACAGAGGGTGATGATGAAGCTTCAGTACCTGGGATTCAGTGGCAACATGCATCCTATGTCCAGCATTCTGAAAGGTCTCAATATTTCCCTTTTCTGGGGATGAGCTCAGATAACTAGTACTGTATAAATTTTTCTTGATGATGCAAAGCTGTTTCTTCCAAGAACCCTCACTTTTTTTTAGTTAATAGATTCTGTATCAGAGAAGTGGCTCAGATTTGGATCCTCAGAAGGGGGCTTGGCATTATTGGAGCAGTTTACTTCAGCTTCCTGCTCACTTAATATTGATTTCACCTGCTAATGTAAATTAAACAACACGCTTGTTGACTGTCCATCTATCCTGGTCCTACAAACACTGTTCTATTAGCAGACTCTATATTTCTCTGCAGATCTGATCTCCAGGCTGACAATAAAATGTCTTGCTTGCAGTTGATAGACAAGGTACATTGATCACTGAGTGAGTGAATCCAAAAATTGGTAAAGTCAGTTTGCTCTATTTGGATGGAATCAGGTCTCTGTGGGCAATAAAGTCTAATCAGAATTTGAGGTGTATATTTACACAAGTGATTCTCAGAAAAAGCTGGATTACCCATCACAGTGGAGATTCCCAACAATCCTTGAGATCTCTTGATGCTGGAGGGCAGTGATGGTGTTGGCAAGGGAGGCTTCAAAGCCACAAGGTCTGCTGCTGTGCAGAGGAACTGCTGACAGAATACAGTATTCCACGGTCTATGCTCTTGGTCTTTGGAGAAGCAGCCAGGAGAGTCTGCCACAGCCTAATCTGCAAAAGTGTGAGTCACGCACATCAATTTTCAAGTCCAGTAGTTGAGGTCTATAACTCATATATAGGAGCGTCCAACAAGATTTTATGTAACATAGCTGAGTAAAGGGGACTTTCACTCACACTCTTCTTTGGATATGGTAGTTCAGTCCAAGTTTTCACATATGGGGTCCAATCAGATGTCTCATTTAAATGGAATGTCAAAACAGAAAAAAAAAAACACAAATTCCAAGACAAAAACACCATGTAACAAACCATGTAAGCAATTGGAATCATTTGAAATCTACATAGCAAATAGTTTTTTGACCTCAGTTGTCTGATTGATTTGATGAGTTATTGGCTTCTAATATGTGTAGCTCTAAGCTCTTTTGTGTTTGGATGGAAGTGATCACTTCCAAGCTCCTTATATATTAGACCTGAAGTAAGATATCTCCAATGACAGTCTTTTTTTGAGGGGGCGGTTTCTATTAAAATCTCAAAAAGCATTGCTTTCCTCATCCTCCATTAAGTCAGGCCAACCCAGAACTCCACTGTAAACAGCCTGGAAGTTCACATCACCCTGAAGGACAAGTCACAATATTAGAGCAAGTGGCTTCTAAAAGATTTCTAGGGAGCAGATGAAAGAGTTTATATAAACTATGGCTCAACATCTCTATCTTCAAAGGAAAAAAAAAAGAATTTGTCCATCACTCAATGCACTTTTGTGCCTCACAACTCCCTTCAAAAACCATCATCATTCCAAGTTATTTACTTTCCATGAACTTCATTTCCTCTTTGCCTCTGGAGCCAAAATGAACTGGTAGGAGACTAGATCTCTCTTTGACAGCATACCTTTTCCTTTAACTGAAATGCCTTTATTCATTATTGCCCCAAATGGGAAGAGGCCATTAAGTCTTCAACAGATGAATTGGTACACAAACTGTGGTCCTTCCCTACAATGTAATCAATATCAGGAAATGAGCTCTCAGGTCATGAAAAGACATGGAGCAAGTAAGAAGTCAATCTAAAAGGGCTACTACTATGTAATTCAAACTTCATGACATCTGGCAACAGGCAAACTGTTGAGACAGTAGAAAGATCTGTGGCTTCCAGGGTTTTAGAGGCAACAAGGAAGGGATAAATAGGTGAAACACAGGATATTTTTAGGGCAGTGACACCATTCTGTGTGATAATGTAATGGAGAATACATAATATCATGCATTTGACAAAAGCCGCAGAATCTTGCAATACTAGAGGGAAAACAACGTAAAGTATGGATTTTAGTTAAAATAACATGTAACTATTGGTATTAATTGCAGCAAACATAGTACAATAATACAAGATGTTAACAATATAGGAACATATGGAAATTCTGTTTATGCTACTCAATTTCCTGAAAATCTGAAAGTATTATAATAATAGACCATTGATCAAAAATGAAACCTCTAATTGCCCTACAACCCAGCAGTCACATTTCTGAGCATTTATACTAGAGAATAAGCAATTTCTATTCACACAGAATTTTGTACAAGAGTGAACATAGTAGCATTATTGTAACAACTAAGCATTGTAAACAACCAGGATATCTTTCAGTGAAGTGATGAAAGAAAAACTGTGGCATATCATTTTTTTGGAATATTACTCAGCACTAAAAGGGAATGTATTCTTCACATACAAAATGAGCTGGAAAAAGCTCCAAGACATGTACTCAAAATATTTTTTAAAAGCCAATACCAACAGCTTGCATAATTGTGTCCAGTATTTATGCAATATTTTTAAAATGATAAAATTATAAAGATGAAGAATAGAATGAAGGTTTCTTGTGGTTGATAAGGTGGTGGGTGTGCATGTAAAGTTACTGTGGCTACAAAAGGGCAGCATGAGTTATCTTTGTGCTGAAGAAAATGTTCTGTATCATGACTGTACCAATGTCAATATTCTGATGTGTTATTGCACTTAGATTTTTTTAGAATACGTTTATTTATTAAATAAAATTTTGAAAGTACAACTTTTGGATTATAACAGTTCCCCCCCTCCCATAACCACCCTCCCACTCACAAACCATCCCATCTCCTATTTCCTCTCCCATCCCATTCTTCATTAAAATTCATTTTTAATTATATTTATATATAGAATATCAACTTAGTATACACTAAGTAAAGATTTCAACAGACTGTACCCACACAGACACACAAAGTATAAAGTACTGTTTGAGTACTAGTTGTACCATTAATTTGCATAGTACAACACATTAAGGAAACAGATCCTACGGAGAGTAAGTGCACGGTGACTCCTGTTGTTGATTTAACAATTGACACTCTTATTTATGACATCAGTAATCACCCTTGACTCTTGTCATGAGCTGCCAAGGCTATGGAAGCCTCTTGAGATCGCCAACTCCAACAATCTTATTTAGACAAGGCCATAGCCAAAGTGGAAGTTCTGTCCTCCCTTCAGAGAAATGTACCTCCTTATTTGATGGTCCATTCTTTCCACTGGGATCTCACTCACAGAGATCTTTCATTTAGGTCATGTTTTGCCAGAGTGTCTTGGCTTTCCATGCCTGAGAAACTCTCATGTGCTTTTTAGCCAGATCTGAATGCCTTAAAGGCTGATTCTGAGGCCAGAGTATTGCACTAAGATTTCACAAGATTTATTATTAAAGGAAGGGGCTAAGAGATAGGCAGAATCTATCCTTATTGTTCTTTAGAATTGCTCTGGTCTGGCTCATATTGATTGAGTTTCTCATTCTGTTAGTGATAATGATCAAATTGCATTGGCCTCTCTTTGATAGCATTGAAAGCATGGTCATTTCTGGATGGGTTGTTTTACTCAAACTCTCTTGAAGGGGCCCTTCTATATTCACATCTATGTTGGAAGAAGAGCAAAGAGATAAGTTTTATTTTCAGTGTTACAACCAGGTAGTGCTGTTCTTTTACAAAATTTTCAATTTTATATAATATGCATTTATTTTCAACTTTTACAATAAGTTTTCTGATATCTACCAAAAATCTGCTTTGATTTTGATGCAAGTTCATCCATAGATCAATTTACAGAGAACTGAAATTTTAAAGAAACGGTGTCTTCCAATTAATGACCAAAGTATTTCCATTTATTTAGGTGTTGTTTTTTATTTCTTTCATTAGCACTTTATTATTTTCAGTGAATGGACCTGTATACTCATTTGCTAGATTTATATCAAAATATTTTTGTTTTTCTCTTCTCTTTTTCTTTTTTTTTATTTATTTGAAGGGGAGAAAGAGAGAAAGATCAAGAGCAAATGAGTGAGCGAGTGAGCTTCCACTTGCTGATTCACTCCTAAAATGCTCACAGTGTCCCCAGCTAAAGCCAAAGCCATGACTAAGGACTCAATCAAAATCTCCCGTGTGGATAGCAGGTTCACTGGCGCCCCAACCAGGACTAGAACCCAGTGTGCCAGCGTTGCAGGCGGAGGATTAGCCTGTTGAGCTACGGCGCCCAGCTGAAAGGTCTTACTTTTCTGTTGGTTTACCCCCCAAATGGCTGCTACGGCCGGTGCACTGCGCCGATCCGAAGCCAGAAGCCAGGTGCTTCCTCCCGATCTCCCATGCAGGTGCAGGGCCCAAGCACCGGGGCCATCCTCCACTGCCTTCCCAGGCCACAGCAAATAGCTGGACTGGAAGAGGAGCAACTGGGGCAGAATCTGGCGCCCCGACCAGGACTAGAACCCGGTGTGCCGGCGTTGCAGGTGGAGGATTAGCCTAGTGAGCCATGGCGCCAGCCCAAGTAGCACTCTTATGTATGACAACAGTGACTACCCGAGGCCCTTGACATGAGCTGCCTAGGCTATGGAAGCCTTTTGAATACACAAACTCTGTCAGTATTTAGACAAGGCCATAATCAAAGTGGAAGTTCTCTCCCCCTTCAGAGAAAAGTATCACCTTTGATGGCCCCTTCTTTCCACTGGCATCTCACTCACAGAGGTCCTTCATGTAGGACATTTTTGCCACAGTGTCTTGGCTTTCCATGCCTGAAATGATTGCATGAGAATTCGAGTTTGACACCCCTGGGCTTTGGCTAATGGCCTTAGCCTGTTGTGAAGTCAACAACATGGGGGCCATTTTAAGCTGATATACAAGGTCTACCTTTGGCCCATTTATAGAATAGTTAATAATTTCTTCAATACAGTAAAATACATAATCTATTAATAAAGAAAAATAAACAATTGGAATTATCTCAATAAGTTAGATATGTATAATAAAATACCTAAAACCTCTAAAATATGAAAGCTTCTAGATTCAGCTCTGACTCCAAAGGTCTTGAATGTTGGCACTCCCATCTTTACAATGCTTGGCACAATGGTTGGCAGACTGAAAATCAATTATTTTTTTCTATACCTACTAAAGAACTGAGCTTGCAGATCCAATCACCACTGTAAAACCTGGAGGGTGAGGTGCAGACAGGCAAAAACAAGATTTAGTTACCTGGAGCAGATTCTGGGCTCATAAACTAGCAAAAACCTTTAAATGGTATCTTCAGTGAGTTTCTGGAAGCTGACAGTGGCATGCCATGAGGGTGACAAACTACTTGGAAGACAATTATTTTTGATTTATTTATTTATTTATTTGAAAGAGTTACACAGAGAGAGAAGGACAGGCAGAGAAAGAGAGGTCTTCCAACATCTGGTTCACTCCCCAGGTGGCCACAATGGCCAGAGCTGAGCCGATCCAACGCCAGGAGCCAGGAGCTTCTTCCAGGTCTCCCACATGAGTGCAGGGGCCCAAGGACTTGGGTCATCTTCCACTGTTTTCCCAGGCCATAGCAGAGAGCTGGATTGGAAGTGGAGTAGCCAGAACTCGAACCAGCACCCATATGGGATGCTGGCACTGCAGGTGGCGGCTTTACCCACTATGCCACAGCGCTGGTCCCTGGAAGATGATTTTGAGGGAGCAGCCCTTGGTGGACTTTACCTCCAGAAATATTAGCAGATTCTCACTGTGAATATCTAAGCAAGCTCCTGTCACTGACTTGTCAGAAGTGGGAAAAAAGTAATCACTGTGAAATATATCCAGATCCTTTTTTGTAGCAAAAAGACTCTCCATTGGAGAAAGATCTTCCAGTATTGTGAAAGTGCCAGGTCCTTTATCTGGAAAGGTGGACCACCTTTATAACCTTTTATGGCCCAGGGACATCTGTAAAAGCTTGGATCCCAGAATTCAATCCAGGTCTCCCACATGGGTGCCAGGGACTAAATTACTTGAGCCATTGCATGCTGCCTTCCAGGGTGGGCATTTAAAAGAAACTAGATTTAGGATTGCAGCTCTCTGATATGGGAAGTGTGCCTCTTAAATATGGTCTTAATTGCTCCACCCAAAACTGCCTCACTGTGTAAACCTTTAGCTTATTCGATTCAATTTATGCCTAAATGTGTATTTTATTCTTTTTATTGTGTTATTTCAAAATGCATCACTTCCTTAATTTCATATGGATACACAACTGATACAGGTGTGCTGATCCTTTTTTAAAAAAATTGTTTATTTTTTGAGAGACAGACACACACAAAGAGAGAGAGAGAAAGAGAGAGAATTGATTTCCCATCTGCTTGTTAACTCCCCAAATATCTACAAATCTGGCATTAGACAAGCCTGAAACTGGAAGGAGGGAACTCAGTCCAAGTCTCTAAAGAAAGAGGCAGTATCCCAATTGTTTGAACTATTACTGTTACCTCACAAGGTCTATATTATCATGAACTTGAATCAAAAGTCAGAGTTGGTTATAGAACCAAGGTACTGCAATGTGAGATGTGAGTATGCTTAACTGCTGAGCTGAATAATCAACTCTGTGTGCTGATTTTTTTTTCTCCTACAATCTTCCTCAACTCGTTTATTAGCTCAAATGGTGGATTCATTCTGATTTTACGTATAAAAGAATATGTTATCTTTCCAATGGAGATACTTTGCTTATTCTTCATTTCAGATATCTGCAACAGCTACTATAATTAGAATAGAAGTGACAAAGGCAGGCATACATGCCTTGCTGTTGAAATTAGGAGAAAAATCGTTCACTATTTTATTATTTAATCAAGTGGAAACTGCAAATTTTTCATAGTTTGGCCCTGGTACATCCTAGCTGTTGCAGGCATTTGAGGAGTGAATCAGTAGATAAGGGTTATATCTCTCTATTTCTCTCTCTCTCTCTCTCTGAACTTCAAATAAAAATAATTGGAAATGAAAAAAAAACCTGGTGTTAAATTGGAAATGGCATAGAAAATTTATTAATTTTAAAAAAAATATTATGTAGGATCTCTGTCTTTAATGTGCTGTACATTGTTATTTTAATGCTATAACTAGTACTCCAACGGTAGTTTTTTCACTTTGTGTTGCTATATGGGGCAAACTGTTGAAATCTTTACCTAATATATACTAAACTGATCTTCTGTATATAAAGAGAATTGAAAATGAATCTTGATGTGAATGGAAGGGGAGAGGGAGCGGGAAAGGGGAGGGTTGCGGGCGGGAGGGAAGTTATGGGAGGGGGGAAGCCATTGTAACACATAAGCTGTACTTTGGAAATTTATATTCATTAAATAAAAGTTTAAATGTGAAAAAAAAATAAATAAATAAATTAAATTAAATGACTGATTTAAAGACATTTAAGTCCATATCTGATGTTTTTCAGGTTAAGTTTCTGTTGAGGGCATGAATTCCTGTGTATGGATAGGATTTGTATTTTTGCTTTTTGCACACCTGAATTTTCTACTGATAATTGATACATTGTCTAATAAAATGTCATAACATTGAAAATGGGAATCTATTAGTTTTTGCTGGTGCCTTTTGTTTACTTTGCTGCTCATCAGTAAAATGTGACTTCTAAAATTAAGTCTGTATTTATACATTCTTTGTCTTGTCTGTCCACTGATATCTGTATTTATATAGCCTAGTGGTCAACTATTAATTGAAGAGATATTTCCTCAAGAACCTGAGGAACCTGTCTCCAAGTCCTCGCTTATGGGCTGTGTGTGTGTGCTGGTGTGTTGGAATATACTGCCACTATTTGGCCAGACTTTTTAATTTTGCTGTTTTTCTTAAAAAAATGCTCTCCAGATTATTGCAACCCTTGATTAATTTGCATAGCTCTTTGAAAACTCTACCATAGCCTTTACTTCTTGCTTATCAGAATTTTATGGTTAGCAAGGGGATATATTTTAGGTTATTCTCAAATATATACTGGATAAATCTATATCCCTGACATGTGTATAGCCCTATGGCATTATGGGTTCTCATGGATGTGTTAGAACTTTTAAAAGGCCCTTTGAATATTTCATTCCCCAGATTTTCATTTTAGTATTTTTGTTAGCTGATTATTTGTTCCAACTGTTATTTCTACTTCAAGCATCTGTGATATTAAATAATTATTGTTTGTGATGGTTAGTTTATTTGTCATCTTGACTGGGCTGAGGGATGCTGAGGTAGCTGGTAGAGCATTATTGCTGGATGTGTCTGTGAGAGTGTTTCAGGAAGAGATTAACATGCAAATCAGCAGAATGAGTAAAGAATATTGTCCTCACTAAAGTGGAGAATGTGGATTGGCATCATGCAATCCATTGAGTGTTCAAATAGACCATAAAGTGAGAAGAATGATATATTTGTTTTGTTTGTTTGAGTTGGAACATCCATCTTTTCCTGTCCTAAGTAAAACAGCGGTGTCCTTGTTTCTCAAGACTTCAGAATCAGATTTGTCCTTATAATATTGTCTTCCTCACCTGATTCTCAAATCTTTGACAACATATTGAATTATACCACCATCTTTCCCAGTTTTCCAGCTTGCAGATAGTAGATCGTGGGACTTCTAGGCCTCCATAATCCGATAAACTAATTCCTGTAATTCTCTAATTCTCTCTGTCTCTCTCTCTCTCTCTCTCTCTCTCTCTCTCTCTCTCTCTTTGTGTGTGTGTGTGTGTGTGGTTCTCTTTCTCTCTTTTCTCTAGAGAACACCAATACACAACTGAATATTTTTTGACAAACACCTTTAGGGAGAAACCTGTCCACACTAGTTGAGTTCTGAGTCAGGTCAGATAAAAACAAGCTGTGTGAAAATGCCTCCAGGGAACTGCCAGAAAGGTCAACTGATGACAATTCTTTGAGTGCTTGAAGGAGCTCCAACTTCATTATGATTCCTCCAGTTCCTCCCAGGCTGCTGACTTCACTGTGAATGTAAGATGTTTTCAAACTACTGTATAACTTTGGAGAGGAGGACAGAAGTATTGGAAGTTAAAATGCTATAAAGCATATTTCCTTACTAGTAAATATTCAGCTCTTTTTTTTCTTGCATAAATGTTCCTCAAATTGATGCCTTTTTTTAATTTCCAGCATTCTGAAAAAGTTGATATCAGAGTTCTTTTTGATCTAATGGAGTAGAGTTTCTTATTTTGCCACTTTTGGTGATGCTACTTTTTTATCTGTATCTTATAGCACACTTAGAGTAGTAAAATGCATATTCAATTTCTGCATTGATTATTTCTATTTCACATTTATAGTTTTCTATCTCTGTATAACAAACTACTAGTACAAATATGGTAGATTGTCATACACATATGTATTTTCCTAATAGTTCTATAGGTCAAAAGTCTGACAAAGCACAAGTGGGTTCTCTGCTTAGAGTATCACAAGGCCAAAATGAAGGTGTCGGCTTGAATATACTCTTACATTAGGACTTTGGAGGAGAATCCACTTCAAAGCTTATTCAAGGTTTGCCTTAATTCAATTTTTTGTGGTCTTATGGCTGGCATCCACATTGCCTTTCTGGATGTGAGATAGAAGCCTCTGACAGAAATGAAAGGCTCTCAGTATTCCTTGGCATACGTGGATTTTTAATCTTCAAACCCACAATGCTGAATTAAATCTCTCTTTGAAAAGAATATCTATCCTCCTATTATGCTGCCAGCCTTAGAAATATGTCACCACTATTTTAAGTGAAAACAATTGCTTATTATTTAGTAATAATTTGCATATAAAGAATGATGCAATTTAATGATCATTGACAGATTCAGTTGTGAAACCAGGACAATGATCATGACACAAAATATTCCTGTCATCTTCCAAAATTTCCTCTCGCAATTATGAAATCCATTTCTGCCTCCACTTGGACTCAGAAGCAACCACTAGATTTTTTAAACAACAGATTAATTTTCATTTGAGAAAATTTGTTAATTAATTAGTTAATTGGTTTAGTTACTCACAATGGCCAAGCCTGAGCCATATTAAAACTGGGAGATAGGAACTCAATCCATGTCCTCCACATGGGTGGTAGGGACCCAAATACATGAGACATCACTTGCTACTTCCCAGGGTCTGCATTGGCATGAAGCTGAAACCAAGACTGGGGCTGCAAAACAAATCCAGGTTCCAATATGGAATATGGGCAACTCAAGTTATGAAAACCACTAGGCCAAATGATCACTGCTTTTTATAGAAAAGTTTAGCACTATATATAACATGGCTTCTCTCAGTTTGCATAACAATTTTAAAATCCAGCCATCTCACTGTATGTATTTAGTAGTTTATTCCTTTTTATTGTTTGGGTATTAATTTTTCTTTACTATTCACCAGTTGGTGGACACTTTGGTTATTTCCAGTTTGGAGAATTACAGAAAAGGTTTTATGAACATTTTTATGTAAATGTTTGCTTTTACTTCTCTTGGGTAAATACAAAGATATGGAACACCTGTTAAGGTTTGATATCTCAATCATTATCAAATTATTCTAAATGTAATCACAAAATTTTGTTGAAGATGAGGATTTATATGCGATATGGGAGTGTGGTCTCCACAATAATCACATCTCAGCTCGAACAGAATTATTTCAATATAGTGAAATGATGGATAGGGAAATCAAAGTGATCCATTACACCAACTTACTAACATATAGACAAACTAAACAGCTAAATCTAGTATTATCACCGGCATATAGATAGACACAGCATTAGAAATGCACATATAACTGAATATAGCACAAACAAATATGGGGACGAACAAAAGTAGAGTAGATCATATTACTTTCCTTTCCTATGCATCATCCAATTCTTGTTAGGCCAATTCTGATCTCTTGTTCAGTCGAGGTACTCCATGGACAAATAGTCTATCAGTGCCATTCAACCAGTAATAACATTGATGTTGGACATACTCTTTCATTTATATCCCCCAAACATAGGAAGACTTTTACATCCAACTGCCATATCTAAGAGTAGATTGATTTTGTGATGATTAAACAGTGTGTTCTGCACTGACATTATTCTTTTTTTCATTCAATTTCATTAACGATGGCTACCATTTTATATTAATTCACTTCCAATGTCTGCCCTCATTTTTCTTTCCATCTCAAAGTCTAATTTTCTATTATCAAAAATCCTCAATGATTTTCTTTCCCTTTCCAGTTCTGCAAAGGAATGGTACAGAGGAAACACAGAAGCTAGTCCCATATATCAGCTTTGTACACACACCCTGAGATTTGGTAATCCCATCATGATTCAGCTAGAGACAGATGAATCATATTCACAGTTATACTGCAAATACCATGTCATACATCTAATAGAAACTGTAGTCTATATTGCTGGCTTTTACATTTTGAAATGAGACCAAAAGAAATAAATCAAATAGTTCAGGTCCCATATATCTGTTTTTTGGCCTAGTAAAGAGTTACAAAAATAATTATTGCAGAAAAAAATATGAGAAAGTAGGTGATATAAGTAGTGGATTATCACTTTTGTGTAAGGCCAAATAACAGCTAGTAATGGAATTTATGGAAAAAAAAACAGAAGTTTGTCATTGCCTTTCACGAGTGATACCATCTTGTGGCCTGATATTGAAGTTTTCTTATGTTATTTAACTATTACTATAAAAATAAAGCACACATGGAAGCAAATGTTAATCTATCATAATCTACAAAACAAAAAGGAAGAGAAAGCCAAAAAGAAAAGTCATAGAAAACAATGATTATCACTTCAACATGTCTGATTTAAGCATTTTTTTCATGCTTTTCTCTTCACATTGATGGTATTTGTACTGCTTTTACATTTTATCCCTCAAGTTTTGTTGTACCTTCTATGCTGTGTGTACACCTAACATGACTTATATCTTACTACTAATGGTGAATTTCAAATTTTGATGTATCAGAAACTATTATGATTTCTCTATTTATATCATCTCAAGTAACTTTACCAATAATTCCATGTGGTAGATATTATGACATATATCAATTAAGTAGTTAGGAAAAATGGGACTTCAAGGATAATGAGAGTTGTGCAAAGCCACATAGATATCAACTGCAAACTCTGTGTTGAGCTCATAATAATTACTAGTCTACAATGCTGTTTAATTTTAAAATTTTCTTAATTCCTAATGATTATCTAAATTTCTTCATATAAAAGTGCCAGTAACAGTTAACTGTTTATGTAATGAAGGGCAATTGAGTTGTTTCTATATTAAGCAAAGCCTCTGAAAGGAACTGCAAAACAAAGACTTAGTTGAATTTTCCAAAGCCTTGTGGGTATGGTTGGTAGAAGCTCAGACTAACTCCATTAATTTTATGTATTGATTTATTTTCAAATTTCTTATCTTGCATTTATTTTGATTCCTTTTATTATAACAATTGTTACACATAGAGTTGAGGAGCATTTTGGAGCTTGTGTTACTACCACAGAATTTTTGTTTTGCAAATTTAAAACTATTCTGAAATAAAATGGTTTTAAACAGCTACACATACATAAGGTAAAATTAAACTGTACAATATTATAAAATAAAAATGAGGAGTAGTTTGCCTTCGCCCCAGTTCTGTGCTCTGTCATTAACAACATTTTTATGGATGCATTGTTGGTTTATTATGGTAATGATATCCATTATTCTAAATACATGATACTTCTTATATCTTTACTTCATAACTCATCTGTTTTTTAATAAATATATAATGTATACTCCAATATTTCTAATACCTCTAGTTCTTAATTTACCAGCTTTCCACAATATCCAATATTATTTTTCGCCGTGGTGTGAAATAAGAGGAATTTGGACAACTGGAAATATAAATGATTTCCTTTCCTCATCTTTCTATCTTCTTTTTTCTTTATTCACTCTCCTGTTCTAAGTGATTATATCTGCAAGTATGTGTGATTATATTTCTATGTATATACACATATATCCCCATATATATACACATACACACATATATTTATATATATATGTCTATACACATATACATAAAGAAAGCTTCAAAAATTCTTGGAAAATGGAATTAAAAGATAAATTTATTTTGAAGCAAAAATTTTAAAGGTCTGTGTTTTTTTTTTTAGCAATACACCGTTCATAAGAATTTTTTGAAGATCCCTTGTATAATTGTACTTTAAAGTTTTTACACAGAAATAAACATCTTTTTAGTGTTGTTTGTTCCAAGTAGTGCTTTAATGTAGAGAAATATTCCATAAATGTCCAAGTAAAAATATTTTGAAGCAAAAACACATGTAAAACAAGTCTACATATTCATCACCTAATGAGAAGGTTTTGAGCAGAAGCAACAACTCAGTGTTCAATAATCTGGAGACAATAGCAACTGTGCAGAACATAACTGCCTTTGACAATAAGAATACACTGGATGTTAGAGATGCCCCCTGCCTTTACCTGGCCAGCTCTCCTCCCAGACCAGCCAAGTAATGAAAGTCAACAGAGTGCCTTCCCCTAGGAGGTTCACACCTCCCTTAGGATATACCCCATGTGAAGAGATAGATAGGTCTGGGCCTCTTAACTTACAAGGCCTAAAGCCCAACAGATTATTATCAAGCCCCTTCTATCAGGTTCTATTTGCCTCTCAATCAGAAAACTTAATTGTAGCTTAGACAGCACCTTTCTTAGCTCCTCTAATAATGACTCTGTCCTTTGTTCTAGACCCTGTCTAGTCCACTTGGGCCTCATTCCTTTGTAATCATAACCTCTACTCTACCACCAATGGCTCTACTCCCAACCTGTGTGTACTGATGGTCCTCTTCCCCACTTAATGCTGTATAATTGTTCAGACCTGGTTAAGGCCACTCTTAGGATCATTGGTTACTATCCTCAACCTGTCTTTTATGACCTTGTCTAAATATGATCAGAGTCGGGGAACTTGGAAGGCTTCCATAGCCTTGGCAACTCATGACGACAGCCTAGGGTGGTTACTGGCGCCATAAACTAGAGTGTCAATTTGTTGGGTCAACAACAGGAGCCACTGTGCGCTTGCTCCTGATGTGGGATCTCTGTCCTTAATGTACTGTACATTTTGATTTAATGCTATAACTAGTACTCAAACAGTATGTTTCACTTTGTGTTTCTATGTGGGTGCAAACTGTTGAAGTATTTATACTAAATTGATCTTCTGTATATAAATAGAATTGAAAATGAATCTTGATGTGAATGGAAAAGGAGAGGGAGCGGGAGAGGGGAGGGTTGCGGGTGGGAGGGAAATTATGGGAGGGGGAAGCCATTGTAATCCATAAGCTGTATACTGGAAATTTATATTCATTAAATAAAAGTTAAAAAAATTAAAAAAATAAAAAAGAATCTTTGATGATAAAATATTGAAGTGTTTTTTTAAAATGAAGTAAACATATAATTTTATCATCAAAGATTTCTTTTTTATTTTAAAAAGGAAAAAAAAAAGAATACACTGGATGTATGGTACTTGCTTTGATTCTACTTCAATCCAGAACAGTGTAACAAGGGTGTCGTTTTTCTTGACCATTTTCTCTAGAGTGCCACACTTGTACTACATTTTACGCATCACCTATATCAACTGGATTATGATACATATTTTGTTATGTATTATGTATCATATTTTAATGCAGCTGTGAATATCCTTATTTAGCTAAAATGAGCATCATAAGTTTTAGATTAGACAACAAATTCTATGTTTTTTTTAATTTGATGCTATATTTTTCATGTTAATGTGATATTCATGCAAATAGTACAGTTTCAATATAGATCATAGATATAATTGTAAGAATATAATGATAATCCCTTCCCTCCAGTACCCTCTTGCTCTCTCCCCTCCCTCCCTACTTTTTTCCTTTATCTTTCTTTCTGGTTTTTTTTTTTTTTGGTTGTTGTTGTTGTTGTTGTTGTTGTTTTAACTTTTAAACATGTATTTTATTTATTTGAAAGGTAGGGTTACAGAGAGAGAGAGCACGAGAGAAACAGAGAGAGATCTTCCATCTGCTGGCTCACTCCCCAAATAGCCACAATGGCCAGGGCTGGGCCAATCAGAAGCCAGGAGCCAGGAGCTTCTTCCAGGTCTCCTATGTGGGTGCAGGGGCCCAAGCACATAGTACATTCTCCTCTGCATTCACAGTCATATTTGCAGGAGCAAGATTGGAAGCAGAGCAGCTAGGACTTGAACTGGTGACCATATGGGATGGAGGTTGAGACAGTGGCTTAACCTGTTGTGCCACAATGTTATCTCCCTTAGTATTTGAGATAACATATTTTTAATTTACATTACAGTCCAGGACTCAATGCTCTACCAAATAAAGAATTCCACTAGTTAAAGCTAAAAAGACCCTGGTTTGGGTTCAGCACTCTGGCACAGCAGGTTAAGCTGTTGCCTGCAGTGCTAGTATCCCATATGGGTGCCAGTTCAATACCTGGCTGCTCTACTTCCCATTCAGATCCCTGCAAATCACCTGGGAAAATAGAATAAGATGGCCTGAGAGCTTGGGCTTCTGTACCCATGTGAGAGCCCTAGAAGAAGCTCCTGCCTCCTGGCTTTGGCCCGGACCAGCCTTGGCTGTTGCAGCCATTTGAGTAATGAACCAGCAGATGAGAGATATCTATCTTTTTTTCTTCTCTCTCTCTCTCTCTCTCTCTCTCTGTGTGTGTGTGTGTGTGTATGTAGTTCTGCCTTTCAAATAATAAAATAAATGTTTTTTTTAAAGACCCTAGTTCAGTGGGAATATAAGCAAGGGTTATAAGCAATAACCAGGTCGAAAGATGGCCATTTCACCCATATACAATAAATCTTAACATAATCACATTAAAACTATAGCAATGTAGCATTCTTAACTTTTGGATTGACAAAGGTATGAAACAATATTTGACAAAATTATATTTGTCATGCTACCTTGTTTCTTCATGTTTCCTATGTGCTTATGTTAACATCTGCTCATCTGGGGCAACAGTCCCTTCTTTGTGAAGAAGGTTTTACTGGAAATGATTTTTCTTCATTCTATTCTATTTCTAATTCTGGTCCTTTGGATTTCCATATAAATTTTAGAATCATTTTTATTATTTTTAATTTTGTAAAATTTTTTGCTCCCAGAAAACTACTTGTTGAAATGTGGATTGCCAAGATATTGAATCCAGAAGTCAATTTAGGAAGAAACAATGTCTTGACAATATTTAGGATTCATATCCATAAATATATAATGTTTCATATATAATGTTTCTTCCAAGATTTATTATTATATGTTTTAGCTCATTTTCTGTATAAAATAATCTGCTTTATGGGGGTTGTCATGGTGCTATAGTGGATAAAGCCACTGCCTGTGATGCTGGCATCACATGTGGATGCCTGCTCAAGTGCCAGCTGCTCCACATTTGATCCAGATTCCTGTTAATGGTCCGAGAAAAGCAGTGGAAGAGGTCCAAGTGTTTTAACCCCTTCCACTCAAGTGGGAGAGATGAAGCTCCTGTCTCCTGTCTTTAGCCTAGAGCAGTGCTGGCAATTGTAGCCCTGTGGATAGTAAACCAGCAGATAGGAGTTTCTATCTCTCTCTCTCTCTCTCTGTAACTCTGACTTCCAAATTAAATAAATAAAACATTTTTTAAGAAGAATCTGCTTGGAACTGATGCTGTGGCTTAGTGGCTTCCTGTAGTGCTGGCATCCCATTTGTGCACTGGTTCCAGTCCTGGCTGCTCCACTTCTGATACAGCTCCATGATATGGCCTGGGAAAGCAGTAAAAGATGGCCCAAGTGCTTGGGCCTCTGTTCCCATGTGGAAAACCCATAAGAAGGTCCTGGCTTCAGATCAGCCCAGCTCTGGCCATTGCAGCCATTTAGGGCATGAACCCATGGATGGATGACCTCTCTCTCTCTCTCTCTCTCTCTCTCTCTCTCTCTGTGTATGTGTGTGTGTGTGTGTCTGCCTTTTTGAAACTTTTTCTTTCAAATAAATAAATAAATCTTTTTTTTTTAAAAAAGAATTTGCTTTACATCTCTGATAATGTAAATATACCAGATGCTTGTGTTTTTTTTTTTTTAACAAGTCAATGCACTACATGTTTTGTTTATGCATTATATACAGTATTGACACTACTCAATGACAGCTTTGAGGAACACCAATCTAAGATATATTAGCATGATTTACCTTGTGGATTTATTTTGCAGCCCCAATGTTTCACTCTGTGCTTATTGAAGAAAAAGTATCTCAAGTCAGTAGACTAATGAGATCTTTCTTGTCTTTTTGGAAGATGGTTTAATTCTAATTATTTAGGTTTTTATGGGGGGCAAGATTAAAATATTTTAATTTTCAGGTGTGGAATGTATACCTTACATTATATAGCACTTTAACAGTATAGTAAGGAAAATAAATATTACTACTTCGTAGCAAAACCTTTATTGTTTATCCTGACTGTATTGTTATTTTCAGGGAGCTATCAATTACATAGACTCTATCTAAACTTAGGTAGTATAATAATTCTGATTGTGGATATGGCAGAATAATTTTGGTGACCCTAGATTTGGGAAATTGTTTAATTAGAGAAATATCCCTTGAATCTCAAATAGAAGTACAGAAAGTTTGACACATCACCATAATGCAAGAATTATTCCATTGAATTGATACAGACTACAAAATTATAATGTTGCTTTACAGTTTCCTAACTCTGCTTGTTTAACTTGGAGTGGGAAATAAGTAAATACAATTTTCCACAGTTTAGAACAAATGGGAGGCCATAACTAATGTGTTCATTAATTAAACTAAAATAGTTACTTATATTTGGTTATGGTAATTCTTTGGTTGGATATGTAAATACTCTTCTATACATAGTGAAAGAAATTATTCTTTCCAGGATATGGTTAAGTGGTCAGATAGTCTTGCTGTGTTGTCATGGTTTTGATCTTTTGAAACACAAATAAAAAAGTAGATATTGTAGATTAAGGTGTCACTTTGGATACCACATCACATATGGGAGTGCCTGAGATCAAGTCCTGCCTTTGCTTCCAATTCAGGTTTTTGCTAATGTGCCTGAAAGGCAACAAATGAGGATCCAAATACTTGGCTTTCTTCCACTCTCGTGGGAAACCAAGATGTTAAGCTTCTGGCACTTGGCTTCAGCATGGCCTAGCTATAAATCTTGCATGCATTTGTCAAATGAATCAATGAATGGAAGATCTCTCTCTCTCTCTCTCTCTCTGTGGGGTGTGTGTGTGTGTAGGGGTGGTGGGGATGTCTTCTCTTCCTCTCTGTCACTTTGCCTTTCATATACATAAATATTTTTAAAAAGAAAAGAAATAGAAATATACTTACAAATTTTGTAATTTAAAGCAAAAGGGTTTGACTGATGCTATACTATAATATCTAGACATATATGTAGGAGATTAGGATAGTCTGGCCACAATATGTCTCAATTCACTACTCCCTCAGTAACTAAAATTTAGTTATTCAGAAATAACATTATAGTTACAAGGTATTTGGAGTCTTCAGTAGATTCAGTACATAAAATATACCAAACTCCAAGAAGAAAACTCTCATATACTACTCAGCACACCTATCTAATGAAATCATTTGAGAACCATGCACATAAGATTTAAATTAAGTGAATAAATTTTGTCCCTGGTTTAGCAGTTGTGCAAAAGTATGACCACAGCCAGAAATTCATTGACTATTAATGAAGCTTTTAATTATCCACTGGCTAGGCTGTCCTTTTTACCAGCAAAATCTGACCTTTAGGAGGGTACTATCCTTTTAAATTATTTTGTCTGGTATTTTCATAACATTGTTTTTTTCTTTCTTGGCACATAAATTATCTTTTTGGTCTAGAGAAGCACATATGCATTTCCTGTAAGATAAGTATAAACAGTAAAAGTAGAAATATGACTAATTTCATTTATATAAACTAACAGAGATATAGAACATAGTCATTAAGAAGGATCTTGTTTGCTGGATTTATTATCTTTTCCTCTAAGCTCATTAAGGAAGAGTCCAGCAAGGGGCTAAGGTCTCAATTAATTTTAATGTGTAAGACCAAGGTTTAATAGACTGTGTGTTTTAATTGCCTTGAGATTAGGTTAAATTGTAGCCTGGTTTTCTAGTGATAGAAATAAGATTTTGATCAAGAGGTACAAAATAATCTTCTAAGAAAAATTAGCAGAACAAGTCATGTACGTAAAAGCATGTTGTTTTTGACTAGAATGTGTACTTACTTATTTATACAAACTTCTAAATAAATTAAGAAAACTGACCACATAGTAAATATTATAGCATCCGTTTTTTAAATTTGTTTGACAGATAGAGTTAGACAGTGAGAGAGAGAGACAGAGGAAAAGGTCTTCCTTCCATTGGTCCACTCCCCAAATGGCCATTATGACCGGCACTGCGCAAATCTGAAGCCAGGAGCCAAGTGCCTCCTCCTGGTCTCCCATGTGGGTGCAGTGGCCAAGCACTTGGGCCATCCTCCACTGCCTTACCAGGCCACAGCAGAGAGCTTGACTGAAAGGAGGAACGACTGGGACTAGAACCCGGTGTCATTATGGGATGCTGACACTGCAGGTGGAGGATTAACCAAGTGAGCCATGGCGCCAGCCCATAGCATCAGTTTTAAAATACAGGTGATGATCCATATATAGCATGTGGTGAATAAAACCCACCTGCCATCACATTGTTTGTGACTATATAGGTAAAACCATCTAAATTTTGGAATATTTGTGTCATGGATGGCAAGCAATATAATGTAAATGCGATCCAAAATGCCCTTCTTGAGTCCTTCAATCATCAAACTAGCCAATCAACTGCTCTGTCCTTAATGTACTGTACATTTTGATTTAATGCTATAACTAGTACTCAAACAATATGTTTCACTTTGTGTTTCTATGTGGGTGCAAACTGTTGAAATCTTTACTTAATGTATACTAAATTGATCTTCTGTATATAAAGAGAATTGAAAATGAATCTTAATGTGAATGGAAGGGGAGAGGGAGCGGGAGAGGGGAGGGTTGCGGGTGGGAGGGAAATTATGGGAAGGGGAAGCCATTGTAATCCATAAGCTGTATACTGGAAATTTATATTCATTAAATAAAAGTTAAAAAAAAAGGAACAATCACAAGAAAAAAAAAAGAAAAAAAAGAATATGAATTTTTCTTTTCCAAAACGACAATAGGAAAAATGGCCTTTTCTTTTAAGAAGTTTACAGTATGATCAAAATAGTTTTGAGCAGATGCCAATAAGACAAATGCTGTAATGAATAGATTCAACATCACTGCTATTAGCTAAGCAAAACTGCTCAAGTATTTTATACACCTTAAGCCTCAACTTTTGTGGATGATAGGAAAAACAAAAGAGGATTCCTTCTTCATCCTCATTAGATAAGCACATTCATTGTCACAGAATTGTTTTCAGTGAAAGGAAGAACACACCTCTCAAAAAAACACTAAGGTAAGTTCTATATGTTCTAATAATTCATGAACTTTCACCACTATAACTGAATTATTTAAATATCAAACGTGGTTAGTTCAATTCTTGAGAACACAATAATAAGGAAGCTAATATTTTGTATGTAGTGATGATGACTAATTTTATTTGTCCACTTTGCTAGGCTATAGAGCTAAATTGTTTGATCAAAATACTTTTTTAGATATTGCTGTGAATGTATTTTTACATGCAAAGAACATTTGCTATCAGTTGATTTTAGGGCACATTACCCTCTAATGTGGGTGGACCTTAGTCAGTCAGTTGAAGGCCTTAAGGGGCAGACAAGATAGTGTCCCTAAGAAAGAATATGGAGAAAAAGGCACCCTTGCACGCCACTAGTGGGCATGTATATTTATGCAGACATTGTGGAAGCAACAGTATGGAGGTTCCTCAAATAAACTAAAAAGAGAACTACCATATGATCCAGCAATCCAACTACTTGGGTATATTTCCAAATTTAATGAAGTTATTCCAACAAATAGAAACCTGCATGGCCATATTTATTGCAGTACTATTCATAGTAGCCAAGATACAGTATTAACCAATGTGTATATGAACAGATGATTGGAAAAAGAAACGATATAAGTATCTATCTATATGTATGTATGTATAATATATATAATATATCAATAAACACACTCACACAAACATAACAGAATATTTTCCTACATTAAAAAATGAAATCTTCTCAGTTGTGACACATGGATACAGAGAATATTAGCTTATTTATTTTTTAATATTTTATTTAAAGAATGAAAATTTCAAAGGTACAACTTTAGGAATATAGTGATTCTTCCCCTCCATACCCACCCTCCCACTGCCCACTCCTGTCCCATCTCCTACTCCCTCTCCAAATGCATTCTTCATTAAGATTCATTTTTAATTAACTTTTTATATGGAAGATCAATTCTCTACTAAGTAAAGATTTCAACAGTTTGCACACAACATATAAAGTACCATTTGAGAACAAGTTTTGCAGTTAATTCTCATAGTACAACTCATCAAGGACAGAAGTCCTACATGGAGAATAAGTGCATAGTGACTTCTGTTGTCAATTTAACAATTAGCACTCTTATTTATGACATCAGTGATCACCTGAGGATCTTGCAATAAGCTTTCAAGGATATGGAAGCCTTTTTTGACCAAAAACTCCATCAGCATATAGACAAGACCATAGTCAAAGTGGAAGTTCTCTCCTCCCTTCAGAGAAAGGTACCTCCTTCTTCTATGGCTTTTTTTTTGCCAGACAGAGTTAGACAGAGAGAGACAGAGAGAGAGAGAGAGAGTTATAGACAGTGAGAGAGAGAGACAGAGAGAAAGGTCTTCCCTCCCTTGGTTCACTCCCGTAATGACCACTACACCAATCCAAAGCCAGGAGCCAGGTGCTTCCTCCCAATCTCCCATGTGGGTGCAGGGACCCAAGCACTTGGGCCATCCTCCCCTCCCCTCCTGGGCCATAGCAGAGAGCTGGGCTGGAAGAGGAGCAACCGGGACTAGTACCTGGCGCCCCATCCGGGACTAGAACCCAGGGTGCCGGCACCACAGGTGGAGGATTAGCCAAATGAGCCATGGTGCTGGCTGATGGCCACTTCTTTCCACTGGGGTCTCACTCAGAGATCCTTCATGTAGGGGATTTTTTGCTACAGTGTCATAGCTTTCCATGCCTGAAATGCTTTCATGGAATTTTCAGCCAGATTTGAATGCCTTAACTGCTGATTCTGAGGTCAGGGTGTTACTTAAAGTGATTGTCATTCTATGAGTCTGCTGTGTGGACCACTTCCATTTTAGACATTCTCTCCTTTTTAATTGTCTATTATTATTACCAGGCAGTTGATGCTATTTATGTGATCTCTTTAACACTTATTTCTATCTATATGTTTACTTTAACACTTAATATGACCATTTTAACAAGTAAGATGGCATTTTTACCACCAATTTTAATGGGATTTGGTGTCCTGTGGCAAATTTTTAAACTGTATCCTTAGAAGTAAGTGCATAGGAATGTATGCAGAACTATACAGCTTTACAGCTACAAACTTCCTTCACCCTCTCTTACAGAGAATATTAGTTTAATGATATTAGTCAGACACAGAAATATAAACACAACATGACCTCATTCATGTATGGTATATTGGAAAAACGTTCTTGGGGCTAGCAATGTGAAGTAGTGTGTAAAGCTGCCACCTAGGAGGCTGGCATCACATATGGGCACCAAGTCAAATCCTGGCTACTGCACTTCCAACCCAGCTCTCTGCTATGGTCTGGGAAAAGTAGAGGAAGTTAATAAAAGTGCTTTAGCCCCTGACACTCATGTGGGAGACCTGGAAGAAGCTTGTTCCTGGTTTCAACCTGACCTAGCCCTGGCTGTTGTGGCCATTTGGGAATTGAACCAGCAGAACGAAGATTTTTTTGTCCATTTCTGTCTCTCTCTCTAACTCTCTGTAACTGCCTTTTGGATAAATAAATAAATCTTTTTAAAAAACGTGCTCATAAAAATAGAGAATAAAACATTGTTTTCCAGAGATACGGGAGGGTGATAGAGAATGGGAAAAAGAGATTTGTCAATGAGTATGAGGTTAAAATGAGGAATTAGTTCTTGAGTTCTATTGCACAGCACATTAAATATAGTCAGCAATAATATATTGTACATTCCAAAATATCTAGAAGTCTGAATATTTTCATTCTAAGGAAATTATAAATGTTTGAGGTGTCAGACATCTGTATTTGAACATTACATAATGCATCCATGTATCTAAATATCACTTCATACCACTTAAATGTGTATAATTCTGTGTCAATTAATTTTCAAAAGATTGAATAACAGAAATCATGTCTGAATTTCTACCCTCCCAGCCTTCCCTATGGATTTCTGAATAGAGAGCGAAACATCTACGCTACATGAATTCCCAGGCTGCTGCCTGGCTTAAAATTTTTAGATTTTCCAGGCTCCATATCATCTGAGCCAATTCCTTAAAACCCATCAATCAAAATAGGTAGATATATGACAAATGGATACCTATGTAGAAAGGTACAAACTAAAAGGTATGGATTCCTCTTATTGATTTTGTTTCTCCAGACAACACTGATTGATGAATAGGTTATGTTGACTGCTTTAGACATATATTTCATAAAGATAGGTGACTGCTCCAAAGAAGTGGTATGTAAATAGCATATACCAAAAGCCAGGGGAAAAGCTCCTAAATATTTTTTTCTCCTGACACAGGGCTCAATTTTTGGATAAAATAGCACAACAGAAAAACAAAAGGTTCTATTTAATAACATCACACTCTACTATAAATGACATTTTTCTCATTATCTTTATTTTTTCAACAAAATCTTAACATTTAACTTAGACGACTGACAGGCAGTCCAGTAAATGAGACAGTTAAAGTTGGTAAATATCAAGCATTCCTGTATCTGACACTCACACAATTAAAGAAATTTCTGTCTTGAGTTACCTTAGCTACTTACTATGGCTTTCACAATGCCTGGAAGTTATTTTGAATTGACATCCATATCCAACTTGCCTTGGCAAACAAACCAGTACAAAGATTAATTAGTTCTCAGACACTTCATATTCTGGGTCTGTGACTTCTCTAGCTGGCAGCATAGTTAGTGCAATAGACTTGGATTATTCTGCAATAACTGTGACAATGCCAAATATGTGTCTCTATGTTGGTATGTGTTCCTTTTAGGCGCACAGGCTGAGCTCACTAATGACTATGGAATCAACATAGCTAGTTGTAAATGATGTATGAAATTAAAAATCTCTGTCCAGTGCACTCAGAGAATGCATAATGGAGAGCAAATGCTGTACATAGCTGCTCTGTAGTTGAGCTCATGCATATCACTATACACTCCATGGCAAGGAGTAGGATGCTGAAACTCAGAAAATTTGAGAACAATAAGCTTTATTGCATGACAGTCTTTCATTTTTTTTGCTCTTTAATTCTGCTTATTTAAAAATATCTAATGGAAACTTTGTGGAATTTAAAACAATAATAAACATGAATGCCTCACTCTCTCGAGATGAGAGGGAGAAACAGAGTACATGGAATAGTGTCAGGTGCAGTTTATTTCCCCTCAGAGAAATTTTTCTTATTATTTTTAACTAAAACTAAATATTAAATGTCTACTTGTCCATATTGTCTCCATTTGATCATTTGTCATTCCTTTGTCTCTCTACATATTTTTCAGTACTAACGCGCTATATGCTAATTTGATATTTGTTGTTTCAATAAGTTGAGTGAAATAAGCAGTCAGTTTGTGGAGGAGAAAGGATTGTCAACCAATTATTTCAATTAACTATTAGTTTTCATAGTCCAGAATAAGGCCAGTATGTTTTGGTAGAGCCTGCTTTATGCTATCTTAGAATACAGTGGTTGATAAGAGTTTAGACATTAGTGTCAGATTGGCATTATTTAGTTTTAGGCTCCAACACTTAATTGTTACATGTCACTCTGATAGAATGGTGCAGCAGGTTAAGCTGCTGCCTCTGATGCCAGCTTCCCATATGAGCACTTGTTTGAGCCCCAGCTGTTGTGGCTATTTGGAGGGGGAACCAGCAGATGTAAGTTCTTTCTTCCTCTCTCTGTATGCCTTTCAGATAAATAAACCGTTTTTTTTTAAGGAAAAAAAAAGCATTCACACGTTCTCTACATATGCTTACTCATTCATACACCTATCATATATTAGTATCTACATCATTCTTGTGAACAATGCAATTCAAAGGGAGAGACACAAGGAAGGGAGAATAGGGAGGGAGCTTATTGCTCTAGTCTAGGGCAAGATAGTTCAAAAAGTGTGGAGAAATTGTAAGAATTTGTCACCACCCATTCGGCCTTACAAAGATGCTTCAGGATGTGCTACCCACAGAAACACAGAAACATGGTCATCACTATGAAAGAAGATGAAGGCAGAAAATCTCTCAGTAAAAGTACAAAGGAAATCCAAAGTAAACAATACAAATATTTTTTGAAAGATGGCAAAGTCAAGTTGTAATTTATCAATAGTCACCTTGAATGCAAATGGACTCAACTCACCAGTTAAAAAATACAGACTGGCTGAATGGATCAAAAACAAAACTCATCTATTTGCTGCCTACAAGAAACACATCTCACAAACAAAGATACACGCAGACTGAAAGTGAAGGGATGAAAAAGGATATTCCATTCTAACATAACAAAAAAGAGCCTGTGTAGCCATCCTAATATCAAACAAAATAGACTTTAACACAAAAACTGTTAAAAGAGACAAACATGAATATTTGCCTAAAATAAATGTGCATGCACCTAATTACAGGGCACCTTGGCTATTTAAAGCAAATGTTCATGATCCTAAAGGATACGTAGCTCCCCATACAATAATAATGGGGGACTTCAATACCCCACATTCAGCAATGGATGGATAAACCAGATAGAAAATCAGCAAGGAAACAACAGTTTGTTGACACAAAGACCAAATGGACATAACCAATATCTATAGAACTTTTCATCTTACAGTTGCAGAATATACATTATTCTTACCAGTGAATGGAACTTTCTCTAGGATAGCCCATGATCTAGGCCATTAAACAAGTCTCAGAAAATTAAAAAAAAAAAGTCTAAATCTTATAATGCAACTTCTCTGACCATAATGGAATGAAGTTGGAAATCAACAACTCAAGAAACTCTAGAGCCTTTGCAAACAAATGGAGACTGAGTGACATGCTCTTGAATGAATAGTGGGTCATAGAAGAAATCGAAAGAGAAATCAAAAAGCTATTGAGGAACAGTGTTTTTTCATACCATTCGTTGAATTCTTTTCTTAGTGTAGAGTTAATCTCTTGTATATAAAGATAATTGAAAATAAATTTTAGTAAAAAATAAGAATGAGAATAAGAGATGGAGGAGGAATAAAGATGGGAGGGCAGATTTACTGAGAAGAATCACTATGTTCCTAAAATTGTATTTATGAAATACATGAAGTTTGTATAGCTTAAATAAAAGGTTTCTGGAGAAAATATTATTTTTAGGATTAAATGAGATGACATATGTAACATATTTTGATCAATTCATGATGGATATCATCTTCTTTTTTTTAATTAAACTTTTATTTAATGAATATAAATTTCCAAAGTACAGCTTATGGGTTACAATGGCTTCCCCCTCCCAAAACTTCCCTCCCACCCGCAACCCTCCCCTTTCCCGCTCCCTCTCCCTTTCCAATCACATCATGATTCATTTTCAATTCTCTTTATATACAGAAGATCAGTTTAGTATATATTAAGTAAAGATTTCAACAGTTTGCCGCCATATAGCAACACATAGTGAAGAAAAAATACTGTTGGAGTACTAGTTATAGCATTAAATAACAGTGTACAGCACATTGAAGACAGAGATCCTACATAATATTTTTTTAAAAAAATTAATTAATTTTCTATGCCATTTCCAATTTAACACCAGGGTTTTTTTTTTTTTTCATTTCCAATTCTCTTTATATACAGAAGATCGATTCAGTATATAATTAGTAAAGATCTCATCAGTTTGTACCCTCGCAGAGACACAAAGTGTAAAAATACTGTTTCAGTACTAGTTATAGCATCACTGCACATTAGATAACACATTAAGGACAGATCCCACATGGGATGTAAGTACACAGTGACTCCTGTTGCTGACTTAACAATTTGACACTCCTGTTCATGGCGTCAGTAATCTCCCTAGGCTCTAGTCATGAGTTGCCAGGGCTATGGAAGCCTTTAGAGTTCGCTGACTTTGATCTTATTCTGATAGGGTCATAGTCAAAGTGGAAGTTCTCTCCTCCCTTCAGAGAAATGTACTTCCTTCTTTGATGGCCCCATTTTTTCCACTGGGATCTCATTCATAGAGATCTTTCATTTAGGTCTTCTTTTTCTTTTTCTTTTCCATGGTGTCTTGGCTTTCCATGCCTACAATACTCTCATGGGCTCTTCCGCCAGTTCCGAATGCCTTAAGGGTTGATTCTGAGGCCAGAGTGTTGTTTAGGACGCCTGCCATTCTATGAGTCTGCTGTGTATCCCATTTCCCATGTTGGATCTTTCTCTCCCTTTTTGATTCTATCAGTTAGTATTAGCAGACACTTGTCTTGTTTGTGTGATCCCTTTGATTCTTAGACCTATCAGAGCCATTGGTTTTGAACTGAAATTGATCATTTGGACTAGTGAGATGGCATTGGTACATGCCACCTTGATGGGATTGTGTTGGAATCCCCTGGCACATTTCTAACTCCATCATTTGTGGCAAGACTGATTGTGCATGTCCCAAATTGTACATCTCCTCCCTCTCTTCTTCCACTCTTAAATTTAACAGGGATTACTTTTCAGTTAAAATTTAAACACCTAAGAATAATTGTGTGTTAATTACAGAGTTCAACCACTAGTACTAGAACAACAACAACAAATACGAAAAAGGATAAAGTATTACATTGTACATCTAGAGCCAGGACAAGAGCTGATCAGGTCATAGTTTCTTATAGTGTCCATTTCACTTCCACAGGTTTCCCCTTTGGTGCTCAGTTGTCGCCCGCCGATCAGGGAAAACAAATGAAATTTGTCTCTTTGGGACTGGCTTAATTCACTCAGCATGATGTTTTCCAGATTCCTCCTTGTTGCAAATGACTGGGTTTCATTGTTTCTTACTGCTGTATAGTATTCTATGGAGTACATGTCCCATAATTTCTTTATCCAGTCTACTGTTGATGGGCATTTGGGTTGGTTCCAGGTCTTAGCTATTGTGAATTGAGCTGCGATAAACATTAAGGTGCAGACAGCTTTTTTATTAGCCAAATTAATTTCCTTTGGGTAAATTCCAAGGAGTGGGATGGCTGGGTTGTATGGTAGGGTTATGTTCATGTTTCTGAGGAATCTCCAGACTGACTTCCATAGTGGCTTAACCAGTTTGCATTCCCACCAACAGTGGGTTAGTGTCCCTTTTCCCCACATCCTCTCCAGCATCTATTGTTGGTAGATTTCTGAATGTGAGCCATTCTCACCGGGGTGAGGTGAAATCTCATTGTGGTTTTGATTTGCATTTCTCTGATGGCTAGTGATCTTGAACATTTTTTCATGTGTCTGTTGGCCATTTGGATTTCCTCTTTCAAAAAATGTCTATTGAGATCCTTGGCCCATCTCTTAAGTGGGTTGTTGGTTCTTTTGTTGTGGATTTTCTTGATTTCTTTGTAGATTCTGGATATCAACCCTTTATCTGTAGTATAGTTTGCAAATATTTTTTTCCCATTCTGTCGGTTGCCTCTTCACTTTCCTGACTGTTTCCTTTGAAGTACAGAAACTTCTCAATTTGATGCAATCCCAAATGTTAATTTTGGTTTTGACTGCCTGTGCTCCTGGGGTCTTTTCAAAGAAGTCTTTGCCTGTACCTATATCTTGCAGGGTTTCTCCAATGCTCTCTAATAATTTGATGGTTTCAGGTCATAGATTTAAGTCTTTAATCCATGTTGAGTGAATTTTTGTGTAAGGTGAAAGGTATGGGTCTTGCTTCAAGCTTCTGCACGTGGAGATCCAATTTTCCCAGCACCATTTATTGAATAGGCTGTCCTTATTCCAGGGATTAGTTTTGGATCTTTGGTCAAATATAAGTTGGCTGTAGATGTTTGGGTTGATTTCTGGTGTTTCTATTCTGTTCCATTGGTGTATCCTTCTGTTTCTGTACCAGTACCATGCTGTTTTGATAACAACTGCCCTGTAGTATGTCCTGAAGTCTGGTATTGTGATGCCTCTGGCTTTGTTTTTGTTGTACAAGATTGCTTTGGCTATTCGAGGTCTTCTGTGTCTCCATATGAATTTCAGCATCATTTTTTCCAGATCTGAGAAGAAGGTCTTTGGTATCTTGATTGGTATTGCATTGAATGTATAAATTGCTTTTGGGAGAATAGACATTTTGATGATATTGATTCTTCCAATCCATGAGCATGGAAGATTTCTCAATTTTTTGGTATCCTCTTCTATTTCTTTTTTTAAGGTTTTGTAGTTTTCATCGTAGAGATCTTTAACATCCTTGGTTAAGTTTATTCCAAGGTATTTGATTGTTTTTATAGCTCTTGTGAATGGGATTGATCTTAGAAGTTCTTCCTCAGCCGTGGCATTGCCTGTGTATACAAATTCTGTAGATTTTGTGCATTGATTTAATATCCTGCTACTTTGCCAAACTCTTCGATGAGTTCCAGTAGTCTCTTAGTAGAGTTCTTTGGGTCCCCTAAATAAAGAATCATATCATCTGCAAAGAGGGATAGTTTGAGTTCTTCCTTCCCAATTTGTATCCCTTTAATTTCTTTTTCTTGCCTAATAGCTCTGGCTAGAACTTCCAGAACTATGTTGAATAGCAGTGGTGAGAGTGGGCATCCCTGTCTGGTACCAGATCTCAGCGGAAATGCTTCCAACTTTTCCCCATTCAATAGGATGTTGGCAGTGGGTTTTTCATATATTGCTTTGATTGTATTGAGGAATGTTCCTTCCATACCCAGTTTGCTTAGAGTTTTCATCATGAAAGGGTGTTGTATTTTATCAAATGCTTTTTCTGCGTCTATTGAGAGAATCATATGGTTTTTCTTCTGCAGCCTGTTAATGTAGTGTATTACGTTGATTGTTTTGCGAACGTTGAACCATCCCTGCATACCAGGGATAAATCCCACTTGGTCTGGGTGGATGATCTTTCTGATGTGTTGTTGCATTCTATTGGCCAGAATTTTATTGAGGATTTTTGCATCTATGTTCATCAGGGATATTGGTCTGTAATTCTCTTTCAATATTGCATCTTTTTCCGGCTTAGGAATTAAGGTGATGCAGTCAAATCAAAGAAAAGAAGAAGAAATCAGAAATCTAAAAAATATTGTCATGAATCTACAGGATACTATTAAAAAACCCAACATTCGGGTTCTAGGAGTTCCTGAAGGCATGGAGAGAGAGAAAGGATTAGAAGGCCTTTTTAGTGAGATACTAGCTGAAAATTTCCCAGGTTTGGAGAAAGACAGAGACATCCTAGTACAGGAAGCTCATAGAACCCCTAATAAACATGATCAAAAGAGATCCTCACCACGACATGTTGTAATCAAACTCACCACAGTGAAAAACAAAGAAAAGATCCTAAAATGTGCAAGAGAGAAACATCAGATTACTCTCAGAGGATCTCCAATTACACTCACAGCTGACTTCTCTTCAGAAACCCTACAAGCTAGGAGAGAATGGCGAGATATAGCCCAGGTACTAAGAGAGAAAAACTGCAAGCCCAGAATATTATATCCTGCAAAGCTCTCATTTGTGAATGAAGGTGAAATAAAGACCTTTCACAGCAAACAGAAACTGAAAGAATTTGTCGCCACTCGTCCAGCCCTGCAAAAGATGCTTAAAGACGTCTTACATACAGAAACACAGAAACACGGTAACCAATATGAAAGAAGATAAAGGAAGGAAACCTCACAACAAAAGATCTCAGGAGTCTCAATCCATATATTAGAAAATCTCTTTGGCAAATGGCAGGGCAAAGTTACTCCTTCTCAATAGTCACATTGAATGTTTATGGCTTGAACTGTCCAGTTAAAAGACACCGATTGGCTGATTAGGTTAAAGAACAAAACCCATCTTTTTGCTGCTTACAAGAAACTCATCTTTCCAACAATGATCCATACAGGCTGAGAGTGAAAGGTTAGAAAAATATATACCATGCCAACAGAAATGAAAAAAGAGCGGGCGTAGCCATCTTAACATCGGACAACATAAACTTTACCACAAAAACTGTTAGGAGAGACAAAGAGGGGCAGTATATAATGATTAAGGGATTCATTCAACAGGAAGATATAACAATTATCAATGTATATGCACCTAATCACAGGGCACCAGCTTATTTAAAAGACTTGTTAAGGGACTTAAAGGGAGACTTAGACCCCAATACAATAGTACTGGGGGACTTCAATACTCCACTCTCAGAGATAGACAGATCAACAGGACAGAAGATCAACAAGGAATCAGTAGATTTAAATGACACTATAGCCCAAATGGATCTAACAGATATCTACAGAACATTTCACCCTACATCTAAGGACTTTACATTGTTCTCAGCAGTACATGGAACCTTCTCTAGGATATCATCTTCTACTGGAATCTTGTGAAGCAGTAGCCATAGCAATGAAGGAAGGACACAAAATGGGAAATACTTTTCAAATGGAACAATAGTTGATTCTTCATATATTTATCTTTATGTTAAAACTCTGTAAAGTTAAATAGATATGCTATTCAAAGATATATTTATTTTCCTAATTTCTGGATAAAAAATGCAATTATAACAGACTTTTCTAAGAGTTATTACATTTAACTCTTTTGTGGTTTTATGAATGTAATAATATTTCTTTTTTTTTTTGACAGACAGAGTGGACAGTGAGAGAGAGAGACAGAGAGAAAGGTCTTCCTTTGCCGTTGGTTCACCCTCCAATGGCCGCCGCGGCTGGCGCGTTGCGGCTGGCGCACCACACTGATCCGATGGCAGGAGCCAGGTGCTTCTCCTGGTCTCCCATGGGGTGCAGGGCCCAAGCACTTGGGCCATCCTCCACTGCACTCCCTGGCCACAGCAGAGAGCTGGCCTGGAAGAGGGGCAACCGGGACAGGATCGGTGCCCTGACAGGGACTAGAACCCGGTGTGCTGGCACCACAAGGCGGAGGATTAGCCTACTGAACCGCGGCGCTGGCCGAATGTAATAATATTTCAAAAACACATTACAGAGACTGAAGTTAAATATAGTAGACATTTATGAAAACTGCCAATGTTGTGGACTAGATAAAAATGGGGGCAGGTGCTGTTGTGCAGCAAGTTACACTGTCACCCGGTGACACAAACATCTCATATTTGAGTACGTGGTTGAGTCCTGGCTATTCCCTGCTTCCAATCCAGATTCCTGCTAATTCACCTAGTAGATAAAAGATCATGAATCAAGTGTTTGGGTTCTTGCTACCCACATGGGAGATCTGGATGGAGTTCCTGACTCCTGGCTTTGGCCTGGTCTAGCCCCAGTCTTGAGAGCTTTTCAGGAGCAAAGCAGCTGATGGGTGATATCTCTCTCGTTTTCTCTCTCTCTCACTGATTGTGTGTGCCTCCCACTTTCTCAGTGATTCTTCATTTCTAATAAATGAATAAATATATATTTAAAAATTTTATTTAAGGTACATACATTTCATGTAAATCCTATATACAGATTTAGAAACATAGTGGTAATTTCCACCCTACCCTCCCTCCCATCCATGCCCCCACCCTTCTTCATCTTCCCTCTCCTATTCCTACTCTTATTTTTTACAAGGGTGTCTTTTCAGTTACTGTTATATCCATAAGATTAATCCTACACTAAGTTCAACAAATAGTATGAAGAAAAAAATGAAACACTATTCATCAACAGTAGTGACAAGGGCTGTTACAAATCATTGCATCTCGCCAGCGCCACAGCTCAATAGGTTAATTCTCCACCTGCAGCGCTGGCACACCGGGTTCTAGTCCTGGTCAGGGCGCCAGATTCTGTCCTGGTTGCCCCTCTTCCAGGCCAGCTCTCTGCTGTGGCCAGGGAGTGCAGTGGAGGATGGCCCAAGTGCTTGGGCCCTGCACCCCATGGGAGACCAGGAGGAAGCACCTGGCTCCTGGCTTCGGATCAGCACAGGGCACTGGCTGCAGCGGCCATTGGAGGGTGAACCAATGGCAAAAGGAAAACCTTTCTCTCTGTCTCTCTCTCACACTGTCCACTCTGCCTGTCAAAAAAAAATCATTGCATCTCAAAATGTCAATTTCACTCCTATACATTACCGTTTAGGTACTCTGTTAGTTGCCTCAGATCAGGGAGAATATATGGTATTTCTCTTTTTGGGACTGGCTTATTTCACTAAGTATAATGGGTTTTAGTTGCATCCATTCTGTTGCAAAATGGACTGATTTATCACAATCCTGTACTTTAATTAAGAGGAAAACTTTAGAAAATTCAATGTCTGGCTTATTTCATACAGCAAGCATTAATCTCATAAAATATATTATCTAAAAACAACTCACAATTTCATCAAAACAAACTGTTAGCAAGTAAGAAAAAAGTGTTTTTCATATAAAGAATTTATAAAAACCAAAACTTTTTTTTAAATGACCTTTAAACAAACATCAAACTCATTGGTGTTAAATTATTGAAAATTCTTCTGGTGGATGCCCCAGAATTAATTTTTGATTGAAAGGCTGAATGTATAAATAAAATGTATGTGTTTTCTCTGCTTTGAATGTGTCTCCCAGAACTCATATGTTCAAAACTTAACTAGCAAAGGAACAGTTTTGTGAAATGGAGCCTAATGGGAGTTCATGAAGGCTCTATCATCATGAAGAGATTAATGACGAAATGAAAAAGGAATTTAAAATGGGTTCCCTCCCTTCTGCTCTTCTGCCATTAGAGGGACAGCATTCCTCATTTTGGAAAATGCAGCTTCTAGGTGCCATCTTGGAAGTAGACATCAGACCTTTTCTAGACACCAAATCTGCTGGATTATTGATCTTGGACACATTAACCTACATAAATGTGTGAAACAAATTTCTAATCTTTATAAATTATCCAGATACAGATATTCTGTTATAACAACATAGAATGGACTTAAAAATATACAATGTAAATTCCAATTTGAGTTCTAGAATATTATCTGCAAGTATTTATTGATTTTTTTCCATCTGGATATCCCAAAAGAAACTCAAACTAAAGAAATTCACAATTTCAAATTGGGTGCTATTCATTTTCTTACTTATGCCAATAGGTTCATTATGCATCCAGTTTTTCAAGCCATGGTGTCATTTCTGACATTAACTTAACACTACAACAATCAATTTAATCACCAAGTCATATAAATTTTATATTATAAATATCTCTTGAATTTGGGTACTTTTCTGTATCACCACAAATATTTTAGTGCAAATCATATTGATCTCTAGAATCAACTACTAAAATAGACTACTAATTATTCCCTACTCCACACTCACTCTCATCTTGAACCTAATTCATTCTTTTTCATGGATTCCAAGGGTTTCTTTTTTTAAAGATTTTATTTATTTATTTGTGAGGTAGAGTTAACAGAAAGAGGGAGTGACTGAGGGAAGGGTCTTCCTTCTGCTGGTTCACTCCCTAAATGGCCGCAATGGTTGGGTCTGGACTGATCTGAAGCCAGGAGCCAGAAGCTTCTTCCAGGTTTCCCATGTGGGAGGAGGGGCCCAAGCTCTTATGCCAACTTCCACTGCTTTCCCAAGGCCATAGCAGAGAGCTTGATCAGAAGAGGCATAGCAAGACCCACAAGGATTTCTTGAAATATAGATCCATTTGTGTCATACCCAACTATACCCTTCCACAAACAAACTCAAAAGACTTCAATAATGCATTAGTACTGTCAGGGTAAAGAAAAGAAAATCAATCTTGACCGGGTCTTTACATAAACCCCAACCTCATTTTACATCAATATCTCCATTTCTCACTACTTATTCAAGGCACACTGGGGTTGTTTTATTCCTTCCAATATATTATGTTCCCTCTTATTTAAAAGTATTTTGTCTTGTTTCTTTTCCCTAGAATTCATTCTCACTCCCTGGCTACTTATCTCCCCTTCTTTTAGATATTTAGTAAAGCACCAACTTCCTAGATATGTGGAATTTCCATAGTATAGCCTCCTTTCCCTAGAGATTACATATTTATAACAATATATTATCTGACAATTAAAAATTTAATTCATATCTCACATAATAAACTTTAAAATCTGTGAGGACAAGGCTTATCTTTTTTTAGCTATTAATTGTTAGAAATTAAGTACTTAGTATAGCACCTGATACATAGCAAGAGTTCAGCAACTATGTCCAAGTCAATAAATCCATATCTCTTTGTAGAGAAAGTAGTCAAATATCTATATGTCAAGTAAAATGTTTAAAATAAAATAGTTATTATATGAAGTAAGTTCTCTTCCCTGAAGTATGTTCTGAGTACATAAGAATTTTATTTAAAAGAAGTTTCATTTACATTTGATGACTAATTTTAGTCTTGTGTTCTTTCATACCTATTGCTCTAGAAATATTGGTGAGGGGGTCTATCATTAGAATACTTACAAAAGTTATATAAGAATAGATTATTGAATAAGAAAATATGATTAGTATTATAGATGGGATAAATTGATGTACTTTCATTATATAACTAAAAGTACACAGGATTAACAAATCTTGTTGGCAAAAATAGGATGATAAATCACTCCTGGAAAACCCATTCACATATTTTAAAATTAGGATATCTTTTCAACCTAATATTAGATATTTGCATACATTGTATCAGACATTAAAGTTAAAGGAAATTGTATAAGAAAATGAAGAAACAGTTAAAATCTTTCAATAAGACTCATTTGAACATAAGATGAAAATCACATGCCTGACCTTAAAATGCAATGGTCCTTTTTATAGATCACTTTGTTTGTGTTAGGAATGTCAAACAAGTATTTCATGAATATATTTTAGCAGCTGTAAAATTTGATTAAAATTTAATGTGGCCTCACTTCTTCCCTACGTATGAATGCATTTATATGGTCAACTATCTGTGAAATTATGGTTTTACTTCTTAATTGTTCATGATCTTTATAAGAAGCTAAGTTACTTTTTCCTTCTTCTGAAGCCTATGTATATTATATTAACTTCATCACCATTTTATCACTTATATATTCCAAACACAGCATATAATGAGAAAATAATTATTACTGATGAGACTATTTCCTTCAGAAAGGTCAGGGTATGCACTCATACACACATACATGTAAATTCACACACACTTCTGAAAACTCATTGTTTCCAATATAAAATAAAACTAAGAAAAATGTTTGCTTAATGAACAAAGTTGTCACAAAAAGTAATGAACTATGATATCTTGTGAGATATTGAGATTTGAGAAAAAGCAAAACAATATTGTGTGTTCTTTACTATGAAATGCTCTCTGAGGAAAGCAAGTTATAATACAAAAATTAATAATGGGTAGGAAGTTTGTCTTCACATATAAGATACAAGTGTAAGTACTTTCCAAGAAAAAGAGAGGGAATTTATCTTGCCTAAGTGGCATCTTGAAATACTCGGAACCTCTTTCAAATGGGATTTTTTTTAACCTAAGTTATGTTATTCTAAGCTGACTATATTAGCTAAAAGCAACGCTGAACCTTGTAAAGGGTTAAGAAATTTGGAATTTGTGTAGAAGCAAGTAACAAGTATAATTGTATCCTGGTATTTTATTTTTATAATTGTCCTAATCTTTAATTTAGTATATAGTGTATATTGTGCATACAACATTCTACCTTTCAAGTGGTTTGTGATCTCCTAGTGGAGATAATACACATGAAACAGTTAGAAAACAAGACAGGTATTGATTTTATATTGTTTATGACAAATTATCCTAGGCTCTGTGGTTAAAACAATGCTCATTTTATTAGCACAGTGTTGTAGGCCAGAAGTCCAGTCATATTTGAAGGATTCTCTGCATAAAGTATCAAAAAGTCAGATAAGGTTCTTATCTGGGAGTTCTTGGAAGGATTCACATAGAAGCTCATGAAGATTTATGAAAAATTCTTTTCTTTGCAGTTGTAGCAATGAAGTCCCACTTTTTTGCCTGCTGTTAATGGAGTCTCACTTTCAGTTTCTGGAGATCATTTTAACTTCTCAGCATATGGCTCGCACCACCTTAAGCCTGCAATTGTACCTTGAACACTATCCACACTTCAAGTTTCTGATTTCTACAAGACACAGTAATCTTTCTACATGGTACATGTTTTTCCATCTTTACTTCCAATTTATTTATGGCTTTAGATTTAAAAAGTTTCCTCTTTAGACAGCATTTGAATCATCCATGCTTTTTTTTTTTTTTAATCTAATCCAGTTCACTGATTACTAGCTTTTGGAGTGTTTAGACCATTTATATTTAGTGTGACTATTATTCAAAAATACTAACATCCACTGTTTCGTAATTTGATTTTACATGCTTTTCGTCTTTTCTGTTCTTCCAGTCTTCCATAATTGCCTTCTTTTGTGTTGTCAAAATTATTATTAGATTATTTTAATAAGTACATAAAAATAATTAGCATTCCTATTAAGGAAAGATTTAATTTATTTCTAACATTATAAAAGACTTTACTTTTGACAATATTTCCCATATTGTCATTGCTTTATGGAAAAGCTGATTTTCTGAACTTCTACTCCACAATTCTGGCCATTTTCCCCATACACGTAGTTCTAGTTTTCATTCCTTATTGATGCATTGACCCTTTTAAGAGTGTAGAGTGCCACTTTGTCTCTAGTAACAGTTTATATCTTGAGATAAATATCAGTTGACATAATATAGTTACTGCAGCTTTGTTATGTGCACTATTGAAAGAGACATCTTTTCCCACCTCTTTACTTTCGGCATACTTGTGTGTTTCATTGTAAAGAAAGTATCTTGCAGAAAACATGTAATTTCTTGTTTTTTTAATCCCTAACATTATCTGATTTTAATTGTTGCATTTAATTATGCTATTTTTCTTTGTGTTTCCAATTTGCCTATTTTCTTTGGCTTCTGATCCTCCTATTGTGCTTTTAATTCCATCAATAAACTAATTTTTATATTTTATTATAATTCCTCCATTGACCTTCCAGCAATATCTTTTTGTTATGTCATTTGATGGTTGTTCATAATATGCATATTTTACTTCACACAAGTTATATAGTTTTTTTTAAGATTTATATATTTGAAAGGCAGAGTTACGGAGAGAGAGAGGTGTTCAGTCTGCTGGTTCACTCTCCAAATGGCCACAAAGGCTGGAGCTGGGCCCCTCCAAAGACAGGAGTCTGGAGCTTCTTCTAGGTCTCCCACGTGGGTGCAGGGGCCCAAGTATTTGCACCATCTTCCACTGATTTTCCAGGCTATAACAGAGAGCTGGATCAGATGTGGAGCAGCCAGGGCGTGAACTGGCGCCCAAATGGGATGCTTGCAAAACAGGCGGTGGCTTTATCTGCTACGCCACAGCACTGGGCCCAATATATAGTTTTTAATTTTGAATTACTTAAAAAATTCAAGGGATATATAGAAATTTTGCCAACATATATTTCAATTAAATGCTGATTCTTAGTGCCATTGTCTTTAAGCATGTTTGATAGATATTAAATATTATGAACTACAAATCCTTAACTACAGTCTTAATTTTGTATTGAACGACCACATACATTTTAAAGAATTAAAAGAAAAATATAAAAACTGCATTATTATATTGTGTAATAAAACATGCGTTTGCCATGTCTAGTGACCTTCATTTGTGTGGCCTTGAGTTGGCTTTTAGTGACATGTTAATTTTCTTCAGTCTGAGAATCTTGCTTTAGGATTTATTATAATGCTGGTCCTCTGACTAAAAATTTTCTTTTTGCTTTTCTGAATAATTTTTTTTGACAGGCAGAGTTAGACAGTGAGAGAGAGAGAGAGAGACAGAGAGAAAGGTCTTCCTTCCGTTGGTTCACCCCCCAAATGGCGGCTATGGCCGGCGCACTGCACCTATCCAAAGCCAGGTGCATGCCGGCACCACAGGTGGAAGATTAGCCTATTGAGCCGCGGCGCCAGCCCACATCTTTTTTTTTTTTTTTTACTTTCCTTCTTGAATAATTGTTTCTCCATTTATATTATACTGTTGGGTAAAAGTGTTTTCCTTTCCATGCCTCTGTCATCCATTGTTTGTGATAAGAAGTCATACCCAATTATATTGTTTTATTCTTTTTCAATTGTGCTTCCCTTGGGTGCTTGTAGGATGTAATCTTTGAATTTCAATAATTTGGTAATTTTGCATCCAGGAGGAATTATACTTTTTAGTTCTTGATAGTTCTGTGTTTCATGAATTATATTTTGATGTTAAGATTTCCTTTTTGTTCACTCACTGATGTATTTTTTAACTTCTTTATAGCACATTGGTTTACTTTTAATTTGGTTGTAGTCATTTCCACCTATTGAGCTTCTTTTTCTCCTGAGAACAGATTACAAGTGTCTATGTGTTTTTGAATATCCAGTATGTTTTGGAAACTGCATGGCTTAGATTATGTGTTTTTGTGATTCGGTGTTTTACTTTGTTCTTCTGAGGACTATTAGTGTTGTTCTTTCAGGCAGCGCACTCAAACAGGAAACCATATGCCTCTTACAGTGGGCAGCACCTCCGCTCTGTTATTACAGCTTTTACCTGCCATTTTTTCTAACCTGACTCCCTGAGTTTCACCCCACATACGTATATTTGGTGCTCAGCCAGAAATGGGGCCTGGATTTGTGGTCAGACACTAGAGCCTTTCTTGTAGTTTCCCTGCTTCTAGAATTCTTTAAATTACAAAGTAATTGTCTAGCTTTGGGCTCTATCTTCTTTTCTCTTAACCCAGTAAAACTTCATTTTTTCTCCTTTCAAAGGTGACATTTGTTGGGGAATTCATGTGGTTATAAAAAGGAGCACCCTTAAAAAGTTCATTCAATAGGGCTCTGTTTTTTTTTTTATTTATTTATTTTAAGATTTACTTGCAGAGTTGCAGAGAAGTAGAGGGAGGGAGGGAAGGGGAGAGAGAGAGAGAGAGAGAGAGAGAGAGAGAGAGAGTTGCTTCACTCCCAAAATGGCCACAATGGCCCAGGCTGGGCTAGTTCCAAGCCAGGAGCCAGGAGTTTCATCCGGATTTCCACATGGGTGCAGGAGCCCAAGCACTTGCACTATCTTCAGCTGCTTTCCCAGATGCATTAGTAGAGAGCTGGATCAGAAGTGGAGCAGCCAGGATTTGAACCCATGCTCATATGGGTGCCAGCTTCACAGCTGGTGGCTTAACCCATTATACCACAGCACCAGCCCCCAACTCTGTCTTTTGTTGAAAATTTTCCCTTTGCTCTTTGTAGTTTTTTGTTTTGTTTTGTTTTGGTTTTGTTGTGTCACTTTGCACATGTATAGTTCGGTGTACTCAGACTTGGGGTCTCACTCTTTTTCATGTCTTTTGCATTCAAGATTTCTACCTTCAATTTCTAGTTTTTTTTTTTCTTGCTGTGAATTCTGTTCAGTTTTTCCCTCAAAATGGTAAAATTATTCTTTGCTGCTTGCCATGGCTGTATGGTATAGGAAGCTCCCTTGGACAAGAAAAGTAGAAATTTAGTTTTTAACCTGGCAGTGTTTCTCAAGAAGAAACTCTCTTCTGACCTCATTATCTTTTTGGATTTTCCCAGTACCTTTAAAACAATTGCTTTGTACTATTTGTCTAGATTTTGTCAATGTTATCTGCACACAAACTCTTCACCTCTTTCCAAGATAAAAATTCTGGCAAAGAATTGATAATTTCCACAAAAAGTGTATGGATATGAAAAAAAGTTCACTGTGACATTATATATCAGTGAAATTTCAATAGTAAAGTAATGTATGACAAATCACATGAGTAAAATTTTATTCAAGTATTAAGATTCTAATTATGAAGACTACATCAATATAAAATGTGTGCAATATTATATAATTAGGGAAGAATATAAAATAGTATATTTATGTACACACTGACAATAATTAACAAGGCAAATGGAAAGTGGTGATCTTGTTTATGAATGTAGAATTATGGGAACTCACTTTTATCTATACAATCATTCATTCAACAAATACCACCACTTTAACAGAATCTGAAATATACCAGCCAGGCATATACAAACCAAAATAATCTTTAAAATAATAGATAAAATATGCAATTATATAAGCTGCACATTAGGTAGGGGAAGTAGAAAGAAACAGAACAGTTTTCTACTAGTTTTTTACTTGAAGCAATCACAGTTCTTCAAAAAGTAGTTTATACTCATTTTAGAAAAAGAAAGTTATGGTTAAAGAGTAGGTATAACTTTGCCTGATTTTTGAAAGATCAGTGAACTTTTTAATGTTAGCTCTGAGTTAAGGAACAGAGACCATTGTGGACTAAAATAGATATACTCTATTAAATTTTAAAACAACGATGTGACATTTTAAAACAATGCATAATAATATGCAGTTTTATATATTATAACTTTTGTATATAGAAAAGCAGATTCCCATCTTTACGGATTCTGCCTTCTAGTTGTTTATAAACTGGCAGCACTGACTTCAGTGAGTGATGTGAAGTATAGCTTATAGAAAATGCGTATTTGGAAATTACAATATGGAAACATGGATGTATACACACACACACACACACACACACACACATATATATATAGCCTGTTAAATTTATTCTATGATCAAACCTAAACCTGCAAGTATGTCTTCAATAAAGAAAGTGTCCCTAAGAATAAGTTGATTCTGAAAGTATTAACTCAAAAGAGAAGTCATATTCTATAGCCTGTATTATGGGTGGTGCCCTAAATTTTCTATCACTTCATTCCTTTTTCCAGCGTTAAGCTCCTTGAGAGAATGGGGCATATTTGATTCATATCCTTATTCTCTGATCAGTATTTATATAACACCTTACACATAAAGTAGGTTAAATATTTTAGAAATTATGTTTTACTGAAAATGAAAAATATGCTTCTATGGAAATATGAAGCAGGAAAGATCATGTTCATAATCAAATTCACTTGAAAAGTGCAAACAAAAATATCTGAAACCATTTTTATATCCATCACCATATCATCTGCTGTGTTTTTTTTTTTCTCACCTCTCTATCTGTCCCCATTTTAAACTGCAGTCTAGTGGCTTATCTTGCAAACTGTACAAATTCCGTGAGATTACATAGAATTTAGGATGGCTGACACTTAAAGGAGCAATGAAGTCATGTGTGAAATAAATCTAAAGTTGATAGATTCTTAAACCAATTCAAGGCTATATAAAAGAAAAATCTGTCCCTCATTATTTGTGCATTTCTAAAGCAACATTGCTTTCATAGAAGAAATATTTATGTGAGAAAATTACATCAGAATAACAACAGGGTCCCAAACATTTGACTCTCCAAGACCCAAATGTAAAGCTTTGGCTTTTTCATCCACATTGCAAATGATTCAATTTAAGCACAACCTTCATTGATTAGGACAAAACATTCACTCTGGCTACAAATGATACACAACTGTAAGTTAACATATATTTACTAAGCCTTAATATGTACCAAGGTTGCTATTTGGTTCTGGAGTTCCAATGGTCAAATAAACGGTCATATCCCTTGTCATCATAGAGTTTGCAAATGAGTCAATCTTAACAAGTCCGATAATTAAATAGGGTCAAATGATCAATAAAATACACTTCTCCCAACTGAGCAAAGTTGATATGGGACAAGAAAAAAATAATAGTTACTAGAAATAACTAGAAATGTGTGGTTGATCGGAAGTCGTATTCAGAGAAGTTTTTCTGCTAATTGTATTAATAATGATAGCTGAAATGTAATGATTGCCTAACACTTGCTACTTAGTGCTATAACTCATCGGCAGACATTAATTTACTTAATCCTCACAACTGTTGGAGGCCTGTGCTGTGATTATGTCTATTTACAAATGAAGAAAAAGAGACTTATGGATGTTAAGAAGTTTTTCAAGGTCATTTACCTATATAGAAACAGATTGCCTGAAACCCAAGTATTCCAGTTCTAGGTTCAGTGCGTTCAATCATTCCAAAATACACTGGGTGTTTAGAACACAAACAGATTCACCTGGATGGCAACTTGAAGATTATTTTCCAAATGCAACAGACTATTCAAAAATGCTTTACTTTAACAAAATCAAATGTACATGAATGTGTGTCTGAAGGATTGGAAGAAATTATTCAAAGTTTAATAAACTCACTTTCAAGTATTGAGACATATAAAATTCAAAACAAATACCATTGCCAATCAATATTTTTCTCTTGTTAAAAATAAATCTCTAAATTGATGAAATCTTTACTTAGTATATACTGAATCGATCTTATGTATATAAAGATTACTGAAAATGAAAAAAAAAACTTGGTGTTAAATTGGAAATTGCATGGAAAAGTAATCAATTCTTAAAAAAAAATATCATGAAGGATCTCTGTCCTTAATGTGCTGTACATTGTGATTTAATGCTATAACTAGTACTCCAACAGTATTTTTCACTTGGTGTTGCTATGTGAGGGCAAACTGTTGAAATCTTTATTTAATATATACTAAACTGATCTTCTGTATATATAAAGAGAATTGAAAATGAATCTTGATGTAATGGAAGGGGAGAGGGAGTGGGAAAGGGGAGGGTTGTGGGTGGGAGGGAAGTTATGGGGGGGGGAGCCATTGTAATCCATAAGCTGTACTTTGGAAATTTATATTAATTAAATAAAAGTTTAAAAAAATAAGTAAATCTCCCAGGCCCGGCACTATGGTGTAGCGGGTAAAGCCACTGCCTGCAGTGCCAGCATCCCATATGGGCTCCATTTGAGTCCCAGCTGCTCCACTTCCAATCCCGCTCTCTTGGTCCTCTTACACCCATGTGGGTGACCCAGAAGAATCTCATGGTTCCTGGCTTCATATTGGCGCCACTCCAGCCATTGTTGTCAATTGGGGAGTGAACTGGTAGATGGAAGACCACTCTCTCTGAATCTCCTTCTCTCTCTGTGTAACTCTGACTTTCAAGTAAACAAATAAAACTTTAAAAAATTTCTCAGAAGTTAACAATGTGTGTGCATACATGTTTCTAATTTATTCCATAGATTAGTGTGCTGAGTGTACTATATACCCGGGGTTGGGGATATGGCATTTAGAGACTAGGGAAGTGAGGGCTAGTGAAAGCTATCTAGCTATCCTGTTGGAGCATAAATTCATCATGGTTACAATTGCTTTTAAATTAGCTCTTTTTTATTTTTTAACTTTTACTTAATAAATATAAATTTCCAATGTACAGCTTATGGATTACAATGGCTTCCCCCTCCCATAACTTCCCTCCCACGCGCAACCCTCCCCTCTCCCGCTCCCTCTCCCCTTCCATTCACATCAAGATTGATTTTCAATTCTCTTTATATACAGAAGATCAATTCAGTATATATTAAGTAAAGATTTCAACAGTTTGCACCCACACAGAAACACAAAGTGAAATATACTGTTTGAGTACTAGTTATAGCAATAAATCACAATGTACAGCACATTAAGGACAGAGATCCCACATGAGGAGCAAGTGCACAGTGACTCCTGTTGTTGACCCAACAAATTGACACTCTAGTTTATGGTGCCAGTAATCACCCTAGGCTGTCGTCATGAGTTGTCAAGGCTATGGAAGCCTCTGATCATATTTAGACAAGGTCATAAAAGACAGGGTGAGGATAGTAACCAATGATCCTAAGAGTGGCATTAACCAGGTCTGAAAAATTATACAGCATTAAGTTGGGAAGAGGACCATCAGTACACACAGGTTGGGAGTAGAGCCATTGGTGGTAGAGTAGAGGTTATGATTACAAAGGAATGAGGCCCAAGTGCACTAGACAGGGCCTAGAACAAAGGACAGAGTCATTACTGGAGGAGCTAAGAAAGGTGCTGTCTAAGCTACAATTAAGTTTTCTGATTGAGAGGCAAATAGAACCTGACAGAAGGGGCTTGATAATAATCTGGTGGGCTTTAGGCCTTGTAAGTTAAGAGGCCCAGACCTATCTATCTCTTCACATGGGGTATATCCTAAGGGAGGTGTGAACCTCCTAGGGGAAGGCACTCTGTTGACTTTCATTACTTGGCTGGCCTGGGAGGAGAGCTGGCCAGGTAAAGGCAGGTGGCATCTCTAACAAGAAATTTACAGTTCTGCCTGCAATGTTGCTGACCCTACTTGGCCATCCCCTCAGCTGCAGTGGTCACTTTGGAAGTTGGGCTGAGTGAAGGGCTTTTCAGCTTAGAACCAATAAGATCTGTGGCTCTGACCTGGGCATCCTTCGACTCCAGGGCAGGTCCATGTCCAGTGATCCAACTCTTGGCAGAGCTGCCAGGGCTCTTCACAAGTTGACTTCTGCTGAAGCCCAGGCTTACCACATTGAAAGCCACTGCAGTAGACTGGCCCCTTGGGTCTCCTTGAGGGCAGATCACTGTACAGATTAGCCATTAATAGGCCTGCCACCCATTGCTTCTGATGCCAGGCTTTCTTTTCCTCCTGTTTTTTTTTTTTATTTTTATTTTTTGACAGGCAGATTGGATAGTGAGAGAGAGAGACAGAGAGAAAGGTCTTCCTTTTTGCCGCTGGTTCACCCTCCAATGGCCGCTACGGCTGGTGCATCATGCTAATCCAAAGCCAGGAGCCAGGTACTTCTCCTGGTCTCCCATGGGGGTGCAGGGCCCAAGCACTTGGCCCATCCTCCACTGCCTTCCCGGGCCATAGCAGACAGCTGGCTTGGAAGAGGGGAAACTGGGATAGAATCTGGCGCCCCAACCGGGACTATAACCCGGTGTACCGGCGCCGCAAGGCGCAGGATTAGCCTGTTAAGCCACAGCGCCGGCCTCCTCCTGGTTTTTGTTAAAGAGGACCAGAGGATGCAAGTCATGGGAGTGCCCAACTCCCATCTCTAATCTTCGGTGGCCTGAATTACAAGTCTATAGTCACAGGCATGTTCTGTAGTAGTTTTTTTTAAGGTAGACAATGCCCATGAGGAAAATTATATTCTCACTTTAAAACTTTCTTGCCCTTTGGTCTGAAACGGAGGTTTTTTCTACTTACTGTTTACTTCGCTGATGGCGAAGTAAATCTAGTTATGAGATTATTATTTAAGCTCTTATTTTGGCTATGCTATTACAGAAAAATGTTAGCCATCTCTTTTATAAGGTCTAAAGATTAAATTGTGCGTCCTACAGATTCCTTCATAATAGAATTAGTTTCCTATCTTGAGAAGAATACAGAAATGAAAGGACAAGTTGGGCTTAGAATAGAGAAATGAGGGAGCACGTCCTAGATCGCTTGCTGACAATAGCAATATTACATGAATACTTAGCAAACAGTTTCAACCATTAGATAACAAGAAAACATTTACCAGAAGGTCCAATGCCTTCTATAAATTTTAATAATCATGTATTTGAAAACACCTCTTAAATATCTAACATGGTGTAGTTTGTTTAACCAGTAAACTTAAGCACAACCATATAAAATGTTTTTAGTTTCTACCAACAAGTATAAAATATATGATACAGAGATTCAGGTCACACAAATTAAAATGTATCTTTGATTGATTTTAGCAGCTTAAATTTATGTACAACCTTATCTATAAGCCAACTAAAATAAAACTCTTAATAAAATTTTCCCATGTGGACATACAATAGGTACACACATATAACATAACATAATAGACCAATTTAGCAATTTTAATAATAGCTTTTAAAATCTTTATCTCTTTTTGTAGATTGCCAATTGATTTGAATTGCTTTTTGTTTTTTTTGTTTGTTTGTTTTTAACTTTTATTTAATGAATATAAATTTCCAGTGTACAGCTTATGGATTACAATGGCTTCCCCTCCCATAACTTCCCTCCCACGCGTAACCCTCCCCTCTCCCGCTCCCTCTCCCCTTCCATTCACATCAAGATTCATTTTCCATTCTCTTTATATACAGAAGATCAATTTAGTATAAAGATTTCAACAGTTTGCACCCACATAGAAACACAAAGTGAAACATACTGTTTGAGTACTAGTTATAGCATTAAATCAAAATGTACAGCACATTAAGGACAGAGATCCCACATGAGGAGCAAGTGCACAGTGACTCCTGTTGTTGACCCAACAAATTGACACTCTAGTTTATGGCGTCAGGAATCACCCTAGGCTCACGTCATGAGTTGTCAAGGCTATGGAAGCCTTCCAAGTTTGCCGACTCTGATCATATTTAGACAAGGTCATAAAAGACAGAGTGAGGATAGTAACCAATGATCCTAAGAGTGGCATTTACCAGGTTTGAACAATTATACAGCATTAAGTGGGGAAGAGGACCATCAGTACACACAGGTTGGGAGTAGAGCCATTGGTGGTAGAGTAGAGGTTATGATTACAAAGGAATGAGGCCCAAGTGTGCTAGACAGGGTCTAGAACAAAGGACAGAGTCATTATTAGAGGAGCTAAGAAAGGTGCTGTCTAAGCCACAAATAAGTTTTCTGATTGAGAGGCAAATAGAACCTGATAGAAGGGGCTTGATAATAATCTGGTGGGCTTTAGGCCTTGTAAGTTAAGAGGCCCAGACCTATCTATCTCTTCACATGGGGTATATCTTAAGGGAGGTGTGAACCTCCTAGGGGAAGGCACTGTGTTGACTTTCATTACTTGGCTGGCCTGGGAGGAGAGCTGGCCAGGTAAAGGCAGGGGGCATCTCTAACCTCAGTTAAACATACTTTCTCTCAGTTGGTACTGTTAATACATTATTGGCTTCATCTGTTTATAGAGCCATCCCAAAGGACTGAATACAATAGAAGTGGCTGGAAAAAGTCCATAGGAACCTATAGGAGGACAGCTAAACACAGAACCAACAATGCTTTAGTTTTATGAACAGCAAATCATATACAACTGTGGATGACAAAAGACTTTAAGTTGTCATGTTTAAAATTTATAAACTCACCAACCAACAAGAGGCACTTGCTTACTTCACAGTATTTTTGAAAGCACCTGTAGGAATTTACCAGTATTTAACCCTTTAGGCCTCTGGAGCTTTCTCATTAAGATAACTATCATGTCCAGTAACATAAGATCATTAGACTTTTTAATTCTCAAACATTGGTATTAATAGCATTTTCCATTATAGAAACTTCAAATTTAGTAGCACGTCACATCTTGACAGTACTTCTAATATGATCCAAATTGCCTGATTAGTTGGTGTCTCTATAAGATGAGAGACATAGGTCCTTCGATTTTTTCAGTTGGGCCCAAACTGGAGAAACCAAATTCCAAGATTTACTGGAAATTTTAGAGTCCAGATTGTTTGAAACTTTGATTTTTTTGAATGCCTGTCAAGAATGCCAAGAAGGCTCAAAATCCAAAATATCTGGTTGAAATTAAGATTACTTAAAATCATGACATTACATAGACCAAATTTGATCATTGTTACAAGGTGATTATTCAAATCTTTGAAAATAAGCACATATTATATAACCGATAGCTCTTAATAAAAATTCAGCTGTTTTTGATCAATTAGAATTTAACAGACATCAAGAGAACATAATAGATTACTATAACACATTGCTTTAACAGAGAATCAGATTTTAATTCTATGTCAAAGAGAAATTGAGCTTCCTGTGATCTTTTGCTGTGAGGTTTCCTTCCTTTACCTTCTTTCATATTGATGACCATGTTTCTTGTTTCTGTGTGTAACACATCTTTAAGCATCTTTTGCAGGGCTGGACAAGTGGAGACAAATTCTTTCAATTTCTGTTTGCTATGAAAAGTCTTAATTTCACCTTCATTCACAAATGAGAGCTTTGCAGGATATAATATTCTGGGCTGGCAGTTTTTCCTCTCTTAGTACCTGGGCTATGTCTTGCCATTCCCTTCTTGCTTGTAGGGTTTCTGATGAGAAGTCTGCTGTGAGTCTAATTGGAGATCCTCTGAGAGTAATCTGATGTTTCTCTCTTGCACATTTTAGAATCTTTTCTTTGTGTTTCACTGTGGTGAGTTTGATTACAACATGTCGTGGTGAGGATCTCTTTTGGTCATGTTTATTAGGGGTTCTATAAGCTTCCTGTACTAAGATGTCTCTGTCCTTCTCCAAACCTCATATATTTTCTGCTAGTATCTCACTGAAAATGCCTTCTAATCATTTCTCCCTCTCCATGACTTCAGGAACTCCAAGAACCTGAATGTTAGGTTTTTTAATAGTATCTTGTAGATTCATGACAGTATTTTTTAGATTTCTAATTTCCTCTTCTTTTCTTTGGTTTGCCTGTTTCCTTTCCTGTTCTCTAAGTCCGATATTCTCTCTTCTGCTTCACCCATTCTGTTTTTAAGTCTGTTAGTGTGTTTTTCATTTGATCTATTGAATTCTTCATTTCATTATGGTTTCTCGTCACTATCACAGTTTCTCGTTCTACTAGTTGTTTCATTTCATTTTGATTCCTCCTTAATATTTCATTTTCATGAGAGAGATTTTCTATTTTGTCCATTAAGGATTTCTGTAGTTCAAGAATTTGTTTTTGAGAACTTCTTAATGTTCTTATCAATTTTTTGAGATCTGCTTCTTGCATTTCTTCTATCTCATCATCTTCATAATCTTGAATTGTGGTGTCTTTTTCATTTGGGGGCATCATAGTGTCTTCCTTGTTCTTGTTACCTCGGTTTCTGCATTTGTTGTTTGGCATGGTTGAGATATTTGATTTCTTCACTGTGGTGTTTTTTCTTGTTATACTATGGCTCTAGGTAAAGTGGACTGTCTGCTTTTGATGGAGCCTTAGAGGCTTGAGATGAGTGTGGCCTGAGAGCTCTATTTGGTTCCTCAGTGTTGAGGGTGTGCCAAAGGTGACACTCCCAGTTTAGGTGTGGTAAATCTCTCTTTCTTTCATTCTTTTTTTTTTTTTTTGATTCAAAAGGGAAGTAATTCCACACAGCTGAACGTAATTGGAGGTAGTTAGCAGGCGAATGATATACCCACAGGAGCCAGAGATCAGAAGCTCTTTCCCAAGGACCACACAGGGAATCTCTGCTGCCCTCAGTGTGGGCTCCAATTCTCCTGCAGTCTCCCACTGGGTTGCCAAGTTAGATCCTAATCTCTTGTTATTTCAACCCCCCCCCCCAGAGTCAGGTTTTTCTGCTAGGCTCAGGGCCGGTGCAGACCTGAGGTCGTCCTGCTTATGACGTATGTCCAAAATGGCGCCTGCTCTTTGTCTTGCTCGCCTTTGAGAGGTGAGCAGAGAGAGAAACTCGTGTCCATATCCATCACATTTTTTTTCCTCTTTCTTCTAGTTAGCCTGGTGAAATTTTCCCCACGGGGTTTCAAGCCTCGTTCCCTCTAGTCTCCTCTTTCCACTTGCCTGCCGGTGTCTCAGGCTATTGAAATTCGGCTCACCTCGTGTTCCAGCGCTGGTGTGTTGAGTCTGCCGCTGGTGTCCCGAACTTGTTCTCCCATGCTCTCCATGCAGTTCCACTGTGAATCACTAGTTATGGAAGAGTTTCCTCTGCTGTTTCTTCCCCTACTCTTCTTTGAACCTGCAGTATCTTCACTTTTATTATACTGTCTCTTCCCTATCAGTGTGCTGCCTTCCTATTCTGCCATCTTGCTGCTCTCCTTAAATTAGCTCTTAATTTTAAAGCAATTTTAAACTTACAGGATCAGAGGCCAGCATTGTGGTATAGAGGATTGAGCCACTGCTTGTGATGCTGATATCCCATATTTGAGTGCTGGTTAGAGTTGTGGCTCCTCTGCTTTCCATCCAGCTCCTTGTTAATGAGCTTAGGCAGGCAGCAGAAGATGTCCTAAGTATTTGAGACGCTGTCACCCATGTGGGAGAACAGGGTGGTTGGACATCCTGATTCCTTTTTTTTTTAATGGCCTTGCCCCATGCATTACAGCCATTGCAGCCATTTGGGAAGTGAAGCATGAATGGAATATGTGTGTCCCTCCTTCTCTCTGTGTCACTCTGCCTTGCAAATTAATAAGTAAATCTTTTAACAAGAAATTATCACAACCATTTCTAGATAGTTCAGACAATTTCCACATAGTGATGCATTTTATCCTATTATATTAACATTGTACATTATTAGGGTAGACTTGTGACAATTAATGAACACATATTGATTGCTTATTATTATTTACATTTTATCTACTGCTTAATGTACCACTGTCGTAATTTAGAATTCTCCATTTTTTTCTTAATGTGTTTTTTTTTTATCCAGCGTTCCATCAAGATACATCACATGAAATATAAAATCATGATTCCTTAGGCTTTTCTTAGGCATGAGATGCTCAGCTTTTCATTGGTTTTGATAACTGGTACAATTTTGATGACCACTGATCAGATATTTTGAAAAATGTCTTCCATTTGAAATTTGTCTGTTTTTGCTCTTATGGCTAGATAATGGTCATTTGACTAGATAATTTCTGATGACTAGTTAATGGTTTTGAGAGGAAGATCACAAAGATAAATTGCCATTCTTATCGGATCAAGGGTACATTCTATTATCATGAAATCATTGTTGATAGTCACTTTGATCAGCTGGCTGAGTAATCTTTGTAAGGTTTGTCTACTCTAAAGTTACACTATTGCCTCCTTTACACACTGGACCCTTTGGAGGGAAGTCACAATGAGCAGTTCAAATTTAATCCATAAAGAATTATGTGCCATCTCTAGCTCCAGAAATTATTTAGAAATTTCATGAAAAAGACATTTGTCCAGGCTTAGTATTTTCACATAGCAAGTTAAAGCCCTGACTGGCATCCCATATAGATGCCGGTTCCAGTCTCGTCTGCTCCACTTACAATCCAGATCTCTGCTAATTAACCTGGGAAATCAGCAGAGGATGGCTGAAATCCTTGGGCCCCTTCACCCACATGGGAGACTCAGAAGAAGCTCCTGGTTCCTGGCTTCAGATTGGCTCAGCTCTGGCCGATATGGCCATTTGGGGAGTAAACCAATGGATGGAAGACCTCTGTTTATCTCTCTGTGTAACTCTATCTTTCAAATAAATGTAACTCTATCTTTCAAATAAATAAAATATTATTATGCTAAAAAAGAAATTTGTCCATAGGACTGGCACTGTCGTGTAGCAAGCTAAGCTACCACCTGCACTGCTGGCATCCCATGTGGGCACCGATTTGAATCCTGGATGCTCCACTTCTGATCCAGCTCCCTGATAATTTGCCTAGGAAAGCAGTGAAAAATGGACCAAATGGTTGGGCACCTGCACCCACATTGGAAACCTGCATGAATCTCTTGGATCCTTGCTTTGGTCTGATCCAGTTCTGGCTGTTGGAGCCATCTGGGGAGTGAACCAGTAGATGAAGACTTCTCTCTCTCTGCCTCTTCCTATCTGTAACTCTACCTTTCAAATAAATAAATAATATTTTTCTAAAAAAAGAAAATTTTCCTTCCCTCTATCATACCCAGTTTGCTTAATTTTTTTCATCATTTATTTGTATTGGTAAAATAGATATTGACTAATGGATATTTATTTTATTTTAGATTATGCTCTGATATGCAGTTTTACTTTTGTCCAGTGTTATTTTGTTGCTCAAACTGTTCCAATTGATTTCATATCCTTTGGACATACTACAATCATTTTTATAGCACTTCCTTTCTCACTAAAATGGTGCATAATTTCTTCAGTGGCCTGGGAAGTCTACAGAGTAAAATGGAATCTTCACCTGAACTTTTAAATACTAGTAGAACTTATGGGATTCAAGAATATGCTCCATGACAAGGAGGAAGCAGATAGAAACTCTCACTCATTGATTCACTTTCCATATTATAGGATGGATCCAGGAACACAATGCAAGTTTCCCATGTGGGTGGTGGAGACCCAAGTACTTAAGCTGTCACATGCTGTCTCTCAGGGTATGAATTAATAGCAAGATGGAATCAGAAATGAGCCAGAACTCAAACGCAGGCACTCCCTTGTGGGGTGTGGTTAGCCAAAGAAGAATCTTAAACTCCAGACCAAATTCCCACCCTTTGTATTATTTTCATAAAACAAAACATAACTGTCCCAAGATGGCATCATTTTTCCAGCTACTATATGAAGTAGGTAATGATGGTAGGATTCATCACTGCAGATAATGATCTCATAGACCCATTTGATATACATGAAAATACTTCAAAATATTCATGAAAAATGTACAGTTCTTTGAAAACATTTTTAGACATTTCTTTATTTGAAAGTCAGGGTGACAGAGAAAAGGTGAAACACACATATAGCCTTCATTCTCTGGAGTCAGGTTGAAGCCAGGAGTCAGGAACTGCATCCAGGTCTCTGACTTGGTTGTCAGGCTCCCAAGTACTTGGGCTATCTTTAGCTACCTTCCCAGATGCATTAGCAGAAAGCTAGATCAGAAGCCTAGCAGTTGGGACTGGAAGCCTCACTCAGATATGGGATGCTGGCATCATAAGCAGTGGCTTAACCTGCTGGACCACAATGCCAGCTGCTGCACTGTCTTTTAATTTCATCTTCCACAAAATCTTTGAAGAACTGAGTAAACAGTTTATAAGAGATGTACTTAGGAAGAGATTAAAATGGCAGAGCAGGTAGGGAGCTTACCACTCTAGTCTAAGAGAATATAGTTTAAAAAAAGTGGAGAAAAAGTGCAGTCTCAGGGAAGAGTTAGGGAGAAAATGGCAAAAGAAACTCTATGCAAATTAGAGGGACACAGTGGACCCACATGGAGTGCCTGGATGCACACAATTCAGAACCTCAACAGCTGAGAGCATTGGAGAGTGAGGTGAGACTAGGCTACAGCAGCCAAAGCCACTGGTGATAAAGCTGCAGGAAAGAGCCTACAGGGAACCTGGCTTGGAGCCCCCTGGGGGATAGTGTACCTGACAAACTAAAACCTGTCAAAAAAGGGAGGAACAAGTTTCTCTCTCCCTGATCAAACTGCAAGGCATCCTGTAACAAGCTGATAGAGAGTGGACATCATTTTGGACATTTGTAACAGCTGTGCCAGCTCATGTCCATGCCCAGCAACCAGCAAAGTGAAGACTCCTGAGTCCAGTGTGGAGAACTGAATGGGGACTGAGTGCTTGTGACTGTGGGAGGTTTGAGTGCTGGGACTATGAAAAAACTGAGACTGTGTGGGAGGACATACAGTGTGGCTGGCAATTTGGGCAGTCACTGTGGATGGCTCCACATGCTCAGGGCTCCCTGGTTACCTGGTGAGGGACATTGCTAGGGAATCTGAGCTTACAATGAGAACTGCATGGATCCTTGGTGTGGTCTTTGGGGCAGAGTGGATGAATATTATACCCACTGGGACTAGTGCTCAGGCACTGGTCTCCTTTGAGGAGAGGAGCTCAGCTGAGCAGAATAAACATCCCCTCTGATTAAAAATAAGAGGAGATTTACCACACCAAACCTGCATGTGTCGCCTTGGCCTTCACCCTGGAGAACTGAACGGGGCTCCCTGGACACATCCATCACATGCTTCTAGGTATTCACTGAAAGAAAAAACTCCACTAACCTACAGAGGATTTGTACAAAGATAAACGCAAACACAGAGAAAAAACAAGGAAGAAACCAGCAAGTATCACCACAAATGCTGAATAAAAAACACATCAATTCAAGAAAGAAGAATAAGGAAGACAAATGGCACTTCCAAAAGAACACAACACAATACTAGATTCTGAAGGTGATAAGATTGAAGAAATGCCAGAAATGGAATTCAAAAAATTGATCATAAAATTATATAGAAGTTCCAGAAGATCCATTGAAGAACAAAAAACAATCTGAATATCTCAATAGATGAAGAGAAAGCATTTGATAAAATCCAATATCCTTTCATGATGAAAACTCTAAATAAATTTGTTACAGAAGGAACTTCCCTCAACACAATCAAAGCAATTTATGACAAACCCATTGCCATCATCCTATCAAAAAGTGAAAAGTTAGAAGCATTTCCACAGAGATTCAGTTCCAGACAAGGATGCCCACTCTCACCATTGTTATTCAATATAGTCCTGCATGTATTTACCAGGTCCATTAGGCAAGAAAAAGAAGTCAAAGGGATTCAAATTGGGAAGGAAGAAGTCAAACTATTGCTATTTGCAGATGACATGATGCTATATACAGGGGATCCAAAAGACTACCAAGTGACTGTTGGAACTCATAGAAGACTTTGGTAAAGCAGCAGGATATAAAGTCAATACACAAAAATCAGCAGCCTTTGTATACACAGAAAGTGCGAAGGCTGCAAGAGAAATTCTAAGATTAATCCCATTCACAATAGCTACAAAATATAAAAAACCTTGGAATAAACTTAACCAAGGATGTCAAAGATCTCTATGATGAGAATTACAAGACTTTAAAGAAATAAATAGAAGAAGACACAAAAAAATGGAATAATCTTCTATGTTCATGAATTGGAAGAATCAATATCATTTAAATGTCCATTAATCTAAAAGCAATTTACAGATTCAATGTGATACCAATCAAAATACCAAAGACAGTCTTCTCAGATCTAGAAAAAATGTTGGTGAAATTCATTTGGAGGCACAGGAGACTTCAAATAACTAAAGCAATCTTATACAACAAAAACAAAGATGGAGGCACTATAATACCAGATTTCAGGAAATACTACAAGACAGTTATAATCAAAACAGTCTGGTATTGGAAAAGAAAAAAACAGCTGGATAGACCAGTGAAACAGAATAGAAATACCAGAAAGCAATCCAAGCATCTACAACTAACTTATGTTTCACCAAAGAACTAAAACCAATCCCTGGAGCAAGGACAGTCTCTTCAACAAATGGTTCTGGAAAAACAGGATTTCCACATGCAGAAGCATGAAGCAAAACCCCTACCTTACACCTTACACAAGAATCCCCTCAAAATGGATTAAAGACCTAAATCTACAACCCAACACCATCAAATTATTAGAGAACATTGTGGAAATCTTGTAAGACATTGCCACAGGTAGATGCCTTGAAAAAACACCAGAGGCCCAGGTAATCAAAGCCGAAGTTAATAACTGGCATTACATCAAATTGAGGTGCTTCTGTACTGCAAAAGAAACACTCAGGGAAGTGAAGAAGTAATAGAAAGAAGTGGAGAAATTATTTTCAAACTATGTAACTGATAAAGGATCAAAAACCATAATATATAAAGAAATCAAGAAACTCCACAACAACAAAACAAACAACTCAGTTAAGAAATGGCAAATTTTTTACAAAAAAACAAAGCCAGTGGCATCACAATACCAGATTTCAGGACATACTACAGGACAGTTATAATCAAAATAGCATGTTACTAGTACAGAAACAGATGGATAGATCAATGGAAAAGAATAGAAACACCAGAAATCAACCCAAACATCTACAGCCTACTTATATTTGATCAAGGATCTAAAACCAATTCCTGGAAAGAGGGCAATCTGTTCAACAAATGGTGCTAGGAAAACTGGATTTAAAAGTTCAGAAGCATAAAGCAAGACCCTTATCTTGCACAAAAATCCACTCAACATGGATTAAAGATCTAAATCTATGACCCGACACCATCAAATTATTAGAGAACATTGGTGAAACCCTGCAAGATATAGGCACAGGCAAAGACTTCTTGGAAAAGACCCCAGAGGCACAGGCAGTCAAAGCCAAAATTAACAATTGGGATCACAGCAAATTGAGAAGTTTCTGTACTGCAAAAGAAACAGTCAGGAAAGTGAAGAGGCAACCAACAGAATGGGAAACATATTTGCAAATTATGCAACTGATAAAGGATTAAGAACCAGAATACACAAAGAGATCAAGAAACTCCACAACAACAAAACAACCCACTCAAGAGATGGGCCAGGGACATCAATAGACATTTTTCAAAAGAGGACATCCAACTGGCTAAGAGACACATGAAAAAATGTTCAGGATCACTAACATTCAGGGAAATGGAAATCAAAACCACAATGAGGTTTCACCTCACCCAGGTTAAAATGGCTTACATAGAGAAATCAACTAACAACAGATGCTTGTGAGGATGTAGGGAAGAGGGGACACTAACCCACTGTTGGTGGGAATGCAAACTGGTAAATCCACCATGGAAGTCAGTTTGGAGATTGCTCAGAAACCTGAATATAGCCCTATGATACAACCCAGCCATTCCACTCCTTAGAATTTACCCAAAAGAAATTAAATTGGCAAATAAAAGTGCTGTCTGCACCTCATTGTTTATTGCAGCTCAATTCACAATAGCTAAGTTATGGAATCAAACTAAATGCCCATCAACGGTAGACTGGATAAAGAAAATATAGAAAATTTACTCTATAAAATACTATACAGCAGTAAAAAAACAATGAAATCTGTTCATTTGCAAGAAAATAGGCAAATCTGGAACACACCATGCTGAGTGAAATAAGTCAGTCCCAAAGGGACAAATATCACATGTTCTCCCTGATACACCTATACAACTAACTGAGCACCTAAAAGGAAACATGTTGAAATGAAACAGACACTATGAGAAACAATGACTTGATCAGCACTTGTCCTGACTGTCGAGGAACAACTTACTATTTTATTCCCTTTAGTATTTTTTGTTCTAGTTAATACCATTGGTTGAACTCTTTAATTAACACACAATTATTCTTAGGCATTTAAATTTAACTGAAAAGTGATCCCTGTTAAATAAATAAATAGTGGGAATAAGAGAGGGAGGAGATGCACAGTTCGGCAAATGCTCACTCAAACTTACCCTAATGGTAGAGCTAGAAACATGCCAGCGGATTCCAGTTCAGTCCCATCAAGGTGGCATGTACCAATGCCATCTCACTAGTCAAAGTGATCAGTTTAATTTTATAATTGGTCAAAAAGATAGGATTAAGTGTCAAAGGGATTGCATAAAAAAGACCAGTGTTTACAAATAATAATTGATAGATTATAAAGGAGAGAATGATCCTACATGGGAAGCAGGATATACAGCAGATTCATAGAATGGCAGATGCCTTAAACAGCACTCTGGCTTCAGAATCAGCCCTTAAGGTAATCAGATCTGCTAAAAAGTGCATGCGAGTTTCTCAGGCGTGGAAAACCAAGACACTGTGGCAAAAAATGACCTAAATGAAAGATCTCTGTGAGTGAGATCCCGGCAGAAAGAACGGTCCATCAATGAAGGAGGTACCTTTCTCTGAAGGGATGAGAGAACTTTCACTTTGAATATGGACTTGTATAAATAATTTCGGAGTTGATGAACTCAAGAGGCTTCCATAGCCTTGGCGGCTCATGACAAGAGCCTCGGGTGATTACTGACATCATAAATAAGAGTGTCAATTATTAAATCAACAATGGAGTCACTGTGCACCTGCTCCCCATGTAGGACCTCTGTGATTAATGTGTTGTGCTATGTGAATTAATGGTAAAACTACTACTCAAAGAGTACTTTATAATTTGTGTGTCTGTTTGGGTGCAAACTGTTGAAATCTTTACTTAATATATCCTAAGTTGATCTTCTGTATATAAAGATAACTGAAAATGAATCTTGATGAAGAATGACATGGGAGAGGGAGTGGGAGATAGGGTGCTTGTGGATGGGATGGAGGTTATGGGGGGAAAAGCCGCTATAATTCACAAGTTGTACTTTAAAAATGTATATTTATGAAATAAAGGTTGAAAAGAAAAGAAATGGCAAAGGACTTGAACAGGCATTTTTCAAAAGAGGAAATCCAAATGGCCAACAGACATGTGAAAAAAATTTAGGATCACTAGCCATCAGGGAAATGCAAATCAAAACCACAATGAGGTTTCACCTCACCCCAGTTAGAATGGCTTTCATACAGAATTCAACAAACAACAGATGCTGATGAGGATGTGGGGAAAAAGTAACCTAATCCACTGTTGGTGGGAATGTAAACTGCTAAAGCCACTATGGAAGACAGTTTGGAGATACCTCAGAAATCTGAATATAGCCCTACAATATGGCCCAGCCATCCCACTTCTTGGAATTCACCCAAAGGAAATTAAATCATCAAATAAAAGAGCTGTCTGCACCTCCATGTTTATTGCAGCTCAATTCACAGTAGCTAAGGCATGGCATCAACCTAAATGCCCTTCAACTGGGATAAACTGGATAAAGTGGCTAAATTGGGCTAAACTGGCTATGACTGGTTAAAGAAATCATGGGATATATACTCTATGGAATACTACACAGTGGTTAAAAAAAAGAAATCCAGTCATTTGCAACAACATGGATGAATCTGTAAAGCATCATGCAGCAAGGACTGGACAAGGTCAAATCCATGAACTTGGAACTCCTCCCATGTCTCCAACATGGGAGCAGGGACATCTTCTGCCACCCTCCCTGGCACACAGCAGGTTGTTGGCTAGGAAGTAGCTCAGCTAAGACAGCATCTGGCTCTGATCTGTAATATCTACATCACAGACAGCAGCTTAACCCACTCACCACAGTGAAGCCCCTTGAATGAATTTTAGGACCCAATTCCATCCATAGCAGTTATTTGGTACATATTTCAACATAAATCAGCAATAATGCAAACTTAAAGTTCACCAATTTAGTTGTATAACACTCTGTTAGCAACTTTTAGAAAGTATGCAGTTAAAAGTTTCCAAGATTAATTTGAAAAAAAAAAAATCATGTGGGTTCTCTGTCTTTAATGTGCTGTACATTGCTATTTGATGCTATAATTAGTAATCCAATGGTAGTTTTTTTCACTTTGTAGTGCTATATGGGCAAAATGTTGAAAACTTTACCTAATATATACTAAGCTGATCTTCTGTATACAAAGAGAATTGAAAATGAATCCTTACATGAATGGAAGGGGAGAGGGAGCGGGAGAGGGGAGGGTTGCGGGCGGGAGGGAATTTACGGGATGGGGGAAGCCATTGTAACCCATAAGCTGTACTCTGGAAATTTATATTCATTAAATAAAAGTTAAAAAAAAAAAAAAGTTTCCAAGATTCCATATGCATTATTTAGACAACTGGCTATCAAATAAAGTATAATAAGGTTCCACAAATAAGCAAACAAAAAATTCAATCTTTCACCACAAGGTAGGTAAATTATATTCTGAGAAGAGAATTCAGCTGTCTGAACACTGCTTGTAAATATTTTAAAGAGCTGCTATCTTTATCAAGGCCTCTGTGAAAAATATATTTGACAAACTTTCAAAATAAACTTGTCCTAGAGTTGAAAGTGACTTGTGTAGAAATCCATTTAATATTTGTGCATATCCCTGGTAATTACATTAACAGATGTTATAAATGAGCTTAGTGCAAATGGATGTTCCAACGTCTCATAAGGGTGCATGACAGTCCCATCAGCTTATGAGTGTTAAATGAAGAAAACTAAAAAGGAGTATTGCCTATTCAGAAATTGTGAAGTCCAATGACAGTCTCTTATTGCTCTCCTTTTGCCAACATCATACAGTAGCACTTTAAGCATTACATTTTCCAAAAAAATTCTAATTGGAAAAGAAGCTGCTTCACCTCTAGAGTAATTTCTCACAACTCATGTACATCTTACCATGTGCTATTTACCAATATTCTCCTTTTTGAACAGGATTAATGTTATATCTCATTTGTGATTAGGTAGCCACTGTGCACCTCAAGCAATAAGAAAATGAACAGAAGCAATTTTCCCAGTTGTGGATATATAAGGAATACATAAACTTACTTTGGAAATTCAGCCGAAATCTGCCTGTGTGGCTATAGCAGTGTCTTCCAGCATAAACACAGACATAAACTTGATTAAAGTTACTGACAACTTATTATTTTGATAGTTTTCTTCTAAATTATAACACCGGGTCCCTGAAATTTTCAAAGAAAATGAAGGTTTAGGCCTGCGTCGCAGCTCACTAGGCTAATCCTCCACTTGTGGCGCTGGCACCCCGGGGTTCTAGTCCTGGTCGGGGCGCCGGATTCTGTCCCGGTTGCCCCACTTCAAGTCCAGCTCTCTGTTGTGGCCCGGGAAGGCAGTGGAGGATGGCCCAAGTGCTTGGGCCCTTAACCCACATGGGAGACCAGGAGGAAGCACCTGGCTCCTGGCTTCGGATCGGCACAGCACGCCGGCTGTAGCTGCCATTTGGGGGGTGAACCAATGGAAGGAAGACCTTTCTCTCTGTCTCTCTCACTGTCTCTCTTTCACTGTCTGTAACTCTCTGTCTCTCTCACTGTCTAACTCTGCCTGTCAAAAAAAGAAAAAAAGAAAATGAAGGTTTAAAAAGTTAAAAAATAAAGTATATTTAAAAATAAGATTCTGTCAGCCCTACCCAACCAAGACCCAAATTAGGTTTTTTTTTTTTTTTTTTTTTTTTTTGGACAGGCAGAGTGGATAGTGAGAGAGAGAGACATAGAGAAAGGTCTTCCTTTTTGCCGCTGGTTCACCCTCCAATGGCCACTGCGGCCGGCGCATTGCCCTGATCCGAAGCCAGGAGCCAGATGCTTCTCCTGGTCTCCCATGCGGTTGCAGGGCCCAAGCACTTGGGCCATCCTCCACTGCCTTCCTGGGCCATAGCAGAGAGCTGGCCTGGAAGAGGGGCAACTGGGATAGAATCCGGTGCTGCAAGGCGGAGGATTAGCCTGTTAAGCCACGGTGCCAGCCCCAAATTAGTTTTTAAATGTTCTCCACTTCTCCCCTAATGAATATCATATTTTGAAAGGGATTTGCACTTATTTGACCAAGCCCTGCTCTAACTGAATTCCATACACTATAAAAATAAAGTATTTTTCAATTAAGTAATACATTGAACCTGTGAGGTTTAAAAAGATCAAAATTATGAGTCTAAGCTCATAATGGCCCTTTGACTGTTTTATTCTCTATTCTCTATAATAGTATGATAGGTCTTATGTATAGTAAGTAGCAAAATCAGCCAAAGATAAAATAATTCAAAATAATATAGGTTTTTCATTTTCTTAAATCAAAACTTCTGATAATCTTCTGGAATCTCTAGCTACTTTTTGAAATACAGAAAGAGAATTTACCTTATCAATATGTTCTTTTTTAATTTTTTTTTATTTCATAAATGTGAGTTTACAAAGTGCAACTTTTGTATTGTTGTGGCTTCCCCCCCAACCTCCCTCCCTCCCTCCCGTGGCCCTCCCCTCTCCCTCTCCCTCTCCCATCCCGCCCTTTATCGAGTTTGATTTTCAATTACCTTCATATACAGAAGATCAACTTAGTATGCACTAAGCAAGGATTTCAACAGGCTGCACTCACACAACCACACAAGGTATAGGGTATTGTTCGACCAGTAGTGTTTTTAAGTTTCATAGTAAAACACATTAAGGACAGAGATCCTATGTGGGGAGCATGTACCCAGTGACTCCCGTTGTTGATTTAACAATTGGCACTCTTATTTATGACGTCAGCAATCACCTGAGACTCTTGCTATGAGCTGTCTAGGCTATGGAAGTCCCTTGAGTTCACCGACTCTGAACTTGTTTAGTCAAGGCCGTGTCACAGTGGAGGTTCCTTCCTCCCTTCAGAGAAAGGTGCCTCTCTCCTTGATGGCCTGTTCCTTCTGCTGGGGTCTTGTTCACCAGGGTCTTTCATTTATATTGTTTTTTGCCACCGTGTCATGGCCTTCCATGCCTGTGAGACTCTCATGGACCTTCTGGCCAGATCCGAATGTCCCAAGGGTTGATTCTGAGGCAGGAGTGCTGTTTTGGGCGTTTGCCATTCTATGAGTCTGCTGTGTGTCCTGCTTCCCCCGCAGGATCGTTCTCTCCCTTTTAATTCTATCCTTCATTATTTGCTTACACTGGTCTTATTTGTGAAATCTCTTCGACACTTATCAATATGTTCTTTGAGATGGCATTGCTTCCTTAGTTCAGTACCCAAGAGAAAGACAATATTCTTTTTTTAGTAATATGCAACCCACAATGAAGGAAAGTGGCAGTTCATGAACTTTTGAATTAGACTGCACACTTTGAAAAAAAGTAGATTGATAGATGATAGATAGATAGGTAGTAGATAGATGATAGATAGGTAGTAGATAGACAGTGATGGTACTTTTATGTGTACATTTACATTGTGCGCTCAAATGGAGTATCTATCTTTAATCTGACAGTATATCTCATGAACACACAAATTGAGTAAGTTTCAGATGCAAGCTAATCAAGTTCTTTCTGACAGCCTCAGCAATCTTTCCATTTTAGATTGGGTGACATATTCTTTCTCTTAATCTAGCATCAACTAATGGGCAACAATGTTAACATCTTTCATTCTTTATATCTATCCAGAGGTAAGTTGGTATAGAGGAGATAGTATACACCATACTACTGTCTGTTTTGTTACTTCTTTAGACAATTAAGAGTAGACAAGTGTATATGAAATATGGAAATGATAATATTTATTTCCTCCAATAATGGTTTTACTTGAAAGCCTTCCACTGGAGTGGGAGTTTCTTGCCAACTCATTTGATATCATATGTCTGTTAAATTAATGTTTGTAGTTCACCGTGTGTTATGTGCTGTGCTTTGATCTTTGGGAACATCTTTGCTAAGGAACAATGTCTGAGTAGTTAAGCACTTCTCTTTTAAAAGGAGTCAAAAGCAAGTATTCTAACTCAGACATCTAGAAGGTGATTGTCTTAGTCCATTTCGTTTCATGATACTATGACAGACACAATACCTGAGGCTGGCTAATTTATAGTTGAACATAAATTCATTAATTCTTGGTTCTGGAGACTGGGAGGTTCAAGATCAGGGCTCATCATACACTACATCATATTATGAGAGATAGACAAAGAACTGGAGTGAGAGTGAGAGCAAGCGCACCAAAATTATCATTTTATAAGGAACCCACTCTTCTGATAATAGAATTAATTTATTCATGAGGGTGATATACCCACTATTCAAACACCTCCCTTTAGGCCTCACCTATGAACACCACTGCACTAGGAATAAACTTTGCCACATATGAACTTTGCAAGACACATTCAAACTGGAGTAATAATGTAAGAAACTACTCTATATAGGGATGCCTTTAAGGGAATGCTGGAATCAATGTATTGAAAGAAAAAAATATTGTACAATGTATTAAAGAAATAAAAACTCCATTAAAATATTATCTATGATGGTGTTTAAAGTGTGTGCTAATTTCTTTCCATTTCTTAAAATTTTCCTTTGTGAATTATTTTCTTTTACAATTATGTCCCAGGACTATAACATGAAGTTTTGCTTCTGAATTGTACCCCTTTACATAATATTTTTGAAATTTAATCTTGTCCATTCACTTGCTTCATTGAAAGATACTTGGCAAATAAAAATTTTATATATTAATATGTATAATATACTGTTTTGATATATATTGTAAATGTTTACTAATAAAAAACTAAGTAACATACCCAACATCCTTCATAGTCACATTTTTGTGTGTGTTGTTACAACACATAAGATCTGCTGCTGAGAAAATTACAAGTCGGGGCTGCATTGTGGCCCAGGAGTTAAGCTGCTGCCTGCAATGCCAGCAAACCATATGAGCACTGGCTCAAATCCCACTTGCAATCAAGCTCCCTGCTAATGCACCTGGGAAAGCAATGGAAAGTGGCTCAAGTGCTTGGGCTCTTGCATACATAGTGGGAGACCCAGATGAAGCTCCTGACTCCAGTCTTTGCTCTGTCCCAGTCTTTGCAGCCATTTGGATAGTGAATCAACAGATGAAATATCTCTCTGTGTCTCTGTCTCTCCCACTCTCTCTGTAGCTCTGATTTTTAAATAAATCTTTAAATGTTAAAAAAAAAGTCACAACAATCTAACTCTGTTTTGGTAGCTATTATCTAAACTTCCTTTAACTACATTAACCGAGATCTAACTATCTAACTTCCTCTAACTACCTATCCACCTACCTCTATCCCTTCTGGATTTAATATTGCCCATTTTGTGTTTTGAATTTTTTTAGCTTCCACATATAATGTATTGCATAAGGTGCTTGTCTTTATGTGTTTGGCTTCTATTTTTTTAAAAATACATTTTATTTCTGTTTTTATTTATTTATTGGAAAGGCAGAATGAGAGAGAGAGAGACAGAGAGAGAGAGAGAGAGAGAGAGAGAGAGAGAGAGAATCTTCCATGTACTGGTTCACTCTGCTAAATGGCTGCAATGGCCAGGGCTGGGCCAAGCTGAAGCCAGGAGCCTGGAACTCAGTCCAAGTATCTCATATGAGTGGCAGGGTGTGGGGGGGTGTCCAAATGTTTAGTTTATTATCTGCTACTTTTGGTTAGCAGATAAATGTATTGGAAATCAAGCAGCCTGGGGCTGGTGCCGTGGCACAGTAAGTTAATCCTCTGCCTGAGATGGCGGCATTCCATATGGGCTCCGGTTCTAGTCTTAGCTGCCCCTCTTCCACTCCAGCTCTCTGCTATGGCCTGGGAAAGCAGTAGAAGATGGCCCAAGCGCTTGGGCCCCTGCACCTGCATGGGAGACTGGGAAGAAGCACCTGATTGCTGGCTTCAGATCCACGCAGCTCCAGCCATTGCGGCCATCTAGGGAGTGAACCAACAGAAGGAAGACCTTTCTCTCTCTCTCTCGCTCTCATTATCTGTAACTCTACCTCTCAAATAAATAAATGAATAAAAAGGGAAATCAAGCAGCCAGGATGAAAACTGACACTTCAATATGGGATATCAGTGTTGCAAATGGCAGCTGTGCCATTAACCTGCTGTACCATAATACTAGCTCATGGCTTAATATGATGTCCTTCAGTGTCATCCACTTTGCTACAAATAGCCACCATAATCTAGCATATATTTTATCAGCAAATGGAAGAAAGGAGCTCCTAGACTCCAATCATAAAACAGTGTTGTAGAAAAGGAAATATTGATTGCCCTAATTTGACTAGTACACATTGTATACATGTATTGAAATGCCCCCACTGTGGCCCATAAATATGAATTAGTGTTAAGGAAAATATTTTATTTTTTTTAAAGATTTATTTATTTAATTCAAAGACAGAGAGAGAGAGAGAGATCCTTCATCCACTGGTTCATTCCCCAAATGGCCACAATGATTGGGTTGGGTCAGGCCAAATCCAGGAGCCAGGAGCTCCTTCTGAATCCCCCACATGGATGCAGGGGCACAAGCACTCGAGCCATTCTCCACTGTTTTCCCAGGCACATTAAAAGGGAACTGGATCAGAAGTGGAGCATCTGTGACTTGAAATGGTGCCCATATGGGATGCCAGTGCTACAGGCCGTGGCTTTAACCTGCAGTGCCACAGTGCTGGCCACCAATAAAATTATTTTAAATAACTAAGTCGTTTCAGTCAATGTATGTGAAAGGTCATTAAAAACCTAGTTCATTAGCAGATGAATGCAGTTGTCCAAGAATACTAGTGATGATTGGCTATAATGTTATGATATGGCTGAACTGATTTTGTAAAATATTTTTATGTATTAATTTGAAAGTCAGAATTACAGAAAGAAAGGGAGAGAGGGAGGGAGGGAGAGAGAGACAAAAAGAAGGAGGGAGGAAGAGAGAAAAGGGAGAGAGAGAGAGAGAGAGAGAGAGAGAGAGAGACCTTCCATTCACTGATTCACTCCCCAAATGGCTGCAATGGCCAGGGCTGGGCAAAGACAAAGCTAGGAGCTTTACCCAGGTCTACATGTGGGTGTGGCGGCCCCAACATTTGGGTTGTCTTCCACTGCTTTCTCAGGCTATGAGCAGGGATCTGGATTGAAATGGAGCATCCAAGACATGAGTCGGCATCTATTTGGAATGCTCGTGTTGCAGGTGGCTGCTTTATCCACTATGCCACAGCGCTGGTCCCTATTGAACATATTTTGATTTATGTCTAGTTTCCATTTTACTCCAATAGTTACAAAACTGTGTATTTTTCAGGTATGTTAAGAAAAATTTTGTCTTGCATGATGATGTTTGCTTATTTTAACCATTAAACAACTTTGAAAGATTTCTTTCTCATTGAATATCTCAGGTTTTTTTTTTATCATTTTATCTTTCCAAAGAGAGAGGAGTCCTTTATAGTGTTTTTCCCCCATCTTGTTTCTCCTTATGAAACTATTTGCTCTCAGTACAAATTAACATGCAATTTCCCTGAAGGTACAATTTAAGAAAGTGCAGTAATGTAAGGGGTAATATGTCATTTTGTCAGTTTTAAAGCATTTTTCAAACTCTCTTTCCTGATTCCTAATTGACTAGACTATTATAAAACCAAATTACATAATCCTGAAGAAACATAGGAAGATAAACAATATCACTGTGATTGGTTCACTCATCTAATTTATTCTGAATAATTTTGCTTCTTTCCGCTTTACCAAGAAATAATTCTGGCATTTAGTATTCTGTCAGTAGTCACTATATTTTATTCTTAGATTACTTCTCAGTAAGCCATTTGAAACTCTAAAGGAGACTGCCATAGGTGTCTTATATTAGGATTCACGTGTGTTATTTTGTAATTGTTTGGGTTGTACTTTGCCTGTTGCAACATATATATTTTAGCAAAGAGTTCATTCACAACTAGGGACTCCCATGTGGCCATCTTCCCAGAGCAAGGTGAGAGGATTCCAAAGAAGCCCATACCCCACTGGTGATCTTGACTAGAAGAGACTCATGGTACCCACTGACTTCGATTCCAGGTGAATGAATTGGAAGGGGGTTAGAGTGCCCACTTTACTCTGTGAACAGAGGGCCTATCACTCTCTCCAGCAACCATCCTGGAAAGAGCAATTTTCTCAGAATAAAGTAAGAAGAGGCTGTGGCTGCTTGCATGCCTCTTGTGGATTTTGTCAGAGAAAGAAGCCTGTGGTTCCCACTGACATCGAGTCTGGGTGGAAGGGCTGGTGGGAACCCAGGTGCCCACTAAATTTGGAGAGTGGAAAACACATTGCCTCACTCCCTTATCCCCTGCAAGCTGCCCAACTCAAGTATGGAGTGGCTCTGTCTTTGGATGAAGAAGCTCTCAGAGTGGAGAATGGATCCCCTATAGCCTGTGACTGTGGGAACTCTGCATGTTATGACTGTGGGAATCCTGGGACTGTGATATAAGCCAAGAATACTCTATGCTTATACTATTATGCACATAGATTCTTTGTGCAGTTAATGCACCTGAGTGAGGGGATTTCTGGGCACACAGAGGTTCACCTTGGCACAGAGAAGGGTGGAGGCTGTGATCACACCAGCCAGGCTAAACATCTCCTCTTCCCTACTGACTACAGAGGAGAGTTACTACACATACTTTTGTTGTTACCCTGGAATTTTGCCCCACCCACAAATGCTGTCCAGAGCTTCCTTGCCTCACACAGCACACACCTCTGGATATCCCCTGAAGGTTCAGGCTTCCCACTATGCTTTAGGAGCACATTCACAAGAAGAAAGCCTTCAGAGGAGATGTCAACCAGTTGTTCTCCAGAGGTATACAAATGGTAGAAATATTGGAGATATCAGCAAGGAAGACAGTATAACTGCCCAAAAGGAACACAATAACGCTTCAATATTAGAGTGTGAAGATGAAGATAGTGACACAATACGTGAAAAGGAATTTAAGGGGCTGGTGCTATTGTGTAGCAAGTTAAGCTGCCACCTGCAGTGCCAGCATTCCATATGGGCATCAGTTTGAGACTCTGCTGCTCCATTTCCTATCCAGCTCTCTGCTATGGCCTGGGAAACCAGTAGAAATGGCCCAAGTGCTTGGGTCCCTACACCCACATGGGAGACCTGGAGGGGGCTCCTGGACCCTGGCTTCAGATCAGCACAGCTCCGGTCATTGTGACCAATTGGGGAGTGGACCAGCAGATGGAGGAACTCTCTCTGTCTCTCTCTCTCTGTCTCTCTGTATCTCTCTCTCTCTCTCTCTCTCTCTCTGTGCCTCTCCTTCTTAGTGTAACTCTGACTTTCAAATAAATAAATAAATCTTAAAAAATGAATTCAAAATATTGTAAGATTACTGAAAAACATAGAGAAGCAATTATTTGAGTTAAAGTAATTTATGAATGACATGGTTGAGAAATTTGGCCAGGAAATAGATATTTCAAAGAACAATCAAATTGAAATATTAGAAATGAAAAACTTAATATTTCAAATAAAAAGTACAGTGGAAAGTCTTAGTGACAGATTCAATGAGGCTAAAGAAAGAACACCTGAGCTGGAAGACAAAGCTTTGGTCAAAAAAGTTGGTAAAAAAAAAAAAAGAAGAAAAAGATTAGAAAAAATGAAACTAATGTTCAGGATATATGGAATACCTTCAAATGACAAAATATACATGTCTTAGGCATTTCTATGGGAGTGAAAAACAGAATGACTTAGAAAATTTAGTGAAATAATGGCAGAAAATTACCTGAGTTTGGACAAAGATATGGACATCCAAGTAGAAGAAGCACATACAAGCCCAAACAGACATAGAGAAGATCTTCAACAGTATACATCATATTTAAACTTTCAAAAGTAAAACACAAAGACGCTAAAAAGTGCAAGAGAGAAATTCCAGATTACCTTTAAATTATCTCCAGTAGTATTAACAGCAAATTTCTCATATGTAACTCTACATATGAGGAGAGAATGGAGAGACATAGTCAAAGATCTTAAAGAAAAAAACTGTCAGCTCTGAGTACTGTACCCAATGAAGCCTTTATTTATAAATTAAAGTGAAATAATCACTTTTTCAAAGAAACAAGAAAAAGAGAATTTGTTACTACCCAGCCAGTCTTACAAATGAAATTTCAGTAGGTACAACAGTTAGAAACAGAGAAAGCTAGCCAAAATCAAGGAATAATGTGAAGGAAGAAAATATCCTAATGATAGTACAAAAGATATACAAAACAAACAAAAAGAATATCTGTGGAAAATGTCAAAACCAAGTCATCACTTATCAATAATAACCTTGAATGTAAGTAGAATAAATTCTCCAAGTAAAAGATACAGAGGGCTGAATTGATTAAAAATAAAGATGCATCTATATGCTGCCTACATGAAACATACCTCACCAGAAAAGATACACATAGACTGAAAGTGAAAAGATGGAAAAAGATAACCCATGTAATAGAATTCAAAAATTAGCAAGGGTGGCTACCATAATGTCAGATAAAATATACTCTAAAGCAAAAACCTTCAAAGTGAATAAGGGATCAACTCAACAGGAAGATGTGACTATAGTGAATGTATATGCACCCAACACTGGAGCACCAAATTCTAAGAAACAAATGTTAATGGATCTAAAGCTCCAATACAGTAATAATGGAGGACTTCAACACTCCACATTCATCAATGGACAGACCAACTAGACAAAAAAAAAATAAAAAAGGAAACAACAGAGCTAATTTAGACTATGGACCAAATGGACCTAGATGATATCTCCTATACATTTCATCCCACAGCTATAGAATACATATTCTTTTTTCTTAAGATTTATGTATTTACTTGAAAATCAGAGTTAGAGAGAGAGAGAGAGAGAGAGAGAGAGAGAGAGAGACTACACATTCTTTTCAACAGTGTATGGAATTTTCTCTAGGACAGATCATATACAAAGCCATAAAGCAAGTCTCAACAAATTGAATACAATTGAAATCATACCATTTAATTCTGATCACAATGAAATGAAGCTGAAAATTAACAACATAAAAAGCTGTAGAAAATATGCAAGGACATGGAGACATAACATGCTCTAGAATGAAGAATGAGTCATAGAAGAAAGCAAAGGAGATATCTAAAAAGAATCTTGGAATATAATGAAGATGACAATACAACATATTAAAACTTATGTATGAGGTACTGCACAAGCAGAGTGAAGGGTAAAGATTAATAGCAATTCACAACTATATCAACAAATTGGAAATGTATCAATATTATATAGCGATGCATCTCAAAGACCTTGGAAAATAAAAAGAAACCAAACATAAAATTAGTTAGAGGAAAGAAATAATTAAAATTAGAGAAGAAATAAACAAAATTAAAACAAAAATGTAAATGATCAGTGAAATGAAGAGTTGTATTTTTGAAAAAATAAACAAAATTGATACACCATTAGCCCAACTAACAAAAAATGAGAGAAGACACAAATTAATAAAAATCAGAGATGAAAAAAGAGATATTACAACAGATACTGCAGAAATGAAAATAATCAGTAGAAATTACTGCAAACAGCTATTTGTCAACAAATTGGGAAACTAGAAGAAATGAACAGATTTCTGGACATAGTCTATCAAAATTGAGTTATGAAGACATGGAAAACATAATGATGAAGATGGAGATTGAATCAGTAATAAAGATCCCCCAAACATAGAAAATGTAATAACCAAGATGGAGATTGAATCAGTAATAAAGACTCTCCCAAAAAAGAAAACCCCAGGACTAGATGAATTCACTGCTGAATTCTACCACCCTTTTAAAGAACAACTAACTCCAATTCTTCTCAAAGTATTCAAAGCATTTGAAAGGGAAAGAATCTGCCCAAACTCCTTCTATGAAGTCAACATCACCTTATTTCCAAACCAAAAAAAGATACAACAGAGACAGAGAGCTGTAGGACATAGATGCAAAAATCCTCAACAAAATATTAGCCAATTGAATCCAATAACACATCATAAAGATTGTTCACCAAGATCAAGTGGCATTTATTCCTGGGACAAAGGGATGGGTCAACATATGCAAATTAGTAAATGTGGGACATCACATTAATAAGTTGAAGAATAAAACATATGGTTATCTCAATAGATGCAGAGAAAACATTTGATAAAATAAAACATCCTTTCATCATAAAAAAATCAAGCAAGTTGTGTATAGAAGGAACATTCCTCAACACAATAAAGGCAATTTGTGACAACCCTGTAGCAAGCACTACATTGAATGGGGAACAGTTAGAAACATTTCCACTAAGATCAAGAACCAGACAAGGATAACCACTTCCATAACTGCTGTTCAATCTAGGTCTAGAAGTCTTAGCCTGAGCCATTAGGCAAGAAAAGAATTCAGAGGGATATAAAATAGAATGGAAGAAGTCAAATTATCCCTGTTTGCATATGACATAATTTTAAAATACTCCACTAAGAGGCTATTGGAACTCATAAAAGAGGTTGATAAAGTTGCAGGATATAAAATCAACACACAAAAATCAATTGTCTTTATATACCCAAACAATGCTATGGTTGAGATAGAGCTTGTAAGATCAGTACCATTCACAATAGCATCAAAGAGTTAAAATACCTTGGAAGAAATAAAACCAAGAATGTTAAATGTGAAAATCACAAAATATTAAAGAAAAAATAGAAGACACAAAAATAAAAAAATCTTCCATCTTCCAAATTGGAAGAATTAATATCATCAAAATGTCCATACTACTGAAAACTATTTAAAGATTTAATGTAATTTCAATCAAAATAGCAAGGATATTCTCAGATTTAGAAAAAAAAAATAAAGCTAAAATTCATATGGAAATACAGGAGACCCTGGACAGCTAAATAATATTAAGCAAACAGAAACAAAGCTGTAGGCATCACAATATCAGACTACATGATATTCTTTAGAAGAGTCATAATAAAAATAGCTTGGTACTGGCACAAATGTAGGCTTGTAGACCAATGGAACAGAATAGAAATCCCTATATGGGCAAAATGTTGAAAACCTTACCTAATATATGCTAAGCTGATCTTCTGTATACAAAGAGAATTGAAAATGAATCCTTACATGAACGGAAGGGGAGAGGGAGCGGGAGAGGGGAGGGTTGCGGGCGGGAGGGTAGTTACGGGAGGGGGGAGGCCATTGTGACCCATAAGCTGTACTTTGGAAATTTATATTCATTAAATAAAAGTTTAATAAAAAAAAAAAGAAATCCCATAAAGTAACCCACACATCTACAACCAACTAATCTTTTTTTAAAAAAAAAAATTATTTTATTTATTTGAGAGACAGTGTTACAGAGAGGCAGAGGCAGAGAGAGAGAGAGAGAGGTCTTCCACCTCTTGGTTCACTCCCCTGATGGTTGCAATGGCTGGAGCTCCATGGATCTGAAGCTAGGAGCCAGGATCTTCTTCTGTGTCTCCCATGTGCATGCAGGGGCCCAAGCACGTGGGGCTTATTCCACTGCTTTCCCAAGCCATAGCAAAGAGCTCAATCAGAAGTGGAGCAGCCAGGGCTTGAACCGATGCTCATATGGGATACCAGAACTGCAGGCGGCAGCTTAACCAGCTATGCCAAAGCTCTACCCCCCCCAACTAATTTTTGACTGGTGGAGAAGAACAGTCTCTTCAACAAATTGTGCTGGGCAAATTGAATCTACACATACAGTAGTTTGAAACAAGAACCCTACCTTACAACTTACACAAAAATCAACTCACAACCAATGAAGGATCTAAATCTATGACCTGATACCAATAAATTACTAGAGCAAAACATCAGGTAAAGTACACAAGACATTGGCATAGACAAAGACTCCTTGGAAAAAGCCCCAGAAGCAATTGCAATAAAAACAAAAATAGACAAATGGGATTTCACCATGCTAAGAAGCTTCTACAAAGCAAATGAAACACTCAACAAAGAGATTTGGCAACCAACAGAATGAGAGAAAATATTTGCAAGCTATGCAACTGATTAATATCCAGTATCTATAAAAAGCTCAAAAAACTCAACAACAACAAAGCAAACAATCCACTTAAGAAAAGTACACTGTTTGTGGGAATGCAAACAGGTACAGCCACTATGGAAGACAGTTTGGAGATAACTCAGAAATCTGAGTATAGTCCTATCATATGACCCAGTCAACCCAATCCTCAAATTTACCCAAGGGAAACTAAATCGGCAAATAAAAGAGCTATCTGTACCTCCATGTTTATGCAGCTCAATTCACAATAGCTCAGTTATGAAATCAACCTAAATGCCCTGCAACAGAAGATTGGATAAGGAAATTATGGGATGTGTACTCTATAGAATAGTAAGCAGCAATAAAAAATGAAATCTGATCATTTGCAACAAAATGGAGGAATCTGGAAAGCATCATACTGAGTGAAATAAGCCAGTCTGCAAGGGACAAATATCATATGTTCTCCCTGAACTGTGACAACTAACTGAGCACTTAAAAGGAAACCTGTAGAAGTGAAATTGACACTATGAGAAGCAATGACTTGATAAGCCCTTGTCCTGACTGTCAAGGAACAACTTCTTATTTTATTCTTTTTACTATTTTCTTTTCTACTAATACCATTGGTTGAACTCCTTACTTAACACAGAATTATTCTTTTTTAAAAGATTTATTTATTTTATTTGAAAGTCGGAGTCACACAGAGAAAGAAGGAGAGGCATAGACAGAGAGTGGTCTTCCATCTGCTGGTTCACTCTCCAGTTGGCCGCAACAGCAGGAGCTGAGCGAATCTGAAGTCGGGAGCTGGGAGATTCCTCTGTGTCTATCTTCTATTGCTTTCCAAGGCCATAGTAGCGAGCTGGATCAGAATTGCATCAGCCAGGAATCGAACCAGCACACATAGAGGACGTGGGCACTGCAGGCGGTGGCTTTACCCACTATGCCACAGCGCCAGCCCCCAGAATCATTCCCAAGTGTTTAAATCCAATTGAAAATTGATACCTGTAAAAAATGAGTGGGAATAAGTGAGGAAAGAGATGTACAGATTGGCATACATTCCCACAGACTTACACTTAAGGGTAAAGCTAAAAACCAGCCATGGGATTCCAAATCCTATTAAGTTGGCAGGTACTAATGCCATCCTACTTGTTAAAGTGATCATTCTAAGTGCATGGCTTATCATAAAGATAGGAATAAGCGTCAAAAGGATCATATAAATAAAATGAAGTGTCTGCTAATAACAATAGATAGAATTAAAAAGGAGAGATTGATCCAACATAGGAAGCAGACACACAGCAGACTCATAGATTGATAAATGCCCTAAACAGCACTCTGGCCTCAGAATCAGCCCTTAAGACATTTAGATCTAGCTAAAAAGCCCATGAGAGCATTTCAGGCATGGAAAGCCAAGACACTGTGGCAAAAAGTGGCCTACATGAAAGATCTCTGTGAGTGAGATTCCAGTGTAAAGAAGGGACCATCAAAGAAGGAGATACCTTTCCCTGAAGGGAGGACAGAACTTCCACTTTGCTTATCCCCTGTATAAATAGTGACAGAGTTTTTGACTCAAAAGGCTTCCATAGCCTTGGCAGCTCATGATAACAGTCTTGGGTGATCACTGATATCATAAATAAGAGTGTCGATTGTTAAATCAACAACAGGAGTCACTGTGCACTTGCTCCCCATGTAGGACCTCTGTCCTGAATGAGTTGTTCTGAGAATTAGTGGTAAAACTTATCTTCAAACAGTACTTTATATTTGTGTGTCTGTGTGGATGCAAACTGTTGAGATCTTTACTTAGTATAGAGTTGATCTTCTGTATATAAAGGTAATTAAAAATGAATCTTAAGTATGGGATAGGAGAGGGAGTAAGAGGTGGGACAGGAGTGCGTGTGGGAGGGCAGTTATGGAGGTAAGAACTGCTGTATTCAAAAATCTGTACCTATGAAATTGATATTTATTAAATAAAAGCTTTATGAAAAAGTGCAAAGGGCATAAACAGGCATTTTCCAAAGGATGAAATACAAATGGTCAACAGACACACAAAGCGATGCTCAGGATAAATATTCATCAGAGAAATGCAAATTAAACCACAAAGAGGTATCACCCCTCACTGCAGTTATAATGGCTATCATCCAAAAATCAAAACAAAACAGAACAAAGAGAGAGAACAATAGATACTGGCCAGGGTATGTGGGAAAATGTACCCTAATTCATTGTTGGTGGGAATATAAACTAGTACAGCCATTATGGAAGACAGTATGGCAATTCTTGAGATATGTCAAAATAGTTCTACCATATGACCCAGTCATATCACTACTGGGAATCTACCCAAAGGAAATGAAATTAGCATTTGAAAATGTTTTCTGTTTATTGCAGTTCAATTCACAATAGCTAAGACATGAAATCAACCTAGATGTCCATCAACTATGACTGGATACAGGAAATGCAGTATGTAAACAATAAGGAATATTACTCAGCCATAAAATTAATAAAATCTGTCTTTTGATACATAATAGATGCAACTAGAAACCATAATGTGTAATGAAATAAGCCAGTCCCCAAAAGATAAACATCATATGTTTTTTCTGATATGTGGTAGTTAATAGAAAACAAAAAAATGTAGGAATGAACTAAACATGTTCTAATTTGATTTTTTTTAGGTCTTGTTGTTACTCCTATTTTTTGCTTGTGGAATATTATAGCTAGTGGTACTTGTGACTAAAGAGTGAAATTAAATCATTTTTTGCTAAAATTAACAAAAAAAAAAGAAAGAAAGGAAGGAAGTGAATTAAGAGAGGGAGAGAGTGAGGGAGGGAATTATGGCTACCTTCTTAGAATTGTCCCTATGAAATACATGAAATCTGTACCCTTGACATTGATATTGTTTAAAAGTGTTCTTTCAGATAACGTTATTCAGAGGTTTCAGGATATTTGGGTAGAATTTTTAGATTTTCTTGGTATAGCTTGGAGTCTATGCAGTACAAAACACAGCATATTCATTGAGGGATTAATAGTTTGGGGTTTATGTTGGTTTAGCTTTTAAAGTAATTAGGAAGTATGGAGATAAGTAATGTATCAGAATACAAGGTTTGTGAAAGGGGAATGAAATGATATAGGGATTTGGTGTCTTTGAATTCTAAATAAAGTGTGAACGTTCCTGAGAATGACTTAGTTAATATACAATCTGATTATTTATATAGATTTCCATATGCATAAAAATATAAATAATTTAAAATATTTCTATAAGAATTTCTTGCATTAGGTTTGCATACAATTTTAATTTTCATTGGCACCCTTGTCCAGCCTGTAACAATGCTGTAAATACAGATTTCTTAATGGCAGAGTAAAAATAATCAAATCAGTGCTTGTCATAACTTGGACAAAAGTCTATTTTTCCTATTCAAGGGAAGGAAAAAAGTGGAAAAACACTACTACTGTGGCATATTTTGTGTGTGCATGATACTGTTCTAAATTATTTTAACACTGAATAAAATGATCAAGTCAGTTGTATCATCATTCCTACAGAGGTTTTAAAAATACATTTCAAAGTCAAGAATTTAGCCTAGAGATTAATACTCCATTTAAGACAACCATGACTCTTTTTGGGGTAACTGGATTCAAAACCTAGCTCTGGGTTCCTGATTCCAACTTCTTACTCATACAGATCCTGGTAAGTAGTGGTCATGGTTCAAATAATTGCACTCCTGGGGCCAGCACCGTGGCTCATTTGGCTAATCCTCTGCCTGTGGCGTCGGCATCCCATATAGGCACCGAGTTCTGGTCCCTGTTGCTCCTCTTCCAGTCTGGCTCTCTGCTGTGGCCCGGGGGGACAGTGGAGGATGGCCCAGGAGCTTGGACCCCTGCACCTGCGTGGGAGACCAGGAGAAAGTACCTGGCTCCTGGCTTCTGATCGGTGCAGTGCCGGCCGTGGCGGCCATTTGGGGGATGAACCAACAGAAGAAGACCTTTCTCTCTGTCTCTCTCTTTCACTGTCTTGCTCTATCTGTCAAAAAAAAAATCAAATAATTGGGCTCCTACCACCTACTCAGGAGACCTGGATTGAGTATCCATCTCTCTAATTCAACCCCTGACCAGCACCCCAGCCCAATTGCAGGCATTTGGAGAGTGAAACTCTTCCTCTCTGCGTTTACCTCTCTGCCTCCTAAACATAAAACACTCTAATAATTTAAAAGGACAAGAAATTTTAAAAAATAGATCAAATATGCACACTATCTTTTTTAATTAAACTTTTATTTAATGAATATAAATTTCCAAAGTACAGCTTATGGGTTACAATGGCTTCCCCCTTCCAAAATTTCCCTCCCACCCACAACCCTCCCCTTTCCCGCTCCCTCTCCCCTTCCAATCACATCATGATTCATTTTCAATTCTCTTTATATACAGAAGATCAGTTTAGTATATATTAGGTAACGATTTCAACAGTTTGCCCCCATATAGTAACACAAAGTGAAAAAAAATACTGTTGGAGTACTAGTTATAGCATTAAATAAGAGTGTACAGTACATTAAAGACAGAGATCTTACATAATATATTTATTTGTTCCTATAAGAGTGAAGTTTAATTCATCCTTGTTTTGTGCATGATCTGGCCTTAGTGACTTATTATTCAGGAATAAAATGAGACTGTAAAAATGTATCTGAGATTAGGTCAAAAGGTACATTGTGATTTCCTATTTGCTATCTCTCAGAATAATTACTCTGGGTTAAGCCAGCCACTAGCAATGCACATTGCGAAGAAAGTCAAGCCTTCCTATGGAGAGGTTCATGTGGCAAGGGAGTGAGGACTAAGAATAACTGTGCTTGTGTTTGGAAGTGTATCCTTCAGACCCAGTCAAGCCTATAAAGGATTGCAGCCAAAGCCTTCATCATGACTGCAATGTCATGATTAGGGTGAATGACTTATCACAGTTTATCCAGGATATTGTGGAGTTTTAACAGAAAAGTCTGCATCTCAGGTCTTCATTTATCATGATCAACTTGACCCACTATACCATGGGCCAGTTCAGCTTTAAAATTGAAACTAGCTCAGTTTAAAAGTGGTTTCTCAGTTTAGGGAAACCAGACTGTTTGATCAGCTTTTTATGAGGAATCTTCAGCCTAAATCACCCAGGTAATCTCCTCAATTCTTAACTTATAATAACTATTGGTTCAATTATATCACTATTTTGAGATAACTTTTACACAGCATTGAATAACTAAAATGGAATCTATTTACCATTGAGGATTACTGGCGTTTTACTTTCAGAAAAATTATAGATTGAAGATAAACTCTATTTAATATGATAATGGATAATTATTACCAGTAAGTTATGCAAATTCACTTGACATTTTTAAAAATCTGAACTATTGACAATTCAGACTTCAACAATGGTTTGGGAATTGAAAGAGAATAGACATTGCTGATGTGGTAAATATCAAAGCATTCTGACATACTCGCTTTACTACTCAGAAAGGTGATTAACTAGCATATTTTTGAATAAAATAAGAAAAAACTTGATCTCTCTAATTCATCAATATTTTGAATAATTTGCACTATTGAACACCTTGAGTCTTTTAGATTTTCAGGAAATGAAATGGGTTCCATGTGTTTGGGTTTAATGTGATAATGCTTTCAAATTAAGCATAATTTTTCTTGTGAGTATAAGCAGTCAAACATACTCAGAATAGGTATAGATATTAACAGCTATTTTATCTTTAATAGTCCAATAATGATTATTTAAGTTGCAGTAATACCATGCATTGTATTGTTTCAGTTTTTTATCTATAGGGCTGTAGCCAAAGGCCTTCCAGCACTCAAAGGAATGAGGAAAAAAAATCTACTTTTTGAAGTGAGTTAGTTAGAAAACTGATAGTGTAGCATTTTATATTCTCCCTGTGTGGAAATTAGATATATTAAAAATTAACTTGTTTTTGGTAGGCAAGAAGAAATATAGATCTCAATTGAGTCAATTAAATATATTAAAATTAATGGAGCTTATTGTTCTTTTTTTCAAAACATTCACTCAGGTATACATAATAAGTTCAAGGTCAGATTAAATCAGGTTTCAAATTTCCAGTTAAAGATTTTGGGCTTTGGCCTGCAGTTCAGCAGTTCCCCAATCTTGTCTGTGCTTTAGAATGACTTTAGGGACCTTAAAGTCACAAACTCCAGCACTCCAGCTGGACCCCTAACTCTGAATAGGCAAAACAGCCATATGTTTTTATTATTTTTACAGTAAGATGATTAAAGTGGTAAAAGTGTTTTATGAAGATAACTCCAGAAGAAACGTACAGGATAAACTGAAGATAGAATGAGGGGAGAAGAGTCTCTTGATAAACAGAGAAAGTATGCAGAGAAGAGATTTTCAAAGGGATCTTAGGTATGGAAGTGAGTGCCAAAGTTAGGACAGTGGCAATGATGCTGGAAAAGCATATTACTAATGTTAGACATTTTCACAAGGCTGTTTCTCTTAACTATTTTTGGTTTAGTTCTTTCTTTCATGTGCTCTTCCTCTAAAGGCCAGATAATGTTAAATTTACATCTGTATAGAATAAACCACCAGAAATTCGATGTTAGAAATGTCATCCTATCAGTCTGGTACTGCTTTGAAGAGGCTTTCAGTCAAAAGAAAAGCTTGGACTTCCCCCTGAGATTATATTTGATCCTTAAATCTTTCAGTTCCCACAAAAAAAAAAAAAAAGAGGTTGACAAGAAAGAAAAACTCTCAACAAATGCTTTCTGCAAACAACAGGCACCCAAACAGAGGGGAAATAATAAGCAAGGTCCAGAGAGCAAAGTCTCAGATAAGAGCACCCATTTTTGTACAAAATAATTTATCATTCGTGTAGCTGGAGGTGTCTTAGAAGAAAATGCTGTTCATTCCTTCAAAAGAGGAACAAGCAGCCCCAAACCACATATGGAATTCTATAAGTGCATGTTGACCTGGAGTGGCCACTCGTGATCATATGTGTTTAATCAGAGATACGTGTCAGGTACTCTTTGCACTCAGCCCATTCTTATACATTCTTGTACTCAAATTAGGTAAAGATATATTTAGATATGAAAAAAATAGATTATATCCCCAAAAGTTAATATAAAGTTTAGTTTGTTGCAAATAATGACACACCACAACCCAAACTTGTTCTTGTTTTGTCTTCTACAAAACTAGGTCTTTGGTATTATCAGTGATAAAGTTCTTCATTATTTTGAATAATTACATGTATCCCCGAGATGTTCTCAGGGTAATTATTATTAAGATAATAGATAACTAGGCATGCCCATTGGAGAAAGAACTTCTAGAATACTGTTCAGTATGTAGTAAGTTAAAACTTCTTTTTCAAAAGACAAAGGTCTTTTAAAAGTTTGCTTAAGACCAAAGGTTTTAAAATATTAACAACATTTGCATCATCATATACTTATTTTGCCCATTTGTTCTTTTGTTCTGTAAGTCAACATAATACTTACATTTACAAGTCAGGTAAAGCAAATGCTAATAACAGTAAAAGCAATGACAATAACAATGGTAGCAATGAAAAGTTTTGAAAACCTATTTTGTGTCAACTCTCTTAATGATTCATGTAAACTCTGTAAGAGTTGAAGTTTAGCTGATTGCTACTGTGTTATTAGGGAATAGAACTATTCCTGGGGCCACAACCGGTTCCCTTGACTACTTGAACTTTTACTATGTCTCAGACACTGCTGTAACAGCTGGGGATAAAAAAAGTAAACAGTACAAATAAGATGTCAAACTTGAAGCATATAGTCTGATTATTTTTCTCATTAGTATATGAAGGCAATTGACAAACATCTACACATACGGGTTGAAAATTTTTCTATTTTGTATTTTTTAAAGCTTTTGTTTACCGTATGTCGCTCCTCATTACAAAATAAGTTTCATGTAGACTCTGGCTTTTTTGACTTGATCACCATGTTCCGTAATGTCTGCACGGATATCCTGAACGGGGATCTCAGTAAATAGTTGCCATAAGAATGACTTTCACTTTTTGATACTTCTGCCTAAATGTGGTTTATGTTTACTTGGGAAAGGGAAGAACTTACAGTGAGACTACAGAACTTTGGTCAAAAGTTATCAGAGTAAAAAATGATCACAAATATATGAAAAGTAGCTTGGGAGGGGCCAGCACCATAGCACGTTGGGTTAATCCTCTACCTGCGTAACCAGCATCCCATATGGGCACTGGTTCTAGTCCTGGCTTCCCCTCTTCCAATCTAGCTCTCTGCTGTGGCCTGGGAAAGCAGTAAAAAAGATGGCTCAAGTGCTTGAGCCCCTGCACCCACATGGGAGACTGGGAGGAAACACCTGGCTCCTGGCTTTGGATCGGTGCAGCTCCGGCCATTGTGGCCATTTTGGGAGTAAACCAGTGGAAGAAAGACCTTTCTCTCTGTCTCTCCATCTGTAACTCTGCCTCTCAAATAAAATAAATAAAATCTTAACAAAAAGAAAAGTAGCAGGGGAATCCAGAAGAGCCCATTTCTAAAATGTCAAAATTTTAGAAATGCAGATCAGATTAGAGGCTAGGGGCAGGGTAGGAGTGAGAGAAAATCTGGGATAGTTATGATGAGGAAACTCGAGTGATCCTTGAGATGATGGAATTGTTCTGTACTGTTACTATATTACTATCAGCGTCCTAGTTTTGCCATTGTACTATAATTTTAGGAATTGTTTCCATTGGGAGAAATCTACTCAATGATACTTGGGATCTTCACATATAATTTCATATCACAACACATGATTTTACAATTATTTCACAATAAAACATTTAGTTTAAATTCATTAAAAACCAGTCAGACTCAATGTACTTCCAAAATTTAGATTTTTAAAAATAAGACAGATGTTTTGCTCACCCAGCTCACCCATTGAATGTTTCCCTTTTAACTTTATCTTCAAAGGATTGATAGAGACACCTTTAAAGCCCAAGCCAGCAATTACTGACATAACACAAAGTGATGTGCTACATAAATGTGTATGTTTTACCCATCCCTATCATCATGAAAAATATTTCTCAATTCAAAATGTCATGTTTTCAAATTATTCTCAAAGCTTCTGGCAGTTGTAGCTGTTCATAGCATTGATTCTGAGTCTGGAATGTGTGCTGAACAGCTCGAACATGGCTGTGGGATTTGGCATGTAGGCTGTTCACTCTTTTCAATGATTTTGGATGACATCCAACCAAACTCATAAACGTAATATTCAGAACATACTCCTTTTGTTTTCCCCGGTCTTTTCCCAACACGTAAGTTGCTTTCATGGAGGAATATTTGGATTATTCCCACCTCTCCTCATTTTAAACAATAAGACAGGCATTGAAATAATTGTATGTCATATGCATCAATTCTTACATAAAAATTCTGTGCAACAGAAAGATCCATTTTTAAATATCAGAGTAGTATAGAGCTCTCCATCATTGCAGTTTACAACTCTGTGGCAGCAACCTTTTATGCTTGTTTGGTATCCTAGGTAAATAGAAACTACATGAATATAAATATCTGTCAATTTGTGTTCCAACACTGAGTCCAAACTGCCCATTCTTTTGAAATATTATATATAAAGAATATAAACTAACGTCCCAAGCCTCGTTTTTTGAATGGAAGGAACTCAAAAAACTAACAAAGTGATTGTATACAGAAGGTAGTCACTATAAATTCAGAATGTGTATGAGAAGCACATGATTTTGTGGAACTTGGCTGGAATGGTTATATTTGGTAAATAATTACATCTATTTAGCCTTTTGATTATTATACTACATATAATCATGTGTGCATATTTTTGAAATCAGTTTCATATTTCTGTAGTATGGTGATTGTTGCCACTATATTGAGAATCGTATGCATTTCTTTAAATTTATTTATTGATTTTTATTTGTTCGAAAGACAGAGCAACAGAAAGACAGAGAGTTAAATGAGAAAGAGAGAGAGAGAGAGAGAGAGAGACCTTTCATCCTTCCAATCACAGTTCACTTCCCAAATGGCCACAATAGCCAGGGCTGGACAAGGCTGAAACCAGGAGCTAGGAACTCCTTTCAGATAGGGGGGCAGAGACCCAAGTACTTGAGCCATCACTTGCTGCCTCCCAGGGTGCACATTAGCGAAAACTGGATCAGAAATGTAGGCATGACTCAATCCCAGGCACTCTGATACACGTGTAGGTGTCCCGAGCAAGGCTGTGCCACAACACCAGCCCTGTGCATTTTTAACTAAATAGTTTGAAATATATTTCTACATTTTACTCTCTTGCTGTGTAACTTTTAAATAACTCATTTAATCTCTCTGAGTTTTTTTCCCCTCACCTAAAAGATTAGAATGACATTGTCTACATCTCCATCTTACTGTGAAGAATGTGTGAAATGATACATTCAACATTCTTTTCACAGTAGTGGTGGGCTTTTCATAACAACTCAAAGAATATTAGCTGCTGCCTTTGCTACTACTAACACCATTGCCAGCATTATCACTACTGCTACTTCGTGCTTATATGTTTTGCAATTCTTTTCTTTACATTTATTATAGCAAGTATTTCCCCGGGATATTAGGAAAGTTGTATGATCATAATTGGTCAATACATACAGATGTGTTTAACCCACTATACCATTCCTAATTTTATGCTTCATAAAAACACCATGTTGAATATCTTTAGAAATAAAACGTAATTTATGCTTTTCTTATTTTGAAAATGATTCATAACCCATTCCATCTAATGGTAGGTTTGTATACTCTAATTCAGCATTTGTTATGGATGTCATATGGATATTTATTTTATGAACTTAGAAAACGGTATCATTTCTTATATAGGATCAGTAATTCTTTCTATCTTACATCTGCTAAATTAAACAAACACCTTAGAACACAGTTAGCTCATAAACGGGGACTGCATGCATATATGAGCTTAATATTTTATGCATATGAATATCATTTTATTATCTATATCAATAGAACTATGTATGCCTTTCAAATAGCCATTTATCTGTTATGTATGTATCTATATCCATATTTACAGATACGTCTTCAGAGTCTTATAGGAAAGGCATTCCATAAATGCCTGTTTTACTTACAACAGGATTAGTCCAAAGTATTAATGGAAAATATTTAATCTGTTAAAAACCTATCTCACTATCCCAATCTGTATTATGTTGTTAGATCAAACTTGGGAAAGAGACCACAACAAGCATCAGTGATGGAATGAAAGAATGAAAAGAGAAGCAACTGGTAAAGCTGCTAATGAACTGAGAATAATGAATAATGAACTAGAGAATAAAAACAATTCATGTGCAAATATTATGAAATACTAGTCTACACACACACACACATCAGAAGGCAGCCAATTTACAGGAGAATCAAAAAATGAAACACTACTTATAACTATATTAGAAAGAAATACATGAAATTCTCATGAAGACAAGTTTAAACCATTAACTGGATATTAGTAAAAATGTTAGATAAAAGAAATTCAAAAGTCTAGACCTCAATAAAAGTAATTAGCAATCTGGGAAGAAGACACTCTTAGAAATCCCCTTTCAGGATTCTAGAAATCAGTAAAAAAAATTAGACCAATCAAAGGAACACTTAAGAAAAAACAACCAAAAATTGACAAACATGGAGAGTTTGTAGCATTTAATTTACTCTGGTTCCTTTCCTCATTTATAGCTTAACAGTCATTGTGAACACGTTGCCACATATTCTTCACAGAGGTGCAAAGAGCGGCCATTTGGGGGGTGAACCAACGGAAAAGGAAGACCTTTCTCTCTGTCTCTCTCTCTCATTGTCTAATTCTGCCTGTCAAAAAAAAAAAAAAGAAAAGAAAAGAAAAGAAAAGAAAAGAAAGTAAGGAGGACATGATTCACAAAGAATTGCTGTTGACTATTTTTATCTTTCTGGTGGCTCCTTGGAGCAACAGACCAAAAATGTTCTCTATGTAAACTAGAATCTTTTCAGTGCTGATGTGGCTACATGGCAGGGTTCTTTGTCAAAAATACTGAGCAGAAAATGTATCAGTAGCTGCTGCTTAGAGTTATGGGTAACAGGACAAAAAATAGACTAAAAACTGTGGGAAGAAATTTCAATGAATGAGGTCTATATGGGAATAATACCTTAGAAAACATGCAATATATTCTTGGGAATAGAAAAAAACACACTCATGCACATGATCTGAGGAGAGATCCGGGAAACCAGGAGAAACACATGAGTCTCATGTTTAGCTCAATCGGTCCCTGCAAAAACAGGAAATGAAGGCTAAAACAGATAAATAAACTGCTAGGTTAAATTGTTAAAAATGTGTTCCATCACAAACGCACACTTCACCCAAGACTGAGAGTTTTTTTGTTGTTGTTGTTGGGGGGAGGGTTCCAGATATTCAAGGATCTCTCTGTCAAATTACTTGAAGACCACTAAATGAAAGACTTAATTGGCCACACATATTAAAAATATAGATGAGAAAATAAATTTACAGAAGTGACTAAGCAAACAACTACTACAAAAAACAGTAGCAATAAAATTTAGGCAGAGGGGAGATAATCATTTAATTTCCAGAGTTACCATATTATAATATGCAAAATACCTACTCTGCAACAATAAATTAGCAGGTATGGAAGGAACCAAGAAAATTTGGCTTCTATACACAGAATAAAGAAAGTAATATAGCATAATGAGAAAGTTCTGGAGATTTGTTGAACAACAATGTGTATATAATTAATACTATTGAACTGTACATTGAAAACTGTTTAAGATGGTATGTTCTGTGATATGTGCAATCATCCAATAAGTAAGTTTTTGAAAATTTTTAAAGAGGTGCATTATTTCCCCTTATCAATAGCAAGACATGAATTTCTTCTCAACACTTCTACTCAAAATTGTGTTACGTGTTAGAGGCAGTACGGTTAGGTAAAATATAGTAAGAAAGCATGTTTATATGGAAAACATCATCTGTATCCAGAGATGACATAATCTTACATATAACCAAATAATTCACAAATTACTATTAAAGTTAATATGGGAATTCAGCAAATTTTTAGGATATAAGATCAATTCACAAAAATGAATTGCATTTCTATACACAAACAACAACAATCTGCAAAATAAGTTAACAGAAAATCTCTTTTAAAATATAATCAAAATGATAAAATGGGAGTAAATGTAAATGTAGAAGAGTAAAACTTGCAGAATGAAACTGTACAATTTTCCAGAAAGTTAAAAAGATGTAAGTAAATGGAAATATCTTCTATGTTTATTATTGAACACTTAGTAATAAAAATAAGGTTTACACTTCAAAGTATACTATTGAGCTACAACATCAAAATTATGTGGTAACTGGAAAAATAGATATCTGTGCAAAATTGAGACTCCATAGATATATACATCAATCTATCATCGATTTGCTTTTTTCCAGGATAGCAAGATCATTCAATAGGGGCAAAATAGTGGTTACAACAAATGACACTAGAACACACATGCAAAAGACTGATTTGGACTTTAACATGCCACCATACACACATATTGACAAAATGTATTGAATAGATGTAAGTTAGAAATATAAAACCATTAGAAGAAAACATATTCAGAAATCTTATTATCTTGGATCAGTGAATAGTTTCTTAAATATCATAGTCATTGCAATAATACCCAAAGGGAAAACAGATAAATTGGATTCATAATTGTTTTGACTATGTATCAAGGACAAACCATATAATTGAAAAAAAATTGAAAATCATAATTCTTATTGGGCAGTTATGTTAAAGGATTTATAAAGTATTCATAAAAATCAACAATAAGAATCCCCTGGCACGCTTCTAAGTCCACCATTTGGGGCAAGTCCGACCGAGCATGTCCCAAAATGTGTATCTCCTCCCTCTCTTATTCCCACTCTTATATTTAACAGGGATCACTTTTCAGTTAAAATTTAAGCACCTTAGAATAGTTGTGTGTTAATTACAGAGTTCAAACAATAGTACTAGAACAAAAAATACTATATGGATAAAGTATTGCATTGTACATCAACAGTCAGGACAAGAGCTGATCAAGTCACTGTTTCTCATAGTGTCCAATTCACTTCAACAGGTTTCCCCTTTGGTGCTCAGTTAGTTGTTGCCAATCAGGGAGAATGTATGATATTTGTCCATTTGGGACTGGCTTATTTCACTCAGCATAATGTTTTCCAGATTCCTCCATTTTGTTACAAATGACCGGATTTCATTGTTTTTGACTGCTGTATAGTATTCTATAGAGCACATGTCCCATAATTGCTTTATCCAGTCTACTGTTGATGGGCATTTGGGTTGGTTCCAGGTCTTAGCTATTGTGAATTGAACTGCAATAAACATTAATGTGCAGACAGCTTTTTTGTTTGCCAATTTAATTTCCTTTGGGTAAATTCCAAGGAGTGGGGTGGCTGGGTTGTATGGTATGGTTATATTCAGGTTTCTGAGGAATCTCGAGACTGACTTCCTTAGTGGCTTAGCCAGTTTGCATTCCCACCAACAGTGTGGGTTAGTGTCCCTTTTCCCCACATCCTCTCCAGCATCTGTTGTTGGTAGATTTCTGAATGTGAGCCATTCTAACCGGGGTGAGGTGAAAACTCATTGTGGTTTTGATTTGCATTTCCCTGATTGCTAGTGATCCTGAACATTTTTCCATGTGCCTGTTGGCCATTTGTATTTCCTCTTTTGAAAAATGTCTATTGAGGTCCTTGGCCCATCTCTTAAGTGGGTTGTTTGTTTTGATGTTGTGGAGTTTCTTGATTTCTTTGTAGATTCTGGTTATCAACCCTTTATGTGTTGTATAGTTTGCAAATATTTTTTCCCATTCTGTTGATTGCCTCTTCACTTTCCTGACTGTTTCTTTTGAAGTACAGAAACTTCTCAATTTGATGCAATCACAAATGTTACAATCCCACCAAGGTGGTATGTACCAATGTCATCTCACTAATCCAAGTGATCAACTTCAGTTCACAATTGATCACACTGATAGGTCTAAGAGTCAAAGGGATCACACAAACACGACTAGTGTCTGCTAATACTAACTGATAGAATCAAAAATGAAGAGAATGATCCATTATGGGAAGTGGGATACACAGCAGACTCATAGAATGGCAGATTCTGGCAGATTCAGCCTCAGAATCAGCCCTTAAGGCATTCAGATCTGGCTGAAGAGCCCATGAGAGTATTTTAGGCATGGAAAGCCAAGACACTCTGGGAAAAAAAAGAAAAAAGAAGGCCTGAATGAAAGATCTCTGCGACTGAGATCCCAGTGGAAAGAACAGGGCCATCAAAGAAGGAGGTACCTTTTTCTGAAGGGAGGAGAGAACTTTCACTTTGACTATGACCCTGTCGGTATAAGAACGAAGTCGGCGAACCCTAAAGGCTTTCATAGCCTTGGCAACTCATGACTAGAGCCTAGGGAGATTACTGACGCCTTAAACAAGACTGTCAAATTGTTAAGTCAACAATAGGAGTCACTGTGTACTTACTTCTCATGTGGGATCTGTCCTTAATGTGCAGTCCATTGTGAAGTAATGCTGTATAACTAGTACTGAAACAGTATTTTTACACTTTATGTTTCTGTGTGGGTGCAAACTGATGCAATCTTTACTTAATATATACTAAATCGATCTTCTGTATATAAAGAATATTGAAAATGTAAAAAAGAAACTTGGTTTTAAATTGGAAATTGCATAGAAAATTAATCAATTCTTAAAAAAAAATATCATGAAGGATCTCTGTCCTTAATGTGCTGTACATTGTGATTTAATGCTATAACTAGTACTCCAACAGTATTTTTCACTTGCTGTTGCTATGTGAGGGCAAACTGTTGAAATCTTTGCTTAATATATACTGAACTGATCTTCTGTATATAAAGAGAATTGAAAATGTATCGATGTGAATGGAAGGGGAGAGGGAGCGAGAAAGGGGAAGTTTGCGGGTGGGAGGGAGGTTATGGGCAGGGGGAAGCCATTGTAATCCATAAGCTGTACTTTGAAAATTTATATTCATTAAATAAAAGCTAAAAAAAACAATAAGCAGATAAGTAACTCAATAAAAATGGGCAAATTACTTTAGCAGATAATTCTACAAATATATATAAGTGGTCATTATACACATTGAAAGTCATCTGATACCATTAATCATTAGGTAAATACAAATTAAAACCTCAGTATGATATCAATTCACATCTTCTAAGATGGTGATAATAAAAACCAAACAAAAAAGCAGAAAACAACAACGGTTGGCAAGAATGTGAAGTAACTTTATCAGTCATGCATTGTTTATGGGAACGTAAAATGCTACAGCTGCTATGAAAACAGTCTAGCCATTTCTCTCAACGTTAGACATAGTGTTACCATATGAACCAGTAATTCCACTCTTAGGCGTATAACCAAGAGAATTGAAAACATGCACTCACACATAAACGTGTAAGCTGTTGCTAATAGATTCATCATAAAAGACAAAAAGTTGATGCAACCCAAATGCCCATTAACTGATTCGTGTATAAGCAAAATGTGGTCCTTGTGTATTCATACAGCATAATATCATCATCCATAAAAAACATAAATTACTAATAGATGTTGCAACACAGATGAACCCTATAATATTGTGTCTCTGAATGAAGGAAGATAGAAAATGCAACAGATTGTAAGATTACATTTAAATAAAGTGTTCAGAATAACTAAATCCATAGGGAAATAAATATGCTCCAGGGCTGGCATAAGTGTTGGAAATGCACAGACTGCTTCACTGTTTGGTATTTCATTAAGAGCTGATGGAAATGTTCTGGAATTAAGGAGGGCTAATGGTTGCACGAGATTTTAAATATACTAAAAGCCACTGAATTTTGTAGTCTCAATCCTTAAAATGTTGGATTTTATTTTATGTAAATTTTACCCAATAAACATAAACCTTATAGTTAATTCAAGAGAAGACATCTTACAGAAATTGGATGACATATCATGCATATGGATTAATAGACTCACTACCATTCTGAAGCAATTTAAAGAAATCAATTCAATGCAATTATAATAAATTTACTGACAGGTTTTCTTTTTGAAAAAGAGAAAATTTTTTAATTTTGGTTTAATTGAAAAAAATAATTAAGAAATACTATATTGAAAATTTCAAATCTTTAGCTATTACAGCATACGGCCTGGGAAAGCAGTAGAAAATGGCCCAACACCTTGGGCCCCTGCACCCACGTGGAAGACCTGGAAGAAGTTACTAGCTCCTGTCTTTGGATCAGCTCAGCTCTGGCCGTTGTGGTCATTTGGGGAGTGAACGAGCAGAATGGAAGACCTCTCTCTGGCTCTACCTCTCTCTGTAATTCTGTCTTTCAAATAAATAAAATAATTCTTTAAAAAATAAATATTAAAGCAATTTATTGTATAGCACATTTAGGCAGAGACTACAATATATCTGAATATAGACTATGTCAAAAAACACAGTTTGAAAAAAAATTGGCATTCCATCCTTGGGGGAAAGATGATTGTTCAACAGATGATGCATTGACTTATGAGGAGCCATATGAAAAATAACTAAAAATAAAGTAAGATGAATAAAGTATTATTTTTTCTGAAAATCATATATTTTTTATTTTATATTTTACATTTTTATTAATATACAGATAACAGATTTCATGGTTTCCATAGGTACAGTTCCAAGAAGACAACTGAAATTCCCTCATTTCCCTGTTCCTCTCCCAATCCCATCCCTCCCTCCCCTCTCTTCATCAGTTTTTGCAAAGCCATAATTTTAATTCATTACATATTCACAGGTTTAAGTCACCAATAATCATAGTTTTCAACAAGTAAAAATTAGGAAGACTACAGTTCCACAGGAGTAAAACAGCAGCTAAAAACCAAAATCATATCCCAAAATGACCATTTCATTCCTATATATTCTTTGGTATTCTATATTTACTGACACATATCAGAGAAAACATGATAGTTGTCAATCTGAGACTGGCTTATATCACTAGGTATAATGGTATCCAGTCGTATCCACACTGTTTCCAAATTCCATAATGTATTTTGTTTATCCAGGCATCCATTAGTGGACATCTGTGTTGATTCCATATCAGCTATTGTGAATTAAGCTGCAATAAATATGGGAGTACAAATAACTCTTTCATATAAAGATTTATTTTCATTTGCATAAATTCCCAAGAGTGGTAGGGCTGCGTTGTATGGTAGATTTATTTTTAGATTTCTAAGGAATTTCCAAACTGTCTTCCATAAATGTTGTACCAGTTTAGATTCATATGAATAGTGGATTAGGGTACCTTTCTCCTCACATTCTCTCCAGCACTTATAGTTTTTTGATTTTTAATGATAGCCATTGTAACCTGGGTGAGGTGAAACCTCATTGTGGTTTTATTTACATTTCCCTGAAGACTAGTGATCCTGAACATTTTTCTTGTTTCTATTGTCCATTTGAATTCCCTCTTTTTTTTTTTCTTTAGCAAATATAACTTTCCAAAGTACAGTTTATGGATTACGATGGCTTTCACATCCCATAATTTCCCTCCCACTCGCAGCCCCCCATCTCCCGCTCCCTCTCCCATTCCATTCACATCAAGATTCATTTTCAATTATCTTTATATACAGAAGATCGATTTAGTATATACTAAGTAAAGATTTCATCAGTTTGCACCCACACAGAAACATAAAGTGTAAAAATACTGTTTCAGTACTAGTTATAGCATTACTTCACTTTGGACTGCACATTAAGGACAGATCCCACATGAGAAGTAAATACACAGTGACTCCTATTGTTGACTTAACAATTTGACAGTCTTGTTTAAGGCGTCAGTAATCTCCCTAGGCTCTAGTCATGAGTTGCCAAGGCTATGGAAGCCTTTAGGGTTCGCCAACATCGATCTTATTTAGACAAGGTCATAGTCAAAGTGGAACTTCTCTCCTCCCTTCAGAGAAAGGTACCTCCTTCTTTGATGGCCCTGTTCTTTCCACTGGGATCTCACTTGCAAAGCTCTTTCATTCAGGCCTTCTTTTTTTTTTTCCAGAGTGTCTTGGCTTTCCATGCCTAAAATACTCTCATGGGCTCTTCAGCCAGATCTGAATGCCTTAAGGGCTGATTCTGAGGCCAGAGTGCTATTTAGGACATCTGCCATTCTATGAGTCTGCTGTGTCTCCCACTTCCCATGTTGGATCGTTCTCTCCCTTTTTGGTTCTATCAGTTAGTATTAGCAGACACTAGTCCTGTTTGTGTGATCCCTTTGACTCTTAGACCTACCAGTGTGATTTTGTTCTATATGTCTATTTTTTGCCAGTATCAAGCTGTTCTGATTACAACTTCCCTGTAATATATCTTGAAGTCTGGAATTGTGACTACTCTGGTTCTGTTTTTGCTGTTTAAGATTGCTTTAGCTATTCAGCATCTCCTATTTTTCCAAATGAATTCCATCATTTTTTTCTAGCTCTGAGGTGAACACCATCCGTGTTTTGATTGGGATCATATTGAACCTATAAATTGCTTTCAGTAGTATGGATATTTTGATTATTTAAATTTTCAAATAGACACATATGGAAGATTTTTCCAATTTTTGTGTCTTTGTCAATTTCTTTAATCTTTTTTTTTAATTTTAATTGTAGAGATCTTTCATATCATTGGTTGAATTTATTCCATTAAATTTAATTTTTGTAGCTGTAGCAAATGGTACTGATCTTACAAGTTGTTTCCAAGTCATGGTATCCTTTGTGTATACAATGGCTATTGAATTTTATGTGTAGATTTTATATCTTGTAATTTTACCAAACTCTTTTATGGGTTCCAATAGTATATAAGTGGAGTCTTTTGGTTCCTCTATAGAATCTTACCAGCTGCAAACAGGGAGAATTTGACCTCCTCTTTCCCAATTTGTATCCTTTTGATATCTTTTTCTTGCCTAATGGCTTTGGCTAAAACTTTGAAAACTATATTGAATAGCAGTGGTGAAGGTAGGCATCTTTGTTTGCTTCCAGATCATAATGGAAACACTTCCTAATTTTTCTCATTCAATATGGTGCTGGCTGTGGAGTTCTCATATATTGCCTTGTTTGTGTTGAGGAATATACTTTCTATACACAATTTGTTTAATTTTTTTTTTAATCATGGAAGGATGTTATATCTTATCAACCACTTTCTCAGCATCTGTTGAGATAATCATTTGGTTTTTATTCAATTTGTTAATGTGATGAATCACATTGATTAATTTGTGATAAATCCCATTTGGTCCAGGTTTATAATCTTTCTCATGTGTTGTTGGATTCAATTACCTAGTATTTGTTTGAGTATTTTTGCATCTATGTTCATTAGCGATATTGGTCTATGATTTTTTTTCCTTTATTGTCTCCATTTCTGGTTTTGGAATTAAGTTGATGCTGACCTCATAGAAGGCATTTGGGAGGATTCCTTCCCTTTCAATTTTTTTGAATAGCTTGAGAAGTACTGGAATTAGCTTTTCTTTAAAACTTTGGTAGAATTTAGCTGCTAAACCATCCATTCCCAGAATTTTTTTTTTGTTGTTGTTGGAGGGATTTTATTACTAATTCAAGATCCAGTTTGGCTATTGTTCTATTTAGTTTTCCTATCTGTTCATGACTCATTTTTGGCAGATTGTATGTGTCCAGAAATCTGTTCATTTCTTCCAGATTTTCCAATTTGTTGGTATAGAGCTGTTGGTAGTAATTCTTAATGGTGTTTTTATTTCTGTGCTATCTGTTGTTACATTTCCTTTTTCATCTCTGATTTTTGACTTGCATCTTCTCCCTCTTTGGTTAGTAGGGCCAATGGTGTATCAGTTTTTCTTATTACTTCAAAGTGTCAGCTCTTCATTGTTTCAATTATGTATATTTATTCCCTGATTTTATTTCTTTCCTCTTACTAATTTCGTGTTTGGTTTGTTTTTATTTTTCTAGGACCTTGAAATGTAGTGATAGCTCATTTATTTTATGCCTTTCCAATTTCTTCATGTCGGCACTTCATGTTCACATACTATAAACTTCCCTCTAAACACTTATTTTGCTGTATCCCTTAAGTATTCTTTTAAAAAAATATTTATTTATTTATTTGAAAGGCAGAGTTATAGTGAGGCAGAAGCAGAGGCAGTGAAACAGAAGTCTTCCATCAGCTGGTTCACTCCCCAAATGGCTGCAATGGCCAGAGCCGTGTCCTTCTGCAGCAAGGAGCCGGGAGTTTCTTCTGGCTCTCCCACACAGGTGCAAGGGCCTTTTTCTACTTTGGCCATTTTGGCCATTTTCTACTGCTTTCTCATGTCATAGCAGAAAGCTGGATTGGAAGTGGAGCAGCTGGGTCTTTAACCGGTGCTTATGTGGGATGCTGGCACTAAAGGTGGCAGTTTTACCTGCTATGCCACAGAACCAGCCCCAATATCATATAAGTTTTGAAATATTGTTTTGTCATCATTATTTGGTTTCAGGAATTCTTGGATTTCCCTTTTGATTTTTTCTGTGATTCACTATTCATTCAGGATCATGTTGTTTAGTCTCCATGTGTTTGTATATTTTCTAGTATAAAATATTTGTAAACATGAAAGTAAAGTTAAGATGCATGCAAGGTTAAAATTTTCTACCAGGCTTAAATCTTAATATGTTTGTTTTGGTTGAATTGAACAGTATATTAAAATGATTTTTAAAAAACTACTTAAATCTTGATCTTATTTTTAAGAAAATTATCATTTTATTTGAAATGTGATTTTCAAGGAAGATTTCTACATGTTTTGTTTATTCATTCATGCATCAATGGACACATAGATTGATTCTATGTCTTTTTTATTGTTAATAGTGCTTTAATGAATATTCTTTCAGATGAATGTCCAGAAGTGAGATGAGATTGTTGGGTCACAAATAGATCTGTTTTTCATTTTAATGATTGTGCAAAATTGTATTTCCCATAACAGTGTGTAAGGGTTACCTTATCTAAATACTGTTGTCATTTGTTATTTTTTGTCTTTTTTGATCATATTAATTCTCACAGAAGTTCAAATTAAATCTCATTGTAGTTTTGATTTTCATTCCTTGAAATACTAATGATTTTGAGCATTTTTTTCTAGTATTTGGTGACCATCTGTATTTTTTTCTGAGAAATGTCTTTTCATATTTTTTTGCCCACTGTTTGAATTTTTGTTGGTGGTGAGGTTTTTGAGTTCCTTATGAATGAAAGCTCAAAATTACTATAAAACAGGGATCACTGTTCTTGGTGGTGATGGAGCAGATAATTTGATTTAATCTTATATACAAGAACAAGTAAAAAGGGGAATAAATTTTAACATTCTTTAGAAGGAAATGGATTACAAATTATTCTTTGGAAAATTTAGGGATAACAGAATGATTCACCCAACATTTGGATTATTTTTAATCTGTTTTATGTCCTATGCCAATTCCATTAAGAGATTAGTTTAAAATTAGAATCTCTCACCAATGACAAAGGCTACAGTAAAATCTGTTGTTTAGTTTGTGTCTTCCAGTGCTATACACTAGCAATAATGATTATTCAAGAATATGCAATCATACCCCATTACTGAATTACAATTTTCAATCTGCTAATTCCTTTAATAGATTATGAAGTTGAAGAAGGGAAACTTTGTAGAAGAAAATATAACATATTTAAGGAAATAAAAAAGAAATCTTACTAGATCTAAAATTATTTTTTTTGAAGAGTAAGGACTAAATAATAAACACCCAAGCATAGGTCAAAATAAGAAATATGATCAAAAATGGTGTGGAGAAAGAGATGAAAAGAAAACAAAATGCAGACAGAACCACAGGCGATCCATGTGATTCACTAATCAAACAAAAATTTAAATTACAGTGAATATCTTTTTAAAAATTTTAAAAAAATCAGTGATTTGGACAGAAATTTTTAAATATGGACAGAATATGTTCTAAATGAGCTCAATGGATGTATTTAAAAGCAATCTCAACCTAGCTGAATAGAGACTTGAATGATAGGTCAAAATAAAATAGCCAGAATAAAGCAAAGAAAATGATGGAAAAATAAAAAAGGAAAAAAAAGATAGAAAGATTCAATCAGAAAAACTCTTACAGATGCAATTTGAATTCAAGAAAGAGAATAGAAATGAGACAGAACGATATTTCAACAAATAATGTATAAGATTTTTTTTTTCAAAAATAAGCACAATAAATGATGGGACTTGACCTACAATTAATATCACTTGGGACACATATACCCTCTACTGGAGTGTATAAATTCCAGTCCCAGCTGTGCTTCTGATTCCAGCTTCCTGTTAATGCAATCCCTGGGAAACAGCAGGTGATGGTTCAACAGTTGGGTCCCTGCCACTAATCTGAAACACTTGGATGGAGTTCCTGGCTGTTGACTTTAGCCTGGCCCAACCCCAGTTTTTGCAGGCATTTGAGGAGTAAATCAAAAGATAGTAAATATCTCTCTCTCTCTCTCTCTCTTTCTGCTTTTTGTGTAAGTAAATTAAATAACTCTTAAAAATGAAGAGAATAAATGCAGCCAAAACTGAAGAATTGAATTAAAATAAGGTAAAATACTACAGAGAAACCACACCAAAGTACATTATACTGAATATACAGGAACAAAATATATATTTTTAAAAAGTACAAAGAGCAGCCATAGGAAGAATTCAGATTATTTTGGAAGGAGCAGAAATTAGACTGACTGCTGAATCCTTCATGGAAAAAAAGTCGGAAACCAGAACACAATGCATGATATCTTTAAAATACTGGAAAAAGTTAACTGTAACCTAGGAGTACATCCTGGAAAAAAAAAATATCCTGAAGCAATGACAATGAAAATAGGATGTTTCTACATATAAAAAATATGGAAAATGTATTAGCATAAGATCCACATTGATAGAACTAGGTAAGTGCATAATTCAAGCAGAAAACAAATGATTAAAGACAGAAATCCAGAGCTATAGAAAGAACAGAGGATAAATGAAAGGGTAAAGATGGAGATAAACCTGTCTGTCGTTGTGACACAGGGAGTTAAGCTGCTGCTTAGGCCAGTTTGAATATCAGCTATTCTGCTTCTCATCAAGCTCCCTGCTTATGCACATGGAAAGGCAGTGGATGGTGGCCTTAGAACTTCGGTTCCTCCCTGCCACCAATGTGGGAGATGAGGTTGGAGTTGCTCATTCCTCGCTTCAGCCTGGTCCAGACCTGTCTGTTGAGGCCATTTGCGGAGTGAACCAGTAGATGGAAGATTCTCTCTCTCTTTCTTATAAATAAATAATCTTCAAAAAATAGTAAAATTGTACAGACCTGATAATTGGCATCTCAAAATATATGACATAAAAATTGACAGAGGTGCAAAGATAAATTTAAGTACAAAGATAAGGATATTCACAAACATAGTGGGTTTCATCATACCATTAACAATAGCTGATAAAACATGCAGATGAAAATATGAGTAACAGCACAAAATATTTGAAGAACACAATTAGGAAGCTTAAAAATTCATATAAATGTATTTAAACTGCACTCATTAGTGGTATGATTCAAATTTATCTCTAGAACACACCGAATATGGAGAAAAGTTGTTGTTATTCTCATTCCCATCCGTTAAGCAAATCTCAAAAAAAAAATCAGTTTGTAAAATCATATAGCTATGATTTCTGACAATAGTGAAATCATTGTAGAATTCTGACAAGAGTTATCAGGTTTGAATAGTTTGGAAATTAATCAATACACATCCGAATGATTGATCAGAAAAGTATCACATTGAAATTTAAAGAATAATTTCAGCTAATAAAAATATAAAGATCAAAATTTAATGCTATAACTAGTACTCAGTTTTTTTCACTTTGTGTTTCTATGTGGGTGCAAACTGTTGAAATCTTTACACTAAATTGATCTTCTGTATATAAAGAGAATTGAAAATGAATCTTGATGCAAATGGAAGGGGAGAGGGAGCGGGAGAGGGGAGGGTTGCTGGTGGGAGGGAAGTTATGGGAGGGGGAAGCCATTGTAATCCATAAAGTGTACACTGGAAATTTATATTCATTAAATAAAAGTTAAAAAAAGAAAAATATATAAAGATCAAAACATGTGGGACACAGATATTCACAACCTTAAATGCATATATTACAAAATACAAATGTTTCAATAGCCTTGATCTGATCATCCACACAAAATCCTACACCCAAAGAAAGAAGACAAGAAATAATAATGATAATAAATTAGTTAAATATGACTGAAGTATAAAATACAGAGTAATCAGAAAGTTACAACTTGAAATTTGGCAAGACTAAAGAAGTCACTAGGGAAATATTGAATATCAAAAAGCAAAAAGAGAAAGTATAAGTAAACCAGGACAGGAAAGAGAATTATGATCATATTTGCAACAATATAGAGACCTTAGGAAAGATAATACATTCATATCAAGAACAACTTTGTGGGGCTGGCTCTGTGGCATAGTGGGTTAAGCCTCTGATTGTGGTGCCAACATCCCACATGGGTGCTGGTTCGTGTACTGGCTGCTCCTCCTCCACTCCAGCTTCATACTTATGGCCTGGGAAAGCAGTGGAAGATGGCACAAGTATTAGGGTCCCTGAACCCACATGGCGGAAGAAGCCCTGGGCTCTGGCTTCAGATCAGCTCAGCTCTGCTTGATGTAGCCATTTGGGGAGTGAACCAGCAAATGGAAGACCTTTCTCTTTGTTTCTCCCTCTCTCTGTAACTCTACCACTAAAATAAATATAAAATCTTTTTAAAAAACCACTTTGAATAGATAATTAAATATTCTGTTTTAATTTAACTAGCACTAGAATAAATGGAAAACTCAATCTGTAGTTAAAAATGTTATACAATAAAATTCCAGGCATTCAGGGTTCAGAGGGTTGGGGGGAAGAGATAGTTGTGTATTACTTGTATATATTTGCAATAGATATAGTATTCAATTTACATATAAACAAACAAAATAATTTATTGTGCATTAATAAGGTACTGAAGGACCCTTACGGGGGGAGGGACAAGAAACTAGGCCTGGGCAAATATCAGGGGCTTCTTAAGAGGTTAGATGTTCCCCAGAGTCTAGCAGGCAGGATGTTCTCTGGGAAGGAAAAGTCAATCCCCTTCAGAGAATCTCTAGGCGCGCCCAGAGCAGAACTGCCCCTCCCCTCCGGGAAACCTCTGGGCGCGCCCAGAGCAGAGCTGCTCCTCCCCTTCGGAGAGTCTCTAGGCGCGCACTTATGATGTCACTGTGACCGGCCAATCCTGTAACACCCCAGCACTCTCTGTCAGCATTCTCCGGTATGCTAATTGTCCCTCCGAACCAACCAATCCTGTAACACCTCTGCATTCTCCACCAGCACTCTCCACCAGCATTCTTCGTCAGCTTTCTCCCATATGCTAATGGTCCCTCTGAACTGACCAATCCTACGCATGCGCATTAGGAATATGCTAATTCGTTGCCTATATAACCTGTGTGAAACTGCCGCTCAGGGCTCCTCACTGCCTGAAGTGGGGGCCCGTTTGCGCAAATGTTCAATAAAAACCTCGTGCTTTTTGCATCAACCTGTCTGGAGTCTGGATCTTTGGGTGTCCTCCCGAGCAAGTGGGCATCTCTGCAACTGAGAGGTCCAACAGTACATACACATAATAAACAAAACCAGGGGACAGCAAAAGGACAAACAGTCCCCACCAAGAAGTCAGCATATCCCTGTGGTATTCTCACCTTTGTGTAATCTCTTCCCCTTGAGTATGGTATAGACCTAATTCCCAGTGCCTAAGACAAGGTTATCAGATGCCATTTCCAATATTTCATTACAATGTCTGTGATTTCAGTCTTTCTAGCACACTCATTCTGTCATCTGGCCACTATGCTACAATCAACTGCCATGTTGCAAGCTGTTCCATGGAGAATTCAGGCAACTTTCAGTCAACAACTAACAAGAAAGTAAGGCTGTTATTCCAATAACTCTCAGATAACTAAATCTGCCTGGCCATAATGTGAGTGAGCTTGTAAATTATTCCCCAGATGAATCTTGAAATGACCACAGTGCTATATTGTAGTGGAATGAGAAGGCCATGCCAAGGTGGCCACTGGCAAGTGAGCATCAGTTATTCAGGAATGGCTTTGAAACCCACCTGGCGATGGAGCCTGCAACAGGCTGTGATTGGATGGCTTTGGAAACTGCCTGGCGACAGGCTGTGATTGGATGGATTTGGAAACTGCCTGGCGACAGGCTGTGATTGGATGGCTTTGGAAACTGCCTGGCTGTGATTGGTTGGGGCATAGACTGCCCCTTGACCAGATTGGCTGGTCTTGGCTATATAAGCTGTTGTACCAACTCTAATAAACGAGTCTGCGGGCTGCTCGCCTCAAGCCTGCTTTCACCCGACTCCCGGGGTCTATGTGTTGACTCCGCGCCTCTTGCCCCCACCACGCTGCTCCTCTCAGAAACGAACCCACTGCAACATTGTTGAGAAATCAACGGCAACATCTGGTGCCCAACGTGGGGCCAGGAAAGAAATCTACTGATACATCTGGTGTGCCAACGTGACTGAGAAAGAGACAGCGTGTCAGACTCGGCGAGGTCCGCCCTGGATTTCGGCAAGAAGGCTCCTCGGTGTTCTGTGTGCTGTTTGGTTCTGTGAGGGTGAGCACAGAACCCCCTCCTACGCCCCTTTCCTTGTCCTTGTCCTCGGTCTAAGTGACCCCAGGTTAGCACACACCGCCCTGAAGCGTACGTCGCTTCTCGGCTCCTCCTTTTACTTTCGGTTCGCCCGGCGAATTCACATAAGGGACTGATCATCCCAGAATTCGGAACCAAGTCATCTTCCCTCACTCGAGAGAGGTGACACTCCGGAGACACCGTGTGGGCATACGGCCTTGACCTAATGAATCAAGGAAGTCCCCCACTAAGCACAGGACATACGTATGATCTGATACACCACTATCTGTTTGTCTAACGTAGGGAAACCTCCTGCAAAATGCCATCCACAGCTGAGGTGCTAGGAATTTGCTTTGTTACAGCAGCAGCGCTGTACGTGTCTTTCCTTTGGCTAGAGTTGGCGTACCGTGCCACTCTTAAGCGCTCAGACATGGGAAAGATACCCCCCTCTCAGAATCCTGTGCAGATTATCAAAGATAGTGAATCTGTGAGTGATAGGAGCCTGACACTCCAGGTCCCTGTCTCACAGACAATGGTTGATGACTTAGGGAGAGAGAGCTCCGACAGTGAAAAAAACAATGTAGCAAAGCCTAGTCACCCATCCCCCACATACCCGTGGGATGAACTAAGAGGACCTCTACACAATAACTCATGCAATGTCATCCCATCTGCACCCAGTGAGGATCCCCACATTTGTGGCAGTCCTCGGGCACCCCAAGCTCTTAGGGCAGCTGCTGGACCCCGTCCCACCTGCACATTTGCTGTTAATGTAGGAGTGGATGCAGAATCCTGGCCCTGGATTCCAACACCCATAAATGACCTTACTAGTCTAAAAAAGGCTTCTCAAGAGTCAGGTCCTGACTTTCCCTACTTTGAACAAGTGCTCAAACAATGGGCAACAAACCTCCAAACTCATTTTGACTGGGTTGCACTTCTCAAGGCATGTTTGTCAAGACCACAGTTTTTACAGTGGAAAGCCTCCTATCAGGAAGAGGCTGAAACCGTGGCAAGGAATAATGCTGCCTATGGAATAGCAGTAACCTTTGATATGCTTACAAGCTGTGGCACCTACATATATCCTCAAGAACAGGCCCGCATTGGAGTAGTTGCCTATTTTGATCAGGTCAGAGATTTGGCATTTAAAGCCTTAAAAAATATAAATCCTCCTGATTATAGTCAGCTCTTTAGAAATCTAGTTCAAGGGTCAAGCGAATGGTTCCCCGATTTCCTTGCCAGAGTCTTGGATGCAGTAGAGAAAAGATTACTGTCTGGCCCTGATCAAGACAATTTGGTCAAACAATTAGCTTGGGAAGGTGCTACCAAAGAGGTAAAAGCAGCAATTGCCCCAGTCCGTAATGAAGATATTTCTAAATGGATAGTAGCCACAAAAGAGGTAAACCCTGATGATACTCCCATACAGGCCCTGACTGCAGCCATTAACAAATTGAGCACAAAGAAGTCTAATGACCCTCCAGTTCGTTGGGGATGCCAGGAAATAGGACACCTACGGCGAAACTGCCCAAACACTAAAAGATGGGGCAAGCCCAAAACGCTGTGTTCCAGATGTAAAAAAGGCTTTCATTGGGCAAAAGATTGCAAGACCAAACCTTTAAACTCCCAGTGGGGCGGCCCTCAGCCCAGCAAGTAAGAGGGAGTCCCACTACCATTAACAGGTCGATGCCCATCTTCAATCTGAGGCCAAAATTGACCCTATATTTAGATGACATTGCCTTTGTGGGTTTAATTGATACAGGAGCAGATGTTACTGTCTTAAAAGCTAGGGATGCAAGAAAAATACAACATTGGAAGACAGCACCCGGACCTGACCTCCAAGGTGTTGGAGGATTGAAATTGGCTGATCAAGTCATCATGCCTATAACTTCGCAAGATGACAATGGAGATACAGGAACCATGTTTCCACTAATTGCTGAAGTTTTCATGACCTTATGGGGGAGAAATGTGCTCTCACAAATGCAAGCGGTCCTTACTATGGATCACAAATCTCCACAAGCCAACAGCTTTAATGGAGAGCCTACAGGTAAGATTCACCCCCAATTCTAGCGGCCACTGCTCACCTCTTACAAAAGCCAAGCCCAATCCCCATTGAATGGGAAAAAACAGGAAACATCTAGGTAGAGCAGTGGCCAATAATACAACCCAAATTTAGCATCCTTAAAGAATTGGTACAGGAACAATTGGAAAGGGGACACATAGAACCCTCCACTAGCCCTCATAACACGCCCATTTTTGTGATACCAAAGAAACAGGGAAAATATAGGCTTCTACAGGATTTGAGAACTATTAACAAAAATATAAAAAAGATGGGAACATTCCAGGCCGGCATTCCCCATCCAGGGGCCATTCCTAACGGATACCACATAGTTACCATTGATATCAAAGATTGCTTCTTTTCCATCCCCATTGCAGAGCAGGATAAGGCTTACTTTGCCTTTACAGTATGGGAACCCAATTTCCAGCTCCCTGCAAAAAGATTCCAGTGGACAGTACTCCTACAAGGCATGAAAAATAGCCCTGTCATTTGCCAAAGATACGTTTCTCATGCGACCAGCACACTTAAAGATCAGTGCTTGGTCATACATTATATGGATGATATCTTACTTGCTCACAAGAATGCAGCAATTCTGAATGTCTGTCTAAGTGAGACAGTAAGAAATTTACAATTCCTGGGTTTGTCTATTGCCACAGAAAAAGTACAACATTTTCCTCCCTTTCAATTCTTGGGTTATCAAATCTCCTCCCATATATCTCCACTGGGCCCAAACCTAAAAGTCAAGCATGAATACTCACTTAATGAACTTCAGCAACTATGTGGCCAAATCAATTGGCTGAAGCCCTTCCTTCCCCTAACACCTGTAGAACTTAGACCGCTATACGATTTACTGACTAAGGGAAGCAGCCCTTCCTCAAAAATCACATTGACACCAGCAGCCAAATCCACTATATAAAAGATTAACACCCAGTTGTCAAATTTAAAAACCTTTAGATATGACCTTCAGGTGCCTCTATTTGCCATAACCATATCTAACCTCCAAGGCCCCCTTAGGAGTTATTTGGCAACAACACGGACCACTTTTTTGGGTGCACATAGCCTGGAGCAATTGTTGTAAAATAGTAAACAAAGTAGATGCCATCCTTATGATTGGACTTAAATTAAGATATTATACCAATAAGATATTTAACACAGAGACAGACATAGTGGTCCTACCACTATCACAATTGGAACTGTCGACATTGATGCAGAATAGCACGCTCTTTCAAACTTTAATGATAAATTTTCCAGGACAGATTGACAATCACCTGCCAGCAGACAGGCTACTCCAGACACTAAAAACCTTAGACTATCCAAAACATGCTTTCCCTGCTAATCAACCTATAGCCATGGCACCATGTGTGTTTACGGATGCCAACAAGTCACTGTTTGGAATAGTGATCAAATCTTTAACAGAAAAAGATAAGATCCATGTAGAACCCCATGCGGGATCAGTACAGTTGGGAGAAATAAAAGCAATAGTCAAGGTTCTACTCCTTAGCCAAGATGGACTTGTAAATCTATTTTCAGACAGCAAATACTCAGTACAGGTAGCAAAGACGATCCCTTTTGCAATCTTTAACCCGACCAGTAAGCCAATTGACCAGATGTTCACAACACTTAAAGAGCTGAGAACAGAAAATACCCATGGTATATCTCACACATAAGATCACATACTGGGTTACCTGGCTTTATTTTCCAAGGCAACAGAAAGGTTGATCATCTTATCTCCTGCAACACGGCTTCCATTGGACACTTAGAACAAGCCCATATTTTACACCAAAAATTTCATATGTCAGCAAGCAACATAAAATTGCTTTTCCCAGAGCTAACAATGAGCCAATGCAAACACCTAGTGCACTCTTGCAAGAATTGTGCACCTCTTGCCCCATTAGGCCCACTGCAATAAGCAGGAGTGAACCCACGAGGCCTTGCTCCTAATAAACTATGGCAAGTGGATGTCACCCACATTAATTCCTTTGGTAAACTTAAGTTTGTCCATGTGGTGGTAGATACTTATTCAAAGGCTGTATTTGCAACAGCCCAATCCAGAGAAAAGGCTAGTAATGTGATAAAGGCAGTTAAATCAGCCATGCTGGTCCTTGGTGTCCCTGGACCATAAAGACTGATAACGGGCCAGCGTATACATCACAGGAATTTACTTCCTTCCTGAAATCTTGGAACATACAGTCTGCTACAGGTATCCCATACAACCCACAGTGACAGGCAATTATTGAAAGAACTCATAGGATGATTAAAGATCTCTTACAAAGGCAAAAAAAAAAATAATCATATACCCTCAGACCCACAGCTTGCTTTGACTGAGGTCCTTTTGACTATCAATTTTCTTACTTTTGATTCCCAAGGGATCAGCCCAGCTTATAAACACTGGGGATCCTTTCCATCCCAGACCCCCGCCCCTATGGTTAGGTGGAAAGACCCCCTAACAGGAGAATGGGAAGGACCATACCCTCTGCTAACCAAAGGTCGAGGATATGCTTGTGTCTTTCCAGAGAATGCGGAACAGCCCATTTGGGTACCTGCCAGAAACATCAAGCCTGCAACTGACAGCCAACCAGAACCAGCTGAACAAGACCAAGACTCCGCCTTGTTAGCAGACGCACCTGCCCTATCATCCTACCCTGAGAAACTGCCCAAAACCATATCTGTTACTGTTGTGTGCCCCACTAGCTCTGGTCAGCCACTCAAATGGCCCACAGCCTGTATGCGCTCATGTCATTCCTGATAACCATTATTCTTCATTCCTACCCTTATCTGAGCAAGCAATCCTGTGGTCTCTTGATTTGAGCGCTGGTTAGTCAATGACGGGTAAGATCCCCTGGGGAGCAACCTAAGACAGGCACAGCTGCGTACAGAGACCACATGGAAACGGGGTCAACAATGGTATGGCCAAGAATCATGCCTCCCGTTGCTCAAAAATAAACGAAAAGGGGGAAATGTAGTGGAATGAGAAGGCCATGCCAAGAAGGCCGCTGGCAAGTGAGCATCAGTTACTCAGGAATGGCTTTGAAACCCACCTGGCAACAGAGCCTGCCTGGCAACAGGCTGTGATTGGATGGCTTTGGAAACTGCCTGGCGACAGGCTGTGATTGGATGGCTTTGAAACTGCCTGGCAACAGGCTGTGATTGGATGGCTTTGAAACTGCCTGGTGACAGGCTGTGATTGGATGGCTTTGGAAACTGCCTGGCAACAGGCTGTGATTGGTTGGGGCATAGACTGCCCCTTGACCAGATTGGCTGGTCTTGGCTATATAAGCTGTTGTACCAACTATAATAAATGAGTCTGCGGGCTGCTCGCCTCAAGCCTGCTTTCACCTGACTCCCGGAGTCTGTGTGGAGACTCCACGCCTCTTGCCCCCACCACGCTGCTCCTCTCAGAAACGAACCCACTGCAACATTGTTGAGAAATCAACGGCAACACTATATAACATCTTGATTGCAGCCAATCAGATTCTCTGCAGCTGAAGTCTCAGTTAAGCTGTGCATGTAGTCCTGTCCTACAGAAACCATGAAACAACAAATCAATGTTGCTTTAATTTAATTGCAATAAATTTCTATGAAGCAATATTATCTACCATCTAAAAATAACATTTTGGGAAGGGAAAAAATATGCCAGTCTTATATGGGTATAGATGCAAACCTGCAAGCAAAATGTTAGTAAACCAAATTCCATGAAGCAAAGAAGAGGAGTAGTGGGACAGAGTTGGGCTTCTGGCAGTAGAATGTTGATATTTCTTTTGAAGATTAGTGTGGTTTCTCACAATATTAAGATGAAAGTGAAAGACCGTATAATCGATTTTCAATGATAGGATAATAACCAATGAAGGAATGACAGATCGATTAGAATTCAGAAGCAAACCCCTACATTTACAGACATTAGATTAGTAAAAAAGTTAGTACTATGGTGCAATGAGGAGAATGCTAGTTGATCTTATTACACAGAAAACTTCCTTGAAGAAAAAGATAGCTGATCTTTAAATTTGTGGAAGATAACACAACAGCTACAAGGTTTAGAGAAATAATTAGCTGTAATACAAAAAGTGATAAATTATAGCTATATTAAAATTAATTATCGGTACTTACCATTCAAATAATGCAAATATGAACCCAGTGTTTTGAAAGAATACAGTCAAAATAGCAGTAAGGAATTCATATTCCAAGCCTACTAATACAAAAGGGAAAACATAAGAATTAACAAAAGACAAATAAATCAGTAGGCTAAGAAAAGGTATTCAACTTCATTAGTAATCAGTGAAATAAAACTATAATCTGATAATACACATACCCATCACAATGGCTAAAATTAAACAACAGACTCTTTTAAGTGTCATAGTGATGCTGATAGAATGCTTCTATGGTTAATCTGGAGTATAAATTTATAAAACTTTTCTGGAAAGAATGTCATTTACTAAAGTTGAAGATATAAAATGCCATATACTCCAGCAATGCATTCCTAGGTTCATATCTTGTATCACATAGATGCAAAATATACATTCATTACAGCCCATTTACTGCAGCAAAAGTCTGAAAAAAGTTCATCAATGGCACCTGCCAATAAATTCTTATATTTCTGCATACTGTGAACTATATAGTTGTAGAAAATAATAAAAAAGGTATATATATATATAGCAATACAAAGCCATACATATGATGCATAAAATAAAAACAATATGCAAGTAGTATATATTTCTTAAAAATGAACTATTTATAGATATATTTCCTCCTGTATGGCTATACTATGAAAACATAAAACTCATTAATAGTATTTGCCTATGGAGAATAAAACTGGTGGTGAAAGACTTTGTGTCTTTGGAGTTTTGTATAATTTGCATATAAAATGTTTTTCAAGAATAATTGTAAAAGAGCTGCAGAAAAGAAAGGAAGTAGTAGCTAATGAAAGTTACATTACCTTGATAATCATAGCACCCTCAGAAATACAGCAACGTAGGCACCAGTCACTAGAAGAGTACAATATTTGAAGTAAGTGAAGTCTTGGAAATTCACAAGTGCCTATGTGATACTTGATAAGAGAAGTTTGAATTTCAATATTGCCACCTAAAACAGCTATTCTTTTATTAATGTATTTGTTAACATAGTTACTCATATGACATAGTGGGATGGAGTGAATTGCAGTAAAAAAAAATTGGAAATTTTTATTAAGATGATCGTACAGTGGCTTTCAATGTGGTAAGCCTGGGCTTCAGCAGAAGTCAACTTGTGAAGAGCCCTGGCAGCTCTGCCAAGAGTTGGATCACTGGAAATGGACCTGCCCTGGAGTCGAAGGATGCCCAGGTCAGAGCCACAGATCTTATTGGCTCTAAGCTGAAAAGCCCTTCACTCAGCCCAACTTCCAAAGTGACCACTGCAGCTGAGGGGATGGCCAAGTAGGGTCAGCAACATTGCAGGCAGAACTGTAAATTTCTTGTTAGAGATGCCACCTGCCTTTACCTGGCCAGCTCTCCTCCCAGGCCAGCCAAGTAGTGAAAGTCAACAGAGTGCCTTCCCCCAGGAGGTTCACACCTCCCTTAGGATATACCCCATGTGAAGAGATAGGTAGGTCTGGGCCTCTTAACTTACAAGGCCTAAAGCCCACCAGATTATTATCAAGCCCCTTCTATCAGGTTCTATTTGCCTCTCAATCAGAAAACTTAATTGTAGCTTAGACAGCACCTTTCTTAGCTCCTCTAATAATGACTCTGTCCTTTGTTCTAGACCCTGTCTAGCGTACTTGGGCCTAATTCCTTTGTAATCATAACCTCTACTCTACCACCAATGGCTCTACTCCCAACCTGTGTGTACTGATGGGTCCTCTTCCCCACTTAATGCTGTATAATTGTTCAAACCTGGTAAATGCCACTCTTAGGATCATTGGTTACTATCCTCACTCTGTCTTTTATGACCTTGTCTAAATATGATCAGAGTTGGCAAACTTGGAAGGCTTCCATAGCCTTGGCAACTCATGACGTGAGCCTAGGGTGATTACTGGCGCCATAAACTAGAGTGTCAATTTGTTGGGTCAACAACAGGAGCCACTGTGCACTTGCTCCTCATGTCGGATCTCTGTCCTTAATGTGCTGTACATTGTGATTTAATGCTATAACTAGTACTCAAACAGTATGTTTCACTTTGTGTTTCTATGTGGGTGCAAACAGTTGAAATCTTTATACTAAATTGATCTTCTGTATATAAAGAGAATTGAAAATGAATCTTGATGCAAATGGAAGGGGAGAGGGAGCGGGAGAGGGGAGGGTTGCGGGTGGGAGGGAAGTTATGGGAGGGGGAAGCCATTGTAATCCATAAGCTGTACACTGGAAATCTATATTCATTAAATAAAAGTTAAAAAAAATAAAAGTCTAGATTTCTGGGGTGGGTATTGTGGCACAATGCATTGAGTGACTTCTTAGGATGCCCTCTTCCCATTTCACATGCCTGGGATCAAGTCCCACCTCTTGCTTCTGATCCAAATTCCTTCTAATGTGCACCCTAGGAGGCAGAAGATTATGACACAATTAGTGGGGTCCCTGATACCCATATTGAAGACCCAGATGGAGTTCCAGCTACTGGCTTCAGCCTGGCCCAGCCCTAAATATTGTTAGCATTTGAGGAGTGAACCAGCTGATGGAAGATCTCTCTCACTCTCCCTTTCAAGTAAAGAAAATAAGTAAACTTAAAATAACTATTTAAAAATCTAGATTTCTGATGTACACTGGGAGGAATGATGATGACTCTTGAGCAGCCATGAGAAATGTGGTTTTCTTTTTTTAAAGATTTATTTTATTTATATGACAGGCAGAGTTACAGAGAGGGGTAGAGACAGAGAGAGAGGTCTTCCATCCTCTGGTTCACTCCCCAGATGGCTGCAATGGCCAGAGCTGTGCTGATCCAAAGCCAGGAGCCAGGAGCCTCCTCCTGGTCTCCCACGTGGGTGCAGGGGTCCAAGGACTCGGACCATATTCCACTGCTTTCCCAGGCCATAGCTGAGAGCTGGATCAGAAGAGGAGCAGGCGGGACTAGAACCGTTGCCTATATGGGATGCTGGTGCTTCAGGCCAGGGCATTAACCCGCTGAGCTAAGAAATGTGGTTTTCAAAATGAATGTGACATTCCATTTAAAGGATTTGGTGGAAAAGCAGTGCTTTTAAATTTAGTTTCAGTTTAAAGAACTTATTTCCATTTTTGGAAGATATGAAAATTGCAACTCTTTCATCTAAGTTCATATATAATAATTTACTGTCAACAATTACTGTAAGATTAATATTTGTCATGAGTATTCCCCTGATAATTGAACATATTATGAATTTTGGAAAAATAAATTGCATTTTATGTGTGTTAGGGACACTTTCAATTTAAGGACAATCTTTCATTTGTCATTTCAGTTTATTAAGCTTGCTTAATTAAATTTGGCATAGTGGAGATAAGATTGCCCAGTACCTACATTGTTAACCACTACCCAAATCAATTACAAGAAAAAAAAATGTTACAAATGGTTGAATTTATCAGTTTATTCCACAAAATTGATTAGTTGGCCATTTAAAGACAGAATCTGGATGTGAAAAACCATAGTACGGTATACAAGAATATGTAGGCTATGGGCTTAGAAACTTACACAGTGGAACTGAGAAAGGAATATACCTCTTCTGTTAAAATGTAACAATCTATTTAGCCACCAATGTTCACAGCAAGTGAAGAATGCAAGGGTATATATTTCCCAAAGAGCAGGAAGTGAAATCTATGGATGTTTAGCCAAATCTACTTAGCACCAAATATTTATCTCTTTACCAAGCAATGATACTACATGTATATACTCATACAGTGATACGACTTAGTGTCAGCATTTCAACTTTCTTATCAACATGCCTACAGCTTTGGACTGTGCTCAAGAGCTTTTTTTTTTTCTGAATAATAAATAGTTTATCGGCCGGCGCCACAGCTCAATAGGCTAATCCTCCGCCTGCAGCATTGGCACCCTGGGTTCTAGTCTCGGCTGGGGCGCCAGTTCTGTCCCTGTTCTCCTCTTCCTGTCCAGCTCTCTGCTGTGGCCCGGGAAGGCAGTGGAGGATGGCCCAAGTCCTTGGGCCCTGCACCCACGTGGGAGACCAGGAGGAAGCACCTGGCTCCTGGCTTCGGATCAGCACAGTGTGCCGGACTCAGTGCGCCAGCCGCAGCATCCATTGGAGGGTGAAGCAACGGTAAAGGAAGACCTTTCTCTCTGTCTCTCTCTCTCTCACTGTCCACTCAGCCGGTCAAAAAATAATAAATAATAAATAAATAGTTTATTACTAAGTACATGGTTTCAATGGCAATAACAAATTCATTTGAAAAGGATACAATATAAAATCAAAGAATAAATGCTTGTTAATCATCAGAAAATCTGTGGCTATTAGGGCTGTTGTGTAGAAAGCCAAAATCACTCAAAGGCCAAATCTTAAAGAATACTCATCGTCTTATTAATCCATATGAAATAGTTCCACAGTACCTGGAATCTTTAGAATTCTGTATATTATCACCTTCTAACCAAACATGACTTGTTAGTAGATAACTATGGCTTTTAAAGAAATCCTATTAACTAGTGGTGAGGATTTTGTCTCCTTCCAAACCCTTTACTCACAAATATTTGATCTTGGGTCACCCAGACTCTTTGAAATCACAATGTCACTTCTGTGGATAGCATAGAAACGTTGACTAAGATTTTCTGCAAAGGCAATATCTGAATTTTGAATTATAGATTCCATTGATGATGCCGAAAACATAACACCACCAATGTATTCAAAAGCACAATGAGCTATACAGCCATGCTGAACTGTATAGCCAATAATTCGAAAGGTTTTTTACAGAACACCTCAAAGCTGTTCTACATAGTTCTATGTAGACTCTGCCACCATAAGCCAGAGGTCTGATTTAAACTATATGCAGTTTGTTTAGAGTTGTAGCAGGGCTTCCAGAAAAATAATCTAAAGTATATCTCAAAGAATACGTAATTGATCCATGGTTTCAGGATTCCTGGGCACAGCAAAACTCTGCCCTCCTTACTGCTCAAGACCTTTAAGACAATGCAAGCATTGTCATAAATTGTTCTTTGGTATTTTTGACCTAATTTTTAGAAAGTATTTGAAAATCTCAGGTGTCTGAATGCAAACTTCATCCTGACAGTTCATTAATAGCTCTAAAAAAGTTAAATATATGAGCTGCTGCAAATTGAAGCTGATAAACTATTTACTTAATGGATACATAGTCTGGGTGCCATAGTAGTATGAGGAAAATAAAGCAACTGTCAATTTTACATGCTCATTTCTTCTTATTTTTGTTAAGAAAATTTATTTTTGTTAAGGAAAGTTGTTAAGGACTCAAATTTCCCCTTGAATTCACCTGACCAAAAATAAAGGAAGATAAAATAAAGGAAAATTGAAAACACTGTTGTGGTTAGGCCTAATTCAAAAAATTAGGTTGCTTCTTTTGAATATGGAGTCTGGTATTAGTTAAATGCTTTATACATATTCTGAAATTTAAAACAAAGAACAGTAAATTAATATTTACTACCATTTGAGAAATAAAAAATTAACAGAAAAAAAGCTCAACAACTTGTTTAAGGTCACAAAGCTAGTAAGCAGTATGTGCAACTTCAAAGGCTACCTTTTTTCAATCTCTTTCACAGCAGTTGAAACCTGGTTTATTAGGCACATATCTCATCAATATCACTAACCGAATGACCTTGCAAAAGCAGGGAACATCTTAATGCCTCAAGGATAATCAAGGATAATAGTAAGAACTACCTTGTGGACATTCTGGAGAATAAATGAGCTGATAGTTGCACAGTCCTTAGAAGAGTGGTCAGGTATAATAAACCCAGATAAATCTTTAGTATTATGTTAGCATCATTATTGTTATTATTATTATTAATTGATTAATTAGGGGGATGAAAATGAATTATCCTATTTTTCTTTTCTGAAAAATTTAATTTAACCACTCCTCCTTGGTAATCCATTATAGTTGGGGAATAAAATCTTCTGGTAAATCCACTATTCTGTTTAACAGAATTTTCTTCTTATGCAGATAATTACTTATCACATAATTTTAAGTCACTACCTATACTATACAATAAGCTAATATCGAGGAAATAATATTATTTAATTGAAACAGGAAATAATACTGTCTGGGGCTTTCATATCATAAATTATAAATGTACTTGCCATTGGTATTTCAGTAGTGAAATATAATATAGGAGTGTAATGTGATACAGGACAGAAAATAAAGAATACTCTCAATGAATAAACTCACTTTGATGCTTTGAGTTTAGTCAAGGGACCTTTTTGAAAGCTGGTTGTCAAATCAAGTATTATATTTGCTGAGAGAGGGAAAATTAAATGACGATTTTCCTTGTGAAATCTACAAAATGCCATGGATGTGGGCAAATTTCCAGAGACTAAAGGCCTTCCACACAGGGGACAGTGTGTTCTTCAGTTTTCTCTGCTTTGACTTGGCATCACGTCTAATTCAGTTTTCATTTCAAAAAAGAATCTCTTTCTAGCTAGTCTCCTATTGAGCAAATGAGAAAGGTTGTACACTAGGGTATATTAAGTTCCCATTTATTAAGTATTGCTTAAATTGTCTCTGTGATACAGAAACAAATAGCTGTTTTGCAGGATTAATGTACAAGTCACTTCAATTAAAAGAAATCATTAAGATGCGAGTTCCATTTTCTACAGAAGTCTGAATAGCACTTTAAACAAATAGTCTATTTTCCCAAAGATTTGCATGAGGATTTAGTTATGTTACTTCATTTAAAATTAATAGAGTTTAGACACCAGGACTTGCACTTAGAAAAAGATGAAGAGACTAAATTCGATTACCCTCCCATTTGCACAAAAGACAAGAGGAAACAAAAGAAAAAACCATTACAACACTTATGACACTGAGGTAACTAGAATTCTCAGGACAGAGCAATAATTCAGAGAAATCTCATAGAGACAGAACATCAGAAATCAAGATAGTCATCCTTGAGAATTTATCAGAATATTGATTGGTGCATGATTGTAAGGAAGCTACCTGAAGGCAGAGGTAGAACCAACTGAGGGAATTAGAGAGGGCAACTGTTAGCAAACACACAGAGAAGGAATAGTGTTTATTCTAATTAGAATGGAAAGCCCCTGAGAATTTCCACAGCTCCCCACCCTGCCCAGTGTAAACAGTTCTCCAGTTCTCTGATACCAGCAGAGCGTCCTAGAGTTCAATTCAAATCTAACATTATCTGAACAACACTCAGAGCTCACACATTAAAAGCTGAGTCCCCCAAGACTGCTTCATTTGAGATGCCAGCTGCAAATTGCATGCAGACTCCCCACATTTATGTCCAGTAGATTATAATTTTTGGAGTTCATCTGAACTCAGGTTGAATAATTCACTACAATGACTCACAAAGTATCAGTAAAGTGTTTTACTTAATACGAGTTGAATATAAAGTCTACAACTTGGGAAGAGCAAATGGAAGAGTCACATAGGTCGAAGTATGGGTTGTAGGGGTTGTCACAGAGCAACCATCCATGCCACCTCTGGGTGCACCACTCTTCCAGCACCTTGTGTGTTCCCCAACCAGGAAGCCTTCTCCACTCCATCAGTTAGGGATTTAATAAGGCTGCTTCACAGAGTCACGATTGATTAATTCACTGCTCAGTGGTGACTGACTCAATCTCTAGTCCATTTTCTTTCCTGGATGTTTGGAAGTGGACATTATGTTTCCAATATTCTTTTTTTTTGAAGGTAGAGTTATACAGTGAGAGAGAGAGAAACAGAAAGAAAGGTCTTCCTTCCGTTGGTTCACCCCCAAATGGCTGCTATGGCCGGCGCTGCACCAATCTGAAGCCAGGAGCCAGGTGCTTCCTCCTGGTCTCCCATGCAGGTGCAGGGCCCAAGGACTTGGGCCATCCTCCACTGCACTCCCGGGCCACAGCAGAGAGCTGGACTGGAAGAGGAGCAACCGGGACAGAACCGGTGCCCGACCGGGACTAGAGCCCGGGGTGCCAATGTCGCAGGTGGAGGATTAGACTAGTGAGCCGCAGCTCCAGTCATGTTTCCAATATTCTAACCGATGGTTTGGTCTTTTTTGGCAATCAGTTTCCATTCCCAAGCTCTGGCTAACCCCTACCATGAAGCAATCTAGAAGACCACCAGGAGTCATCACCTTAGAAAAAAAGAGGCTCTTATCACTCGAATTTCTCAGGTGACTCCAAAGATTTTAGCACTTTTGTGTCTGTAACCAGGGATAAAGACCAAATATCTTTCTTAAATACCATAACCTCATAATTCATGGGACACTGGGTGGAGAACACAAAAGAGTCTTGCCTCAATATTACTATTAACTGAATGTACAATCTCTGGACATGTCTAAGTAATCCCCAAAGCAAGAACACAAGGCGTAAAGTTATTTCTAAATAGTATAAATATGTCCTATAACAAAGTGCAGGAATACTTATGAGAAACAATAAAATATGCAACATATTAGTAATAATTTTAATACTTGGCAAACAATCAAAACTAATATGCATGAAGAGAAGCATGAAAATATAACACATAATGAAAAAATAAATCAAATGATCACAATCAACCCACAACTGACACACAGTGATGTTGGAATTAACAGACAAGAATTTCAGAACATTTATTATAATTTATTCCATATGTTTAGGAAGTCCACAATTGAAAATATTTTTGGAAAACCTCAGTATTCTAGAGATGAAAATTATAATGTCTGAGATTTGAAAAAAATACAAAGGAGATAGATAGGTCTGGGCCTCTGAATTTACAAGGCCTAAAGCCCACCAGATTATTATCAAGCCCCTTCTATCAGGTTCTATTTGCCTCTCAATCAGAAAAATTACTTGTAGCTTAGACAGCACCTTTCTTAGCTCCTCTAATAATGACTCTGTCCTTTGTTCTAGGCCCTGTCTAGCGTACTTGGGCCTCATTCCTTTGTAATCATAACCTCTACTCTACCACCAATGGCTCTACTCCCAACCTGTGTGTACTGATGGTCCTCTTCCCCACTTAATGCTGTATAATTGTTGAAACCTGGTAAATGCCACTCTTAGGATCATTGGTTACTATCCTCACTCTGTCTTTTATGACCTTGTCTAAATATGATCAGAGTCAGTGAACTTGGAAAGCTTCCATAGCCTTGGCAACTCATGACGACAGCCTAGGGTGGTTACTGGCGCCATAAACTAGAGTGTCAATTTGTTGGGTCAACAACAGGAGCCACTGTGCACTTGCTCCTCATGTGGGATCTCTGTCCTTAATGTGCTGTACATTGTGATTTAATGCTATAACTAGTACTCAAACAGTATGTTTCACTTTGTGTTTCTATGTGGGTGCAAACTGTTGAAATCTTTATACTAAATTGATCTTCTGTATATAAAGAGAATTGAAAATGAATCTTGATGCAAATGGAAGGGGAGAGGGAGCGGGAGAGGGGAGGGTTGCGGGTGGGAGGGAAGTTATGGGAGGGGAAGCCATTGTAATCCATAAGCTGTACACTGGAAATTTATATTCATTGAATAAAAGTTAAAAAAAAAAGATAAAAAAAAGAAAAAAATACAAAGGACGGAATTATTGGGCTTTGCGATTTTTTTTTTTTTACCAACAAGCTTTGGCAGGTTTTATTAAAGAAAAAAATTGCATGATTCACTTTTCACCAGTCTGTTCTGGCATGCTTCTAATAATATCAGAATCGCCTGGATCAATGATAGAAAGCATGCATACTCTGCAGTATTTTCCACAAGCTGTGCCCAGTTCAATATTATTGCCACTGTAGTGATGGACACCAGTTTTGGCCAACATGGCTTAATACTCATTTCAGATTTCCTCAGGGCCGGGCAGTTGTTGGCGAGGATGACCAGATTCGCCTTGCCTTGTCTGATCATCTTCAGAGACTGCTTGTACCCCAGCACGTATTTTCCGCTCTTCATCACAAGCTGGAGCCTAGAGTTGATCGACTCCAGCAATGTTTTCGTCTTCTTGGCGGCCACCATCTTCCTGCCTTAGGTGCGGGACGGCCTCCAACCAAGTACAGCCGCAAAGATGGCCGGGGAGCGAGAAAAGCGGGCTTTGCCATATTGAAAAGGGAAATCTAAGTTAAAAATTAAACATATAACAACACACTGAAATAAAAAAGAGAGAACACAAAATATAAGAAATAAGTGAATAGAGCATCTGTGTATCATTGGACCACTTCAAGTAAACTAAGACATATTTAGTTAGAGATTGAGGGAGGGGGATTAAAAAGTCATTTGAAGAGATAAAGACTTGGCAGGCACCGCGGCTCAATAGGCTAATCCTCCATCTGTGGCTCCAGCACAGTGGGTTCTAGTCCGGGTCAGGGCACCAGATTCTGTCCCAGTTGCTCCTCTTCCTGTCCAGCTCTCTGCTGTGGCCCGGGAGTGCAGTAGAGAATGGCCCAAGTCCTTGGGCCCTGCACCTGCGTGGGAGACCAGGAGGAAGCACCTGGCTCCTGGCTTCAGATTGGCACAGTGCGCCAGCTGTAGCAGCCATTTGGGGGTGAACCAACGGAAAAAGGAAGACCTTTCTCTCTGTCTCTCTCTCTCTCTCTCTCACTGTCCACTCTGCCTGTCCAAAAAAAAAAAAAGATAAAGACAAGATTCTCCAAAACCCACAAATCAAAAAACTCAAGTATTACTCAAGTATCACTCACATAATATGAAGAAAATCACACCAAAACACAGCTTAATAAATTGGCTCAAACCAGTGTACAGAAGAAATTTAGAAGCAGAAGGAAAAATGAAAAATACAACATAGTCCAGCTGGTACTAGAGGACTTAGCTAATGAAATCAGAAAATAAGAATAAATAAACTGCATGAATAAGAAGCAATAAAAAAGATTTTTTGGTTCACAGTTGCAAGGATTTTGACTATAGAATTCCAAAATAACTACAACAGCTAGATCTTGCCAGTATAATATTTTTCTAAGTGTGAATATGGATTTTTTTAATATTTATTTTATTTATTTGAAAGACAGAGAGGGGTAGAGCCAGAGAGAGAGAGAGGTCTTCCATTCCACTGGTTCACTCCCTAAATGACTGCTACTGCCAGAGCTGAGCTGATCCAGGAGATTCTTCCAGGTTTCCCACTTGGGTGCAGGGGCCCAAGGACTTGGACCATCTTCTACTGCTTTCCCAGGCCATAGCAGAGAGCTGAATCGGAAGAGGAGCAGCGGGACACAAACTAGCATCCATATGGGATGCTGGAGCTGCAGGCTGGGGCTTTAATACGCAGCACAACAGCACTGGCCACAGAGATGGAATTTTTATGCTTCATACTGGGTCAGCTTTCCAGAACCCTTTACTCTATCGATAATTATTTTTTCATGAATATGCAAAAGAAATTCAGTAGAGAGAAGCTAAATAGTCTTTTCCACCAAAGTACTACAAAAATTGAATATGTAGTTGTAATTTTCCTTTCCACTCTATTTGAAAACAAGCATAAAATGGATATAGACTTAACTAGAAAACCTAGAAAGTAGTAGAAAGAATATGTGAACTAAATTTCTGTAATCTTGGGTGAGGCAGAGATTTCTTAGATATAGCACGAATAATTCAATCTATAAAAGAAAATGTAAACAACATCTTGAAATTTGGTTTTCCAAGAGGCATTACATAATATCAAGGGAAGTCACTGATTTGGATAAAGCATTTGCAAATATTATTTCTGAAAAAAAACTCTTATACCCAAGATACATTTTTAAGAAAATGAATCTGCAATAAATAAATGAGTTAAGTATTTTAATATATGAAATGGTTTACCAAAGGAGATATAACATATAAACAGATAACCATTCTAAGCTATCATGGAAAAGGAAATTAAATGCACATCGATATATGGTTACAAATGAATTACAATAATTAAAAGACTGATTATACTAAGTGATTCTGAGGATGTGGAGCAATTATATAACCCATATATTGTACAAATATAAAATCACCCAGTCACATTGGAATACAGTTTTGTGCTTTCTTAAAATAGTTAAACATTCATCTACCATTTGATAGAGGCTCTTCATTTCCAGATATTTAACCTTGAGTAAAGAAAGTACATTCTTACAACTTTTTGTACATGAATGTTCATGGTATCTTTACTTAAAACAGAAAATCTAGAAATCATCCAAACACCAATCCATAAGTGCATGGATAAGTAAAATGTGGTTTATGCATACAATGAAATAATAATACAAAGCAGTAAAAATAAGAAAATATTGATACTTGCAAAATGGATGAGTCTCAAAATACTTGTGCTCAGAATTGATTCCAGTTATAAATTACAGAAAATGCAAAGTAATTTATATGGGAGCACAAAACCAGTGCTAATTTGGGGAGAGGAAGAAAGGATGGCATAAAGAAATTGCAAATGTGTATAAAGAAATTTGGAGTAGAGATGTGTTTATTAGTTGACTACATTGCTGGTTCCATGGCAGTATATCTTATGTCAAAATTTACTTTTTGCATTTTAAATATGTGATTTTTATTATATGCCATTTATGTTAGTCAAAAATGATCAGATATAATTAACAGTGTTCCAAAGTCAAAAAGCAGGCACATTAGCAGGAAGTTGGATCAGAAACGGAGCACCTTGGAAGTCAACTGGCAACAATATGAGACACCAGCATTGGCAGGTGGTAGTTTAATCCACTAAGCCACAATGCCAGATAATGATGTTCTCATTATCTATGGTATAATATATATATATATATATATATATTATACATGTATATATATGCAAAGTTGAAATTACAGGCTTCCTATGTTATGTTATTTTTATTTTACTTTTTTTTAAGATTTATTTATTTTAAATACAGTTACAGAGAGAGAGAGAGAGAGAGATCTTCCATCTGTTGGTTCACTCCCCAAATGAGTGCAATGACAAGGACTGAGCCAAACTGGAACCAGGAGTCAGGAGCTTCATTTGGGTCACCCACATGAGTGCAGGGCCCAATCTCCTGGGACATCCTCTACTGCTTTGCCAGGCACATTAGCAGGAAGTTGGATCAGAAATGGAGCACCCTGGACATCAACTGGCAACAATATGAGATACCAGCTTTGGCAGGTGGTAGCTTAATCCACTATGCCACAATGCCAGCCTGAAGGTTTTCTATTTTAGAAGGTTCCAACTTTGAACTGGGGACATGTACCTACATACTTTCAGTGCCACCACACAGAGCTATGTGAATTAACCACTGCACAGTGTTTTTCTATCTAATTTTCATGGATTTTCTCTTTGATTTTATGCCAACTTTCCATGCTACTTATTACATCTACCCTGTACTTATGTTTTACTGCATATTTAAAAATTTTTGTAATTGTCTTTTTATGTAGCAAAGTCTTAAATACAGCCATGTCCATATTATAATATGTATTGTGTATTTTTTTAGCCATTTACTATGCAGTGAGTAAGTTGCAAAGTATTCAACTGCTGAGTGTGAACCAAATTACCTCCACATATTGTCCATTCTTACTTGGAGGGCTGTAGAAGCATCCTGTTGAAACCTCAAGTATATTGACCTAGAGATAATGAAATATAAGAGGGTATAAGTCTACTTACTTTGTGGTAAGGTTTCAATTTTGAATTCTTTCATTCTAAAATTACTGGAAAATCTGGGACAGGGAAGCACAGTAGGGGGTAAAAGGTATAAAGTATTTTAACTCAATCTCAATGATCCTCTGCAAATATATCTATACTCTTTGAGGCTGCAGTTAACTGTAAGATTGCAAAGTAGCCTTGTGTACAAAACATTTCCTTATGATGAGTTTTTCAAAAACTTTGTGGAAAATTAATACTGTAAAAAATGCATAGATTTCAAAATTTTTGCATCAAAATAGACCTATCATTTAATTACATTTTCCATAATCTTTCTGAAGCACTTTTATATTAAAATGCTTATTGAACGTAGAAATGTGTAAAGCCATACAGATACATGCCAACTAACCAAGCATCTCCCATGAAGAATCTTTTTGATATAACCATAATGTTATAAGGAAAATTCTAGAAGATAACTGTATACATATAGCATACAGGGATAATATGAAAAAGACAGTAAAAATATGGATGTTAAGAAATAATTTTTCATGTAAGATACCTGATCAAATTTCAGCATGAAAGTTGAAAGCAAAAGTTAGAAAAATTATTTTACCAGAATTGGTTTCCTTATTTCCTGAATATTCTTTACTAATGGGTGCTTCTCCCAAGTACAACAATTTGATTGAATGGACGGAACTGGAGACTGTTTCAGGCGCTCAAACATATGTCCATCCAGCTGTGAAGGAGATTTCCCAGCAATACCAATGAACTCTTCATTGGCAATTAAAAATGTTCAATTACAGAGAAAATTAAGCAAGATAAACAAAACAATAAAATTTGTATTTCATAGGAGTTCTCAGTTTAATATTCCAGTATCCGACAAAGCACACCAACATTTTTAAGACGATCAAAAGAGACAATCTTGACATTCTTTTAAAAATATTCATTTGAAGGGCAAGGAGAGTGAGAGAGAGAGAGAGAGAATATCTTCTATTCACTAGTTCACTTTTGAAATACCCGCTACAGACAGAATTGGGGCCAGCTGAAACTAGGAGACAGGAACTCCCACATGGGTGCCAGAAACCCGATTACTTGGGTCATTATCTGCTGCCTCCCAGGCACATTATCAGGAAGCTGGATCAAAAGCAGAGGAGCCAGGACTGGCTCCCAGGCTCTCAGGTATGGGATGCAGGTGTCCAAAGTGGTGGCTTAGCCTGCTGAACCACAACCTTCGCCCACATCTTGACTTATTTTTGTGTGTTGTGTGGCACAGGGCCCCAGATGGCTCTTGACTTCTTATTTAATGACAGACTATGAGCTTCTCATTTCAAATTGCATATTATAATAATACTTATTTCAAATGACTAAGAAAAACATAACCTAGCTACTGCAACTGTCAATACCTGAGACACATTCAATCCTAAATAAATGATAAAAATGTTTAATTACTATAATCCATGCTAATATCATAAGCTCATACCTTCCCATACAACAAAACTAGCAATCAACCATTACCTGAAATCCATTTATCTAATCTACCCCTCATCTTATTGATATCCTTTTTACTTACTTTAAAAAGGTAAATCCAGGGGCAGGGGCTGTGTCCCAGCCGGTAAAAACTGCATACAGTGCTGGCATCCCATATTTGCATCAGTTCGAGTCCCGGCAGCTCCTCTTCCAATCCACCTCTCTGCTATGGCCTGGGAAAGCAGGAGAAGATGGTCCAAGTCCTTGGACTCCTGCACCCACATGGGAGACCTGGGAGAATCTCCTGGCTCCTGGCTTCAGATCGGCCTAGCTCCACCCATAGTGGCCATTTAAAGAGTGAACCAGCGTGTTGATGATTTCTCTCTCTCTCTCTCTCTGCCTCTGCCTCTCTGTAACTCTGACTTTCTAATAAATAAACAAATCTTAAAAAAGGTAGACTCCATGGCTATTTTTTTATTCCTTTCTATTCCTGTGTTCCCTTTCCCTGCTCTTCCCTCAACTTAATTAATCAAAACAAACTCAACTGCACATCAGCACTTATACAACTGAATGTGAATGGGGAGAAACAATTATATAAACTGGTCTCCACACCAGTTTGACTAAAAACCTCAAATGGCCCATTAACACAATTACAATTACACAATTACAACATCCTATTTTCCTAGATAACTAATTCATAACCCCACCCCCCTCAAATCTCAATGTATCTTCCCCAGCTTTCACTCCTGGTTGGTGCATTTTCCATGAAATTTTTGAAATCCTCTCATATGTATTCTTACATATTGCTGTTATTAATGCAAATTGGTGCAAAGTCCTATGAAGGAAAATTCGGCAATAAACAGCAAAATGCAAATGCAGTTAGCCCTTAAGATGAAAGTGTGGGGCATGAGCCTGGCCAGGCCAGGCCCGGCCAGGCCCGGCCCGGCCCGGGTGCCCCCGCCCGAGCTGGAGCCAAGTAAGATGGCGCCCAGAGGAAGTAAGATGGGCGGAATCCAAAGTTGTTTACCACTAAAACTAATTGGCTGCGCAACAACAAGGGAGGTAACAAAACTAGTAACAAGTGTATAGACATAGGGCTAGTCCTATAGAAATCCCCCCATAAGGTGATTTTTTAAGTGATTGGTTGGTCCTTAGCCCTGCCCCAATGACTCTGCAGTTTTGTGTCATAAAAGGTACTATTATGCAGAAGGTGACTGAGTCCTTGCTAGACTTGGCTCCCCGCTGCGTCTGATTGTCTCCGGGACCAGGAGGCTGGGGAACGGGCGAGCGGCGCGCTTACCTTTCCTCGGACCCAGTCCATCCTTGTACGGGTGGACTAAGACCCAACAGAAAGGAATTCAGAAATTCTGCCCCAATTTACTTCAGCAAAAAAGGTTATAATAAATGACATGAATGGACAAATTGTTTGCAACACTATTGCTAATTTATAAAACATAGGGATAACACAAATGTTCACAAAATAAATTTTAATAAACTCATCAAATGAAATAACCTGAAACTATAAAAAGGCATACCAAGACTTTTCTCTGAAGGGAGGAGAGAACTTCCACTTTGCTTATGGTCTTGTCTGAATATTGATGGAGTTTGTGGATTCAAAAGACTTCCATAGCCTGTGCAGCTCATGTCAAGAGCCTCGGGTGATCAACTAGGAGTGTTAATTGTTAAATCAACAACAGAAGTCACTGTGCACTAACTCCCCACGCAGGTCTTCTGCCCTCATAGAGTTATATTGTAATTATGTCTAAGTGCTCACAAAAGATGTATCATTCTTGGGTACTCATTTAATGTTAATTAAGTTTCTATAAAAAAGAAATGAAATTAACTTCAAGATGCAATGACTTTGTACAGCCCTTGTCTAGAATGTTGAGGAATAGTTTTTTTTTTTCCATGCAAATTGTTAAACTCTTAGTATACATTGGTCTTCTGTATATAAACTTAGTCGAAAACGGATCTTAGTCGAGAATGAGACTGGGAATGGGAGAAGGAGGAAGAAAGGTGGGGGTGTGGGTAGGAGGGAGGATATGGTGGGAAGAATCACTATATTCCTAAAGTTGAACTTACGAAATGCATGAAGATTGTATTCCTTAAATAAAAGCTTTCTTTGAGAGGAAAAAGGCATACCAAGAAGATATCCAGATGTTACTATGGAATGATATTTATGATATAATCAGTGAAAAATGCAAATGTAAAAAAACAAAATAATTGTGGTGAACATTTTATGTAATAGTTGAGATACAGAATGGAATGCCTGCATCCTGTATTCAGGTGACTGGGTTTGAGTTCTGGCTCCACTACCAATTCCTGCATCCTGCTGATGCACACTCTTGGAGACAGCAGGTCATGGCTCAAGTACTTGTGTCCATGCAATCCACCTGAGAGTCCTGACCTGAATTCCCAGGTCACAGCTTTGCTTTGGTCCAGTCATTTGTTGCAGGAATTGGAAGTGAACCAGTGGCTAGTCAATGTCTGTTTGATTACCTTGCTGCCTTTAAAATAAAGAAAATAAATACAATTTAAAAATTAATACGATGATTAGCTAACTACCTAAAATTGTTTTCCAGAGAAATTAAAAACAAAGTTAATTAAAAAACATGTTTGCTTTTACTCTGGAACCTTATGAATGGTTTCTATATTTGTTTTTTTTTTAACTTTTATTTAATAAATATAAATTTTGACTTGATCAGCCCTTGTCCTGACGGTTGAGGAACAATTTAAAACTTTATCCCTTTTAGTATGTTTTTTTTTGTTTTACTTAATACTATTGGTTGAACTCTTTAATTAACACACAATTATTCTTAGGTGTTTAAATTTAAATGAAAGGTGATCCCCGTTAAATCTAAATTTAACTGAAAAGTGATCCCCATTAAATATTAGAGTGGAAATAAGAGAGGGAGGAGATGTACATTTCAGCGCATGCTCAATCAGAATTGTCCCAAATGGTAGAGTTAGAAACGTGCCAGGGGATTCCAATACAATCCCATCAAGATGGCATGTACCAATGCCATCTCACTAGTCCAAGTGATCAACTTCAGTTCACAACTGATCACACTGATAGGTCTAAGAGTCAAAGGGATCACATAAACAGGACTAGTGTCTGAAAATACTAACTGATAGAATTAAAAAGGAGAGAACCATCCAACATTGGAAGCAGAATACACAGCAGACTCATAGAAAGGCAGATATCCTAAACAGCTCTCTGGCCTCAGAATCAGCCCTTAAGGCATTCGGATTTGGCTCAAGAGCCCATGAGAGTATTTTAGGCTTGGAAAGCCAAGACACTCTGGCAAAAAACAAAAAAAGACCTAAATGAAAGATCTCTGTGAGTGAAATCCCAATGGATAGAACAGGCCATCAAAGAAAGAGGTACCATTCTCTGAAGGGAGGAGAGAAGTTCCACTTTGACTATGACCTTGTCTAAATAAGATCGGAGTTGGCAAACCCAAAAGGCTTCCATAGCCTTGGCAATTCATGACAAGAGCCTAGGGTGATTACTGATGCCATAAACAAGAGTGTCAATTGTTAAGTCAACAATAGGAGTCACTGTGCACTTATTCCCCATGAGGGATCTCTGTCCTTAATGTGTTGTACAATGTGAATTAATACTATAACTAGTACTCAAACAGCACTTTAGAGTTTGTGTTTTTATGTGGGTGCAAACTGTTGGAATCTTTACTTAATATATACTAAATTGATCTCCTGTATATAAAGATAACTGAAAATGAATCTTGATGTGAATGGAATGGGAGAGGGAGCAGGGGATGGGAAGGTTACGGGTGGGAGGGAAGTTATGGGGGGTAAAAGGCACTGTAATCCAAAAGCTGTACTATGGAAATTTATGTTTGTTAAATAAAAGTTAAAAAAAGAAAAATAAATGAGTCCGATTGAGCATGTGCCAAACTGTACATCTCCCTCTTTTACTCCCACTCTTATATTTAACATGGATCAATTTTCAGTTAAATGTAAACACTTAAGAATACGTGTGTGATGCCAGCGCCGCGGCTCACTAGGCTAATCCTCCGCCTTGTGGCACCGGCACACCGGGTTCTAGTCCTGGTCGGGGTACCGATCCTGTCCCGGTTGCCCCTCTTCCAGGCCAGCTCTCTGCTGTGGCCAGGCAGTGCAGTGGAGGATGGCCCAAGACCTTGGGCCCTGCACCCCATGGGAGACCAGGATAAGCACCTGGCTCCTGCCATCAGATCAGCGCGGTGCGCTGGCCGCAGCACGCCTACCGCGGTGGCCATTGGAGAGTGCACCAACGGCAAAAGGAAGACCTTTTTCTCTGTCTCTCTCTCACTGTCCACTCTGCCTCACAAAAAAAAAAATTAAAAAATAAAAAAAAAGAATACGTGTGTGTTAATTAAAGAGTGATAGTGACAAAAAACCACAATGAAATGAAGAACTCAATAGATCAAATGGCAAACACATTAGAGAGCCTTAAAAACAGAATGGGCAAAGCAGAAGAGAGAATATCAGACTTAGAAGACAGAGAACAGGAAAGGAAACAGGCAAACCAAAGAAAAGAAGAAGAAATTAGAAATCTAAAAAATATTGTCGGGAATCTACAGGATACTATTAAAAAACCTAATATTCGGGTTGCAGGAGTTCCTGAAGGCATGGAGAGGAAGAAAGGATTAGAAGGCATTTTCAGTGAGATACTAGCAGAAAATTTCCCAGGTTTGGAGAAGGACAGAGGCATCTTAGTACAGGAAGCTTATAGAACCCCTAATAAACATGACCAAAAGAGATCCTCACCACGACACATTGTAATCAAACTCACCACAGTGAAACATAAAGAAAAGATTCTAAAAGGTGCAAGAGAGAAACGTCAGATTACTCTCAGAGGATCTCCAATTAGACTCACAGCAGACTTCTCATCAGAAACCCTACAAGCTAGAAGGGAATGGCGAGATATAGCCCAGGTACTAAGAGAGAAAAACTGCCAGCCCAGAATATTATATCCTGCAAAGCTCTCATTTGTGAATGAAGGTGAAATTAAGACTTTTCATAGCAAACAGACACTGAAGGAATTTGTTGCCACTCATCCTGCCCTGCAAAAGATGCTTAAAGATGTGTTACACACAGAAACGCAGAAACATGGTCACCAATATGAAAGAAGGTAAAGGAAGGAAACCTCACAGCAAAAGATCACAGGAAGCTCAATTTCTCTTTGACATAGAATTAAACTCTGATGCTCTATTAAAGCAATGTGTTAAAGTAATCTAAAAACAAAAAGCAATTCAAATCAATTGGCAATCTCCAAAAAGAGTTAAAGATTTTAAAATTTATTATTAAAATTGCTATATTGGTCTATTATGCTATGTTATATGTGTGTACATATTGTATGTCCACCTGGGAAAATTTTATTAAGAGTTTTATTTTAAATGGCTTATAGATAAGATTGTCCATAAATTTAAGCTGCTAAAATCAATCAAAGATACATTTTAATTTGTGTGACCTGAATCTGTGTATCATATGTTTTAAACTTGTTGGTAGAAAGAAACTAAAAACATTTTATATGGTTGTGCTTAAGTTTACTGGTTAAACAAACTACACCATGTTAGATATTGAAGAGGTGTTTTCAAATACATGATTCTTTAAATTTATAGAAGGCATTGGACCTTCTGGTAAATGTTTTCTTAAGTTGTTATCTAATGGTTGAAACTGTTTGCTAAGTATTCATGTGATATTGCTATTGTCAGCAAGCGATCTAGGACTTGCTCCCTCATTTCTCTATTCTAAGCCCAACTTATTCTTTCATTTCTCTATTCTCTTCAAGGTAGGAAACTAATTCTATTATGAAGGAATCTGTAGGATGCACAATTTAATCTTTAGACCTTATAAAAGAGATGGCTAACATTTTTCTGTAATAGCATAGCCAAAATAAGAACTTAAATAATAATCTTATAGCTAGATTCACTTCGCCATCAGCGAAGTATACAGTAAGTAGAAAAAACCTCCCTTTCAGACCAAAGGGAAAGAAAGTTTTAAAGTGAGAATATAATTTTCCACATGGGCATTGTCTACCTTAGAAAAACTACTACAGAACATGCCTGTGACTATAGACTTGTAGTTCAGGCCACCGAAGATTAGAGATGGGATACGGGCACTCCCTTGAAACAATAGTATTAAGTAGAACAAAAAATACTAAAAGGGATAAAGTAGTAAGTTGTTCCTCGGCAGTCAGGACATGGGCTAATCAAGTCATTGTTTCTCATAGTGTCCATTTCACTTCAAAAGGTTTCCTTTTAGGTGCTCGGCTAGTTGTCACTGATCAGGGAGAACATATGATATTTGTCCCTTTGGAACTGGCTTAATTCACTCAGCATGATGTTTTCCAGATTCCTCCATTTTGTCGCAAATGGCCAGATTTCATTTTTTGTTTGTTTGTTTGTTTTTACTGCTGTATAGTATCTATTGAGTACATATTCCATAATTTCTTTATCGAGTATACTGTTGATGGCATTCAGGTTGATTCCAGATGTTAGCTATTGTGAATTGAGCTGCAATAAATATTGAAGTGCAGAGAGCTCTTTTATTTGCCAATTTAATTTCCTTTGGGTAAATTCCAAGGAGTGAAATGGCTGGGTGTGTGGTAGGGTTATATTCAGGTTTCTGAGGAATCTCCAAACTGACTTCCATAGTGGCTTTAGCAGTTTGCATTCCCACCAACAGGGGGTTAGTGTCCCTTTTCCCCACAGCCTCGCCAGCATCTATTTTTGGTAGATTTCTGTATGTGAGCCATTCTAACAGGGGTGATGTGAAACCTCATTTTGGGCCACTGAGGCAGCTCAATAGTCTAATCCTCTGCCTGCTGCACTGGCATTTTGGGTTCTAGTCCCAGTTGGGGCACCAGATTCTGTCCCAGTTGCTCCTCTTCCAGTCAAGCTCTCTGCTTTGTCCCAGGAGTGCAGTGGAGGATGGGCCAGGTTCTTGGGCCCTGCACCTGCATGGGAGACCAGGAGAAGCACCTGACTCCTGGCTTTGGATCACCGTGATGCGTTGGCCACAGCACGCAGGCCACAGCAGCCATTGCGGGGTGAACCAACGGAAAAAGAAAACCTTTCTCTCTGTCTCTCTCCCTCACTGTCCACTCTGCCTGTGCAAAAAAAAAAAAAATTGGAAACTTCATTGTGGTTTTCATTTGCATTTCCCTGATTGCTAGTGATCTTGAGCATTTTTTCATGTGTCTGTTGGCCATTTGGATTTCCTCTTTTGAAAAATGTCTGTTGAGGTCCTTGGCCCATCTCTTAAGTGGGTTGTTTGTTTTGTTGTTGTGGAATTTCTTGATCTCTTTGTAGATTCTGGTTATTAATTCATTATCTGTTGCGTAGTTTGCAAATGTTTTTTCCCATTCTGTCGGTTGCCTCTTCACTTTCCTGACTGTTTCTTTTGCAGTACAGAAACTTCTCAATTTGATGCAATCCCAAATGTTAATTTTGGCTTTGACTGCCTGTGCCTCCAGGGTCTTTTCCAAGAAGTCTTTGCCTGTGCCTATATCTTGCAGGGTTTCTCCAATGTTCTCTAATAATTTCATGGTGTCACATCATAGCTTTAGATCTTTAATCTATGTTGAGTGGAGTTTTCTGTAAGGTGAAAGATAGGGGTCTTGCTTTATGCTTCTGCACATGGAAATCCAGTTTTCCCAGCACCATTTATTGAATAGCCTGTCCTTGCTCCAGGAATTGGTTTTAGATGCTTGATCAAATATATGTCGACTGTAGAAGTTTGGGTTGATTTCTGGTGTTTCTATTCTGTTCCATTGATCTATTCTTCTGTTTCTGCACCGGTAGCATGCTGTTTTGATTACAACTGCCCTTTAGTATGTCCTGAAATCTTGTAATGTGATGCCTCTGGATTTGTTTTGTTGTAAAAGATTGCTTTAGCTATTTGAGGTTTCCTGTGTCTCATATGAATTTCAGCATCATTTTTTTCCAGATCTAAGAAGAATGTCTTTGGTATTTTGATTGGTATTGCATTGAGTCTGCAGATTGCTTTTGGGAGAATGGACATTTTGATGATATTGATTCTTCCAATCCATGAGCATGGAAGATTTTCCATTTTTTGGTATCCTCTTCTATTTCTTTCTTTACGGTTTTGTAGTTCTCATCATAGAGATCTTTGATGTCCTTGGTTAAGTTTATTCCAAGGTATTTGATGGTTTTTGTCGCTATTCTGAATGGGATTGATCTTAGCAGCATTTTCTCAGCCATGGCATTGCCTGTGTATACAAGGGCTGTTGATTTTTGTGCATTGATTTTATATCCCGCTACATTGTCAAACTCTTCTATGAGTTCCAATAGTCTCTTAGTAGTGTTCTTTGGATTCCCAAAATAAAGAATCACATCATCTGTAAAGAGGGATAATTTGAGTTCTTCCTTCCCAATTTGTATCCTTTAATTTCTTTTTCTTGCCTAATAGCTCTGGCTAAAACTTCCAAAACTATATTGAATAGCAGTGGTGAGAGTGGGCATCCCTGCCGGGATCTCAGTGGAAATGCTTCCAACTTTTCCCCATTCAACAGGATGCTGGCCATGGGTTTTTCATAAATTGTTTTGATTTTAGTGAGTAATGTTCCTTCTGTACCCAATTTGCTTAGATTTTTCATCATGAAAATGTGTTGTGTTTTATGGAATGCTTTCTCTGCGTCTATTGAGAGAATCATATGGTTTTTGTTCTGCAGTTTGTTAATGTAGCATATCACATTGATTGATTTGTGCACATTGAACCATCCCTTCATAGCAGTGATAAATCCCACTTGGTCTAGGTAGATGATCTTTCTGATGTGTTGCTGCATTATATTGGCCAGAATTTTATTGAGGATTTTTGCGTCTATGTTCCTCAGGGATATTGGTCTGTAATTCTCTTTCAATGCTGTATAATTTTCAGACTTAGGGATTAAGGTGAGGCTGGCTTCACAGAAATAGTTTGGGAGGATTCCCTCTTTTTTGATTGTTCCAAATAGTTTGAGAAGAATTGGAGTTAGTTGTTCTTTTAATGTCTGTTGGAAGTCAGCAGTGAATCCATCCAATCCTGGGCTTTTCTTTCTTGGGAATAACTTTACTACTGATACAATTTCTGTCTCAGTTGTGGGTCTGTTTAGGTTTTCTATGTTTTCATGGCTCAATTTAGGTTTTGCCGGTGTCCTGAAATCTATCCATTTCTGATAGATTTCCGTGTTTGCTGACATACAACTCTTTGTAGTAGTTTCTGATGATTCCTTTTATTTATGTGGTTTCTGTTGTTACATTCCCTTTTTCATTTCTGATTTTATTGATTTGGGTCTTTTCTTTTTGTAGTTAGTTGGGCCAGTGGTGGGTCGATTGTGTTTATTTTTTCAAAAAAACAGCTCTTTTTATGGCTGCTATTTTGTAAAGTTTTTTTCTAATTCAATTCTGTTGATTTCTTCTCTGATATTAATTTTTTCTCTTACCCTACTAGGTTTGGTTATGGTTTACTGCAGTTTTTCTAGATCCTTGATCTGCATTGAAAATTCATTTATTTGGTGCCTTTCCAATTTCTTGAGGTAGGCACCTATTGATATAAACTTTACTCTCAACACTGCTTTTGCTGTGTCCCATAAGTTTTGATATGTTGTGTTGTTATACTCATTTAATTCCAGAAAGTTTTTAATTTCTCTTTTGATTTCTTCTATGACCCAGTGTTCATTCAGGAGTATGTTTTTCAGTATCCATGTGTTTATGCATGCCCTAGGCATTCCTGAGTTGCTAATTTCCAGCTTCATTGCACTGTTGTCTGAGAAGATGCATGGTATGATTTCGATTATTTTGAATTTGCTGAGACTTGCTTTATGGCCTAGTATGTGGTCAATCCTAGAGTAGGTTCCATTTACTGCTGAGAAGAAAGTAAATTCTTTAGATGTAGGATTGAAAGTTCTGTAGATATCTGTTAGATCCATTTGGGCTATAGTGTTGATTAAATCTGCTGTTTCCTTGTTGATCTTCTGTCCAAATGATCTATTTCTTAAAGTGGTGAATTGAAGTCCCACAATACTATTTTATTGGAGTCTAAGTCTCCCTTTAAGTCCCTTAGCATATCTTTTAAATAAACCAGTGCCCTGTAATTAGGTGCATATACATTTAAAATAGTTACATCTTTCTGTTGAATTGATCCCTTAGTCATTATATAGTGCCCCTCTTTGTATCTCTTAGCAGTTTTTGTGTTAAAGTTTATTTTGTCTGATATTAAGGTGGCTATGCCAGCTCTTTTTTGGTTTCTGTTGGCATGGAATATCTTTTTCCAACCTTTCACTTTCAGTCTGCATGCATGTTTGTTGGAAAGATGTGTTTCTTGGAAGCAGCAAATAGATATGTTTTTTTTTTTTTTCCTTAATCCATTCAGCCAGTCTGTGTTTTTTAACTGGAGACTTGAGGCCATTAATGTTCAGTGTGACTATTGATAAGTAGTAACTTTGCCCTGCCATTTTCCCAAAGGTATTTCTAATATATGCTTTGAGCTTTCTGTGATCATTTACTGGGAGGTTTTCTTCCTTTATCTTCTTTCATACTGATGGACGTGTCTCTGTGTTTCTGTGTATAACACATCTTTAAGCATCTTCTGCAGGACTAGATGAGTGGTGACAAGTTCTTTCTTTTTCTGTTTGCTATGAAAGGTCTTTATTTCACCTTCATTCACAAATGAGAGCTTTGCAGGATGTAATATTCTGGGCTGGCAGTTTTTCTCTCTTAGTACCTGGGCTATATCTTGTCATTCCCTCCTAGCCTGTAGGGTTTCTGATGAGAAGTCTGTTGTGTGTCTAATTGAAGATCCTCTGAGAGTAATCTGACATTTCTCTCTTGCACATTTTAGAATCTTTTCTTTATGTTTCACTGTGGTGAGTTTGATTACAACATGTCGTGGTGAGGATCTCTTTTGGTCATGTTTATTAGGGGTTCTATGTGCTTCCTATACTTGGATGTCTCTGTCCTTCTCCAAAACCAGGAAATTTTCTGCTACTAACTCACTAAAAGGCCTTCTAATCCTTTCTCTCCATGCCTCCAGGAAGTCCTAGAACCCAAATGTTGGGTTTTTAAAATAATATCCTGTAGATTCCTAACAATATTTTTTAGATTTCTAATTTCCTCTTCTTTTCTTTGGTTTGAATGTAAACTTTCCTATGCTCTGTCTTCTAAGTCCAATATTCTCTCTTCTGCTTCACTGATTCTGTTTTTAAGGCTCTAAATTGTGTTTGTCATTTATTCCATTGAATTCTTCATTTTGATTTCTCTTCAATATTTCAATTTCATGTTCTACTAAATCCCTCATTTCATTTTGATTCCTCCTTAAGATTTCATTTTCACATGAGAGATTTTCTATCCTGTCCAGTATGGATTTCTGTAGTTCAAGAATTTGTGTTTGATAACTTCTTAATGTTCTTATCATAAATGTTTTTGAAATCTGTGTCTTACATTTCTTCTATCTCATCATCTTCATAATCTTGTATTGGAGTGCCATGTGCATTTGGGGGTGTCATAATGTCTTCCTTGTTCTTGTTTCCTTGTTTTTTTGTGGTTGTTGTTTGGCATTGTGTAGATATTCCTTGGTTTCTTCTTTTTCTATTTTTTTTTCTCACTGTGGTGGCTTTTCTTGTTAGACTATGACTCCGGATTAAGTAGACCGTCTCTTTTGGTGAATCTCTAGAGGCTTGTGGTGGTTTCGGCCAGAGAACTCTGTTTAGTTCTTCAGGGTTAAGGGTGTGCAAAAATGACACACCCAGGTTTGGCATGGTAAATGTTCCCTCTCTCTTTCTCTCTCTCTCTCTCTTTTTTTTTTTCACAAAGGAAGTCATTCTGCTCAGCTGAACTCTTCTCCTTTATGGCAAACAGTGCTTGATCCCTAGCCCCAGTGGGTAGAATATGCATCTGCTCGGTTCCAAGGACCACACAAAGGATCTGTGCAGTCCTCAGTGTAAGCTCAGATTCCCCTGCACTGTCTCCCACCAGGTTGCCGATGTTACCGAGTTTGTGGCATCTCCCACTGAAAGCACTCACTTCTCAGGCACACCATGAGTTCTCCTATCACCCTCACTTTTTTTTCACAGTCCCAATTCATAAGATCCACACATTCACTACATATTAACCTCCTGTTATTTCTCCTGACCAAAATCAGGTTTTTGTGCTTGGCTGAGGGCGGGTGCAGCCCTGAGCTGGTGCAGCTGTTATGTATGTCCAAAATGGCACCTGTTGTATTGTTTTCCCCACCTTTGTAAGGTGAGTGGAGAGAGAGAATCATGTCTGGTCCCCCCCCCCTTTTTTTCTCTCCTCTAGTTAACCTGGTGAACTTAAGCCTTGTTCCCTCTAGGCACTTCCTGCCGCTTTTCTGCCAGTGTCTCAGGCTACTGCAGTTTTGCCTCATCTCCCTTTCCAGCGCTGGTGTGTAGACTCAGAAGCTGGGGTCCTGAGCCATGGGCACCCATGTTCCACTAGTTCCGGAAGAGTTTCCTCTGCAGTTTTTCCTCTTCCCTGAGACTACAGTATCTCACTTTTGTTAAACTATCTTTTCCTGGACTATCAGTGCACTGCCTCCCTATTCTGCCATTTGGAGCACCCAAATGGTTTCTATATTTGAAAGCACAAAGAAATCTGAGAAAAAAAAAAACAGTAAGACTTAAGAATTAAAAACATAGTGTAATTATATATCAAAGTGTTTGCATAACAATATATATAGAATAAGTATTTAGCATGATGAAGATGTGCTTCTTTCCTGTATGTTCTGCTGACTTTTAGCCTGAATATGACAAGGAAATCTTAACTGACATGTTGTAACTTTGTCATTTATGTATGTATCACTGCTGTTATTTGGATATGTTACCAATATACTGTGAAATAAATTAATGGTTATTTACATTTATATAATAATGAATAAGGTAAGAAGTAAACTCCTGTTATATGACTTTTTTTAACTTTTATTTAATGAACATAGATTTCCAATGTACAGTTTATGGATTACAGTGGCTTCCCCCTCCCATAACTTCCCTCCCACCCGCAACCCTCCCCTCTCCCGCTCCTTCTCCCCTTCCATTCACATCAAGATTCATTTCCAATTCTCTTTATATACAATTTAGTATATATTAAGATTTCAACAGTTTGCACCCACATAGAAACACAAAGTGAAACATACTATTTAAGTACTAGTTATAGCATTAAATCACAAAGTACAGCACATTAAGGACAGAGATCCCACATGAGGAGTAAGTGCACAGTGACTCCTGTTGTTGACCCAACAAATTGACACTCTAGTTTATGGCGCCAGTAACCACCCTAGGCTGTCGTCATGAGTTGCCAAGGCTATGGAAGCCTTCCAAGTTCACTGACTCTGATCATATTTAGACAAGGTCATAAAAGACAGGGTGAGGATAGTAACCAATTATCATAAGAGTGGCATTAAGCAGGTCTGAGCAATTATACAGCATTAAGTGGGGAAGAGGACCCATCAGTACACACAGGTTGGGAGTAGAGCCATTGGTGGTAGAGTAGAGGTTTTGATTACAAAGGAATGAGGCCCAAGTGCACTAGACAGGGTCTAGAACAAAGGACAGAGTCATTATTAGAGGAGCTAAGAAAGGTGCTGTCTAAGCTACAATTAAGTTTTCTGATTGAGAGGCAAATAGAACCTGACAGAAGGGGCTTGATAATAATCTGGTGGGCTTTAGGCCTTGTAAGTTAAGAGGCCCAGACCTACCTATCTCTTCACATGGGGTACATCCTAAGGGAGGTGTGAACCTCCTAGGGGAAGGCACTCTGTTGACTTTCACTACTTGGCTGGCCTGGGAGGAGAGCTGGCCAGGTAAAGGCAGGTGGCATCTCTAACAAGAAATTTACAGTTCTGCCTGCAATGTTGCTGACCCTACTTGGCTGTCCCCTCAGCTGCAGTGGTCACTTTGGAAATTGGGCTGAGTAAAGGGCTTTTCAGCTTAGAGCCAATAAGATCTGTGGCTCTGACCTGGGCATCCTTCGACTCCAGGGCAGGTCCATTTCCAGTGATCCAACTCTTGGCAGAGCTGCCAGGGCTCTTCACAAGTTGACTTCTGCTGAAACCAAGTCTTACCAAGGATGGTTAGTTTCCTTTAGTAAGAAAGGGTAGTTAGAATTCTTATTCTGAGAGCCAACATTGTGGCACAATGAATTAATCTGTCACTTGTGACTCCAGCCTCCTGTATTAGAGAGCTAGTTTGAGTTCCTGTTACTCTGTTTCCTATCTAGCTTCCTGTTAATGCTCCTGGGATGGTAGCAGAAGATAGTCCAAGTACTTACGATCCTGCCATATGTTGGAGACCAGGATGGAGTTCCTGGGTCCTGACTTTGTTTTGGCCCAGACTCAGCTTTTGTGGCCCTTTAGGGAGGGAAACTGTGGATTGAAGTTTTCTATCTATTTATCTATCTCTCCCTACCTCTCATTTTATCACTCTTTCAAGGATATGAAAGTAAATTTTTAAAAAAATTGTAGAAGAGATGAACTGAGATATCACAATTCATAGTATTAAAAGATGAATGTCCAAGAAGAAAAATAAGAAAAAAAAAACTTTATGGAATATTCTGGGTAAGTAAACTAATGTTATCTAGAGTTTCTTGCAAATTAAAAAAAATTGTTAATTTTTCTGCTATTGTTTTAAAAGTCATTTTGCTACCATCTGCTTAAAGTATTTCAATGGTTCATGCTACTCTTCAAATAATATCTAGGGGCTGGTTCTGTGGCAGAACAGATAAAACAGATACCTGCAGTGCTGGCATCCCATATGGGCACCAGTTTGATTCCCTGTTGCTCCATTCTGATCCAGCTCTCTGTTATGGCCTGGGAAAGCAGTAGAAGATGGCCCAAGTACTTGGGCCTCTGCACCTGCGTGGGCAACACAGAAGAAGCTCCTGGCTCTGGATCAGTGCAGCTCCAGCCATTGCAGCCAATTGGAGAGTGAACCAGCAGATAGAAGTCTTCTCTCTCTCTCTCTCTCTCACTCTCTCTCTCTGCCTGTCCTTCTCTCCTGTGTAACTATGACTTTCAAATAAATAAAAATATTTAAAATAAATAAATAAATAGATAAATATTATCTAACTCCCTAATGATACAAATCATGATTATAATAGCAAATAAATTTCCAGTTATCATGAGTAGAATTTCATATGATACTATTTAATCATCACATCTCTATGATACAGGCATTATTACTCTCATTTTTATGGATGAGAAAACTGTTCTATCAAAATTAAAGTGCTCACACAAATAATTTATGAATTTATAAATTGTTGCACTTCCACTTGAATCTGAATAACTTTGTCTCAAATTCAGTACAGGTAAAACAACAGAACATCCATGTTGTGAAGAAATGGCAAAGGAGAAAAATAGTTTGGTCATTTCTATTTTATATCCTTATTTACATTTGACACATCAAATTTTACCATCTGCCTCTGCCTCTACTACGTCTAACCTCAAACTCATTATTTGTCTAATTCACACATTTCATGATAGTCGTGTGTGGTCACATAGTCTTTTTTTTAAGATTTGTTTTATTTATTTGAAAGAATTACAGAGAGAGGTAGAGATGGAGAGATGTCAATCTTCCATCCACTGGTTCACTCCCCAAGAGGCTGCAATGGCCTTAGCTGAGCTGATCCACAGCCAGGAGCCAGGAGCTTTTTTCTGGGCCTCCCACAGGGATTCAGTGGCCAAGCACTTGGGCCATCCTCTGCTGCATTCCAAGGTGCATTATCAGAGAGCTGGATCAAAAGTGTAGCAGCCAGCGCCCATAAGAGATGCTGGCACCACAGGTCCTTTTGCCCAACACCACCCCTGGTGACATAGTCTTTTAAAGCAGGTGTACTCTCAATAGAATTTGAGACTGAATATAGAAGGAAATTTTTAAATTCTTAATCTTAAATAGTAATATATATTAGCTGTCGGCACTGTGGCACAGTGAGGTAAAGCCCTGGCCTGAAGCGCCGTCATCCTATATGGGTGCTGGTTCTAGGCCCGGCTGCTCCTCTTCCAATCCAGCTCTCAGCTATGGCCTGGGATAGCAGTAGAAGATGTCCCAAGTCCTTGGGCCTTTGCACAAATGTGGGAGACCTGGAGGAAGCTCTTAGCTCCTGGCTTCAGATTGGCACAGCTCCAGCCATTGCAGCCATCTGTGGAATGTACCAGCAGATGGAATACTTCTCTCTCTGTCTCTACTTCTCTCTATAACTCTGTTTTTCCAATAAATAAAAAATAAATCCTTAAAAAATAGTAATATGTATTAGTATAATGTATATATATATATATATATAGATAGATATTTATATATAATTGAAAGACAATTTGTTCCAATCTTAAAGCTAGTTAGAAAAGTACAGAAAGTTATTTGAATAAGTAAAAAATGAAGAATTCACCTGTGGAAAATTAAAAGATGTTGTATATTAACAGATGTAGTTGTAAGTAAAAGTTTTGTAAATAGATAATCCTCTTTATCAGGGCTCTTTTAACTGGGATCCAAACACCTCTCAAGAGGCCCAGGGATGCATTCCAGGTAGTACACAATCTTTTCTTCCTCAGAAATATAGATAAAAAATAACAGGATCACTGAAAATGTTTGTGCTTTTGCCAAAAATAAGAATAAATATATTTCTTAACCCAATTCAGTTTTAAAATGTAATTCATGCTAATTATTTTTACAGTAGTAATTACACCCGCCAAGATATTACACACTTTGGGGTACCACATTATTGCGAAGGCTTTAGCAAAGTCAACATGATTTGTGCACTCAAGAAAAACTTGGAAGTAGTTCCAAACTCAAATGTTATGATACGTTTTTGAAGTAGGTCATCAAGGAATTGGCACCTTCACTGTTCTCATCTACTATGTAACTAGATAAAACCATGGACATCTCTCAATGTAGCCAACAGCTTGATTTTGTTTATGATGTGCATACTGATACCTTCAAAAAGAGAAATCATATTTTGTGAGTCCCTTTTGGATACTACACTGATTGTCGATATTTGGAAATGGTAAAAAGTTGCTTTGCCAAACAAATATTTGTCTGGAACAAAAAAGCTTCATACTCTTTGCACAGATGGAATTTCTACAATGACTGGCAATGCATCTGTTTCTGCTACTTTAGTGAAAAAAGGAATCTCCTTATGTCATAGTCACACACTGCTTTTTACAGAGACAAGCACTGGCAACAGAATTTTACAACAAGCCTGAATGAAGTTTTGTCAAAAGTCATAAATGTTATGAATAAAATCAGATGTAGATCTCTGAATCACCTCATTTTAATTTTGTTCTCAAAATATGAAAATAGGATATTATGTTCTACTTTAACACATGGAAGTTCAATGGCTCTCAAGATCAGTTTTACAGTGCTGGTTCAAACTACAGGCATAGGTTTCACATTTTCTTAAAAAAAATCACCCTTGGGTCATTTTGAAAGAAAGGATTTTATTTATTGGTATTTTCACCTAACAAATATTTATTGCCTTATGAATCAGGTAAACTTACAAATGTTTGAGGTAACAATTATGTATGCATCTGAAAAATTCCAAGCTTTCTTGGCTAAGCTGCCTACAAAGAGTAAGAGAATACAAAGTGAAATTTTAGCAAATATTAAATATTGGGAGGTTTGTTTTTCTACATTGATAAAATTAAAGATAAATTACGAATTCAGTCTTTTCTTCTGATACAAACTGTTATCAAAGACACTGAAATAGCTAAAGATGAACTTACTGATGTTAGAATGAAAAAAAACTTACTATAATTGCAGCTGAACTCGAAAAGTCTTGGACAATCCTAGTATTCATTGTGAGAAAGCAATCACAGTATTTTAAAGGAAACTATGGAAGCTTTAATTTCTTATCCAATACAACATCTTTGCAAATAGATATTTTCTGCTTTAGTAACCACCAGAGTAAAAATTAAAGCTAGAATCAAAATTCAGGATGTCAAAGATAATGTGAATTGCCTTATTCAAACTAAACCACAACTACCTTCTTACCAAAATGTTAAAAAGGTAATTATAGTTTGCCTATATGTATATTACTTTGTTATTGATACATTAACAAACATGCTCATTACTATGTAATACATTTCATTTTTAAATTTGGTAAGTAATTCAAAATAATCTTCTTTAAAATTCTATTTTTATTATGCATAAATACGGTAGTCTGTGGAGTTCATATATTTTTCCTGATTACCATGGTTTGAAAATGTTTATGAACCCTTATCCTATATTCTGGATACTTCCTGTTTTCTATAGTCTAATTTTAAAAATTCTAATCTTCACCTGATATATACCCTACCAATTTAAGATCCAGTTAGAGTATTCTGGACACTGACCAAAGATGTACATCAATGTCTGCATTAAGAATGCAGATTTTTCCAGCTGTAGTTAGATGCATGTACAGGAAATAATGAGATACATATGTATGCTTATTTATAAAATATTTTCATGCCACAATTTATCCTCAACATCATTTGACAATAGGTGTTGACTAGAGAACATAGGCATTGTTGTATTTTTGTAGTCCTTTAGGGAGTTTTATAATTATTGTTTTGTCTCCATCCTGTTAGTTCCTTTCCAAATGAGTCTTGTGGCTTGACCTTGAAAACAAATCTTAATCTTATGTCCCCAGGTTTATTCTAATTGCTGTTGTTCCTCCTGGACTGCAACACACTAACCTGTCACTCATCAAGTCCATTTGTCTGTGAACTGACTTAATTAAACATCTCAAATCCAATTTACTTGATCCTTCTACCATTAAAGGGGAAAAAATTCCCTAACTGTCACTAAAAATGAGATTGGTTGAAAAAAACAACGAAAAGAAATGAGAAGAAATTTTTATAAAAGGTTTTCTTAAGTAGTACAGTGACATTGCTATCTATTGCTAAAAATAAGATATGCAGAATGCAAAGCAAAGGCAGTAATTTAAAAAGCCATATAAAACAACTTCCTGTTTTCTGTTTGTTAGGTTGAAAGAAAAATGAGAGGAAATGGGGAGTCTTGCTTCTTTCTCTCAACTTTAATCATGCCTATGAGAAAAATCTTAAAACCTCAACCATAGCTCTCTTTGTCTAGCACACCAAACTTGCAATTGATCATTTCATTTCTGACAAAATGCCTTTCTCCTTTCAATCCCTCTGCTCAATTTAAACTCTACTTGAGTCTTTTGTCCTCCTTAACCTTATTCCCAGAGCAGTCATCAAAGTGTAGTCTTCGAATAGAAGCTGCAACATTGTCTAGAAACTCTTAGAAATGCAAAGCTTGGGTCCCACCTTGGTCTTACCAATGCAAAAAGGTCTTGGGATAGAGTCCTGTGTTCTCTGGTTTAGCAATCAGTGTTTTAACTAGGTGATTCTAATGCATGCTGCAGTTGAAGAACCACTGCTAGATAAATGAAACCCTGCTTTAACTTTGGAGTTGTATCATTCAAAACATTCAGGACCTGTGTGACCTTTTGCAGGTTTTATAATTGCTCTGTTTCAAAATTAACTATCAATCTAAATAACCTCACAACACAGAACATTTGAGAGCCTTGAAGGCTGTCAAATCTTTGTTTCCTTACTTCTCTGCATCCCAGTTTCCTCAGAAATGTGTATAATAATGATAATGCCACGAATCTCCAAAAGTTGTGGGGATTAATACATTCTGCCCTTGATACTATACTAATACTGCAATTTATAGCACTGTGTAACACAAATTAAACAGAAAATATTATTTGTTACTGTATAATTAATAGATGTTGACTACAAAATTACTAATTCAAGTGATTTTCTTGAAGCATAAGTTTTCTTAAATACAATATTGTACCTAGATTTTCCAGGCCTATCCACTTTGTTTTCCCTTTTTTTTTTAATTTATTCAATATCTGTTTAAGAAGTGTACTTTGCTTCCTTTAGTCTATTGATTTGAAAATTTCCTACTTGAGTTTTAAGAAAATATGATTACCTTTGAAATCATATATTTATAATTGCTACATGGTATCTTTGGTTTTTTTTTTTTTTTGGTTTGTTTTTTGTTTTTTGTTTTTTGACAGGCAGAGTGGACAGTGAGAGAGAGAGAGAGACAGAGAGAAAGGTCTTCCTTTTCCGTTGGTTCACCCCCTGATGGCCGCTGTGGCTGGTGCTGATCCGAAGCCAGGAGCCAAGTGCTTCTCCTGGTCTCCCATGCGGGTGCAGGGCCCAAGCACTTGGGCCATCCTCCACTGCACTCCCTGGCCACAGCAGAGAGCTGGACTGGAAGAGGGGCAACTGGGACAGAATCCGGTGCCCCGACCGGGACTAGAACCCGGGGTGCCAGTGCAGCAGGCAGAGGATTAGCCTAGTGAGCCGTGGCGCTGGACACTACCTGGTATCTTAAAATGGTCAATCAATTTTGATTTTTACTCTTGTGTCTTCATGGCACAATCACTGATTATGTTGAACTCATTAGGAACTATTTGTATATAGATGTAAAATATGATTTTCCAGGATCATTTTGTCACTTTTCATTAATGAACTACTCTTACACAGGGCTCAAGGCAATTAATATAGCTTAGAAAATTGAAGTTATAATAATAGCTCATTCCCTTTCTGATGTGATCCAAAGAACATAAATTCAGATTTTCTGCAGTATGTAGGGATTTCTACAATACTTGACAGTTTTTTTTTTTCTTATTGTCAAATACTTCAATATTTCTTTAAAAAAAATCTTCTCATTATTCATCCACAGTTTTTCCAAAGCCTTGCTTAGAGTTGTGATAGCAATTTGATTAATGTGACATGTTGAGAAAGTTGACTGGTTAGATTTCAGGTTATAATGTAATATAAATTGAAGAAATATAAGCTGTGAGTTTCTTGGGAAATACAGTTAAAAAAAAGCACTGGCCACAAAATCAAAAAGCACATAAGCCCTGACTGCAAAATATTTATAAACTTGAATAAATCTTTAGTCTTTTTTCAAAACTTCTTATCTGTAAAATGGGTTGATGTAAGGATGAGAAGATATAAAATGATTATAAAAACTGTATAAATGCATCATTTGGTGGGAGATGTTTCTCACCCTACATTAAATATGTTCATGTGTTTTTGTTAAATAAATCTATGAACACAAACATATTTACCTCAAAATTGCTGTCAAAATGGCCTGTCAGAAGAGATTCTAAATTAAATTACTAATTGAGGCACTTTCATTTTTTGATACTATAAAATTAAAACAGAAAGAAAAATCATGGAAGTGTATGCAATGATATATACATCTTTTCCTTAAAGAATCATGATGTATATATCTAATCATACATAATAACTGATACGTTTTCACTGTTGATTTGAATATATGACAGTAAACACATAGAGCAATAATATACGATGGTTGAAAACTTTAGGTGAATCATAATTTTTAAAGTGTTTTAGAGTTTTTTGTAATTATCTTCAAATATAGATATTCAAATTATATGCAATGCTATACTTATACTTGAATGCCTCAAATTCAGGGTAAAATCTGGTGAATAAGAAAATAGATGGGAATGTAAAGAAATCTGTCCTCACCTTAGATGCACACACACAAACTAAGCAAAACAGAGATGTGACTAATAAGAAATTAGCTGGACTTCTATAAAGAAAAATCTTCAGGGTTGCAAAATAGTTTGAATATATATGGCGAAATAAAAGTTATATATGGCTAGGAAGCATCAGTTGCCTAATGTCAGCTCTCTCTGAATTAATGAAATCTACCTAATCCATTTAGCTGTCCATACCTAGAAGTAAAACATGATCACAGGATCTTTTGTCATAGGTAATAGTTGGAATTGCAGCAGTCAAGTGGATACCCAGCCATTTTTCATGAGATCTATAGATATTTTGTGCCCAACATATAGTAAATAAAAAATATTTAGGTTCAGAGAACTTTATCATCATGGTAATTCCATAGTTAAAAATTAGGATTGTCAGAAATGCCCAATGATACAATATGCTTAGATACAATAGCTTTTATCTCTAAGAACATTACATATCTTTGAAAATATTAGTCTACATGATAAAATTTTGACATGGTAGAGTTGATAATACTGAGAATTTATACTTTTGTAGAGATTTTTTAAAGATTTATTTTATTTATTTGAAAGAGATACAGGGAGAGGTAGAGACACACAGACAGGGGTCTTCCATCCCCTGGTTCACTCCCCAAATGGACACCATGGCCAGAGCTGAGCGGATCTGAAGCCAGGAGCCAGGAGTTTCTTCTAGGTCTCTCACTTGCACACAGGGGTCTAGGGACTTGGGCCATCCTCTGCTGCTTTCCCAGGCAGGGAGCTGGTTTGAAAGTGGAGGAGGGGCTGGCGCTGTGGCACAGCAGGTTAATGCCCTGGCCTGAAGTGCTGTCATCCCATATGGGTGCCAGTTCTTGTCCTGGTTGCTCCACTTCCCATCCAGCTCTCTGCTATGGCCTGAGAAAGCACTGGAGGATGGCCCAGATCCTTGGGCCCCTGCACTCATGTGGGAGACCCAGAAGCAGCTCCTGGCTCCTGGTTTCTGATCCACGCTGCTCTCGCCTTTGAGGCCAAAGGGGGAGTGAACCATCGGATGGAAGAACTCCCATCTCTGTCTCTCTTCTCTCTGTATAACTCTGATTTTCAAATAAATAAATCAATCTTTAAAAAACAACGGAAGTGGGGTATTAGGGATGGAAGTGGTGCCTATATGGGATGCTGGCTCTGCAGAATGGAGCTTTAACCTGCTGAGCCATACCGTTAGCTCCAAGTTCTCTAGAGTTTTCATGAGCCTGGCATTTTCAGAATGTGTTAACTTATTTCATGGTCATGAAAGCACTATGAGGTAGATATTAGTAAAATTCTTCACATTTTACAGATTAACTGATTGAGTTTGAAAAGCCTGTGAAAACTGTATCAGCTCTGCTCTCACCTTATGAACCTTACTTGGCTTGTGCTATATAAATCCAAGCCATAACTAAATTCTTGCTCTCCTCCACATGCTCGCCCTGTGTGTACATGGGCAGTTAGCCACCTCTGTGAACCTATTTCCCTTGAATAAATTCATTTTGGCTTTGCAAAAAAAAAAGAAACTAAGACACAAGGAGATCATTGTATGACATGATGAAATTTATAGAACTATTAAGTGGAGGAGTCTGGTTGTAGTCTGTGTCCAGTGTTTTTAATCTCACATTTTAAGGTGCATAAATTAACAATAATAAATAATGCTCTATGTAGAGTGAGGTTCCACATTTTTTAAGCAATTTAGTGAATACACATACAGAATTAAGTATATCAGTATACATAGAGGGTAAATTTGAAATAATATATGCTAATATTTTCAAAGTGATTATTTAAAATTTGGGGGTGAGATTTTCTTATTTTCCAAACATCCTCAGGTAAACCTATACTTTCTTGGAGGGCATTTTCTGAAACAACAATACGGAAGCAGTATGAGCCCTGGAATTCAAGCAATTACACAGTGCTTGACACTAAGCAAAGAATAAACCTTGCCTATAGAAAAGTTTCAGCAAGAGTTGTGAGAGTCTGATAATATTTAAGGCAGTCTCTATAGTATGTTTTAAAGTGTGAGTTAGAGGAGGAAAATGAGAATGTTGTGAAAATGCCAGAAAATGGCCTCCTTGATATGTAAAAGTGACATGGGGCAGGCACAAAATATCTTAAATAGCAAAGGAAGAGGGATAAATCATTATTTTGAAGATCATTTATGATAAAAAGCTCACATTTAATCATAGATTTCAAAATGTAAATTGAATAAACTAAATTTTTAAATGAAATTTTGTCTTTGTAATGGAACTGATTTTAATTCCTAAAATGTCCATCACATTTTTTTCTTTCAGATGTTAAACACATTTAATCATTTCCAAATTTGAGAATACTGGGACCTCAACCTTACAAGTAAATCACCAAAATGATATTTTACAAGGATAGTTACAGAATGCAATATTTTGTTTCCAAATATCACCTGCTAATGTTATAGAGAGGTTTCCCGAATAGTAGGGCAATTCCATTAGGTGGCCATGAGGTACCATCCTAGTTGGAAATACTGGGCTAATAATTACAAGCAAGGAAAGAAGAAATGATACTACTAATAACAGTAATAATTATTATACTAAAATCAATACTAATACCAATTTTAGTATCAGTACTAACACCAATACTAGTATTTATATTATATCCAATATTAATCCTAATTAATACTAACATTAATGTTAAGCAACAATTATGTATAATGTAAAGATTTGTATATGTACTTTCACTAAATCCTCACAGCTGTTGTGTTTGCTTTATAAGTTAGAAAACTGAAGGTCTTTTTAATCATGAAACTTGCCTGAGGCCAAACAACTAGAAGATGATGGCATCATGGCTGGCGCCACGGCTCAATAGGCTAATCCTCCACCTGCAGCGCTGGCACACTGGGTTCTAGTCCCGGTCGGGGCACCAGATTCTGTCCCGGTTGCCCCTCTTCCAGGCCAGCTCTCTGCTGTGGCCCAGGAGTGAAGTGGAGGATGGCCCAAGTCCTTGGGCCCTACACCTGCATGGGAGACCAGGAGAGGTACCTGGCTCCTGTCTTCAGATCAGCGTGGTGCGCTGGCTGCAGCATGCTGGCCGCAGCGGCCATTGGAGGGTGAACCAACAGCAAAGGAAGACCTTTCTCTCTGTCTCTCTCTCTCTCTCTCACTGTGCACTCTTCCTGTAAAAAGGAAGAAGGAGGAGGAAGGAGGAGGAAGGAGGAGGAAGGAGGAGGAAGGAGGAGGAAGGAGGAGGAAGGAGGAGGAAGGAGGAGGAAGGAGGAGGAAGGAGGAGGAAGAAGGAGGAAGAAGGAGGAAGAAGGAGGAAGAAGGAGGAGGAAGAAGAAGAAGAAGAAGAAGAAGAAGAAGAAGAAGAAGAAGAAGAAGAAGAAGAAGAAGAAGAAGAAGAAGAAGAAGAAGAAGAAGAAGGCAGCATCAGGATTCCAAACCAGGTCTATTTTCAGAGCTACCATTTCCAGTCAATTATTCATTGTGTTCTTGGCCTTCGATTGACACAGAACCACTGTCACCCGTTATATGTTAATGTTAGCTGTCGCAAAACACACCGGACACCGGAGTAAGGGAAAGGGTTTATTGGGGAACACCCAATAGACCAGAGTGAAGTGGTGGCGAAGGAAAAAGAGAAAGTATAAGAGAGAGAGCGAGAGGAGAGGAGCTAGTGAGGAGAGAAGATAAAGCAGAGAGAAGCCAGGAGAGAGAGCCAAGAGACCAGAGGAGGAGGCTAGAGAGAGGAACAGAGAGAGTGCAGGAGAGAAGGATCAAGCGAGCACAGGAGAGAAGGGCCAAGAGAGCAGAACCAAGAGAGAAGAGCCAAGAGCCAAGAGAGAAGAACCGAGAGCACGTGTTCAGGAGCAGGCCCTTTTAAAACTTTGCCTGAGGGCGGGCAGGGAAGCAGGAGCAGCGAATCCCATTAGGATGGGGGTGGAGCCTGGCTCAGGTAGCTGGGCCATGTGGCCACCTGGCTAAAACTGTGCCAGTTTCCTAAATTCACCCTTTAAGCTATCTGAAATTGCAACTTACCTTGTATTATACTGAAACAGTGTTTCCATCAAATTTTATGAAACATTTTAATTTTTTTACTGCTTTTATTAGAGCTATGATTTTTTTCTCCCCAGATTGTTTGTATTATTTAATATTACCAACTTGAAAAGCAGATAGAGAAGTTGAAAAAAATTATATAAAGTATTCCTTTAGCTCAAGGGAGATACTAACAGTTTCTGCAGCACTGTGGCAGAGACAATCAACTCTTGATGTTCAGTGGCATTTCACTGATCCATTTTTATCTTCGGTGTGTCTGCTTCCTCACCTGTAGTTACTATTTTCTCACACTCTGAAATTTTTTATGTTTTTATTGTATTATCCTTATTAAAATCCTTCCTATGGTTAATGCATTTGAAGATACTATATGTTAATGGCAATCCAAAAAAAAATCCTATATCAACTAGTCAATTATAATCAATTCAGTGAGTAGCCTGAGCACATCTGTGTCCTAAGTCAAAGATCAGGTTCCTTTGCTCATTGATTACTTTTGAAAACTCATTTTGATTCCTTAAGTGAATAGGGATCACACACACACACACACACACACTAAATGAGGTTCATACATCATGCTTTATGATTTTAATACCAGCACTTATTCATCACATTTTATAACATTTTGAAGATTTGTTTATACATAGGTATTCACTCTTTTTGCTATAACTTATTGATAGTTCTGAAATCAAAATTAGAACACATTATCTTCACTGCTGATAGCTCTGGGTGACCAATGAGAGCTCTTTGAGGAAACAGCTGTCTAGAGTTCTGTTTGCAGGACAAATTTAATTAACCCATCTGGGGGCTGATAATGTAAACACTGATCTCTAGTGCCAGAAAGAGGAAATTGAACTAACTAGCCATAGACTAAAAGCAGTTTTCCATCATCAGAGAGAGAGTTTGTGGAAAAAATGTAACTAACAATAAGTTTAGTTTAATGGAAAAATTTTTAAAAATGTATATATATATATATATATTTCATACTATGTGTTCTTCATGAACTTTTTGAAGTTTCTTGATATGTGTGGATTTCAAAATTTCATGCACCAAACTAAAGTTAATTTGAACTCCAGTTTCCATGAACGTTTTGGAGTTTTGTAACAAATGGTCCTTTAAGCCTTGATTTATTTTTTCAGTTTGGGACATATAAATAAAAGCCTTCTCAAGTTCACAAATTAGTTTTTTTTTCATATTTTTATTTCCCTCTATGTTTAAATCCAGTTCAACATGAAATCAATGTCACTGATTAGTGTACTTCTGATTTTATTCATGTTCTATATCAAGGAAATTCAAACTGAAGGAATACATTTGAAAATATGAATGCCATACACACAAAATATTAACACAGAACCATTCCATTCCACAAACAAGGATTCACTCAGCCTTTGTATTTGTTGGCATTCGTGAATTGCTTGCAAAACTTAAGTAAGAAGATTTCAGTCCAAGCTCCATTTTGGATTAACCTATGATGTCAGTCAGGAAATTAAATTCTCTGTATTTCTATTTTTTCATCTGTGAAATGGAAATGATAATAGTTATTTTTTAACCTGGAATTATTGTAAGGAATTGCCACAAAGCATGTGGAAAACTGTGAGGTGTTATACTAATTATTACTAATTATAATAAGCAAACAAAGGGTATCTTAATGCCCATTATGCATTCAGGAATTTTGTAAAGATAACTATGGAGAAGGTTCCTGAAGTTTGATCTTGACAGACTGAACATAACCAAGTTACTTTTTTAGCAGAGGGGTGTAGATCAGCAGAAATAGCCATGTATTTGATAGAAAAGTTTATTTAAAAATGATCATTTGGACTAGTGAGATGGCATTGGTACATGCCACCTTGATGGGATTGTATTGGAATCCCCTGGCACATTTCTAACTCCACCATTTGGGGGAAGTCCGATTGAGCACGTCCCAAATTGTACATCTCCTCCCTCTCTTTTTCCACTTTTATATTTAACAGGGATCACTTTTCAGTTAAAATTTAAACACCTAAGAATAATTTTGTGTTAATTACAGAGTTTAGTCACTAGTACTAGAACAACAACAACAAATACTAAAAAGGATAATAGGTCTAAGAGTCAAAGGGATCACACAAACAAGACAAGTGTCTGCTAATACTGATAGAATCAAAAAGGGAGAGAAGGATCCAACATGGGAAGCAGGATACACAGCAGACTCATAGAATGGTAGATGTCCTAAACAACACTCTGGCCTCAGAATCAGCCCTTAAGGCATTCGGATCTGGCTGAAGAGCCCATGAGAGTATTGTAGGCATGGAAAGCCAAGATATCACGGAAAAGAAAAAAAAAAAAAAAAAGAAGAAGACCTAAATGAAAGATCTCTGTGAGTGAGATCCCAGTGGAAAGAACAGGGCCATCAAAGAAGGAGGTACCTTTTTCTGAAGGGAGGAGAGAACTTCCATTTTGACTATGACCCTATAGGAATAAGATCAAAGTCAGCGAACTCTAAAGGCTTCCATAGCCTTGGCAACTCATGACTAGAGCCTAGGGAGATTACTGACGCCATAAACAAGAGTGTCAAATTGTTAAGTCAACAACAGGAGTCACTGTGTACTTACATCCCATGTGGGATCCGTCCTTAATGTGTTGTCTAATGTGCAGTGATGCTGTAACTAGTACTGAAACAGTATTTTTACACTTTGTGTGTCTGTGTGGGTACAAACTGATGAGATCTTTACTAATTATATACTGAATCGATCTTCTTTATATAAAGATATTTGGAAATAAAAAAAAAACTGGTGTTAAATTGGAAATGGCATAGAAAATTAATTAATTTTTTAAAAAATGTTATGCAGGATCTCTGTCTTTAATGTGCTGTACACTGTTATTTAATGCTATAACTAGTACTGCAACAGTATTTTTTTCACTTTGTGTTGCTATATGGGGGCAAACTGTTGAAATCTTTACTTAATATATACTAAACTGATCTTGTGTATATAAAGAGAATTGAAAATGAATCTTGATGTGAATGGAAGGGGAGAGGGAGCGGGAAAGGGGAGGGTTGCGGGTGGGAGGGAAGTTATGGGAGGGGGGAAGCCATTGTAACCCATAAGCTGTACTTTGGAAATGTATATTCATTAAATAAAAGTTTAATAAATGAAAAAAAGTTTATTTAAAAATGGTTAAAATGTCACACTGGACCAAACAAAAGAGGCCAGCTTACAGTTCTCTCACCGTGAATCATACTGATGTAATGGTTTTCAACATACTCTTGATGTAGGACAGCTTAGATAGATAATTTTAAGTTCATGAGCTGGAAGCCCCATCTTCTTTGCTCTGTGTTGCCATGTTCACCTACCTGTCAATAAGGGGACCCCCTCCCCAGGAAGTATCTCCTCTTACCTGGGACTTGAGGGTGTTATCACATAAACACTTCCAGTTTTCCAACAGCATAAAAAACAAGGAAGAATGGAAGTGCTCTCTCTTCTTCATGTGGACTCAAGATGATCAGGGCCGGTTAGCAAAATTTCTTTGGCTCCATTTTTCTTTAACAAAGCCCTAATGGGCCTGTGTATTTTTCTCATTTTGTAAATAAAGTTTATCACACTGCATGCTGTGTTTGGGCCTGTATTTAGAATTCTTCTCTAAGTAAAAGTCGAGAATCTGGAAAATTAATTTAGTCCTAACCTCAGCCCATAACATTTGGCGCAGCCAGCCAGGAGACAAATTCATTTTCAAACAGGGCAGTGTGATTTGCTGAGCAAACGCAAGGGGTTTTTACATAAGTAAATGCACTTGAAGCAGTTTTCAGGTTTCAGAAGCTATAGAGCTCAAGTGGTTGCGGTTAAGATGTGTGGGAAATGGTGGAGCACTGGAGATGCCTGCTTGGCAAATGGGAGGTTTCTAAAGCTAAAATGTGAATGGTAATGTCTTTTTTATTCCTAATCTTGGTAGATTCAGGCGAGCAAAATCTAACACAAAAGGCTAGTGCTAATGGAATTGGGAAGAAAAGGCAAGAAGAAAAGAGGCCAGTTTACAAGTGTTGGCTGACATTTAAATTCTTCCAAATTGTTTGTGAAGTGCTTTTAAGGATAATGTATGTATTTGGGAAAGCTAAAACTTAAGCCTTTAGGTCATACAGAAGGATTTCACAGATATCTGCAAAGGGTTTGCCTCAGGTTTTGGTTTTAAAAATCTGGAATGCTGAAGTGACTTTTCATTTGTTGGTTTTGAGTGGTGCAAAGTGGAAGAAAACCAGTTCTGTTGCGATTTCAGGAAATGAGTTCAAGCTTTGCAGAAGGTCCACTTATTGTGACAAAGGTGGGATTTCCACTCCCAAATGGTAGTTTCGGTAAAAACACATGGTTGCCAAGTGGGTGGACACCTCAAGGACTTCTGTCCTTACTGGAAGATGAGCAACAGACTCCACCGCCAGAAGGGTGCCCCATGGCTGGCCACATGGTGCATGCCTCGTTATCAGAGTGACTTTTATGTATTTATTTTTTAGTCTGTTATTTTCTTGGCTCTGCACTGGTGGTGGAATTAATGTATTGGAATTCCCAGTCTTTTTTTCATTTCATGGCTTCATGTCAGCTCCTTTATCCTTTTGGCTTCATGCTGGAATCTGTGGACCTCCTGAGGTTCCATTCCCCAGGCATGGCAGTGGCCTCCTGGGGTTCATTATCTCAAGCATGTTGGGCCTTCCCAGGATGCATCTCAGACCAGGTCACATTTTCTTTTTGTTTTGGTTTGGTATTTTAGCTTTACAGTGATTTAAGGAAAAAAAAATTTGGGAGCCCCTTCAGTGGGCTTGATGAAATAATAGACTCCATTTTGTGTATAATGGAGACTCTCAGGTGTCAAAATTATAGCTAATGCAATGTATCCAAGTCATGCTTAAAGATAATTAAGATTCTGGAGACCTGTGTCTGCTTTTATCTTCTCAGGTCCTCCAAAAAACTGTAAAGCTGTATTGTTCTGCATACATTCCTACAGACTTACTTCTCAGGGTACAGTTTGAAGACTTGTCATGGGATCTTAAATCCCTGTGATCTGCATGGTAAAAGTAACATTTTAAGTGTTTAATGATCAGATAGATAGGATTAAGTGTTTAGTGATAATATAGATAGGGTTAAAAAAGAGGGAAGACTCCAACATGGGAAGCAGTCCATACAGCAGACTCGGAATGACAGTCACTGTAAGTAACATTCAGTGGCCTCAGAATCAGCCCATAAGGCATTCTGGCCTGGCTAAAAAGCTGAGAAGAATATTTTATGTGTGGGAAGCCAGGACACTGTTAAAGAAAGTGTCCCTACCTGAAGGACTTCTGTGGTTGAGACTCCAATGGAAGAAAATGGTCATAAAAGAAGGAGGTACTCTTCACTGAAGGGAGGACTTCTACTTTGCTCGTGGCCTTGTCTGAAATTGCAGATTCAAAAGGTTCCCATGGCCTACCTCATATCAAGAGCCATGGGTGATCAATAATATCATACATAAGAGTGGTAATTGTTAAATTAACAACAGGACTCACTGTGCACTAACTTCCCATGCAGGACCTCTGTCCTCAAAGAGTTGTATTATTGGAATTAATGACAAAACTTGCTCTTGAAGGTTTACTCTATTTTAGTGTGTTACATGGAGGGTATTCTTATGTCTCTTAAGTTTTAGTTATGTATAAGTGTCCAACTCCATTGTTTGTAAGATGTCTTATTATTCTTAGGTGCTTCTTTAATTAAGTTTCTCAAACATAGACTCTTGGTTCAATGTCATTCTCCCTATAATACTTACCTGCTTTAAAGTCAAATGGAGAGTACAAAGTGGTTCAAGACCTCAGGGCTAATGAAGTAGTTGTTTCAATGCATCTTATGGTGCACTAAACCTTTGCCTAAGGGATATTTTCTTCTACATCCCATTAAACCCCAAATCTGGGAAATCAAAGATACAGAGTTTCCCCAACAAAAGCTCAGGTTTCTAAACAAGAAGTAGATTATCTGGAATATATTCTAACCCCAGGAAAAAAATGCTCTTTCAGTCAAGAGAAAGGAAGCTAGTCTATGTATAGGGTAACCACAGAAGCAAAAGCAGCTAAGGACATTTCTGGTAATAGCAGGATTCTGTAGAATATAAATTCCAGGATTTGGATTAATAGCTTCAGAGATTCAAGATCAAAAATGTGTATTATCAATTTATACCAAGTACAGAAGGCTTTGATAGAGTATGGTAATAAAGTTCTCATAGTGCCAGATCCTAAGACTCATGAGCAGTCTATTTACCCAGGATATTAGTTTTATTAAAAAGTTGGAAGGAAGGATCCCCTTCAGACCAGTGACAGCCCAAATGCAAGGGACTTTACCAGGTGCTACTGAGCCTGCCTATCTCAATGAGATTACAGGGCATCCCAAGCTGGGTACATTTGTCAGGGATTAAACTTCTACCTTTTGAGTCTATGCAGGTGAACTCAAAAGACACATCTGTTTATTCCTGTGAGCCAATCAAAGAGCTCAAATACCTCTTCAAAAAGCAAAATGATTAGTAAAGTTTTTTGCTGTTGTCACATCAAGATGGCTGTACTTTATATATTAATAGAATAAGGAGAAACATGTGCAGTGATTGATCGAATCTACCACCTTTACTCATACACTAGTATGTTTACTGTAAGAGACATTAAAAATTTCTATGCTCAGACTAAATGGTTTTATAATCTGCATAAGGATATCCTATCACCACCTACTATCTGGGAGTCTGTAAAATATTTTCTTTCCATCTTAAAGGGCATTCCACTACAATTTATTTTCTTCCAGCTTTGCTCATCCTGATTGATAAACTTTGTGTTTCAGAGTCCAACAACTTCTGAAAATAATGACGACCATGCAGGGGATGCAGTCATTGGCAGTGACTAAAAATTCTCCAGCTCATGAAATGGAGTCATCAGATGATATAGGAAGGGGTTTTTGGACCCAAGATAGGCAGATCCTGCATCCCTGGTCAGTAGGAAGTAGCTATAGAAGATACGATGAGCCTCTGTCCTTCTGCATCCACTTAAGGAAAAGGATCAGAAATCTTTGAGGAGCTATGATAAGATTAGAGAGCTAATTTTAAGTTCATAAGCTGGAAGCTACACCTCCTTTGCTCTGTGTTGCCATAGTCACCTAACTGCCAATAAGGGCACCCCTCCCCAGGAAGTACTTCTTCTTACTGGGGACATGGGGGTGGTACCATGTAAACACTGATTTTTCCAAGCACACAAAAAGCTAGAAAGAAGGGAAGCACTGTCTCTCCTACACAAGGACTCAGGATGAGCAGAGCAAGGTATGACAATTCCCTTTCTTTGGCTCCATTCTCCTTTTTTGTTAAAAATATTTATTTATTTATTTATTTGTTTGTTTGTTTGTTTGAAAAGCAGTTACCAAGATGTAGAGGCAGAGAGAGAGAGAGAGAGAGAGAGAGAGAGAGAGAGAGAGAGAGAGATAAAGGTCTTCTATACACTAGAGAGAGAGAGAGAGAGAGAGAGAGAGAGAGATAAAGGTCTTCTATACACTAGTTCACTCCCCAGATGGCTGCAATGGCTGGAGCTGTGCTGATCTGAAGTCAGGATACAGGAGTTTCCTCTGAGTCTCCCACATAGGTGCAGGGACCCAAGGACCTGGGCCATCTTCTACTGCTTTCTCAGGCCACAGCAGAGAGCTGGATCGGAAGTGGAGTAGTGGGGACTCAAACCAGTGCCCATTTGGGATGCAGGCACTGCAAGCAGCGGCTTTACCTGCTATGCCATAGTGTCAACCCCTCTCATTTCCTTTAATAAAGCCCTAATGGGCCTGTGCATTTTTCTCATTTTGTAAATAAAGTTTATCACACTGCATGTGTTTGGGCCTGTATTTAGAATTCTTCTTTGAGTAAAAGGCAAGAACCTGGAAAATTAATTAGACCCTAAACCATCCCATAACACTCTGAAAATAGAACTAATTACTACAAATCTATAGTCAATTCATCACTATGCTGCATTATAATTTTGGATGGAGGGGGCATAAGTCCAGCGAAAAATGTAAAGAATCTGTTACCTAGCAATATTTCTCCATCCTTTACCTATCACTACCGATAAACTTCTTTTTATTTTTTTTATTTATAAAAAGGAACAAACTTCATGTACTTCATATATACAGTTTAAGAGTAATACATCAGAAAGATCATTCACCTTGACCATGTGTGATTTGTCCCTGCTATGCAAGGATGGTTCAGCATTCACAAATCATTCAATGTGATACGTCACACTAACAAACTGAAGAATAAATATCATATGATTATCTCAATAGATGCACAGAGGGGCCCGTGCTGTGGTGTAGCAGTTAAAGCCACCACCTGCAGTGCCGACATCCCATATGGGTGCCAGTTCAAGTCCCACCTGCTCCACTTCTGATCCAGCTCTCTATTATGGCCTGGGAAAGAGTAGAAGATGGCCCAAGTCCCTGGGCCCCTGCACCCGGGTGGGAGATCTGGAAGAAGTTCCTGGCTTGTGGCTTCAGATCAGCGCAGCTCTGGCCATTGCAGCCATCTGGGGAGTGAACCAGCAGATGAAAGACTTCTCTCTCTCTGCCTCTCCTTCTCTCTCTGTGTAACTCTGACTGTCAAATAAATAAACAAATCTTCAAAAAATAGATGCAAAGAGAGCATTTGACAAAATACAACACCCCTTCAGGATAAAAACCTTAAGCAAATTGGGTATAGAAGGAACATGCCTCAACATGATCAAGGATATATGACAACCCCCCAGAGAACACAATACTGAATGGGGAAAAGTTGGAAGTATTTCCATTAAAATCCAGTACCAAACAAGGACAACCACTTTCACCACTGCTATTCAATATAGATCTGGAAGTTCTAGCTAGAGCTATTAGGCAAGAAAAAGAAATCAAAGGGCTATAAATTGGAAAGAGGAAGTGAAACTATCCCTGTTTGCAGATGACATAATTCTATATGTAGGGGAACCAAAAGACTCCACTAAGAGATTATAGGAATACACATGAAAGTTGGGTAAAGTTGCAGGATATAAAATCAACATACAAAAAGCAATAGCTTTGTATATGCAAACAATGCCATGACTCAGAAACAACTTATAAGATCAGTCATGTTCACATTACCAACAACAACAACAAAAAAAAAAAAAACTTAAATACCTTGGAATAAATTTAACCAAGGACAAGAGAGATCACTACAATGACAATTACAAAACAATAAAGAAATAGAAGACACAAAAATGGAAAATCTTCCATTTTCATAGATTTGAAGTATTATTATCATCAAAATATTCATACTACTGAAAATAATTTACAGATAAGCTTATTTCTTTAAACAGTGGATTGTAATTTTACCACTACAATCCAGCCTTATGTGTCAGTGGGTTCCAAATCCATTGATTTGGTGTTAAGTAAAAACATTAGGAAAAAAAAAATCACACCTGCAATGAACATGTACAAGATGTTTTCTTGTTATTATTTTCTAAACAATACAACATAAAATTATTTATATAGTATTTACATTGGGTTAGGTAGCAAACAATCTAGAGATGATTTTAAAATATATTGTAACATGTATATAGATTATATGCAACTTCATTTTACATAAGAGACTTGATGTGTATTTTGGTATCTGGGAGGAGGTAGGGCTGGAATCAATCTGGACATTGAGAGACTATGCAGACATATTGGCTTAGATAAGTGTTATGGGGGCACTAGCCTGTGCATTGCAGACCATTTAGCAGCATTCCTGAGATGTACCTAATAAATGCCAATGATGTACCTAGTAAATGTCTCCACACATTGACATATTCTGGAGGGAAAATCACCCTGGATTGAGAACCTCTGTCTTCAAATAGTAATCCTTAATGAAAATTTCTTGTAGGATGGTTAAAAAACAAAATATTTTTAAAGTTTGCTCAGAGGTATTTAGGTAAACCATAATCTGTGATAACTTCAGTGATTTTTCCTTTCCGTTATTTCCCAAATGAATCAAATTACTGGTATTTCTGTAATTATCGATACTTGTGGTGTCAGAGCAGATACAGGTGTCTGGTCCACCTTCAAAGCAAGAGCACATCAATGCCCATACTTTATTCTCATGAAAATGCCTTCAGTTGATAGCCTACTGGCTTCCATTACCAAGAAGACTTTTCTCTTTCCCTTCTGCATTACTGAGAGGCTAGGTTGGGAGACACTGATTTAAACCATGTCACTGTTATATAGACAGCCCAAAGTTTTGTAGCTCCATGTGCAGTCTTAGAAGGAGGATAGCAAATAAAGAAAAATAAGGTATTTTTTAGACACCTGCATAGATCATGTAGTATCAGCTGTTTTCATAAGGTGACTTCAAAAAGATAAAATAAAATAGCATAAACTTAATTTCTTTTTTTTAACTTTTATTTAATGAATATAAATTTCCAAAGTACAGCTTATGGGTTACAATGGCTTCCCCCCTCCCATATCTTCCCTCCCACCCGCAACCCTCCCCTTTCCCGCTCCCTTTCCCCTTCCATTCACATCAAGATTCATTTTCAATTCTCTTTATATACAGAAGATCAGTTTAGTACATATTAGGTAAAGATTTCAACAGTTTGCCCATATAGCAACATAAAGTGAAAAAACTACAATTGGAGTACTAATTATAGCATTAAATAACAATGTACAGCACATTAAAGACAGAGATCCTACATAATAGTTTTTTTAAAAAATTAATTAAGCTTCTATGCCATTTCCAATTTAACACCAGGTTGTTTTTTTTTTTCATTTCCAATTCTCTTTATATACAGTAGATCGATTCAGTATATAATTAGTGAAGACCTCATCAGTTTGTACCCACACAGAAACACAAAGTATAAAAAATACTGTTTCAGTACTAGTTATAGCATCACTTCACATTAGACAACACGTTAATTTCTTAATGTAAACTCCATCAAGCTCAAGACACTTTGGAAGTAGTACCTGAAATTTAGTCCATCGCTAAAGAACTGAGAGTCATGGGAATCACACCATATCAAAGTAGTATTTTTCAAATTATTAACTGAATAAATATGGATGCTTGTAATTAAAAAGAACTAACATGTAAATTGAAGTGCAAAGATCTCACCATCAACTGTGGTCTTCTGCTACTAAAATATTGTAAAATGAGATTTAATGATGCCTAAACAAACAAAACCGTGAAGTGGATCCATTCTTTTTTGTGTGTGAATTGTCATCAAAACACCAAAGTATTGCAAAAACCACTGGGTCAATAATAAAGGTAAAGGGACTATCATGCTCACTGTCACAAAAGCCAAGCATCAGTTGTCATTATGATTCTACATGCTATAGGTTATTTGTCATAGTTTTATTGAAGTACATTTTACATTCCATAAAATTCACACTTTCAAATTTTATAATTCAGTAGTCTTTAGTATATTCACAAAGTTATGCATCAATCATCATTATCTAATTACAGAATATTTTTATCACCCAAAGTCAACCTCACATTTCTTAGCAGTATTACTCCATCTTCCCCTCTCTTAAGCCCCTGATAAGCACTAATATATTTTCTTTCCCTACAAAATTTTCAATTCTGGAAAATTCATATTAATGGATGTATACAATATATGACCTTTTATGTCTGCATTCTTGCACTTAATGTATTTTTTTAAGTTTTTTCCATGTTGTAGATTATATTACCATTACATTTAATTCTACAGATAAATAATAATTCATTGTATGATCATAATTCATTTTGTTTTTTTCCATTAGTTGATGGAAATTAGAGTTGTTTCCAGTTTTTTGTTTAATTTTGATATGAAAATTCACTTGTGAGTTTTAGTGAAATAATTTTATCATTTCTTTTGTGTATATACTCAAATGAAATTCCTAGATGATATGGTAACTTTAGGTATAACTCTGAAGAACTCATGAACTATTTTTCATAGCAGTTACAATGCTTTGTCAATGTTTGTGGGTCCAACTTTTCTACATCTTTGCAAACACTTTTTATTCTTTTTCTTTTTTGCTTTTAAGGTATAGCCATGCTAAATGGTATAAAGTGAATTTTCACTGTAGTTTTTTTTTTTTAATTTACCTAATGTCTAATGATATTGTACATCTTTTTGTGTGTTTATTTGTTTATTGTCTTTGTAGACATGCATATTTATTTACCCATTTTTTCATAAGGCTATTATACACGGTTACTTCAAAAAGATAAAGGAGGATAGTGTCCCTTTTTCCCCACATCCTTGCCAGCATCTGTTGTTGGTGAATTTCTGAATGCGAGCCATTCTCACCGGGGTGAGATGAAACCTCATTGTGGTTTTGATTTGCATTTCCCTGATGGCTAGTGATCTTGAACATTTTTTCATGTGCCTGTTGGCCATTAGGATTTCCTCTTTTGAAAAATGTCTATTGAGGTCTTTGGCCCATCTCTTAAGTGGGTTATTTGTTTTGTTGTTGTGGAGTTTCTTGATCTATTTGTAGATTCTGGTTATTAATCCTTTATCTGTAGCATAGTTTGCAAATATTTTTTCCCATTCTGTCGGATGCCTCTGGTTAAGACACTATGGAAGTCAGTCTGGAGATTCCTCAGAAACCTGAATATAACCCTGCCATACATCCCAGCCATACCACTCCTTGGAATTTACACAAAGGAAATTAAATTGGCAAACAAAAAAGCCGCCTGCACCTTAATGTTTTTTGCTGCTCAATTCACAATAGCTAAGACCTGGAATCAACGTAAATGCCCATCAACAGTAGACTGGATAAAGAAATTATGGGATATGTACTCTATAGAACACTATACAGCAGTCAAAAACAATGAAATCCTGTCATTTATAACAAAATGGAGGAATCTGGAAAACATTATGCTGAGTGAAATAAGCCAGTCCCAAAGGGACAAATATCATATGTTCTCCCTGATTGGTGACAACTAACCAAGCACCAAAAAGGAAACTTGCTAAAGTGAAATGGACACTATGAGAAATGGTGACTTGATCAGCCTTTGCCCTGACTGTTGATGAACAACTTAATGTGTTATCCCTCTTAGTATTTTTTTATCTGTTCTAATTAATACTATTGGTTTAATTCTATAATTAATACACAGTTATTCTTAAGGGTTGAAACTTAACTGAAAACTAATTCCTGTTAAATATAAGAGTGAGAATAAGAGAGGGAAGAGATGTGCAATTTGGGACATGCTCAAGTTGACTTGCCCCAAATGGTAGAGTAAGAAACATACCAGGGGATTCCAATTCAATCCCATAAAGGTGGCATGTACCAATGCCATCTCACTAGTCCATTTGATCAATTTCTGTTCACAATTGATCATAATGATAGGGCTAAGAGTCAAAGGGATCACATAAACAAGACTAGTGTCTGAAAATACTAACCGATAGAACAAAAAAGGGAGAGAACGATCCAACATGGGAAGCAGGATACACAGCAGACTCATAGAATGGTGGATGTCCTAAACAGCACTCTGGCCTCAGAATCAGCCTTTAAGGCATTCAGATCCAGCTGAAAAGCCCATGAGAGTATTTCAGGCATGGAAAACCAAGACACTCTTTCAAAAAAAAAATGACCTAAATGAAAGATCTCCGCAAGTGAGATCCCAGTGGAAAGAACAGGTCATCAAAGAAGGAGGTACCTTTCTCTGAAGGGAGGAGGGAACTTCCACTTTGACTATGACCTTGTCTAAATATGATAAGAGTCATTGAACTCAAAAGGCTTCCATAGCTTTGGCAACTCATGACAAGAGCCTAGGGTGTTTACTGATACCATAAACCAGAGTGTCAATTTGTTAAGTCAACAACAGGAGTCACTGTGCACTTACTCCTCATGTAAGATCTCTGTCCTTAATGTGCTGTACATTGTGATTTAACACTATAACTAGTACTCAAACAGTATGTTTCACTTTGTGTTTCTATGTGGGTGCAAACTGTTGAAATCTTTACTTAATATATACTAAACTGATCTTCTGTATATAAAGAGAATTGACAATGAATCTTGATGTGAATGGAAGGGAAAAGGTAGCGGGAAAGGGGAGATTGTGGGTGGGAGGGAAGTTATGGGGGGGGGAGCCATTGTAACCCATAAGCTGTACTTTGGAAATTTATATACATTAAATAAAAGTTAAAAAAAGATAAATATAGTAGCATAAACTTAATTTCTTAATGTAAACTCCATCAAGGTCAAGACACTTTGGAAGTAATACCTGAAATTTAGGCCATCGCTAAAGAACTGAGAGTCCTTGGAATTACTCCATATCAAAGTAGTATTTTTCAAATTATTAACTGAATAAATATGGATGACTTTTGAAAAGCATTGTTTATAGTCCTTGTCTATGCTCTCCAGTAATGGTTTTTCTACTTAATACTTGGTGAATCAGTGGAGGGTTAAGCCTGTGATTATAAAGAAAATTGAAAATATGTAATTTAAAAATTAAAGGAAAAACTAGAAAAAAAAGGGGAGGGAGGGTTGGGTGAAAAGTATCATTATACTCTTAAACTGTATATATGAAATACATGAAATTTGTTCCCTTTATAAAAATTCAAAAAGAATAAAAAGAGTTTATTAAAATAGTAAATTAAAAAAAGTACATTAAGTTTGTATACTTTAAATGAAAGGTTCCTAGGTAAAAAAAAAAAAAAAAAGCAGGTCACTGAGTTCGATACAAAACTTGGGAATGCCCTACAGGGCAATAAAACCACAACTTTTGAGATAAAAAAAAATGGAAACAAAAAGAGACAAATCAAGACTTTGAGGTGGCTGTCTCATGATTCCCTCATCAAAACACTTGCAAAATTGCCTTCATTTGTTGAGAGGAATGAACAACAGCATTGTCATGATGAGAAAGACCCTCTTGTAAACTTTTTCCATGCATTTTTCTGATGAAGCTTTGGCTAATTTTCTTAAGACATTCCCCTAAAAAGCAAATATTAATGATTTTTCGCTCTCCATAAACTCAACAAGCAAAATGCCTATGAGCATCTGAAAAAAAAAAAAGTAGATTGTCTTACCTTTGATCTTGGGCAATTCAGTTTTGCTTAGATTGGATCACTTCTTGGTAACTTATTTCTTTGTCTTCAGGAATGTACTGGTAAAGTTTCATTTCTTGTTACAGTCTTTCAGAGAAATACTTCAGTATTTTGATATAATTTAAAATTTATATTGTAGTTTATTTATGTTTTAAAGATTTTTATTTATTTTTTATTTGAGTGGTAGAGTTAGAGAGGGAGAGACAGAGAGAAAGCTCTTCTATCCTCTGGCTCACTTCCCAAATGGCCGCAACAGGTGGAGCTGGCTTTAGCTGAACTGATCAGAAGCCAGAAGCCAGGAGCTTCTTCCAGATCTCCCACGTGGGTGCAGGGGCCCAAGCACTTGGGCCATCTTCTACTGCCTTCCCAGGCCATAGCAGAGAGCTGGCCTGGAAGAGGGGCAGCCAAAATTAAAACTGGCACCCATATGGAATGCTGGCACCTCAGGGAGATGCTTAGCCCACTATGCCGCAGCGCCAGCCTCCATTGAAGTTTATTTTTAAAGGACAGATGGTAGGTGTTTAACAGCATTAGCAGTTAAGATGCTGATCCCATATTGGAGTATCTGAGTTCCGTTCCAGCCTTGAGCTCCTGATTCTGTTTTCCTGCCTATGCAGACCCTTGGAGAAAGTGGTGATGGCTCAATTAATTGGGTTCCTGACACCAATGTGGAGTCTTGGGTTTAGTTTTTAGTTCCTAGCTTTGTTTCTGACTAAGGCCTGGCCAGTACAGGCATTTTGAAAGTGAAAGAAGAGATTAATTCTCTCTCAAATGAATAAATATGTAAATAATTATTTCAAAGCTAAAACATAATTTTGGGAGTTCTGATAAATCAAAATTGACCACTGAAGTAAAAATCTGAGCAATTGGTGTACCCTCTCCCAGAAAACATCAAAATAATGTTGCCAACTTCTCATCTTCCTCCATCATACCAACATACTCTTAGTATAATGCAGCTTCACACATCTGAAATAAAATATTATGCTTGTACTTGAGAGATGATGGTCTATGTGCCCTTTGCTGGTAAGAAAAAAATAAAATACAAAAATTTAAAAATTACTTTAGCATTTACAAATAATGGGTAAGACATACTTCAATTTCTAGAAATGATAACCTAACCTCTGTGAAACATAAGCTGACATTTAGATTTATATCTTTAGCTATGTGAAGACACAGCTTATTATTATTTGTAATTATCTGTTTAATTTGGTTGTACTGACTTCTTGTATGGCTTGCATTGTAGTTTAAAACTCTATACACAGGCCTTGAAATTGTATTTTGGGCCAAGTTATGTTTTGAGAAAAAAGCTTTATGGTAACTTTAAGAAATGGAAATAAATGTCAACCCACAGACTCTGAATGTAGTATGTGTTCTCACGGAAGCCCTGAATTTATAAGAATTCCAAAGATTACTTAAAGCATTAGCAGCAGCAAACAGAATTCTGAAAGAGAAATTATTATAAGGATATCCCAATACAGAGCAGAAAGTATTTTCATAGCTTATAAGTCTGTATAAATGCAAATTTCAGGTTCTTCTTCAGGAGAATGATTAGATCACAGTGATATTTATTAATGATTGGTAAGACATTTTAGAATCCACAATTCTGAGGATAGGAAGATAAAAATCTGTTCCTTAAGCACTAAAAAGAAATATTTCATCTTGATTCACATTTATGAAAGCTTGGGCACATGTAAATGGAAATGTAACAAGTACGAGATCTAACTGGGAAGATTTCTCAAAGATCTCTTTTGAAACCCTTCATTAAGGGTTACTTCTATGGTCCTGATACTAGTTTGGATATTCTGTGTGCCCATAAAGCCCACTTGTTAAAGGCTTGGTCTCCATGGTGATATTATTAGGAGGTAGTTGAAAGTTTATGAGGTGGGAAGTTCTTAAGTAACTGGAGGTGTGCCTTTGGAAGGTAGTTCTCAATAGAAGGTTATTATAAAAGCCTGGGTTTGAGTCTAATCACTCTCTGCTTTCTGGATCACCAGGGGATCCTTCATCCACATAAGCTCCGCCATTGTCAACTGCTGTCCTCATTAGGTGCCTAAATCAATGAGGCCACCTGATCCTATATTTGAACCTCCAAAATTAGCAAAATGATCATTTTCTCTTTTTAATTTCTCATTTTTGTTGCTTCAGGTATTTTGCTGTTATAATTAAAAAAAAGCTGAGTGATAACATTTGTACTGAGAGTGAGTTGTTACTACAACTATATCTGAACATTTGGAGGAGGCTTTGGAATTTGTTTACTGTAAACAACTGAGTTTGGAGAAGTCTAGGAAAAACCTAGAATGCTATAATGAACAGTTAAGAGCAATTCTGGTGAGGACTCAGAAACTTTGAATGCTGAAAGAAATGTAGATGTTAAAGTTTCGCTCAGAAAATCTCAGGTGCAAATGGGGGTTTTATTTGGAATTCAACTAAAGAATACCCTTGTTACACTGTGGTAAATGTGTCATGCATTGATAATTTATAGTTGTTTGGATATTAAGAATCAAGGGCTAGTTTACTTGACAGGAATTTGAATCCAGCGAAACATTGAGGCTGCAGCATGAATGTTATTGGTTGCACTTTTAAACATGCATTTTTAAACATGCACTTTTAAAAATGGAATAAATAAGAATTTGGGGGCCAGTGCTGTGGCATAGCAGGTTAGGCACTGCCTGCAGTGCCAGCATCCCATTTGGACACCAGTTCGAGACCTGGCTGCTCCACTTCTGATCCAGCTCTCTATGTGGCCCAGGAAAGCAGTAGAAAATGGCCCAACTCCTTGGGCCCCTGAACCCATGTGGGGGACCTGGAGGAGGCTCCTAGCTCCTGGCTTTGGATTGGAGCAGCTCTGGCCATTGTGGCCATCTGGGGAGTGGACTGGCAGAAGGAGGACCTCTCTCTCTCGCTCTCGCTCTCGCTCTCGCTCTCTCTCTCTCTCTCTCTGCCTCTCTGTAACTCTGCCTTTCAAATAAATAAATAAATAAATATTTGGGGAAAAAAGAGAAACCTGTATTCTTCTAAAAAAATTGAGCTCAGAAAATAATCATACTCCAATCTCAATATTTTCCTTTCTGTTTTGCTGACTTTGATTTTTGAGATATGTTCATCCTCACAGCATTTCTGTTATTCCAATCACTTCTATTCTTATTTTGAAAGTTTATATCTCTGTGAATTATAGTTCGTTCAAAGCTAATATCCTTTATCAATGCCTTCTGCCAAGATGAGTTTTATAAAATATTGCTAAAATTTCTTAGTGGTGGGAATCTTTAATGGGAAGTGTAGTAGGAGAGAATAGTAAAGATCTTCCTATATAAGGTAGAAAAAAATTAAAATTTCATATTTAAGTACTGTTTATGAGTCCTCTACTCAGTAGTCTATTATTGCTCTTATGTACCACTATCAAACATTTTTTCCAAGCAAAACAGTTTGTGTTTAAAATCTGTTACTTGCTTCTCTGGAGTTTTGTTGCTTAACAACTTAACCTACACTATATGGGCAACACTTGGACTCCATAAGAGGGTTATAATTGCCTCTCTGGGTTAGTCCAATGATCCATAGAGCTCAGTATTCTGCTTTGGACAGTAACAGCCTTTTAAATTGCTGTATTTTTTACAAGGCTCAAGAATTCCTGGTACCCAAGTACCTGAACTTAGCATCTATTTAATTTTTTAAGACTTTCTGCCTGAATTTGTGACTGTAATTTTCTACTTCACTAGTTTGTTTCTTCATTTTTATTGGAAGATCTACGTTACTGCCATTCCTGTAAAATTATAACCCAATAACAAGGAGAGGGCTTTAAAAAGTTTTGAAAAAACAACATATACATGTATTATAATATGCATAAACAAATTGTCTATAGTATGCTTGATTATAGCATACATTTTTGTCCAGTCTATGGGATTATTATCACAAAAACTTCGCCTTCTCTCTATGATTATATTTTCTTTCAAGATGACAAGCAAACTGAAAACAATAAAAAAGAGAAACCATAAGACCACCCAACCTAAAATTAAATCTACACAACCCAATGAAATGTCCACCAAAAATAGACCAACAGGAAAAAAAAAACATAAAATTTTTAAATCCCACTTTTGTAGTCTAGGAGTAGTTCCCACTAAAGATATATTGGGAAGAACAAGATTGTGAATAGCAGTATCAATGGATTATTCATGTTTTAGCTCATCAGAGATGTGTTGAAACTTGTTAGAAGGAAGGGACACAAATTGACCCATAGGGGCTGGTGCTGTGTTGCAGTGGGTAAAGCCATAGCCTGCAGTGCTGGCATCTCATGTGGGCATCAGTTCAAGTCCTGGCTGCTCCACTTCCAATCCAGCTCTCTACTATTGCCTAGGAAGGTAGTAGAATGTGGCCCAAGTCCTTGGACCCCTGCACCCATGTGGGAGACCTGAAAAAAGCTCCTGGCTCCTGGCTTTGGATCAGCCAGGCTCTGGCAGTTGTAGCCATATGGGGAGTGAACCAGTGGATGGAAGACCTCTCGACCTCTCTCTCTCTCTCTGTCTCTCTCTCTCTCTCTGCCTCTCCTTTTCTCTGTGTGTAACTCTGACTTTCAAATAAATAAATAAGTCTTAAAAATATTGATCCATGAAAAAAGAGGGGGCTGTAGTAACTACACTGAATCGGTATCTACTGGTAGATTGAGAGGTGATTTTTAAAATTGTAAATGTATTATTTGAATATATAAGTTACTTTGTTATCTACCCATATCGATCTGTATTCATTTTAAAGCTTAACTTCAAGGAAAAGTTAAAACATAGAAAAGAAATAGGTGAAGGTGTGAAAATGAAAAGGAAGGAATGATAATAATCGTGGAACATTGTATTTTAGGAAGTGTAGTCACAGTAAATTAAATAACTTAATTAAAATGAGGAAAAAGTTTTATCGCCTTGTAGTCAGAAAATACACTTGATGTTATTTCTATTATTTTAAATATTTTGAGACTTTTTTTGTGAGTTACCTTATGATCCATCCTTGAGAAAAAGAAAAATGGTTATTTTCCAGATGTTAGGTGGAAAGTTCCATAGATGTCTGTTAGGTCCAATTTATTCCAGGTGCAGCTAAACTCTGTTGTTTCTTGGTTGCTTTTGTGTCTAGATGATCCATCCACTTCTGAAAGTGGGATGTTAAGGTCCCCTGATATTATTGTATTGGAGTCTACCTGTCCCTTAGTTCTATTAATATTTACTTAATAACTTAGTGTATATAAGTGCTCCAATGTTGGGTGCTTATTTATTTATTTACAAGCAGTATTTCCTTTTGTTGGATTGAACACTTTATCATTATATAATGACCTTTTTTGTCTCTTTTTACTGATTTTGACTAAAATTCTATTTTACCTGTTAGAAGAATGACTAATCTTGCTTTATTTTGGGTTTCCTTTGCATGGACTACCTTGATCCATCCTTTTACCTTTAATCTACTTGTGTTCCTAAATACGGAACCAGTTTCTTGTAATCAGCATATAGGAAGGTCACTCTGCATATTTTAGTTGGAGAATTTGTTCCATTAATATTTAAAGTAGTTATTGATAAGCAAGGTCATACTACTTCCATTTTGATACTGTTTTTTTTTTTTTATTTTTATCTATAGTTCCTTTTTCCATTTGTCCCTAAAATATAATCTTCATTTGTGGTCGAGTAATTTTCTCTAGTGGTATAATCTGATTCCTTACCTACTATTTTTAGTATCTTTGTATAAATTGTGCTTTGTGATTATCTTGAGACATGCAAAAAAGTTCTTTTGGATATAAAATTGAATCTTGAATTGATAACAACTTAACATTGATTTAAAACATTAAAAACAAACAAAAACAATGAAATTAAAATCCTAATAATGGACTCTCCATTTCTTCCCACATTTTTACTATTTCATGTTGTGTTTCATGTCCATATTGCCTGTCTCTTAACCTTTTAATGTACTAATTATAACTTTTAGTCTTCATAATAAAAATATAAATGGTTTATGCACAATGTTTAAAACAGTATTCTAAATTTGTTGGAATAATTACTCTTACCAGTGAGTTTTCTATCTTCTGATATTTTCTTCTTACTTACAACATCACTTTCAGTTTGAAGGATTCCCTTGAACATTTATTATAACATATATCTGGTGATGATAAATTCCCTCAATTTTTCTTTGTCTAGACATGTCTTTATCTCCTTTTCAGATCTGAAAGATATCTTTTCTGGATACAATACTCTTGGTTGGCAAGCTTTTTGCCTTCAGTACAGTAAAAGTCTCATCCTGCTCCCTCTTGGCCTCTTAGGATTCTGTGGAGAAGTCTGCAGTCAAGCAAACTGGGACCATTTTGTGTGTTATTGGCTTTTTTTCCCCACAGCTTTAATGATCCTCATTTTATCTTTAACCTTGAAAAACTTGACTACAATATATCTTGGTGTAAACTTGTTTGGCTTGGATCTGACTGGTGACTGCTGACCTTCCTATGCCTGGATAATTGTATTTTTCTGTGGATTTGGGAAGTTTTCTGTCATGATCTGTTTGAATATACCTTCAATCACTTTGGTATTGTTAAGTTCTTCTTGCATGACAACAACTCAGCTATTTGTTCTTTTCAGGCCATCCTATATATCCTGTAAGAATTCTTCATTCCTCTTAATTCTTTTCACCTCCAAGTGTATGTGTTGGAATAGTCTGTCCAAAATCACTATTTTTTTTTCTTGATTTTCTGTGGTCCATATTTCAATAAAATTGATCAGAAAAAAATAAAGCAATTTCATAATACCCCAGCTGGGACTTCAACAAGAAAAATGACCTTGATAAAATATCTATTGTCTTTGTACATATTCATAGATTTACAAAACCAGGTGATTATTTTAGGGATAAATTGATAAGAGTTCAGAAATAAAGCAAGGAAGAGGAGAGAGAGTTGGAGATAAAAAGGAACAATTAACTATGGGCACAAGAAAAATTGCGTAGAGAAGAAAAAATAAGTCATACTCCATAGCTTGGTCATTAATATAATTTATAAAATCATACCAATGTAAAATCAACTATTGAACCAACCATAATGGCAATGTAATCTATTGATGAAATGAGAAGGTAAGTGGGAGGGAGGGCTAGCGTATGTGAAAAATAACCATGTATTAGTTTTATATTACTGACCTAACAAAGTACATTATTATCTAATGGTTATGTAGGTCAGAAGTCAGATAAAGTTATCACGGGGCTAAAAACTAGACAATGGCAGGGATAATTTCCTCCATGGATTCTCGAAGGGAGAAACTGTTTCCATGTTCATTCAAGTTCCTTATGAGTGCTTATATTATATAATCACAGCCCTGTTTGAATCGTTGGATTTCAGTTGAGGATTCTTTCCATTCCTTGACTCATGGCCTCCTTTCTTCATCTTAAAAGACAAAAATGTCATCTTTAGTCTCCCTCAAGTAATCCTGGAATATTTTCTAATATCCCTACCACTTCTTCCAGTGTGTCATGGTAGAGAAGAAAAAGTATGAGATTTGTTGTAAAACTGACCTAGGCAAGAATCCGTGACCCCCTTAGAACTAACTGTAACTTCGACCTTTATGAGCTTCAGTTTCTTATTTGTAAAACGTGGATAAATATGAAGATCAGATTTAATGAATTTAATTGTTATATAGGTATTAAGTTGATGAAATATAAACATTTTCTTCTGGGGACACACCTTTTATTTTAGGAGTTATAAATGAAGAACTGACTGTAGTTTCTAACGAAGATAATTCTTTCCCATTTCCCTGTCAGGTGCCAAACTATTAGTCATTCTCAGTAAATGTGCAGAAACTGTCATTGTAAGTCTTTCATTAAGTTCATTAAGAACCCTCAACGATTTAATTCTTTGCTCTCATCCTTGAAATCTCTTCTGAGCCCTGCAGGCTAGATCCAGCAGCTTTGTTGATGGGTATACTTTTCCGTGACTTAGGGGTTCTTTGTGTTACATTACATATCTTTTAATATAGATCAGCTCAGAACTTACATCCAAAATTCAAGATAGCCATTTAGGAATTCTGATCTAATTACTATTCATCTCAGGTGGTGTGAACAGATCTTGGACTGCATGCGGTATAGAAGAATATGAATTAGAACTTGGCAGCAACTGGATTACTCTTCCCAGGCATCTTCATAGTGTAATGTACTGTAGCAAAGAGAATTATATTTGATAAGTACCTATGTTTGGGAGGACATTGAAACATATCCAAAAATAGACTTTTAAATGGCTTTAAAGCATACGGGAAGCCATTTTCCAATAAGGCTTTACAATTCATACTCACCTCCCCCCCCCATCATTAGTTGACTTTAGGAACAGTTAGATATAACAGTTTCCTAGAGATCTGAGACTGCCTCTTCATTGTCTTTGTATCCTTGGAAACTAAGACAGAGACAGGAACATGGAAAGTACAGTTATAAGAAGGTCATTTCCAATATTATAAGGGAGGAAGCCAGGCTTTTCCATGGTTTTGCCATTCAGTCTGATCATACCAATTAGTAACAACAGTTATAAATTACAAGAATGTTCAGGGTCTCAATTCCTTCACGCAGTTTTGGGGCTTTGTTACAGCTTGCATGACCCTACATATAACTGAAGTTGCATTTGGACATAAAGAAAGCATTGCAACAAATATTCTAATAATATAAGATGTTGGATTAATATCACATGTTGGTTCCTTTTGCCTTTTTTTGTTGCAGTAGCAAGGCCTTATTGCCTATTTATTTCTATTCCAACCATACAGGATGCCACAGCAGCAAATGATTTTTGGGAACATTGTGACGTCCTCAGAAAATCTTTTGTCTAATGAAGGGAGGCACTTTATACCGTATATTAATTTTAAAAAGAGACCAGCTTTATGAGTGAAATCCAGTAGAAAAGTTTATTTTCTAAAGATAAACAACTTGACATATTTAAATCATGCGCACATTGTAGATTTCTTGGCAAGTGATTGCTGATTTTAGTTCATATGCATAACACTCCTTTTACTGTCACTGAAATTGCAAGCCAAATTTAATAGGAAATGAAGACAAAACGGAAATCTTTCTCCTTTGCAGTACCACATGATTCATTATATTAGTCCTTTTATAGCAGAATAAACACTGCAGAGATGCAACTTCAACTTTTTGATTGCTTCAAACATATGGCCAATAAGAAGCTTGTATGCATCAGTCTCTTGCTTTAGCATAATTTAGTTTTCTAAAGAACAAGATGTCTTTGAACTGGAGGGGACACACGTTTTAAAACCAGCAAATGTGATACCTGTCAACAAGGATAAACACAGTATTAATGAGAGTGTATGCTAATGCATTAAACTAGTAGGATATCAGCAGGATATCAGTTTTATTGCCAACTGATTTCTAGAGATGATCCACCATTTGAATTAGTGTTAGTGATAAATTATTTCCAAGTAGTATTAATCATACTCACTGGGAAATTAAAATGTCATAAAATGATAAAGTGTTAAGGAAACAGTATCTCACATCTACACCTGCATATGCATCACAGTATCACCAGAGTGTTTTCTTCAAAACATTCATAAGAGACCATCTTTTTAACATGGTATGGAGTAATGTAAGTGCTTTATCATTCTACTCATTCTTTTCGTCATGCTTAATACAATTAAACAATTTCTATAAGTGAAAAATAGTATATACTATATCATGATCACTGTTTATTAAAAATAAAGAACTGAAATCAAAGAAAGTGCTTCTTTTAGTCTCATTGATTTAGGTTGGTAGGTATTATTTTTGTGGAAATACTATTATTTTTAAATTTTATGATTGTAAAGGTTCTACCTGGATAGGACCTAGAGTTCATTCTACAAATGAATGTATATTTCCAGTAGTTCTCCTTCAAAAGAAATGTGAGTTACTATAAAGTTGTTAAACATGATATAGGTATGCTCTTCCACAACCAAGATGTGTGTTCAGAATCCAATAGAGAATATTTCAAGAATATTCTATTTCTTCATTACTCTCTGTATATTATTACATTTTGGAGTATTAGTGAATCTTAAATTCAATGTTGTGAACATCTACAGTATATTAGGATTCCACTTTTAAATATACAGATATCTAGGAGCTATCATTGTGATGCAGTGACTTAAACTGCTTCTTTTGATCCCAGCATGCTATATCAGAGTGCTGGCTTGAGTCCTGGCTGCTCTGCTTCTGATCCAATTCCTTTCAATTCACCTGGGAAAGCATCAGAAGATGGCCCAAGTGCTTGGGTCCCTGCCACTCATGCGGGAGACTTGGATGGAGTTCCAGGCTCCTGGATTCAGCCTGGCTCAGCAACAGCCACTGTGGCCTTAATCAGCAGTTGATATAGTGTTTCTCTCTCTCTCTCTCTCTCTCTCTCTCTCTCTCTCTGTTCATCTGATTGTCAAATAAATAAATAAATTTTAAAAATCATATAGATGTCAAAGGAAAACACTTGAAAATGCTGTATAGTTCTCTCAATTCAGTCACTAACGAAAAGATCAACACTCTAAAATGTTGTAAATATATTACAATGAATGGAAAACATTCTCATGATTCTCATAAACCAAAATTCCTATGAAAGATTATGGATGTAAAAGTGAATACAGGTAAAGTTTAAATTTTGCATATTATAAGTTATTCCAGGGAAATAAGAAATATGTGAATATTAAACAAATTTTCTAACAGACTAGAAACAATGGCGGCTTTCATTACTGTGTATCCCCCCCCCCCTCCAAATAACCAGGTTCCAAGAAATGGTGACTTTGGAACAAATAGATTCCAACTAATAACCCCATAATCCTGGTGATATTCAAGTTATACTTGTTCTGACAATCCCAGTTAGGACATATGTTCTACCTTAATCTAGCCTTTCCAAAGTCTCATTTCTAGAACTAAGTTGTCTTGACTTATTATCACTTACCTGAACATCTTTTGCCATGATGTACTATTTATATCAGAGAACTAATGACCACTGAGAAGACTTTTCCCTGTGAAATGTGTAGTTTAGTATTTATAGTTGTGTGGTTACTATTTTCTTTAACATATACACTCATGAAAATATAGATGTGCTAAATATTGAAGTTTTCACAAAAAAAAATTACATTCATCATATTTATAAGCAGACCTTTACATTTAAACATACCTAGGGCTTCCTTAATTAGGGAAAGAAAAACAACAAAAAATGAACAAAAAATAAATTTACTTAGTCTAATCACCTATTCCAGAAATGCTTCTTCCTTTTTCAATCAATCCTCTCTAATGGTTAATCACTGTTCTCTGACCTACATTTATTTACCTCCCACATTCTGCTTTATTCCCCAAATCTAGTTTAGCATCACTCAACTATGCAACAAATCATTATATACGAGGTCACCAATATTTAATCAACATTTCAGTATGAAATGCTTAATTATACTGCTTTATATTTATGAGTATATTTAGCCATTTTTATTTTAGTATAAAAGTTTCATATTTAAAATGTATTGGAAGTGTAAATATTTTATGGGGCTATCAGGGTTTTAGGAAAAATGTAATACAATTAGGCTTTTGTAACAATAAAATTCAGTCCTATATACTCTGAATGCATATGTATCTTTTGTTCTCTCTAATCAGAACTGCACTTAAGATTTGTACTTCCTTTTACCCATAGCAACAAGTATTCGTAGTTCATTGGACTACATGTTTCTCTGAGGCCTCTGCTTGGCCTGACTTATTTATCATTGTCTCTTTAAAGTCTAGAAGAATTTTTGACACATGATACTTACTCCATAAGTATTTATCAAATGGACAATATGTTGTAGAAAAATCATTTTACATTGGGTAAGAAATTAGCTATCTCATCAAATCAGACAAATGAATTCTGTAATAGCATGAAAGTTTTATGATATAGCAAAATGTTAAAAATATTAAATTAAATCTGTTCCAAAGGAGGCTGCTGGAGGCATAAACAAAAAAAATTGTATTTTATTTCAAATTATGTCTACTTCCAGAAAAGTATTTTAGCAGAAATTTTTTTTCATTTTCAAGAATATAGCCATTTTATTATCTCAAAATCAAGATACTTGTGTTTCACACTATAAGGGAGACATAATCAGTTATTTCAGTTACTTTCTCCTCCGGCCAAGATAAAAATATTATATGATGTATTTGAAATAAAAAATCCAAATAAAACATATAGTTAAGCCACTGACAGCTGTAAGAAAGAAAAGTTCTTTGGTGTCAACATGGTTTGATGTCATACAACTGACACAGCCAAGGCACATTCTGAACTAATGATGGACAGTGAGTTTGAATGAAGGCTTCTAAACCAGTCCTGGAAATATGAAAAAAAACTGGGTGCTATGTCATGATATGTTTTAATAATAGAAAATGAGCATGAAATGAATCAATAGTAGGCATTTAGATACTACTTTCTAAAAATATATCTGATGATTAATGTTCAATTTTAATTGACCACTGTTTTTCTTACAATTACTAGAAAACAAACTTACCTCAATATTGCAGAAAATGGCATTGTTTAGCATGCGTTGCTATGACTGAGGCATCTTTACAATCTGCTAATCATAGTACTCTTTTTTTTTTTCTTGTTTATTTGAGAGGTAAAGTTACAGACAGAGAGAGGGAGAGAGAGAGAGAGAAAGGTCTTCCATCCCCTGGCTCACTCCTCAAATGGCCACAACGCCTGGAGCTGGGCCTATCTGAAGCCAGGAGCCAGGAGCTTCTTCTGGGTCTGCCACACAGGTGCAGGGGCCCAAGCACTTGGGCCATCTTCCACTGCTTTCCCAGGCCATGGCAGAGAGCTGGATCGGAAGAAGATTAGCCAGGTCTCGAACAGGCGCCCATATGGGATGCTGGCATCACAGGCAGAGACTTCGTCCACTACACCACAGTGCGAACCCCATTGGTAGTACCCTTAATGAAATTTTAATCATTTCTAAGAGTACATGGACATCTTGAAAGTTTATTCCACAAATTGAAACATCTTAGCTCTGTATTCAGTTACTAAAAAAGGCTTCCTTCAGATTACGATTACATTTTCACGGCTAGCTTCTCACTGGTATCCCTGCATTATTTCCTATAAACCACAACCAGAAAATCTCTAGTATGTTATAGCATTCCATAGTGTTTGCTATGGCGTCAAGTCCAAATTTCGCTACCTATATTTCATAGTTTAAACTTGTTCTAATCTAATTCTGTAGCCATTATCTTTCCAAAATATGTCCTCTGGTTCTTTTCACACTAAGGAGTTACAGCTGATTCACGAGTTAATGACTTTGCTTGTGTAATTTGTGTGGCATTATGTATGTGCACTCCCCTTCTGTCTAAGCCCATTCCACAAGTCCACCAAGGTCTGAGTCAAATTCCACCCTTCGCTTGAAGTCTTCATCAAGCTACTTTGGAGATGTTTATAGTATTTCCTCTGAAACTCTCCTTCCCATACCTTGAAGATTACATAACATTATATAATAAGAAACTTGTTTATTTATTATATTGAATATCTTGCCACATAAAAATTGTGATTATTCTTTCAAATGTTATTTTATAGGGCAGGTGCTTTGCACAGTGTTTCAGTCACTTGGGCTGCCTTATCCTATGTCACAGTGCTTGGGTCCAAGTACTGGCTTCCTGCTAACGTATACCCTGGGAAGTAGCAAGTGGTGGCTCAACTACTTCCTCTTGTGTGCAAGAGATGTTTGATTTCCTGGTTTTTGGCTTCAGCCTAGCCTAGCAGTGACTATGGCAGGAATTTGATGAGTGTTACACTGGTTGAGAAATGTACTTTCTTTCTCTTTCTCTCTAGTCACCCTCTCGTCCTTCTGTCTTTCAAATAATTTCAAAAAATCAAAAACATTTAAAAACATTCATTTTAAAATAAATAAAAATAGTTTGCAAAATTAGTACAATTTTCTTGTTATTAAGGTTTTGATAGGACTGTACCATGCATGGTTTCATAAGAGTACAATAATGGTTTCCATCTCTCCACTGACAAATATCTTTTGGTAATATAAATCTTTTGTTGCAGGAATTCATTATATGTTCAGCTTGAAAAATGAAATAATTATCTTTCAAAGTCTCACATGTAAGACTTATAAAAGTGACAGCAATACTAGCACATTTTTGTTAGAGTGTAAAATGGTGATGTTATGTTTCTAGTGGGTAGGGGTTATGACTGTCTCTAAAGCTGAAGAAATCAAGGTATTTAATGTTTAAGTGATTCTAGGTTTTATGTGGCATATGACAATAGGCACTCTAGTGAGGATTTGAGTCAGATATTTAATCATTACTCTCCATACCATATATTGATATCATCTTAGTTTTAATACATGATGATTATCTTTGTATTTCACTGTCAATAGGAGATGAAATTATATTTGTGTGTCCAGTAGTGGCAATGAATTTTCTCTGAAGCACACATCTTTTTTTTTTTTTGCTTGAACAAATATTTTCAAGATATTCTAAAGTTAAGGAAACATGTAATATCATGTACAAAAACACAATAGGAATCAGTTATACAATGTTATTTGTACTTATCAGAAGGATAAAAAGAAACTGACATTTCCTGAATACTCAGTATATCCTAGGTACTGAGCTTGAAACCTTAATCTTTACAAAGTAAAATAACATTGCCAAGTAAATATTATTATCTCAATTTTACAGACAGGGAAACTGAGTCTTAAAGACGATAAAGGATTCATCCAAAGACACTTAAATAATAGATGACAGAGGTCAGATTTCAACTGGATCTACTTGAGTTAATGTATTCATAAGATTGCTATTAAACACATAGTTTATCACGAAGGAAACTTATCATCTGCTACCACCTGGAATTCCAGATATAAACAGATTATTGGTTTGGGCAAGATTTCCTATATGCTGAAACATGGTCAGCTTGATTATATCTCATCTTGTGAGATGGTGAGCTTGAAATATAAACAATGACTGTGAAAAGAAAATAAAAAGTTGCATTTCTCCTTAAAGAAAATATCTTGACTCTTGCTGTCTTGTCTAGGTATTTACTTGAAAATAGCCTACTCAGATCTTTCTAGAAAAGGTGTGAGGTGACAGCGCTGTGGCATAGTGGGCTAATCTGCTGCTTACAGCACTGGCATCCCATATGGGAGCTGTTTCAAGTCCTGGCTGCTTCTCTTCTGATCCAGCTCTCCGCTATGCCCTGGGAAAGCAGTAGAAGATGGCTAAAGTGCTTGAGCCCCTTCACCCACATGGAGACCCGGAAGAAGCTCCTGGCTCCTGGCTTCAGCTTGGCCCAGCTCTGGCCATTGTGGCCATTTGGGAGTGAACCAGCAAATGGGAGACCTTTCTCTCTCTCCCTCTCTCTGTCTATAACTCTACCTCTAAAATAAATAAATAAATAATCTTTTAAAAAAAGAAGAAAAGTTTTTTGTCTCATATTGTATTTATAGGCTAGCTAAGTTAGAGAATTAGACTATGTACAAAAAATTAATAAATAATGCTTGTCCAAAAGTGTTATCTATTATACTTATAGCTGATTATTTTTGCTACTCTATGCTAAGAAAATATTACAATATTAAAATTCCTTGTTTTTCCATAAATTTGCTTCTTTGCTTAATGATGAAGGAAAAAGGAGGAAATGAATTATTTATACAAGTGGCATCGTCTTTGCTATGTTGCATGTATAAGCAATTAAAATCGTGTAGACTTTAGAATTAAAGCAACTAGGAAATAAATGCTTGTTTCCAAACAGGGCATTTTCCATTGGTTAGAAAGCAACATATTGAAAGCAATGATCATGTCTTCTTCATTCCTCTGTGTACAAAAATACTAAGCTGAGAATGGCTATTTTCACATAGTAATGTACAAAAGTTTCATTGTAAATATGGAAAATAAATTAAGCACTTCTACAAATGATCATTTGATTATGGTTCACGTTCTCTGGTATTTTGGTTTCTTTTTCAAGTGTGTGTCTTACTTTCATCTCCTTCCCCTGAGAGTTACAGTCAGCAAGAAAACAAATTTATATTGACCTTCATAACTCTCCTGTCTCATTTGAAATGTAAGTGTAAATAAATGATTAAGGTTTATATCATTAATTAAAATTGTACAGTTATTCAAGAAAGACCAAAATACAGTTTTTTAAAAAAAAGAAAAACAGACGTGAAGCAATATGCCATGTGTATCTTTTATTCCAGTAATTGGAAATGATGAAATAAAAAAAAACTGCTTCTGTAATTCAAGCATTGTTATTTTGTGCTTCTAACAATGCTCTGGTCTTTCTTTACAGACCAGAGGCAGCAGACTGTTAAATAGCATCTTTTGATTAATTAAACACAAAATATAATGACCCTATGTTCAGCTTGATGTTTTGCAAATCTTTCCCTGTTTATTTGTTTTTGCCAAAGAAGTGACACTTTTATCTGTGGTGTATTATTCAATTTGAGTGACAGCCCATGTCTAGAGGGATGGGCAGCAAAATATGTCAACTTAGAGTGAAGTAGAAAAGCAAATATGAAGGCACTGTGTTTATCTCTGAGATGTAAGAGTTTTTAATATAATTTTTGCTTTGTTACTACAGTGGTCTCTCAATATCTTCAAGGCATTGGCCCATGATTCCTTTGGATACCAAAATCTGAAAGTACTAGAGACTCATATGTAATGCCATAGTATTTGAATATAATCTATGCACATCCTCCAATATACTTCAAATCATCTCTAGGTTACCTATAATTATATTATACCTTAATACAATGTGCATTCTACATAAATAGTTGTGATGTGATATTGTTAAGGGAATAATTACAAAGAAAAAAATACATATATGACCACTATACATGCAATTTTGTTCTGAATATTTTGTTTTGTTCTTTTTTGTTTTTCTTGTTTCCATTTATTTGAACAGCAGAGAGACAGAGATAGAAACAGAGAGGCAGAGGCACACAGAGATCTTCCATCTGTTAGTTCAGTCTCAAAATGCCCAGAAAAGCTGGGGCTGAGCCAGGCCTAAACCAGGAACCCAGATCTCAACCTGAATCTTCCATGTAGGTGGCAGACTTAGGTACTTGAATGATCACCTGCTGCCTCCCAGGGTACACAGTAGCTGAAAGCTAGAAATGGAAGCAGAGCTGAGACTCTAACCTATGCACTCTAATATGGGATGTGGACATCCCAAGCCACATCTTAAATGTTATGCTAAATAGCTGCCACCTTAATATCTTTGATCTTCAGTTGTTTGAGTATGTGGATGTGGAACTGATGAATAAGGCAATGTGACTGAATTAGCTCAGGAGTTCAAAAGTACTACTATGACACAGGCACAAACAGAAATATGATTTAAATATAACTTTGACAGTTGATTACAATTCTTCAGGAACTTCTGAATTTAGAATTATAGGAGTATGGTAATCAAATGTGTCAGCATCCAACAAGAAACAAAATAATTTAAGTATTAGCCAATATTGACTGAAGGGGATATTGAAAAGCCCTGTTTTGGAGCATCTGAAACACTAGCTCTTAGAACCTGAGCAGTCCCTAAGTATTTTTTTTCTATAGAATTATCTATATTGCATTGTTCTTTGGTGCCTTTGTAAGGTTTTATTTTTTTCCTACTCTTTGCTTTCTTTCATTTTCAACATATTCTCCCAACAGAATCTCTCTATTTTAGACATACCTGAAGTTTCACTAGGATACAATGCACTGGACATGTTCTCACATTTCCTCATCACAAAGACGTAGGAGTGGTAGTCAATCAGAATATTCCTATCATAATACACTCTTGAGCAAAAAGTTTTGAAGTGTCAACACTGTGAGGCCACTGACTGAACATTGGACATATAGCAGATAACAAAAACTCTGTTCATTGGTTTTAAGGATCTCAATGTAAGTGGAGAGGTTGAAAATAGGTAAATGTTATACAACAAGTGTTATAATGGAACTTTTATAGGATATCATATGAGAAAGCAGAAAGGAATGACAAAATGTACCCAGAAGTTTGGGGATGGCCATAGAAAATATTTTTTAATTGAGTGGAGTCTTGAGGTACGGGCAGACATTCAGTAAGTGATAAAGGAGGCCAAGTAACATTCCTGCCAGGGGAATTCTCTGCTTATGGCCATGAAGTTCTGGAAGAACAAGTACTTTGGAAGGAATGACAAGTAGCATGATCAAGAGCATACAGATTGAGCAAAGAGAGTTGAGGTTTGAGAAGGAAGTTCAAAGTGTACAGAATCTGATCAAAGGAGTTTGTACTTATCTGTAGACAATGAAGAATCCTACTATGGCACTATGCAAGATGTCCTGCTCAAATTTATGGTGAAGCAGATTAAGTAGAGTTTTCACAAAGTGAACTAATCTCTACAGAGTCATTCCATAACGAATAGAAACACTCCTTCCTACATCTAGATCACGTATGCGTGCATCCAGAAATTCCAGATGTGTAACCAATATGATGGGAATACTATGCATTCAAACAAGTCAGATGAGGAGGTATCTGGCAAGCAGAGTAGGTGAGGGCCTTATTAGCTATAACATAGGGTAAGCCTCTACAAGCATTTTTGAAAAGATTGATTGATTTGAAAGGCAGAACAACAGGGAGAGAGAGGGAGAGGGAGAGGGAGAGGGAGAAGGGGAGGGAGAGAGAGAGAGAGAGAGAGAGAGAGAGAGAGAGTACCCCCTCTGCTTGTTCACTCTCCAAATGTTTGCAAGGGCTAGAGCTGGGCCAGGCAGAAGCCAGGAGACGAGAACTACTTTTGAATCTCCCATGTTGGTGGGAAAGGCCAAAGCACTTGGATGATCTTTTCTTTTCAACTTTTATTTAATAAATATAAATTTCCAAAATACAACTTTTGGAATATAGCGGCTTTTCCCAATAACCTCACTCCCACCCACAACCATCCCATCTATCACTCCCTCTTCCATCCCATTCTTCATCAAGATTCATTTTCAATTATTGTTATATACAGAAGATCAGTTTGGTATATACTAAGTAAAGATTTCAACAGTTTACACCCATACAGATGCACAAAGTATAAAGTACTATTTGAGTAGTAGTTTTACCATTAATTCACATAGTACAACACATTAAGGGCAGAGATCCTGCATGGGGAGTAGGTGCACAGTGACGCCCGTTGCTGATTTAATAATTGGCAATCTTATTTATGACGTCAAAATCACCAGAGGCTCTTGTTATGAGCTGCTAAGGCTATGGAAGCCTCTTGAGTTAACCAAATCCAATCTTATTTAGACAAGGCCATAGTAAAAGTAGAAGTTTTCTCCTCCCTTCAGAGGAAGGTACCTCCTTCTTTGATGGCCCATTCTTTCCAATGGGATCTCACTCACAGAGATCTTTCATTTAGGTATTTTTTTGCCAGAGTGTCTTGGATTTTCATGCCTGGAAACTCTCATGTGCTTTTTAGCCGGATCCAAATGCTTTAAGGGTTGACTCGGAGGCCAGAGTGCTGTTTAAGACATCTGCCATTCTGTGAGTCTGGTGTCCCATGTTGGATCATTTTTTTCCTTTGTAATTCTATCAGTTATTATTATCAGACACTAGTCTTATTTATGTGATCCCTTTGACACTTAATCAGATCATTATGATCATTTATGAACTGAAACTGATCACTTTGACTAGTGAGAATGCACTGGTACATGCCACCTCGATGGGATTGAATTGGAATCCCCTGGCACATTTCTAACTCTACCATTAGGGGTAAGTCCGAGTGAGCATGTGCCGAACTGTACATCTCCTCCCTCTCTTATTCCCACTCTTATTTAACAAGGATTACTTTTCAGTTAAATTTAAATGACTAAGAATAATTGTGTGTTAATTATATAGTTCAACCAATGGTATTAAATAGAACAAAAAATACTAAAAGGAATAGAATAGTAAGTTGTTCCTCAACAATCAGGACAAGGACTGATCAAGTCATTGTTTCTCATATTGTCCATTTCACTTCAACAGGTTTCCTTTTAGGTGCTCAGTTGTCACAGATCAGGGAGAACATATGATATTTATCCCTTTGGGACTGGCTTATCACTTAGCATGATGTTTTCCAGAATCCTCCATTTTGTTGCAAATGACTGGATTTCATTTTTTTACTGCTGTATATTATTTATAGAGTACATATCCCATAATTTCTTTATCCACTCTCTGTTGATGGGCATTTAGATTGATTCCGTGTCTGGACGATCTTATGCTTCTTTCCCAGGCACATCAGCAGTGAGTTGGATAAAAAGCAGAACACCGAGAACATGAACCAGCACTCTTAAATGGGATGTCAGCATCACAAGTGGAGATTCAACCCTCTGAACTACAATGCTGGCCCCCAGATTTTGTTTTTTTAAATGCCAGGATCGGGTCAGTTTGAAGTTTTTAGTCTGAAACTCAAATTCTGGTCTCCCACATGGGTAGAGGGGCTCAAGTACTTGGGCTGTCAACAGCAGCCTCCCAGTGTGTGCATTAAGAAGTTGAATTGGAAAACAAATTGCCAGGACTTGAACTCCTCCACTCTGATGGATAATGCAGGTGTCTCAAATGGTGACTAAACCACCAAGTTATTGCTTATTGTTACCTTTTTCATAAACTGATTTGAAAGGCAGATTGATGGATAGAGGGAGAGAAACAGGAGAGATCTTTCATCTTCTGGTTCACTCCTCAAGTGGCTGCAACAGCCTTGGCTGGGCCAAGCTGAAGCCAGGAGCCAAGAATTCCATCTTGGTCTTCCAGGTAGGTGGCAAGGGCCCAAGCACTTGAACCATCATCCACTGCCCTCCCAGGTGCATTAGTAGGAAGCTGAATGGGAAACAGTACAGTTGCGACTGGAGCAAGCACTCTGAAATAGAATGCTGGTGTCACTACACCAGCCCTTCTTGGTATTTTTTAAAGGGTACAGAATCAAGGAATTAAAGATCCTTGGATCAATCTTCTGTCAATAAGTGAAACCTCTGTATACATATCTACCATGAGGAAATTAATCTTCTAAGTAGATTCAGCAACATACAATCAATACCTTCTAAGGAAAGTCAATCTATCATTTGGCAATTCACACTACTGAAAAGATTTCTTTTAATATAATCAATATTTTCATGCCTTACCAGTGACTGACTGCTCTGGTTCTGCCATTAAGAGAATTACAAAAGAATCTAATTGTAGGGAACATAGTTTCTGCCAAAGCACTCTCAGTGAGGATTCACCCTCTGGGACACAGGGTGTGGTTGCAGGAACTGATTAATGATAGTAAATGACTTACTAACAAGAAAAGCATTGAGCCTTTATGGGAATATTGGGACCCACAAGGACATGCAGGTGCTTTCCCAGACATGCTTATCTAATATGTCTTGCTAAACGTGTTTAAAACAAATCTTAGAGTCATATGAGCATGTTCATGTGCTATACAAATGGCTGATGTAATCCTGGACAATAAAGAAACACGCTGGGTTTTGTATGGCAGCATTCTTCAGAGGAAGTGTTCCAATGCCCTGTATCTCCTTTCACTTGTAACCCCCAATGTCTAATTATTTCTTATGTAGCAATCTTTAAATACTTGAGAGCAGCTATCATATCTCTTTTTTATTAGTGTTCTACTGTGATGGTTAATTTAATGTCAGCTTGACTGGATTAGGGACACTCAGATAGCCAGTAAGGCATTATTTCTGGGTTTTTCTGTGACCATATTTCTAGAAGATATTGTGCCTGGACTAAGACTTCCCTCATTCAATATGGGTGGGCACCATCAGTTCAACTAACGGTTTGGCCAGAACAAAAAGAAAGAATAAAGGTGAATACACTGTCTGTCTTCTGAAGCTGTGATACCCTTTTTCTCCTTTGCTAAAACATCAGAACTACAAGTTCTCCAGCCCGTTGACTCTAAGACTTGCATCAGTAGCCCCCTAGGTCCTTGGACTTTTGTGTAACAGAGGCTAACAATACACTCTTTTGAGGATTAAGAGACCTGAATGACCTAGATATGACCCAGGAACCCTACCCACATGTTGATTGATGATTTTGTTTGAAGCCTGGGCACTGACATAATGGCTTAAGGACCAGAATACAGGGTCATAAATAAGGATCCAGCTGATTATGGAACATCTGGAAGACCCCAACCACTGTATGCCTCGTTCATTATTATAGTCATAGATAAATTTGTATTTCCCTATATAAACCCTAACCTGAGTCCCTGTGGTAGAGAAGCTGAACACTGAGGTAATAGCTTGCCACCTCCCTAATCGCTAGCATCCTAAATGGACTTTCTCTCTTTCCCCTAGATAACCATCCTCTTAGCAACTGACTTTTGAAATGAGTGATGGAGTTCAGGTTTGATAAATGATTGACCAGTCAGCCAACCAAGAGAAGGCCAGTAGACACTGGATGCAGTTCATTCCCATTAGCTTCCAAAAATGGGTTATTTGGTTACAGAAGTGCACCAAGTCTTAATGCTGCCAGGGAATGGAGCTGACTACTTGGGAAAGCACCTATTCCCCATCTAATAGTTGATCTGACACCTAGGGAGAGATTGCGGATGACCTCAGCAGCTGCTGAGGCTTATTTGCCTTGAGAAAAACTCCCTTTTTTGCCTGCCTTGGTTATATAGACACTATTTCTTTTGTGTTTCAGGGAAATAAATCAATTTGGGAAGTGGTAGGTTTCAACTTCCTGGTAAGTCACGCCCGTTTCTGCACTAGAACTCTGATTTCCACTTTAGCGACACATAGTGACATTTTGTCATTTGCATTCAATACTGGACAATGTGAAGTCACAGTTATAATGGCTGATTCCCAGTTTCTCTTCCAGGATAATTGGATTTGGTTTTTCCTTTGGGAAAATCTGGTTTGGAAAAGTGTTCTGTTTGTTTCTGCCTGGTGTCTTTCTCCTTTCACAGAATGGGAAATGCTACCTCTGATGCTCCAGAATACCTTCTCCAGAGCATTTTATAGCTGAGTCAATCTATACCTATAAAACTATGATTAAAGAAAAGATGATACTTTATTGTAATACTGCTTGGCCCAAGTATGTGTTAAATTTAGAAGGGAAGTATCCTTTAAATGGGTCAATCAATTGCTTCACTATTCTCTCTTTTGGGCAGGGATAAGGAAAATTGGAGAAATCCTTTATAGTCAGACCTTTATGCAACTGTGTAACAAGGAATCTGCTCATCAGGGCTCTAAATTATTTATTAAATGAAAGCCAAGGAGTCAGGCATATGAAAAACCACTCCTGAAAATAAAGAAAATTAATGTAGTAAATTACTTGGATTCCTCCAGTCTAGAAGTCCTGCTGCACCCTTCCTTACCAGTGGGAAAGCCAAATGCACTGCAGCCGCTCTACTTGCCCCTGCAAGGCCCCCACCTTCCCTGGAAATGCCTGCCCATCATGGCACCCAATTAGACCAGGAAGAAGCCTGGCTCAGGGTAGAGCAAGTCTCCTTGCAGTAATATCACATAGGAAGATTGCTATTGAACACATTGAACCTGTTGATTCAAACCAAATATACCAGGAGGAACCTCAGAAAATAGTTGAGCTATTCTCACTATTTTTTTCCACCATTGGCCCATCTAGGTAGACCTTCATGCCCTATTAAATACTCCTGACTGCCAATGAATTACATCTGGTAACAGACAAACCTGGAGAAGGGGCTCAACACTTCACAGTAACAATTCTGATCAGACCCTCAAGTAAGCTACAGAAATTCCCTCAGCTGAACTTGTATGCGATATGAATGTTGTTGGAGACTTTGTTAATTTATTATAGAAGTTGTACACTGGTGGGATTGAGAAAGGACAACCCAAGCAGAAGAGCTTCAATAACATCCAGGAAGTTCAGCAGAATACAACTGAGGAAACATCCGAGGTTTTGGAAAGAATCTATTAGGCTTATTGAAAACATAGTGATGATTATTTGAAAACTCCAGAGTAGTTATGCATGATTAATATAATCTTTCATTGGGCAGAGCATCCCTCACATTCAAAATATGTTATAGGAAGGAAAAAGGAGCCAGCGGCATGATCCATTCCCAACTGGTGAATATCACCTTTGGAGTATTTAATGCAAGGGAGGAAAAGAAGCTTAGATTGCTATGTCTCACCCCCTCCAAAGGAGATAAATAGGAAGAATGAAATGAAACTTCAAGGAAAAGTCAGGGTGCTTACTACAGAGAAAATATACACTGAAAAGGGGGGTCCCAAAGCTGCAGAGTGTGGTACATACAGAAAACCCCCTTTGAGATCAATGGCCACTTGTATTCATGACTCATATGATGCAACCCAGGGACTTCTTGCTAATATCATACCTTACATGTACTTCTTTGCAGAAGCCTAAGGTGCCACTGGCAGCTGGGACTCCATTAACTGACTTTTTGATTGATATAGAACCTCTTATTTAGTACTTAATTCCAAAATGACTAAAAAAAGTGATCATTCTGCGGCTGTTATTTGTGTCACTGCAGAATCCCAAGATAGGCGACTACTACAATCATTAGAATGCCATTGGGGGAACACAACTGATTCAGTTTTCTATACATGACTAATTGTCCCAGCCCTTTGCTGGGTAAGGAAACTCTACCTACTGATTCCACCTGAACACGTACTTCACTTCCAACTACTTGTCACTCAGAAAGATGAGATGGAAGGACTGTCCCTCCACCCCCAGAAATCTATGAGAACATGGGTAAAACTTTGTGAGCAGATAGGATTCTTGGGAAAAGCTTAAATGTTATTCCTGTGTGTGTCTTATAGAAAACAATATTAAACTCCCCTGGAAAAAAAACGGCAACCTTTAAAGAAGGAAGTGTTAGAAAGACTCCACCCCATATTAAATAAATTTCTAAAATAAAAATGAATATGACTTGTCAGTCCCTCTACAATACACTGATTCTCCAAGTAAAGAAGCTCCACACTGATGAGTTTCAATTTGTCCCTGATCCCTGTGAAATTAATGAAATGGTACAGGATACCCATCCTATGTTACCCAACCCACATACTCCTGCTATCAAGAATAGCATGTGACTATGAATAATACTTAGTGTTGGATGCAATTTTCTTTGTTCCATTACCAGAAGAAACAATTGTTACTTACCTCTGAATAGTAAAATTTTAAGACTAAAGTCATCACCCAATCCTGATGGCTTGTGTTATCACTGGGATTTAGGAATTCAGCTACTTTGTTTAATGAAGTCATAACAAAATCTTAAGATCCTTACAACTGAATCAGAGGGTATTCTTTCAATATGTGGATGACTTATTGATAGTTATCTTCATTTCTGACTATTGCCTAGCCAGTACCATACAGGCATTAAATCATTTGCTGTGACATGTTTACAAAATTTCCCCTTGAAAATCCCAGATATGTAAATAACAGATCAATACTTGGAGACAACTCCATGGGTTTTTAGGCATTGAAGACTTTTGCCACATCTGGATCCTCAATTTTGACCATATTTGTAATCTTCTGTGTGGAGACATAGGATGAATGGATTCTGAGCTATTAATCTGGACAGCCAAATGTCACAGGCATTAAAGATCCTTAAGGAAAGATTAACACATTATGTCTCATCATCCTATATGTAGGATATGCAAGAAAACTTAAATTGGACAATACATATACCACTTATTGTATATTGGAAATAAATACTGTGTTTTTAGAGTTCTATTCTTTTGAAGAAAATGATAAGCAAAAAATTAGACCATTTTAAAATATTTTTAATTTATTGTGAAATGGAATAAACTTTACTTATTTTTATTTTGTTTTTTTTTTAGAGATTTTATTTATTTATTTGAGAGGTGGAGTTACAGGATGGAGAGAGGGAGAGACAGAAAGTTCTTCCATCCACTGATTTATACCCTAAATGGTCACAATGGCCAGAACTCGGAGGATCCAAAGCCAGGAGCCAGGAGTTTCTTCTGGGTCCCCAACATGGCTGCAGGGGCCCAAGCACTTGGGCAATCTACTGCTTTCCCAGGCCATAGCAGAGACCTGGATCAGAAGAGGAGCAGCCAGGACTAGAGAAGCGGCCAGGACTAGAACTGCTGCCCATATGGAATGCCAGTGCAGCAGGTGGAAGTTTAGCCCTCTATGCCTCAGTGCCAGCCCCAGAATAAATTTTATGTAAAAAGTTACTTTAAATAAATGTTCAGTTGAAGAAAAGATTACATACATAACTGATATGTAACATAAGAAACATATTCATGAAGGTATTTTCTAGAACTCTGTTGCCATTTTATTTTGAGGAATACACTGTATTTCAAATTATCAATGTTTGAAAATAGCTGTCCTATAACTAGGACACTGGGACAATGTATACTGCATAGTAAAGTGTGGTGCATTGCACTGGTGCCTGACAAACTCTACTGTTGCTACCATGGTTATTTGTTAAGAAGTTGTGTCCTGTGTGTTTGGGTATCTGTAGAAATTTCAGTGGTGGTGTGGTAAAACATGGTTGTTTGGTTTCTAAATATTCCATTTCTAATAAAGTTTAAAAAAATGGCATTGGCCTTTGTTGACTCAAATAATTGATCTGTGTTTTATAACTGCATGCTTTACTCACAGATATGTGATGAGAAAGATCTCATTTTTTTTTAATTTCAAGAGAGATGTGATTAGCATACACAAAATGATCCAATGAGAAACCATCAGGAGGCAGAAAGCATAATACTCCCAGACCTACTATTGTCCATGTTACTGATCATTGCATTTATCTTCCAAAAGCCTAGTCCACATTTAATTATGTTAATCCTCTAGTTCATCCAGTTTACAAAATCTCCAAGATCCCTGAAAGAGATCATCAGCTGTGAAAGTTTGTATGATCATGTACAGAGTAAAAATAACCCAATTTTCCCAAAAAGAACAAAAGCCAGCCCCAATGTCTGACAATGATCCTGTCCACATGACATAAATAATCTTTAGCTATTTTTAATGGACAGGTATGGGTATTTACTACACCATCAGATAAGCCATCAGATATCACATAATTCCAACCGCTATGAACAGGAGACTACCTATACATAATCAAGAAACTTTTTTCCTATCTGTAGACAATACCAATTTCAGGTGGCAACCAGCTGATGAAGTAAGCATACTTGAAGATTGGCTGTTCTCTAGAACCCTGAGGAAGAATTAGCATTTCACTTTTGTGTACTTCTAGTTATGATTTGATTTGCAAAATAGATCTTGAAAAATAATTGTAACAGAAATTCTTCCTCTCCTATTCAATGCTTGCTAGCCACATTTGTTTTGCCCTTCACCCTTCATCCAACAAAGGAGGCTAAACACTGGGTAAGCTCATTAAAGCTGTTGACTAGGATCATTTGAGACCTACCAGGAAATATTTCTGATGTGGATGAATATTTTTTTTGTTATACTTCATTGCCTTGGTGGGGAATAGTGGCCCACCAGCATGTACTCAATTTTTTTCTTACTTAACTATTATAGCTGTGAAATTGCCAAGTCTTTAGCCAACTTGACAAGGTCTCAAGACTCTTTGGCAAAATCTGCCCTTGATAAATAACCGGCCCTAGAAAACATTCTTGCAGTGCAAAGCAGTGTCTATGTGGTTGCTAGTTCTTCATGGTGTGCCTATATTAACACTTTTTCTGAGGTGGAAGCTGGTATTGATACAATCAGATAACAAAACACCTGTTTTCAGCAGACTTAAGACCATCAAACCCATTCCTTGAAGAATAAGAGATTGGTTTGTCGATGCATTTTTATGGGTATTGGCAGGTCTGATATCTATTCTGAGATCTTTATAATGGGCTTGATGATCATGCTAATAGTGCCTGGGGCATATTTTAGCTTTAGGTTCACAATGCAATGGATCTCAAAAAACTGCATAGCAATCACCCATGCCTTTAATGAATGAAGACAGTTTATATACCAATAGGTACATGTCTTCCATTATAAGAATCCCCTTTATCACTCACACCTAGCAGGAAGTAGCCAGTCATGAAATCATCCATATTTCATGAACTGGTAGGTAGAAATAATAGTGGTGAGTTGTAATTTTACAGCGTTTTGAGTATTAAAAGACCCAAGTGACCGAGGTCTGACCTGGGACCTCCTATCCACTCTTTGATTGATGATTTTGTTTGAAGCTTTGGAGTTGAAACGATGTTTGCAAAGGAAAGAAGCAGCTGGTCACAAGATAAGTTAGTAATGGAACATCTGTGAGAACTTACCCCCTACACAGCTCTTTCATGACTGTAGTTATGCAGTTAAATTTGTGTTTCCGTATATACACTCTGACCTGCTTCTCTTTTGTAGAGAAGTTTGACACTGAGACACTAGCTTTCCACCTTTCCAGTTGCCAGCATCCTAAATAAACTTTCTACCTTTCATTTCCCCAAATCCTGGTCATCTGAGTCACTGGCTTTTCTTGCCTGATTTCAGGTTCTGTAATATTTGGACTTTACAGTTTCCCTGGTTCTATAATCTATATATGGTCTTTTGTGGAATTTTCTAGCCTCCCTAATTGCATAAGCCAATTCACCTAATAAATCCCTTTTCTTCTACCTACCTATTTCCTATTGGTTCAGTCTCTAGAGAACTAATAAATTGCATCTTAATTTTTAGGCTAAAATATGCCCCAATAACTACTTTAAAATATTTTTATTTTGAGAGGCAGAGTGACAGAGAAAGGGAGAGAGTGAGAGTTCTTCCATCTGCTGGTTCAATTCCCAAGGGGTCACAATAGCTAGGGCTGGGCCAGACTGAAGCCAAGAACTAGGAATTCCTTCTGGGTTTCCCACATGTGTGATAAGGTTGCAAATGCTTTGGCTGTCATCAGCTCCCTTCCCAGGTGCATAATTGAGAAGATAGATTGGAAGTCCAATAGGCAGGAATCTGATATGCAATGCAATTTTTTTCAAGGACTGGCTTAACATGCTGTGCCACAATATCCACCCTTAGTACTACTTTTAAATATTGAATTCACCTTCTTATTATTCCAGAAATAGCTAAGAAAAATGTGACACTTAGTATTTCTGAATTTTTTTTTGCTATCATCTGAGATAGATAATTTACAAACAGTTGTAAAAGAAGAGCCATCTTTTGCAAAAATCTGAAACCTAACAACAGCAGGATGATAGGAAAGCATATTTTTCAGTTGCTCATGTTTGGTGTCCCATGCAGAGCAGGATATCTGCATGATACACATATCTGCAGGAGTTTGATTATTCTTCTGTATAAATTGACTTCCATCTAAATTTCACAAAAATAAGGCATGAGGCATGTTTTGTTCATGCTTTCAAAACAATTACACTAAACCACTTAAGCAATATGGCATCATGTGATGTTTCTAAATATTTAAATTGGAAATCTACAGATGACAAAACTAGTAAATAGAATTAAACTCTTGTAGAGGAAATGATCCAGATGGACCATTAAGCCATTAGGAAGCTATATAAGGATGAAACTGTGGGAGAAATGCAATAGAACAATCCTTTCACATAATGCAACAAATTAAAATGCTAATAACAGTTCAGGCACATTTAACTGGTCAAACTCTCTTAAGTCGATTTAAGTATCATACACATGTGCTAGTATACAGAGCTAGACCCATGCCAATATGAACCTTAAAAATGGAAAGAGAATATGATTACTGAAGCAAACTAAACTACATTAAATATAAATCAAGACCCCAGTGATAGACAAATTGTATTTTAAATGTTAGAAAATATTGGGCGATCATTATCCTTTATGTCATCAATTTAATTCCTATTCATCAGAATGCAGTCTATTGTACCATATGCTATATAAACAGGAGGATGAGGAAGCATAGGTATAGATTAAATAATGTCTGTTGTATTGACAATTGGATTATCTCTTTTTTCACTTTAAAAGTTTTTGCTTAATACTTTTTAGAAAATAGGGTTGATACCTTTGAGTTATAGCAATAGCTGAACTAGTACTAATCCTTTTTGGATGATGAGACAACTATAAACAGTGCTTAAAGGAGATTTTAAGGCCAGACCTGTCAGCTATTCTTTCAAACAAGTTGGTGTCATTGACCTATGCCTATGGCTATATCAGTTGGATCTATTCTTACAATCAAACTTTATAATGGAAGTTATAAGAATAGTACTCTCCAAACAATCCAGAGAACACTGTGTGTATTCCAATTCTTTCCCAAAAACAGGTATGGAACAGAAGTGGAAATCTAGATAGAGAGGAATATAGTAGACTCATTCACAAAAGAGTAGAGTGCATTTATTTTTTTTAATTGCTGTTAATACAAAGAGAACAGATTTTGTGTATTTCATAGCTACAATTCTAAGAAGATAATAATACTTCTGCTGGTTCAGAAGCACCAGAAGTATTATTATCTTCTGTCCTTTGCTCTGTTCCTTGCTCCCCCCATCTCCCTCCTTCCTTTTTGGTTCCTTTAATTTTTGCAATATCGTACTTTGAATTTGCTTTATATTCACAAGCTTAATGCACTACTAACCATAATGTACAACAACCAAAAAATAGTAAGACCACTGTCCCACAGGAATATAGATAAAGGCTATAAATAATAATCAATTCATAAGACATCAATCTCATTCTATATATTGTTCTTTTTGTATACTATATGAACTACCACATATCAGAGAAAACATGATAATTGTCTATTTGGTACTGGTTTATTTCACTAAGGATAATTGTCTCCAATTGCATGCATTTTGTGGCAAAAGACAGGATTTTAATCTTTTTTATGGCTGAGTATATATACCACATTCTCTTTTTCGAGTCATCAGTTGATGGACATCTGTGTTGATTCCAGATCTTAGCTATTGTGAATCAAGCTGCTGTAAATATGGAAGTACAAATAACACTTTCATATTCTGATTTCATTTCCTTTGGGCAAATTCCCAGGAGTGGAATGACTAGGCCATATGGTAGATCAATTTTCAAATTTTTGAGGAATCCTCATACTGTCTTTGATAGTGGTTGTACTAGTTTGCATTACCATCAATGGTGTATTAGGGTACCTTTATCCCCACATCCTCATCAGCATTTTTTTTTGCGATTTTTTGATGATAATCACTCTAACTAGGGCTAGGTGATACCTCATTGTGATTTTTGTTTGCATTTCCCTGATGGCTAATGATCCTGAGCATTTTGCTCATGTGTCTGTCCGCCATATGAATCTCCATTTTTGAAAAATGCCTATCCATGTTCCTTGCCCATTTCTGAAGTGTATTTTTTGCTTTGTTGTTGTTGAGTTTCTTGAGCTCCTTTTATATTGCGAATACTTTCTCCCATTCTGTTGACTGCCTCTTCACTTTGTTCAGTGTTTTTTCCTTTGCTGTCCAGAGCATTTAAGTGTACATGGAAAAATAAAATTAAGCATATTTCAAATAATAAAATTCTAATAGTTATTGGATTTTAGAAGGCAATGAGGAGACAATCAGGGACTGTGTTTTCATTCCTCACAACCAAAGCAACTGTTCACAGCTTGGCTTACAGTCAGAATCCAAACTGTGTATACTCTCAGACACCATCAAAATGGAGACTGCACTGATCAAAGACAAGGTGATAATTTAGCACAACTGATGACATTAGAAAGTGCTATTTCAAACTTAAATATGTACTAAAGTACATGAGGTGGGAGGGGGAACCCCAGAGTGAAATGATTTAAATAAATGTTACAGGTAATATCCCTCTCTTTTACCAGTTCTTGATCCTTATCAATGAAAATGACTATGGGCTTTTATTGTACACTGGAAATAGAAATGCAAAAGGAAAATTGGAACTTTCCTTGAAATAGTACAAATTAAAAAATAATAATAAAGATGTTTTCAATTTTTCTTTAAGAAAAGTTTTTCAGAAAAGCAATCTATAGTGCATATTTAGAATTAACTTTTCAGAATAACCATCTCTGAAAAAAGTTTTAAGGTATTATCTGCCCTGCCCAAAATTTGTGAAACAGAAAATATGGTATATTTCTAGAATCATTTTCTCTTGAAGGATCTTCTGTCTTCTTTCTTCCATTAGTCATTCAAAATTGAGACAAAATTCACTCAATAAAAACATTTAGTTTAATCCCACAGTATCACATAAAATATCAATAATAAAGTATTTAACTGAAATTTAATCAACCCTTTAGTACTAAATTTTAGTTAACAAGAAATGGAAGGGATATAAGAGCAAGTTAATATACAACAAAGAAAATATTTAAATTCAGGGAGAGCAGCAAGATGGCAGAATAGGAAGGGAGCACACTGATAGTCCGGGAAGACACAGGTTAATAAAAGTGGAGATACTGCAGGGTCAAGGAAGAGTAGGGGAAGAAACAGCAGAGGAAACTGTTCAGGAACTAGTGATTCACAGTGGACCTGTGTGGAGAGCGTGGGAGCCCAAGTTCGGGACACCAGCGGCAGGATCAACACCCCAGTGCTGGAACGCAAGGTGAGCCGAACCTCAATAGCCCGAGACACCAGTGGGAAAGCGGAAAGAGGAGACTAGAGGGAACGAGGCTTGAAACTCCGTGGGGAAAAGTTCACCAGGCTAACTAGAAGAGAGAGAGGAAAAAAAAAGTGACCGATACAAACATGAGTTTCTCTCTCTCCGCTCACCCCTCAAAGGATAGCAAGACAAAGAGCAGGCGCCATTTTGGACATACGGACATACGTCATAAGCAGGGCGACCTCAGGTCTGCAGCAGCCCTGAGCCTAGCAGAAAAACCTGACTCTGGGGGGAGGGGTGAAATAACAGGAGATTAGCATCTAACTTGGCAACCCAGTGGGAGACTGCAGGAGAATTGGAGCCCACACTGAGGGCAGCAGAGATTCCCTGTGTGGTCCTTGGGAAAGAGCTTCTGATCTCTGACTCCTGTGGGTATATCAATCACCCGCTAACTACCTCCAATTACATTCAGCTGTGCGGAATTACTTCCTTTTTGAATCAAAAAAAAAAAAAAAAGAAAAGAAAGAGAGAGAGATTTACCACGCCTAACCTTGGAGTGTCATCTTTGACACACCCTCAACCCTGAGGAACCAAACAGAGCTCTCAGGCCACACTCATCTCAAGCCTCTAAGGCTCCACCGAAAGCAGACAGTTAAATTCTAATTGATCAAAAACAGCTGAATTTTTTTAAGAGCTATGGGTTATTTAAATATGTGCCTATTTTCAAAGATTTGAATAATCACCTTGTAACAATGATCAAATTTGGTCTATGTTATGTCATGATTTTAAGGAATCTTATTTCAACCAGATATTTTGGATTTTGAGCCTCCTTGGCATTCTTGACATGCATTCAAAAAATCAAAGTTTCAAACAATCTGGACTCTAAAATTTCCAGTAAATCTTGGACTTTGGTTTTTCCAGTTTGGGCCCAACTGAAAAAATCGAAGGACCTGCGTCTCTCATCTTATAGAGACACCAACTAATCAGGCTATTTGGATCATATTAGAAGTACTGTCAAGATGTGATGTGCTACTAAATTTTAAGTTTCTATAATGGAAAATGCTATTAATACACATGTTTGAGAATTAAAAATCTAATGATCTTGTGTTACTAGACATGATAGTTATCTTAATGAGAAAGCCCCAGAAGCCTAAAGGGTTAAATACTTGTAAAATCCTACAGGTGCTTTCAAAAATACTGTGAAGTAAGCAAGTGCCTCTTGTTGGTTGATGAGTTTATAATTTGAAACATGGCGACTTAAAGTCTTTTGTCATCCACAGTTATATATGATTTGCTGCTCATAAAACTAAAGCGTTGTTGGTTCTGTGTTTAGCTGTCCTCCTATAGGTTCCTATGGACTTTTTCCAGCCACTTCTATTGTATTCAGCACTTTGGGATGGCTCTGTAAACAGATGAAGCCAATAATGTATTAATAATATCAACTGAGAGAAAGTATGGTTAACTGAGGTTACTAAAAACAAAACGCAATTCAAATCAATTGGCAACATACAAAAAGAGTTAAAGATTTTAAAAGCTATTATTAAAATTGCTATATTGGTCTATTATGCTATGTTATATGTGTGTACATATTGTACGTCCACATGGGAAAATTTTATTAAGAGTTTTATTTTAGTTGGCTTATAGATAAGATTGTACATAAATTTATGCTGCTAAAATCAATCAAATATACATTTTAATTTGTGTGACCTGAATCTGTGTATCATATGTTTTAAACTTGTTGGTAGAAAGAAACTAAAAACATTTTATATGGTTGTGCTTAAGTTTACTGGTTAAACAAATTACACCATGTTAGATATTTAAGAGGTGTTTCCAAATACATGATTCTTAAAATTTATAGAAGGCATTGAACCCTCTGGCAAATGTTTTCTTAAGTTGTTATCTAATGGTTGAAACTGTTTGCTAAGTATTCATGTGATATTGCTATTGTCAGCAAGCGATCTAGGACTTGCTCCCTCATTTCTCTATTCTAAGCCCTACTTGTTCTTTCATTTCTCTATTCTCCTCAAGGTAGGAAACTAATTCTATTATAAAGGAATCTGTAGGACACACAATTAAATCTTTAGACCTTATAAAAGAGATGGCTAACATTTTTCTGTAATAGCATAGCCAAAATAAGAACTTAAATAATAATCTCATAGCTAGATTCAATTCGCCATCAGCGAAGTATACAGTAAGTAGAAAAAACCTCCCTTTCAGACAAAAGAGAAAGAAAGTTTTTAAAGTGAGAATATAATTTTCCTCATGGGCATTGTCTACCTTAGAAAAACTACTACAGAACATGCCTGTGACTATAGACTCGTAGTTCAGGCCACTGAAGATTAGAGATGGGACTTTGGCACTCTCTTGACTTGCATCCTCTGGTCTGCTTTAACACAAACAAGGAGGAAAAGAAAGCTAGGCATCAGAAGCAATGGGTGGCAGGCCTATTAATGGCTGATCTGTACAGTGATCTGTCTTCAAGGAGACCCAACAGGCCAGTCCACTGCAATGGCTTTCAATGTGGTAATCCTGGGCTTCAGCAGAAGTCAACTTGTGAAGAGCCCTGGCAGCTCTGCCAAGAGTTGCATCACTGGAAATGGACCTGCCCTGGAGTCGAAGGATGCCCAGGTCAGAGCCACAGATCTTATTGGCTCTAAGCTGAAAAGCCCTTCACTCAGCCCAACTTCCAAAGTGACCACTGCAGCTGAAGGTATGGTCAAGTAGGGTCAGCTACATTGCAGGCAGAACTGTAAATTTCTTGTTAGAGATGCCACCTGCCTTTACCTGGCCAGCTCTCCTCCCAGGCCAGCCAAGTAATGAAAGTCAACAGAGTGCCTTCCCCTAGGAGGTTCACACCTCCCTTAGGATATACCCCATGTGAAGAGATAGATAGGTCTGGGCCTCTTAACTTACAAGGCCTAAAGCCCACCAGATAATTATCAAGCCCCTTCTATCAGGTTCTATTTGCCTCTCAATCAGAAAAATTACTTGTAGCTTAGACAGCACCTTTCTTAGCTCCTCCAGTAATGACTCTTTCCTTTGTTCTAGACCCTGTCTAGCGTACTTGGGCCTCATTCCTTTGTAATCATAACCTCTACTCTACCACCAATGGCTCTACTCCCAACCTGTGTGTACTGATGATCCTCTTCCCCACTTAATGCTGTATAATTGTTCAAACCTGGTAAATGCCACTCTTAGGATCCTTGGTTACTATCCTCACTCTGTCTTTTATGACCTTGTCTAAATATGATCAGAGTCGGCAAACTTGGAAGGCTTCCATAGCCTTGGCAACTCATGATGAGAGCCTAGGGTGGTTACTGGCGCCATAAACTAGAGTGTCAATTTGTTGGGTCAACAACAGGAGTCACTGTGCACTTGCTCCTCATGTGGGATCTCTGTCCTTAATGTGCTGTAAATTTCATTATTTTGTGATCAATCATGAATCTAATACTCTATAACATTAATACATTTATCCTTGGTTTCAAAAATGTTTACATATGAAGCAAATATATTAAAATGCTTTTTATTAAAAAAAATACAGTTCTTTGTTCCAAATTATTCCAAAGCAGTTGCTTGGATAAGAAGGTGGAATGGTCTTTTGAAGACTCAGTTAAAACAGTAACCATGCTGCAACATTTTGCATAGCTGAAACCAGGTTGTTCAAAAGGCTATGCATGCATTGAATCAACGTCCAATATATGGTGCTCTTTCTCTGATAGCCAGAATTGAGAAGTCCAAACATCAAGTAATGGAATCAGAGAATGAACAATTAGGTGCACCATATATTGTAACTCCTAGTGACCCACATCAAAATTTTTCTTTTCTGTTCCCAACACATTATTATTTGCTGGCCTAGAGGTCTTAGTTCCAAAGAGAGGAATGTTTTCACCACTAGACACAACAATAATGCCATTGAACTGGAAGTTACGACTGCTGCCTGACTACTTTGGGCTCCTCCTGCCTCCAAATCATCAGGAAAATAAAATTTATAGTGATGACTGAGGTGATTAATCCTTCCACCCAAGCGGAAAAGGAACCACTACTCAACAATATAGGTAAGGAAGAGTGTATCAAGAAGACAGAAGATCCCTTGGTGCCTTCAGTATTACCATGAATAAGATCAGTGGGAAATTACAACAACCCAATCCAGGGCCAACTACTATTGGCCCAGACCCCTCAGGAATAAAGGTTTGAATAACTTCATCAGGTAAAGAATCATGACCATCTGAGGTGCTAGCTGAAAGAAAAGGGGATACAGAATATGCAATGGAAGAAGATATTTATAAATATTGTAGATGACCATGTGCCCATCATAGAAACAAAGACTGTAATTATCATGAGTATATCCTCCTTATTTTGGTTGAATGGGCTTGTGTATATATGTGTATATGTATTACAATGTATACATATAAATGTGTATATATATAATAAATATAATAACAGTTTTGTTTTCTTTCCTACTTTATTCCCTTGTCATATAACATAAGACATGCTGACATTAAAGCATAGTATTTAAGTATTTTTATATTAACATATTATTTAAGTAATGGGATATCAAGTGTAAGAGAAAAATTCACTCAGGACTTTATCTCCTCTTCTGAGGAAGGGCTTAGTTTCTTTTCTCCTGTACATAAGATAATTTGTGGCATAATGGGTGGATTTATGACCTTGCTACTGTATTTATTTGGAGATTAAGCATGGATCAAGGAGGTACTTATAGGCTCCAACTTGTCAAGGGGTGGACTTGCAATGGTTAATTTTATGTTTCAACCTGACTGGGCCATGAGGTGTTCAAACAGTTGGTGAAGCAATATTGTGCATGTGTATGTGAGCATGTTTCTGGATTAGACTCACATTTTATTTCGTAGAATGAATAAAACAGATTGCCATCCCTAACGTGAATGGCCCAATGCAATCAACTGAAATCATGAGCAGAATTAAAAGGCTGATCCTCCACTTACAAGGGATTCCTCCTGCCTTAATGCCTTTGAGCTAGAACATCAGTATTTTTCCTGCTTTTTAACTCAAACTGAAATATTGGCTATTCCTGGATCTCTAGTATTTCACTCTTCACATTGGACTTTCTCTGTAAACTATTGTTTTTCTCAGATTTTTCTGAGTTAGACTGGAAATACACCACTGGCTTTTTCATGCTTTTCAGCATATAGATGGCAGCAGAACATGAGACTTCCCAACCTCTATACTTGTGTAAGCCAGTTTCTTAATCTTTGTCTGTCTGTCTGTCTGTCTGTCTGTCTCTCTCTCTCTCTCTCTCTTCTATGTGTCTTATGGCTTCAATTGCAGAGGCAGAATGTGAGATTTCTTAGTCTCAATAGCCAGTTCATCAAATCATCAAATTAAATCTCTCTCTCTCTCTCTCTCTCTCTCATAATCCCATCATAACTTAAAATAGCCTATCAAAAAGCATTTAGTGTCTCAACTTACTGAGCCTCACAATTTAGTTAAGTAGAACACTGTAAACTACCAGTTGCTTACTCTTATAATTGCACGTGGCTAATTGCTACTATATCAGTGCAGGTCTACACTGTTAGAAAAGTAAATGTGACAACATAACATATAATGTTAGAAAATTGAACATTCCAGCTATGTATTTAATATTAAATCACATATTTGGGGTTGGCATTTATCCTAGTGGTTAAGACATAGTTAAAACACCTGTGTCCTAATACTGGAGTAACTGAGTTCAATTCTCAGCTCTTCCTCCTGACTCCAGCTTCCTATCAATGTGCAGGCTGCGAGACAACAGTGATGGTTCAAGTAATTGGGTTCCTGTCACCCATGTGAGATAGGTGGATTGAGTGTGTGGCTCATGGTTAGCCTGGTGCAGTCTCAGTCATTGCAGGCATTTGGGAAATTAGTTAATAGATAAGAGTTATCTGTTTATATGTCTCTCTCTTTCTATTTATCTATCTCTGGCTTTTCTCTTTTTTTCATTTATTAAACTTTTATTTAATGAATATAAATGTCCAAAGTACAGCTTATGGGTTACAATGGCTTCCCCCCTCCCATAACTTCCCTCCCGCCCGCAACCCTCCCCTTTCACGCTCCCTCTCCCCTTCCATTCACATCAAGATTCATTTTCAATTCTCTTTATATACAGAAGATCAGTTTAGTATATATTAGGTAAAGATTTCAACAGTTTGCCCCATATAGCAACACAAAGTGAAAAAACTACCGTTGGAGTACTAGTTATAGCATTAAATAACAGTGTACAGCACATTAAAGACAGAGATCCTGCATAATATTTTTGTAAAATTAATTAATTTTCTATGCCATTTCCAATTTAACACCAGGTTGTTTTTTTTTTTCATTTCCAATTATCTTTATATACAGAAGATCGATTCAGTATATATTTAGTAAAGACCTCATCAGTTTGTACCCACACAGAAACACAAAGTGTAAAAATACTGTTTCAGTACTAGTTATAGCATCACTTCACATTAGAAAACACATTAAGGACAGATCCCACATGGGGTGTAAGTACACAGTGACTCCTGTTGCTGACTTAACAATTTGACACTCCTGTTCATGGCATCAGTAATCTCCCTAGGCTCTAGTCATGAGTTGTCAGGGCTATGGAAGCCTTTAGAGTTCGCTGACTTTGATCTTATTCTGATAGGGTCATAGTCAAAGTGGAAGTTCTCTCCTCCCTTCGGATAAAGGTACCTCCTTCTTTGATGGCCCCGTTCTTTCCACTGGGATCTCACTCACAGAGATCTTTCATTTAGGTCTTTTTTTTTCCATGGTATCTTGGCTTTCCATGCCTACAATACTCTCATGGGCTCTTCAGCCAGATCCGAATGCCTTAAGGGCTGATTCTGAGGCCAGAGTGTTGTTTAGGACATCTGCCATTCTATGAGTCTGCTGTGTAGCCCGCTTCCCATGTTGGATCTTTCTCTCCCTTTTTGATTCTATCAGTTAGTAATAGCAGACACTTGTGTTGTTTGTGTGATCCCTTTGACTCTTAGACCTATCAGAGCCATCAATTGTGAGCTGAAATTGATCACTTGGACCAGTGAGATGGCATTGGTACATGCCACCTTGATGGGATTGTGTTGGAATCCCCTGGCACATTTCTAACTCCACCATTAGAGAGCATTGGAGGAACCCTGCAAGATATAGGCACAGGCAAAGACTTCTTGGATAATACTCCAGCAGCACAGGCAGTCAAAACAAAAATTAACATTTGGGATTGCATCAAATTGAGAAGTTTCTGTACTTCAAAAGAAACAGTCAGGAAAGTGAAGAGGCAATCAACAGAATGGGAAAAAATATTTGCAAACTATACTCCAGATAAAGATTGATAACCAGAATCTACAAAGAAATCAGGAACCTCCACAACATGAACACAAACAACCCACTGAAGAGATGGGCCAAGGACCTCAAGAGACATTTTTCGAAAGAGGAAATCCAAAGGGCCAACAGACACATGAAAAAATGTTCAAGATCACTAGCAATCAGAGAAATGCAAATCAAAATCTCAATGAGGTTCCATCTCACCCCGGTGAGAATGGCTCATATTCAGAAATCTACCAACAATAGATGCTGGAGAGGATGTGGGGAAAAAGGGACACTAACCCACTGTTGGTGGGAATGCAAACTGGTTAAGCCACTATGGAAGTCAGTCTGGAGATTCCTCAGAAACCTGAATATAACCCTACCATACAACCCAGCCATCCCACTCCTTGGAATTTACCCAAAGGAAATTCATTTGGCAAATAAAAAAGCCATCTGCACATCAATGTTTATTGCAGCTCAATTCACAATAGTTAAGACCTGGAACCAACCCAAATGCCCATCAACAGTAGACTGGATAAAGAAATTATGGGACATGTACTCCATAGAATACTATACAGCAGTAAGAAACAACGAAACCCGGTCATTTGCAACAAGATGGAGCAATCTGGAAAACATCATGCTGAGTGAATTAAGCCAGTCCCAGAGACAAACATCATTTGTTTTCCCTGATCGGTGACAACTGAGCACCAAAGGGGAAACCTGTTAAGTGAAATGGACACTATAAGAAACAATGACCTGATCAGCTCTTGTCCTGACTCTAGATGTACAATGTAATACTTTATCCTTTTTAGTATTTGTTGATGTTGTTGTTGTTCTAGTACTAGTGGTTGAACTCTATAATTAACACACAATTATTCTGAGGTGTTTAAATTTTAACTGCAAAGTGATCCCTGTTAAATTTAAGAGTGGAAAAAAGAGGGAGGAGATGTACAATTTGGGACATGCTCAATCGGACTTATCTCTGGCTTTTCTTAAACAAACAAATCAATGAAAATCACAGATTGAACATCTACGTAATGTAGCAATTGGTGATTTTTCAAAAAAAATTGCCAGCCTCCACTGCCTACAAAATAAATTCAAAATCATTAGCTGAACAAACAAAGCATTCCAAAACTCTTCTCACATCACTTTCCCACCTTAGTTCCAACAATCTTGTAATAAAATCCTTCTATTTACTAAATCAATCCAGACTATTCCATTTCTGAAGATATGAGAACAGTGAAGTTTAGGAAAGCTAGATTCATTATTCCCTATATGTTCAAATCTAAGCAGTGTTTTCACTCCTCTAACTCCCATCACTACACAAGTTTCCTCATCTACAAGATAAATAGAATAATGCCTATGAATATAATGCCTATCTCCTAAGCTTCCCTTTTTATTTTTTGTCTAAGGTTTCTTTAGAAATAAATGAGATCTTTACCTCTAAAATTTGGCTTTTACTTGGTATAAGACAAGTGCGATATTAAAATTAGTCCCTACTCAGTCACTATTTTAATGTGTGTGGCTGGGTACATCTCAACTCTAGAGATCTTTTGCCAGAAGATCAAAGTATTATGGCTAGCTGCCTTTGAGGTCTCACTGGTTTGGAAAGTTGCTTGGCCAAGAGAGAACCATCCCACTGGTTCGTGGAGTGTTTGAGCATGTGGCCAGGGGTTCTCCACGTCTCTAAGGCTCCTGAAACTGTGTGCAGTGGGGCACGTGTCCCTGCAGTTCTCTGGGTGGGGTCTGTAATGTAACTTTCACTGTCATTTCAGAGGGGGCTGTGTCACAGAATGAACCTGTTTGGTCTGCAAAGGCTGGGGTGAGCGTGGAAGTCTAAAGCATGAGGCAAGGTGCAGAGGTGGCCCGTGCTGTGGGCTCGGAGGGCTTTTCTCTTCTTGTTAGGAAGGCTCTTTACATGTGTTTGTCTTCCAAAGGCTGGCAGGTTCCTGGGCGCTGAGAAGCCCGTGGGGGTGCATGGGACAGAGTGATGCTGGATATGCTGTCCTTTGAGTCAGTGATGAGGAGCTAGCCCTGAGTTAGGAAGGAAACAGGCTTATTTCTGAAACCACGCCCGTCTTATCTGTGAAGTAACCGTAAGATCTCTGTCTTGTTTCAAGAGAAGAAAAAGTGCTGGGTACTTGAGACGGCAAACTGTGCAACCCAGAGGCCTCATGGTGTGCAAGGAAGTGAAGGTGGCTCCACCTGGGGACAGACGCCAGCCCCAGCACCGTCCTGGTCTGCAGGTCAGTCTAGGGCAGAATCCAGTGGTATGGTGTATATCCTGCTTTCCAAGGTTCAGAGGTGAAAATGCACAGTTGCGTACCACCATCCCTGACTCTTCAAATGGGTAGTTGTGGTGACTCGTATCTGACCCGTGGGTCACTACAGTGAATTTTCTCCACTCTGATTTAGGCTCAACTGAATAATCCTTGATAAGAAAATGAGGTCCCCCTAACAAGTGCCACTAGAGAAATGCAAAGCAGGCGCATCCCAAAGTGTGACTTGAAGAAATGGATAGAACTGGGGGACAACACAGCATACACTCGCGTTAAATAGATACAAATGGCTTTATTTCTAAAATGTGGCTTAAGTGCACCCAGTGTGCCGAGCTGGTTTTGGAGTTGATCCTGCAGCACCGAGTGGCCAAAAGAGGAACAGTCAGGGCTCCCCATCCCAGGCACCAAGATGTCACTCGTCCGGCCATTTAGTCTGCAGTGCTTTTCTGCAGCTGTTTTTTTGTGAAGTGTGGACAGTCGTTTTGGATTGCTCTGGATGACAGAGAGATCTGACCTTGGGGAAGAGCGGTAGCCCACATCCTCTGCTTTTATGGGCTTAATGATATGGCCTGGCTTGGTGACAACCTTGGGAGTAGTCAGTTTTTGGAAGGCCCTCTGAGTGTTCCAAGTGGATCCTATAGGGGTCTGGATGGTCCTTTCAAATTGCTGATGGTGGGTGAACGGATACGGAAACACGTGCACCTGGAAAGGAAGGAAGAAGTGATTTGGTGTGAGCCAGGCTTGGAGTGTTGCTTTTCCCTCTAATGGCTCATGAGGTACTGTCTGGGTACAGGCCAATTTTCAGGGAGACTGCATGAGAAAATGAGGTCCCCCTGACAAGTGCCATTAGAGAAATGCAAAGCTGGAGCATTCAAAAGTGTGTAACTTGAAGAAATGGAGTGAACTGGGGGACAACACATCATATACTTGTATCAAATAGTTTAAAAAATGGTTTTATTTCTAAAAATGTGGCTTAACTGCACCAAGGTCACCTGAGGGATCCCAATCTGCTTGAAGACATTTAAAACCGGGGCGAGGGACAAGTTGAATCAAGACTCCCTGATGTTTACACAACAATTCAGGGGCTGAAGCTAGTTATTACTGCTATGAACAGTAATGGAACTACTTCCTTGATTTCTAGATTTCAAGCTAGATAAATACCCCAACTTCAGCCTGATAGATGGTGAGATTTCAAAACTTGCCACCACATATATTGATACCTTCAATGCATCTTGTAATGTAGAAATAATGTAAATTTTCCTCCTTTGTATGAACAATAATCTGGCATGCGTATTTCAAAGTATGTTTCAAAACATGAGTCATAAATATAATTTTCAATCAATGAAAATTTGATACAAGGCAGAATAGAGTAGTATCTAAGAACAGGGCCATTGGAATCATGCTTAATTAGTATGATATCTGTATTTTCTGCTTTTTAGCTCTGTGACCTTGTGCAAGTTACCTTTCTGGGCTCTGCCACATTTCTTTCATTTGTCAAGTTAGGACAATAAAAATGAATGTGAAACACAGAACACAGATCAAATGCTAGGTAAATAATAGTTACCACAATTATTTATCTCATTTCTCCTTTCTTGTTTTCTTCTTTCTCTTTATCAAAGGAGAAATATATGGATTTGTAGATTAAACTTCCCAAGAGAATTTAATGGCTGTTCTCAATTCTAAAATGGCTAATTTTCTCCCTTCTAAAACTGATTATATATACAACACAAAACATTTCACAAAAAGAAAATTTTTTTCTCAAAGATCAATAATCACCAATTTCTACATTAAATTGTCATGCCTTTGTTTTTATCACTTCACAACAGAAGATATTCTTCCACATGCTCCGTCACTGAAATGAGAATGAAAGAGAACAGAACAGAAAATAATCAATTAGTTTCTCCCAGGCCCCAATCCCATAATTCAATGCCAAAGTCAAAACAAATCAAAGAACAGTATGGACGATTATTCCCTTAGGCATGACATTTAAAAAAGAAACAAAATAAATCCTTAAATAAACCCTTGAATTGATGAACTGTTTTGACATCAGATAAACAATTTAGAGCTAAGTGACTGTAAGTTAAACTTTTTAACATGTAAACATTGATAGGCTTTCTTTGCTACATCTGGTAATAGAGTGTTTACAATGAAAGGTAAACACAGCATACATCACCCAAAAATAGCTGTTTTTAATATTCTTCATTAAATAATAATTGTCAGTAAACTGTAGTTTAAATTTATTGAAACACTATCATTTTATATTGATTTACAGTTGTACAATATAGTGTGGGGTACAAATATCCACCATAAATCTTCAAACCAGGTTTTAAAACTTTTCTTCCTTTAGGTATATATGTTTGAAGTTTTGATGCAATTTCATTCAGTTTGAGAAGTAATTTCTCTTCAAACACTAAAGACAGAAAACACTTTGATTTCACTTAAATTTATATGTATTAGATTATTTATTCTTACTTTGATGCTGAAACCCTTTTAGAGCAAAATTCTTGGGAGTGGACAAAAATTAGTTTTAAAGTATAATTTTGTACCATAAAAATTGCTTTGAAGACCACGGGCATACCAACAAAAATCTCAGCAAGATTTCACCATACTTAGGTAAGTTTATTTTACTGTGTTTCTATGACTTCTTAGGTCATTCACTTTTGCAAGTTGAAAATTAAAGCTAAAGAAAATATTACGATGATGAGTCCACATACAAGCACAACAATGGAAGAGAGAAGATGGGGGCTATAAATATTTTTGGCAAATGAACACTTTGCACAGTCTTTATGACCTCATCAGAAAAAAATGAGAATGGAATGCAAAAATTTTAGTATGAATATAATTAAAAATACTTTATAACTGAAGGAAACATGGTATAGATTTTCTGTATTTATTCCATCATTTTGAATTTAGGACTCAGTAGTTGGTACATACACATGCATGTAAATATGCATACCACATTGATAGGGAAAAAACTGAAGCTAGAAGCAGGCATACTGAAAAACCTGTAGTGTTATCTGACGGAAAAGTAACAGACGGTGGTATGATTTGAGTTGTCTGTTCTAATTAAGAAACACAACTATTTGGAGTTATTCCATTAAGGGCAAATGGTTCTACCCATACTGGTAACATCCAAAGTCATGATTTTTACTAAAAACTTATTCTTTGGGGCTGACACTGTGGCATAGTAGGCTGACTCTCCACCTGCAGTGCTGGAGCCCCATATGGGTGGCAGTTCAAGTCCTGCTGCTCCTCTTCCGATCCAGCTCTCTTCTGTGACCTGGGAAAGCAGTAGAAGATGGCCCAAGTCCTTAGGCCCCTGCACCTGTGTGGGAGACACAGAAGAAGCTCTTGGCTTTGGATCAGCCCAGCTCTGGCCATTAGGTTGATCTGGGGAATGAACCAGTGAATGGAAGACCTTTCTCTCTGCCTCCCTCTGTCTCTCAAATAAATAAATAAATAATTTAAAAGAATCCCTAATGTTCGTTTCTTCCAATGAAGGTTAAATAATGTCTTGGAAACTGTGTTTTAAACAGTTAAAGAAAGTCACAACTATGTTCCCACAAAGGAATATTTAAGGGTATTACTTAAATGTATACTGTCACATTTTGGGGGGAAATCACTTATGATAAACACTTAGTTCCCTGAAAATGTCAAATATTGTACACATGTTTATTTGCTAACTTCCTTTCCTGCTTATCCACTCAATCAATGATACAAAACAGACATCATTGTCTATGCGACTCACAGAATTGTCCTTTTGGCCTCTCTTTCTCTTCACGAAGTTGTGTCCTCTTTACCAGTGTGTCAATAAAGGCAAGTGCCACCTGTGCCAGTGCATTAGAGAGGAGAATTTAATTTGTAAATGCTCATTGATTGCTCCCAGTCAATAGGGTAGACTGAGCTGACACAGCAGGACACACTCTAACCCCATCTCACCTCCCACTGAAAACACATGGAAATGCTTGATGAAACTTGACAGAATAATTCTTGGTCTATAGAAGTGAGCTATTTACATAAAGAGAGGGAAATAGCAGGGTGCCAGAAGGGAAGAAACAAATGAATTAACAAAAATCAAAACTGAACTATAAATCAGAATCCAGTATCCACAGTCATGCTTTGGGTGCTGAGCGCCTGCAGGCTGTCAGCCCTATTTTTACATAGTGCTGAATCCAGGCTTCAGGTGGCAAAATCATTATCTTCCCTCCAGAAACTGAATCTCTACATGTACCATGCATGGTTGGTTGTGGGATCTGAAGTCACACTACATACAAGAAAGATCTGTGGCTCTGAAACTAGGAAATATATATTTTCTAAATTGTGGATTTTTTAATGTTTTATTTATTTACTTTCACCTACTTAAAAAGCAGAACATCACAAAGAGAATGAGAGATCCCCCATCCCATGGTTCATTCCCTGAATGCTGAAAATGGCCCCAGTTAGGCCTGCTGATTGCAATGGCAGCACAATCCAGGTTTCCCACAAGGGTAGTAGGCAGCCGAGTATTTTGACCATCATCTTTTGCCTCCCAAGCACATTAGCAAGAAGCTGGATTGGAAGTGGAGGTGAGATTCAATCCTAGGCATTCTCATAAGTGATGTGGATGTCCCAAATGTGATTTATTCTGCTGGGCCACAATGTCCACCCCTATGACATTATTTTTAAATATGGAGTCACAATGAGAAAAATATGAAGGTAAACAGAAGAGGCAAATATAAAACTGCTTTGTGCATGCATGCCCACCCGGCAGAGTACAATGTTCACAGAATGCACCCTAAAAATGAATCAGTATTTCATAACAAAACAATTCCACTTGTAGATATAAATGGTTGGAAAACTCACACATGTGCTCCAGAAAACACAGATGAATGAGTTTATTACAATACTGTAAAAGCAAAAATCCAAGAAACAATGAAAATACTCCTGAGGGAATAAAGTGTGTTATATTTGAAGAATTGCATATCATTTAAATAATATACACACTATATCTGTGCATCTTTCTATATAAATATTTAACTTAATTATAAAATTAAATAAATTTTTCTGATTGATATTGATGAATCTTGACAAAATTTAGATGAAAATTATAATATATTGAAACAACTTGCTTTATTTTCAAAACTGACTCAAGGATGTCACAGCAGTTAAGCAATCACTTGGCATGCCTACATCCCATATCATGGTACCTGGGTTCAAGTACAACTCCATGTCTGATTCCAGTTTCGCAATTTTGTCCAACCTGGAAGGCAGCAGGTGACAGCTCAGGTATGTGGGTCTCTGCCTCCCTTGTGGGAAACCCAAACTGGATTTCTTCCTCACGCTGTTGTAGGCAGGCATACAGGTTAAAATCGATTAGGTTTGTGATATGGAAGACCATACCTTCACCACATGGGCCAATCAGGTGAATTAACCACTCCCCTTTGGAAGTGGATTAAAAGCCTGGGACACAGTGTGCCCGCCCCTCGCTCTCTCCTTTCTTAGGCCTTCTGCCAGTGCAGGGCCCACATGGCCCTGCACCTCCAGATTTACCCCTCTCTTTTAGGTAAAGCCCTCACTCTCCTATGCATCTTTCTCACTGAATAAAAGCTTAAAAATGTACCATGCTACCTCGTTTATCTATGCTGGTATTCAGAATTCTTCTCTGAATATTAAGCAATAACTCACATGGGCTTATTAATATTGGGAATTTATTAATAAGTACATGGTGATATCATATGGCACCCCAAATTCCGATTTCATATGGCACCCCAGATGGGACTTTTGAGGAACCTTAAGGTGGCCATATTCTGATGTCATATATATTTCATGTGTGTGTGTGTTTGTCCTCAAATTATATACCTAGACATGGCGTTGTGGAGACAGTGCAAAGAGAGCTGGGGAGAACACACAACTTGATTTGCAATATTAATCGATAATATCTAGGGGCAACTGACACAGTGGGCTAAGCTGCTACTTGGGATGTCCACATCCCACATTAGAATGCTGGATCTAGACCTGGCTCTTCTGCTTTTGACCTAGCTTCATCCTAATGCATCCTGGAAGGTAGAATATGATGAGTAAAGTGCTTGGGTGCTTGCCATCCAGTGAGAGACCAGGATTGAATTCAGGCCTCCTAATTACACCCTCACCCAGCCCAGAAACTTGGGTTTGAATCAGTGAATGGAAGATCTCTTTCTCTGCATTTCTTTCACTCTGCCCTTCAAGTAGGTGGACATAAATAATTTGAAAATCATTAATATCTTTTTTTCCAATACTTATTTATTTGAAAGTCAGAAAGAGAGAGAGAGAGAGAGAGAGAGAGAGAGAGAGAGCGATAGAGCACTTCCATCTGCTGGTTCAATGCCCCGCCCTCAAGCAGCTGCAATGGACAGAGCTTGGCCAGGCCAAAGCCAGGAACCAGGAGTTTATTCCATTTCTCCCAAGTGTGTAGCAGGGACCCAAACACTTGGGCTGGGCCATTGTTGCTGCTTTTCCCAGGACATTAGCAGGGAGCCAAACGGAATGCCAGCATCTAAGGTAGTGACTTTACTTGCTAAACCACAATTCTGGCCCCCCAAATCAGTAATCTCAGCTTGAAATATTATACTTTCAAAGCAGAAAGTATCTGAAGGAAAATGACAAATATTAAATTTATCAATTTTGGCAGATAAGTGGGATTTTGCTATTTTATTCTATGTAGTTTTCTAATTTTTAAACCCTTAAAAATTAAAATTACTAGTAATTCAGGCATTATTCTCCAAACTTCAGAGTTTGGAATGAAGTCTCCAAGATGAGCCTCACAACCTTAAATATCCAACACCATCACTTGCATAAATGGTTATGCAGACCCCTCAGGAGAACAAAGCAAAGATGAAACCAAGCAGATACTGGAAAATAAAATGCAGTCAAAAGCTTACCAAAAGAATGTTTAAAACTCTACCATATTTCCATTTTTGGATCTCAAAGAATTATGTAATAATCATTCACAGCCTTATAGATCCAAGTAGTATAGTAATACCTTATACTTTAAGTGAAGAAAATGAACTTAACTGAAACATTTTCCTCATCAGATTGAATTTAAGAAAAAAAACAAGTTTAAGACTTTTTGGCTTGTTATAAATGCCAAATGTCCAGAATGTCCCCTATACTAAGCATTATTATCTTGGATGTAGATATAATAGTTAAAAGTAAGTCTGCAGTGAGTGTATGTTTAGCTGGTGCAAGCATTAAAGGGACATTCTTTGCCACATGAATAATTAATATGTTAATTATAAATGGGTCATTTATTCATAGAAATCAGTTCCAGAGTTCCTGTACTTGGTAACAATTTGCTAATCATGAGTTTAAAGTTCTTTAATGTACTGGAAAGTAATAAAACTCTATTTCATTAAGAATTGTATTTAATTCAGAGTTTGCACAAACCCAGCTGTTCTTTTAATGTTCTTTATTTGCAGGCAAGTTTTCCTCACTTAATTCAGATACAATTATTGATATACGCATTGTTTTATATTACTAAGGTCCCAAAGATAGTGTAGGTCATGTTATATTGAAATGGGGGAAGATATTTCATTATTAGTTTTGGATCTCTATGCCAGAAGTTCCTAAGCTTTTAGTTTTCACAGAGTCATGAATTTATCTTTTTAATAAAAAAAGGGATGATGTGACTTTGTTATTTCCCTTGGTCATGGCTGTTCTATTTATGACTGTGCTTTTTTAACTCACAAACATGCTACTCATATTCATATATATATATATATACATATATATCAAACATTTTATTATAAAAATAAGCATCTCTGTATATTAAAATAATTATGAACTTTTTTCTTTTTTTATAAAAAGGCTTATTTATTTGAAAGGCAGAATGAGGGTGAGAGAGAGAGAGAGAGAGAGAAATTTTTCGCCTGTTGATTTACTTCCCAAATGGCCACAACAGCCAGAGCTGATATGGGACCAAAGCCAGGAGCCAGGAACTCCATCTGGGTATTATCTTTTTGGCCATCATCTACTGCTTCCCAGGAACATTAGTAAGGAGCTGAACCAAAAGTAGAGCAGCAAGGCCTCCTTCATGAGTTGCTAGCATTACAGTGCTGGCCTCCAAATAATACATTAAGGAAGATACTGGCTATCACTATTATTTCATAAAAGAAAGTATATTTGGTATCCAAAGAAGTGAAGCGATAACCTCTGGGGGAAAATTTAAATTGAACCATTTTAATCTTATGTAGAACATATTACATTATCCTTGCTCTTCTGATTTCACTTCCAACCATGAATACATCTACATTTTCATGCAGCAGATTATGTAGTTTATGATTTTCCTGGCATCTGAGAAATTAAGGCCTCTATTTTACAAAAACTCATATGGTGTTGCTTTTCATCATCTCTTCACATGCTATGATATAGAAAATATTTGTAGAAGGTGCAAAGTATAAAAGCAAATGATTCATCACAATTAAATCCCTTATGAGTGATAATAAGAGATGTTATAGGTGATCCACAAAGCATATGCTCATTAAAAATATCCATAGGTTAATATTTAATATCATTGGCTTTGCTTCTTCTAAGAAATTTGATAGCAAGCTTTACTGTCTACCTTAAATGCACTCAAACTGACATTAAAGGCCTGAAAATTCTAGGAACCCATCTGAAAGTAACATCAAAGCTCATATGAATGCAAATATTTGTTACTCATATGCTACAAATGGCACATTTTACAAAGCACACATTGTTCCTTTTGTAACTAATTGTCGATTCCAGAATGAATTTTTATTTCATATTGAGTTTTAAATTCCATCCTGAATGAAAAGTTTCAATTAACCAAATACTTCCTTTGCATTGAGTAAATCTGTGTTTATACCTTCTCACTCACTGACTCTTTTTTAATACATCTACTAGACAGAGGAAAAAAAGGAAACAAGCATCACAAATCTATATTCCTGGGATTTTGCGAGCCATGTTGCAAGATCACCACTGCTAATTTATTTATTCCATGGAAATAATATTATTAAGTAGCTTTGGAAACCAAAGCACAACCTGTATGCATCCCAAAGGATTACATATTTATTTAGAATTTGGCTTTGGCGGCCCTAAATAGTAATCTAGGAAAGTCGCTGAGGATCCAGTTAAAGAATTTCAAAGTCACTCTTCTCCTCTTCCTTAGTAACAACATTAGACTGCCTAGTTCAAGATTCTTCTGTTTTTCAGTACACAAAGATATATTAAAGTGATGATTATTCTTCATGTGGTTTCAAGCCAGAAAAATTCCTGCAATAGTTCTTAGTTTTCTTGAATATCTTCCAAGAAAGTCTCTAAACCTGTGTAAAATCAATCTATCTTTCTAACTGTTCCTACCATTAAGGATAATGAGCATTTAATTGCTTCAAATTTAGATATTTTAAACATCAAAATACTTTATGTGACATATACCAATACCTGATAAGTACCTTCTTTCCATCTCCTTAGTTTGCAAACTCCTCATCAGACACTTTATCTTTGCTGTCTTTAATTTTCACAATGATGATGATGATAACAAGGGAGGATTTATTGAAAAACTAAAAGTGTTTTACATGAATCTTATTTAGTTCTCCTATGATTGTCATTGTCACTACTGTTATGAAGGAACTGAGTATCACAGGGGTTTAAACTTGCTCAGTATCACACAGTTACTAAATAAAAAGTCTGAATTAAAGGCTAGATATAGCTGAACCCTAAATATGGGTTCTTCCCACCACTTTGCAATCATGTGATAAACTAGAAAAAAGTACTAGAAGGCCATTATCATAGATTGTGTCCTGGCATCCCACTTTGGAAGCACATAATCTTGGGCTTATCTACTTTTCCAAGCTTATGTCTTTTTTTTTAATAAATGGAGCAGGATACTGCATCAAATGAAATCATGTATGTAAAGCACAGAACTGTGACACAAATGTAGAGAAAATTAATAATTCTGAATATAGACACTATGCATAAAAAATGTCTAACATATATTAGATACTCAATATATGTCCACAGAAAGGAAAAAAAGGGGACTGAAGGAGAAAGCACGAGAAAAGGGAGATATAATGTGAAGTGACTTGGGTTTTAGTAAGAGACAGAACTGGATTCCAATTCCTGGGAAGAAGAAATAGAATCTGCAAACAAGTGTGTTAGAACACCAACTTTATATAGCCTTATTTCTAGTACGTTAAACTGAGATCTTGTGGGCAGAATTTCGGATATCTCCCTTGCATCTACCCCTATGCTCCATAGGTAAATTTACTGTTCTTGCTGCAGTCCCTGTTATTCTCTCCTTGCTCTTGATCTTTCGGGTTGATTTTATAAAATATTATGTCTTGTGCCACTGGTAACGTTTCATCCAAAAAGTTAAGGGAAAAAGGGAATGAAAAGAAAAGGAAGGCAAGGAAGGGAAAGAGAAATTCATGCTTTGGATGAATTTCCAAGTGTGTCTGGATAATCGTACAGGTCTGGACTGGAAACTAAAATTCTAGTACACTGGAGCTTAAATAAAATACAATTTTGAGCAATGTGATTATACAGATAATTTACTCTGTGACCTTGCTGAAGTTCATTAATGCAGTGTTTCCCCTTTATTTTATTACTGGAGCTTTGCAAAGTGTATTGCTTTTGTTATCGCTTTTAATCTTCACAATAACACAAAATAGATACCATTACTGTTGTTATTCTATAGATAAAGGAAATTGAGTCTCAAAGTATTATCAGAATCTATATTAGTACAGGAAAATAGTATTCTAGAAAGGGTATCGAGACTCAAGCTCAAGTCCTAATACTGACTTGCTATTTGAACTTGAACAAGTTTTAGCTTCACTTTAACTTTCTCGTTTGTTAAATGAGGGTGCTGAACTAGATTGTATTTTTTTCCAGTTCTAAAATTATAATTAATGTCCCTTTTTTCACTGGATTCTGAGCAAATAAAATAATATATATGTTACTTTCGGTAAATTAACTCCTCACTAACTTTACTCTAAAGTAATATACAGGAGCACATATTTGGCCTAGCAGGTAAGATTAAGTTTAAGATTCATAAGCCCCACATCAAAATATCTATGTTCACCACTCAGCTCCAGTTCCCCTTTCCAGCTCCCTGTCAACGCAGACCCTGAGAAAGGTTTCGTCCCTATCACCCATGTGTGAAATCTGGGTTAAGTTTCCATCTTCTGATTTTGGTTCAGTCCATCCCCAGGAATGGGAATTTGGAAATGAGCTGGCAAATGAGAGTGCTTGCTCTCTTTCTCTCTTTTTTAGAATTAAAAAGTTAAATGAATAAATTAGCATATAAAGGAATAATTTCTTTGTTAAATTAATGTAGCACAACTCCATAAAGATAGCTATGAATTACCAAACTAAAATACTATTTATATTTAATAGGCTAAAGTTATATTTGTCATTCATAATCCATATAACAACGTGAACTGCAATGTGAACTGTAAATAGCTCAAGATTTAAATGCACACATTGCCTTAGAGCAATGGTTCCCAATCATTTTTATTAAAGAGGAAAAGGGCTATTCAGAATGTCTCATCACCAACAATGAAATACTTCTTCCAGGCAATTATTTAATAATAACAAAAAGATATTGATTTTCAAGCAATTTAAATTATGACTACAATCACAACTTTCACCTATGTCAGAGAAATGTAGTTATTACTGTGCAAAAAATACTACTGAGACCAATTAACTAGATAAATTCTTCTCATACTTTAATGCATATAGAAATCCCTTGAAGATCTTATTAAAAGGCAGGTTTGCAAGAAGTAAGTAGATCTGAGATAGGACCTGACATTCTGCCTTTATAACAAACTCTCAGATGGTATTGTTGCTACTGGTCCACAGATCCCACAGTACCATCTATCATTGAAAATCTGGGTCTTTGCAAAAATAAGAATAAAGAAAATCAGCTTCATGCCTCTTATATCAAGCTTTGCCACAACACTCTTAATAGTCCCAAGAGTCTGAAGTTTACAGATCAAGATTTCAAGGTCCCACCTCCTTGTAGCACCAATTTTGGGTCAGACCACTCCTTGCCCCTTTCCACAATCTCATTTTTTGAATTGATTTAGGATAATAATGGCAATTTTCTGTCATATACAGAGCACACTGAAGGTCTTGTCATTTTAATATATTTGTTTTATAACAGATGAATTTGAGGGTAGATATTTGGTATAGCAGGTAAGATACTGGGACACTTGGACCCCATATCAGCGTGCTTGGATTCAAGTCTGGCTTTACTTCCAGTTCCAGTCTCCTGCTGATGTGTACCCTATGAGTCAGCAAGATGACTCAGGTAGTTTGGTCTTTGCAATCCACATGGGAGACCCAGATTGAGTTCTGGGCTCCTAGCTTTGGCCTGGTCTCCCAGCCTCAGACTGTTGTAGGCATTTGAAAAGTGAGTCCTTCCTTCCTTCCTTCCTTCCTTCCTTCCTTCCTTCCTTCCTTCCTTCCTCCCTTTCTTTCTCCTTCCCTCCCTTCCTCCCTTCCTCCCTTCCTCCCTCTCTCTCTTCCCTCTTTCTCACTCTAAAATAAAAATAAAATGTTTAAAAAGGAATAAAAATGAATTTTTATTATCTTGTTATAAGACCTCTTTATTGAATTAATTTTCTACTTAAATTTCTACATAAGGCATCTATGGATTTTAAAAGATTATACAAAAATGTGCTCCTATGGGAAAATACTTTGTCACTTCCTGTGATATTTTCCATTCTATGCATGTGCTGCATTAATCAATTTAATATGAAATAGATAAATATAAAAAGAAATTCCAAAGTATGTATTCATCTACACTAAGCATTTGTTTTAGGTACAATTAATTTGTACTAAGGTTCAATTGCAAAATGTCTAATTTTTTAAGTGACTTTACCATCAACTCTACATATGAGTTTCAAAGGCTAACACTGGTTAAAAGTTACTATAAAACAGAGTTTGTTCATTTGTCTGGGTTTCATGCAAGTTGTCTGACATTAATTAGCTCCATAACTTCAAGATACCAAATAACAGTATTTTCTTCAGATAAAAAAAAAAAACTTTGCTGTTAGTTTTAGAGAATATCTTAACACACATTATGGAGGAAACTTACAGGCTTTCAATTAGTGACTGTGTTTCCTGTAAGTGCTAGAACATGGCACTATCATGTCAGAAGGCTTCTGTTTGATCCACTAACCCTGGTAAATATGTTAGTTGAAGAAGGAAACAATAAATGCTTTTGAAGTAAAGTGAAATACAATGAATAAAAGGCAAATACAGAAAGGCAACTAGTAACAGAGACAAATGGTACATGGAAAGAAGAATGGGGAATAACTTGAATGTTTATTCAGACTAGACCAATTATACACAATACAGGTTTTGATTGTCTATGTGCATATAAGTTTAGAGTCATATCCAATTTCCTGCTCTTGCAAATGTAATCACACAGAAAGGATGCAAAGATTAGTGGTGATTTGTTAGAATGAAGTAATGGTCTTTCCTGATTGTGTTGCTAAAAAGTTTCCAACCTAAATGTCACTTCTGGAGATATGTGTGTTTGGAGGTATTCATTGATCCATATTTATAATCAGATGAAAGTGATTGTCCCTATACAGGTTTGTGGGTAAATAAATGAATACAATGATATTGACAAAGTTGACGAGCTAGTCACATTCTCAATGATGCTCAGTGATGCCTATTTGTGCCTCAAAGGCTAAGAACATAAAGCAACATATTTTTAATAAAAGATTTTATTTCTATATTTGAGAAGTAGAGTTACAGACAGAGAAAGGGAGAGACAGAGAAAAAGGTCTTCTGTCTATTGGTTCACTCCCCAAATGGCTGCAATGACCAGAACTGTGTTGATCCAAAGCCAGGAGCTCCCTCCGTGTCTCCCACATGGGTGCAGGGACCCACACACTTAGGCCATTTTCTACTGAATTCCAGGCTATAAGCAGAAAGCTGGATTGGACGAGGAGCAGCCGGATACAAAACAGCACCCATATGGGATGGCAGCGCTGCAGGTGGAGGCTTAGCCTATAGCACCAGCCCCTAGCAACATATTTTCCATCCATGGCAAGAGAAGTAAAGATTTACACACAAATGGATTGCGCTGCATTTATTAACAAAACAACTTGTTCTTTCACACACATCAAGGAAAGTGAGGGGAGAAAGGTGCTTTATTCTGCTGTACTTTGAGAACTATTTGAAAGCTGTTCAAGGGCAGAATGTTTCTAAGACACCAGCAAGCAGTACTCTCAAAAATGATCACTTCAAATCTAACTTGGCTTACATATATAGAACAAATTTATATCTCCATTTAAATATCCACATAGCCGTGAGTCTGAAAAACAAATGTAAATATTCCACATGCAGTACTTTCATTCTAAAACCTATTTCAGCACTTTGACAAGAAAATAGTATAATGTGTTAGCCTAACTAAATCATATATTGCCAAAAAATTCTCAATAGGAAGCCTTAGGAAAAGAGATCTTAAAGAGAAATCAGAACCTGTTCCAACTCTGCAGGCTCTATTGAATATTCTGGAAGAAGTTGAGATGCACAGTAAAATTATATGATCAGAACATTGATCAAGTGAGGACATATGCAGGCCTTGAAAATACATTGCCTGGGGCCTGCGCTGTGGCTCAACAGGCTAACCCTCCGCCTTGCGGCGCCGGCACACCAGGTTCTAGTCCCAGTCGGGGCGCCAGATACTGTCCCGGTTGCCCCTCTTCCAGGCAAGCTCTCTGCTGTGGCCAGGGAGTGCAGTGGAGCATGGCCCAAGTCCTTGGGCCCTGCACCCCATGGGAGACCAGGAGAAGCACCTGGCTCCTGCCTTGGGATCAATGCGGTGCGCTGGCCATTGGAGGGTGAACCAACGGCAAAGGAAGACCTTTCTCTCTGTCTCTCTCTCTCACTGTCCACTCTGCCTGTCAAGACAAAAATAATAAATAAATAAATAAAAGAAAATACATTGCCTTGGGCCGGTGCTGTGGTGTAATGGGTTAAGCTGCCCCCTGCAGTGCTGGCATCCCATATGGGCGCTGGTTCTAGTCATGGCTGCTCCTCTTCAGATCCAGCTCTCTGCTATGGCCTGGGAAAGCAGTAGAAGATGGCCCAAGTCATTGGGACCCTGCACCCACATGGGAGACCTGGAAGAAGCTCCTGGCCCTTGGCTTCAGATCAGCTCAGCTCTGGCCATTGTGACCAATTGGGGGGTGAACTAGTAGATGGAAGACCTCTCTCTCTCTCACTCTGCCTCTCTGCCTCTCCTTCTCACTGTGTGTAACTTTGACTTTCAAATAAATAAATAAATATTTTTAAAAAAAGAAAATACATTGCCTTTGTAAGCCAAATTTTAGGATGATATTGATGCAGTTGTTGATAAAAAAATAAAATAATTCTGAATGATTCAGCAGGATGCTATGTTGTTGAGAAAAGATCTACACATATGAGCATATTTAGTTCTTGAAAGGAAAAACAACTTGAATATTCTCAAAACCTTAAAACCAGGGATACTATTTGTTTCAATCATGATTTCACATTAGCCCATGTGAAAAATTCATAATCTCTATTCTATATATATGCCACAAAATCAAATATCCATACAAAGATTAATGATAACATTTGAAGCATATGTGTAATATTTCCTTAAGTATTCTTTCAAGTTCATATTCAATATGTATCAGTAATTATTAAAGTGGCTTATGTCAGCTGATAGTATATTCTGTATTAATTAACTTAAAATAACACGAGAAAATTCAAGGATTTAATGGATCTCCAACATTTTCCTTCTGTGCTTGCTTGGAGACAGTTCTAAACATAAATGATAACCACCTGGCTTTTAACATGTGCATAATTGATTACTGGCCAGAGGAGGATAGGAAGACACAGCCTTTAAAATAGAGGAAGAACACTCTAAAAAGATCAGAGTGAGTTCTCAAAATTGGCAGCAGTCCTATCAGCTTGTAAGGAGTAGTTGAATGATAAACCACATGCTGGTATGACAGATGTGCTTCTGGTCTATAGTATTGAAAACAACAAGAAATCATAATAAATGAATGATTAAAGATAGATACAAAAAAAATTCAAGACTATCAGCACTAAGAAATGTCTCTTTCTCCTTCGAAATCAGGAGAATTTTATCCTATTTAGTAATAACATCACATAAAAATGTGCACTTCTATGACTGTAACTAGGCTTTATTTTGCAAGAAAACAAAATTCCATTTTCAAGTATAATCTTGTTTCTTTATTAAATGTTTTCTGATAAAGCAAGAAGATTAATATTTTATTTGTAAGTGTTTAATACTATGCAGCTCTAATACTATTTGTAATAAAAATAATTTTAATAAAATATACTATTTTTAATATTTTTATCCTGTTTTATTAGTGATCCAGTAAGGGAAGCTTAATCTTAAGCCAGTACAATGAGGATGTTGAAATTCAATAGGTCACACTAAAGAGAAAACATGTTTAGAGAAGGAAAGGAAGAGGGAGCTCATAAAGAAAGGGTCATCAGAGAATCAGAAATAGTCCGTGCCTTGGCATAGCAGATAAGGCTGCTGCCTGTGATACTGACATCCCATATGGGCATTGGTTCTTGTCCTGGCTGTTCCACATCTGATCCCTTCTAATGGCCTGGGAAAAGTAGTGGAGAAGGGCTCAAGTGTTTGGGCTGCTGCCACCCATGTGACAAATCCGGATGAAACTCCAGGCTCCTGGCTTCAGCCCTGTCCAGTGCTGGCTGCTGTGGCCATCTGGGGATTGAGCAGCGGAAGATCTCTTCTTCTCTGTCTCTGTCGCTCTCTCTGTAACTCTTTCAAATAAATAAAAAAATCTTTTTTAAAAATAATCACTAGAACTATTGTGTATTAGAATTATAATAGAATTTGAAGAGTATCTCTTGAAGTACTCAGAACAGCACTTTTTATGTGGTAGGAATTTAGATATTTTTAATTTGTTTACTAATTTAATAAACCACAACTCAGTTTGACATACAGACAACTCTTAGCTAATCTATTGTAATACCATTCTTTATGGAAAATTTTTCTTCTGTGTATGTGTATGTGTGTATGTGTTCATTACAGATGAATCTATCCATATGGGAAGTGACTCACATGGGTCTTGGGGGTACAACTGTGAATAACCTAGAAAGAAAGCAGTGTCTTCATTTTAAAAAACAAATGGCAAATAAACAAGTAAAACATATGGCATATGGAATGGTAATAAATTCAACAAAGAAAAACAAAGGAAGAGAGAGTAGTGTGCTGGTGGTTTATTTTATTTTTTTACAGATTTATTTTATTTATTTGAAAGCCAGGGTGGAGAGGGTAGATATGTAGAGAGAAAGAGGTCTTCCATCTGCTGGTTTACTCCCTCCATGGCTGCAATGGCCAGGGATGGGCCAGGCCAAAGCTAGGAGCCTGGAATTCCATCAAGTTCTGCCACATGGGTGACAGGGACCTAAGTACTTGCATCATGTTCAGCTACTTTCCCAGGCAAATTATTATGGATTTGGAATGGAAGTGGAGCAGCTAGGACTGGAGCTAGCACTAAGATATAGAATGCTAACATTGCAGGTAGCAGTTTAACCCATTGCGCCACAAGACCAGCCTAAGAGTGCTGATATTTTCCATTCAATATTTAAAGGAAACCTCAATTAGGTAAAAGTTGAGAAAGTATTTGAAATTTGAGAAATTCAGATAAGAAGGTGTCTGGAGGAAGAATATTATAGGTGGAAGAAATAGAAAATATTCAAGAACAGGTAAGATTAGATAGTGTTTTAAAACCATGCACCATTGATGTGACTATATGGGGATTTAATAAAAAACAAAGACTCTAGAACTATGGTTCAGAGTACACAAAATTTTAAAAGTTTAAAACTCCAAGAGATCAATTATACCTATCCAGGTTCTCTCTTTCTCTCTCTCTTTCTTCCCCAACATGAACTAATACTCTCCATCTTGTTCTTTCTCCATTTAATTCTCTAAGTGCTGTCACATACATTCAGGAATGAGAGTTACTGCGGCCAACAGTATACTGTCTGCATTCTCCTGACCATTAAGTTTTAAAGCTGCATAGTGCCAAGATGGCTATACTTCACTATCCTGAGCTGAGTGTTCTGCCAAGTGCATTGTTTACTCTACTTTGGCCTTCCCTTTGTTTTTGGAATCTGACCAACAATTTTGATAAAAAAAAAATTCAAGTGATGGTAGCAGGGCTGTTCCAAAGGGAAAAAAAAATATCAAGCTGCTTGTTAATATATGTTTTATAATGACTCTATATACCTTCAGGCAAATGGTGGAGAAAACAAGATAGAACAAATGAGTAAAAAAAAGTTGGAAATGCCCTTTGACATTACAAAATCCTTCAGAAACTACAGTGTCCCTCAGTATCTGTGGAGGATAGGACTCTGAGACCCTCACTGGATACCTAAAGTCATGGATCATTTCAAACCATAAAATTTAATATTCTTTCCAATCTTATCAAACAATTATTGCACACTGGTTATAACTTGTCATAGAGAGAAGATTAATTTTTTTTACCATTGAACCTAGCAAACTCAGCATATGATTCTTTCCTTTCTTCGTTGAGAACATTCATCTCTTCACTTAAAAGATTGTATGTCTTTTTTTGACTTATCTGAATTTCTAGCATCTGAACCTTTGTGCTTTGTGCCGTCATTCAGTGAAATAAAGGTTATTTGAACATAAGCACTGTGATAGAATGACCATCAGTCTGGCAACCAAGATGGCTACTAATAATAGAGAGGTAGCACACACTCTAACAAAATACATACAATGCTTATACAGTGTAGATACACTGGACAATGGGATGATTCACATCTTTGGCAGGGTGGAACAAAAAAATGACATGAGAGTTCAAGTTACTAAAAAAGACACACAATTTAAAACATATAAGTTGTTTTCCATTCAATATTTTCAGACCATGAGTTGAGTACAAGTAGCTAAAACCTTGAAAGCAAAACCATGGATAAGGGAAAACAGTTAAACTGCGAGTTAAGAACACTAATCTAAATGACCTGAAGAGTAATTGGAAGAAACTATAGTCAGAGTCATTTCATGACTCCAGAGGATTTGAGGAGAACTAAAAGATGACTGCTGATGTAATATTCTACAACACTTTTCCGTATGGACTGCTGAAATGTCCAGAAATTCAGTCAGTACTCACACACATATGGGGTCTTCTTTCTATCAGTTGGAATGCAGCAAGGTTTTCAATGAAAACGTTCGTAGTTTTTAAAGAGCATCCTCTTTTCCTCCAAGCCCGTTGTTCCTCTGTGTGTGTGAGTGTGTGTGTGTGTGTGTGTTCTCATTACACATGGAACCATCCATATGGGAAGCAACTCATTTGGGTCTTGTGGATATAGTTTTGAATAAGCCAGAGAGAAAATCATGTCTTTAGAGATGGGATGAATTTTAAATTCATTGCAGAAAAAGACTAAAATGTATAGACTGTCTAGTCCAAACCTACTGTTTTAGATGATGTAAATGAAGTCTAGTGAGGAGCGATATCTTGCTTAAGCTCACTACATAGATTGAGTAAAGACTTAGCACTTTTGGTCTTCAAACTTCCTCTGCATGTGAGCAGTTAGAAATAAGCAAATATATAGTGAGCCAGCCTCATATAATATTCTTCTTTCATAACATAATTCCGCTTTAAACTCATAACATGTTCTTCTCTTCTAGAATACTTAAGTGGAAGTGTATTTTATACAAAGAATTACACAACATCTTTGGAATTTTAGTTTTTCCAAGAGTAAACACTAGTTACCACTGAGTCATCTTTCTATAGTGCTGTGATGCTTTAAAGTATTTCACATATTGCAAGCATTCACTGAAAGGTGACTGAGTGAAAGGAATCAATTCCTGAATAATATACAAAAAATGACACATCATGTGAAATCTTCAGATTACTTTCCATCAAGCAATCATTGTTAGTCTTTGTTTAGCATTAGATACTATACCAAGAGATTCACATGTATTCACTTTATCTCCACAACATCAATATGGGGTAGCTATTATACTATCCTCACTTTATATATTAAGAAACGGAGATTCAAACAAAATTACGCAACTCTCTAACAACAAAGAGATACCAAGATATATGAAGCAATGACTAGAATTGAGTCTGACTGATTCCAAGTCTTAGGCTTTTCAGCTATCACATTGTACTGTGTTCTAATAAAAAGAAAACGCTAACAGGAGCCAAATCAAACAGAAATCATAAGACTAAAACATCAACATATTCTTACGTGTATCAAAACCTTCATGGGAAAGCAGGACAATGAGATTTTCTACAAAGTTTCTGGAGATTTGTTTCTCACCATTATTCAATGTTTCTAGAATTCAGAAATAGATGCAATCCTAGGAGGAAGCAAAGAAGTCTAAACCAAACAATGATCTCACCAAAAGTTATAAAAATGAGCAGAGTGAATCTATTGGGCCACTAACGGTAGTAAATGAAATACTGAAGAACAATTTCTTTATTTTTAAAGATTTATTTATTTTACTTGAAAGTCACAGTTACACAGAGAGAAGGAGAGGCAGAGAGAGAGAGAGAGAGAGAGAGAGAGAGAGAGAGAGAGAGAGGTCTTCCATCCTCTGGTTCACTCCCCAATTGGCTGCAATGGCCTGAACTGTGCCGATCTAAAGCCAGGAGCCAGGAGATTCTTCCAGGTCTCCCACGTGGGTGCAAGGGCCCAATGCCTTGGGCCATCTTCCACTGCTTTCCCAGGCTCTAGCAGAGCTGGATCATAAGTGGAGCAGCCGGGTCTCGAACTGGCGCCCATATGGGGTGCCGGCACAGCAGGTGGTGGCTTTACTTGCTATGCCGCAATGCCAGCCCCAAGAAGAACAATTTCAATAAAGCAACTGAAAAAATATATATAAATATGAATATTCATCAAGGGTTGTCTCCAAAAATACATATTAAATAAATCCCTGGTTTTATGCTACATAGCAGAATAATTTTACTAGTGAGTTTCTCTTAATGAGGCTTAGTTCTGTTAGACTACAGTGTTTTTATTTATTTATTTGTAATAGCAGACATGCAAGAATGTATTAGAATCTTCATTTTGCAGAGCCATACATATCAAAATTCTTATCAGTTCAAAGATATTGAGCAGGGGAACTACATGTTTATAGCAGTTTTTAAGAGTTTCAGACAAAAGTGGAAAAATAGTAGTTATTAATGCAAATTATTTAGGCTCAGATTATATTTCATATCCTGTTGGTAATCATGTCTTATGGCTTATCCAATAACCTTAACAAATATTTCTTTTTTATAAAAAGATCTATGCATTTTTTGAAAGGCAGAGATACAGAGAGAGGAGAGAGAAATCTTCCAATCCCTGGTTTGCTTCCCAATTGGACACAATGGCCGAAGCTGTCATGCAGAAGCCTGGAGCCAGGAGCTTCTTCCAGATGCCTCATGTGGGTGCGACAACAAATATTTCTTTTAGTAAGCAGTGTGCCTCCAGATGGGGCCAGTGCTGTGACACAGTGGGTTAAAGGCCTGGTCTGCAGCGGCTGCATCCGATATAGTGCTGGTTCGAGTCCTGGCTGCCCCATAGTGTCCTGATGCAGCTCCCCACCAATGTGCCTGGGAAAGCAGTAGATGATGGCTCAAGTCCTTGGGGCCGTGCACCCATGTGGGAGACCTGGAAGAAGCTCCTGGCTCCTGGCTTCGGATTGGCTCAGCTCCATCCATTGCAGCCATTTGGGGAGTGAACCAGCAGAAGGAAGACCTCTCTGTCTCTCTGTCTCTACCTTGCTCTGTAACTCTGTCTTTCAAATAAACAAAATAAATCTAAAATAAAAGCATCCTATTGAAATGAACTACTTTGGAAATTGTACCCTCAAAGCTTCTGGAAATGTTTCTATTTATTTTTTGCTGTACAGAATTTTTTACTAGTAACTCTAGAGACTGCTTTTCATCTGAAAGTGCATTTCTTTCTTACACTATCCTGGTAGTAAAAGTGAGGGACTGGGGTTTATGTTTAGCACAGTGTTTAAGACTCCACTTGGGATGTCCACACCCTGTATCAGAGTGCATAAGTTCAGGTCCTGATTTTGCTTCAAACACTGACACCAGCTTCCTGCTAATGCATAGCCTGGGAGGCAGCTGTGATGACTCAAGTAGTTGGGCCCCTGCCACCCATGTTGGAGACCAAAATTGAGTTCCTGGCTTCTGGTTCTGGCCTGACCCAGAAGGTGGAAGTTAGATTCTCTCTGTCTGTCTGTCTGTCTCTCTCTCTCTCCCTCTCTCTCTCTCCCTTTCTCTCCTCCTCACTCCCTCCCTCCCGCCCTCTCTCCCCCGTCTCTCTCTCCCACTTGCAAATAAATAATAAATAATTAATGTAATAAATAAATTTTTAAACTAAAGGACTAAAATCACATTTAAATATTCTTCCTGGATGAAAAAAGTGAGTATGAATATGTCTCTATCATTTTGATCTGTTGATGGAGGCCAGGGTGCCACATCTCTGGGAAAGAGATTCCTTGGGGGAATATTCCACTGTTGAATAATAATTCAAATCTTTGCAACTGTCAGTGAAAGCCGCATTTGTATGAACAAAAGAAAATTAGATTTCTATGGCGTGTCATCCAGATGGAATTCAAATGATCAAATGCATACTGCTGACCCCTCAGTACTGTTACTTTTCTACTTTACACACCAACCCACCTGCAAACAAATTGGCATGGCAAACAACGACAATTTCTAAATACTGTCTAAAAACCTATAAAACCTTAACTCTAAAGTGTAAATACTTCTTGTATTAATCTTATTCAAAGTTTAGGAAAAAAATTGCTAGAATGGATTAAAATCTCTTTTGCTCTCCTGCCCTCTTATTCTTGCTCTCATTCTTGCTCTTTCCTCTTTTTAAGGAGTCTGATTTTGTAATTGCTGATTAGTGTGCTGGATTAGTGTGTGGTAAGTAGCCACCTGACATGCAAATACATTTCATGTGAATGTAATGAGGAAAAAAGTCCTCATGAATTTCAAGTGGCATTTTATCAACAGACTCACTATGTTATACTCAAGCTGCAGTAGAAAGAAAGATGCATTTTAACAATTAGATATTAACTGGCATTCTCATTCTGCACATTACAAGTCCTAATGTCCATCACATGTCTTCCATCCTGAAAAGTCCCTCATTTTTAGAAGAAAGTTGTCTTGCCCATATTTCTTTATTGAGAATATAGTATGAAATTTGGTACAAGAAACATTTATTGAAAACTGTCAAGTGAAATTAAAGGGTACAGAATTATCATTCCATTGAATTAGAAGAAAATCAATATAAAATAGTGAAAGTTGTAACTTTTAAACAATTGAAAGGCAATAAAATTTCATTATTTTCAATTCCCACTAGGTTTACAGCTTACTGAATAATGAATAGTTAGGAATGATTTGTTATTAGTATTTTATTTGTAAAATAAATGTTTGAAATAATTAGAATATTTATTGTCTTAAATAGTCTAAATCTGAGCTATCCAACATAGAATTTACTTGCCATATGTGGTTGTTTATATTAAAGTCAATTAAGTTGAAAATTGAATTGAGCTCCTCAGCTGCATGAACCACTTCTCTAGCACTCAATAACCACATACAGCTAGTGGCTACTGCATTTTATAATTTCAATATCGAACATTACCAGAGTTACGTAGTTCTTTTGGATAAGACTACTATACAAAGACAAGATAACATTTGAGTGGAAGCTTGAAAAATGGGTGAGTCCACCAGTCACACACACACACACACACACACACTCACAACTTTGTGAATGTAAGTATATGTGCATGTTTGTTTAAGTTTACAGGAGAGTGTCCTATTAGACAGTGCTGGTTTAAATAGTCTTTTTTCCCCAAAACTCTTGTTCATATTTAAAATATCTGCTATTCATAGATACCACAATGTTAAAACCCAATTTACATCTATCCCAATTATCTTGTCAGGCAGAGAAATAGACAGGAGTAACTGGGGAAGATATACAAGTCCATCTTCCAGGAGTGAAACCAAGAACCTAATCTCTGCCTGGGGCCCATGACCACTCACTCTGTGGCTTAACTTGCAGTTAAAGTGTCCCGATTAAAAGGGAATGCAGACAAACCAGAAACATTGATTTTATGGCCCATGCCACAATGAGAGCAAATATATTTATCATTGCAGTTTTTCTCCCTCCCGACCAGTGGGCATTCCCGTTGCATACTGGGAAGCAACATGAACAGCGAGCTCCAGATAGGAAACTCCCAGAAGTCAATAAAAAATGCCAGTCTTGATCATCATACAGCATTGCCAGTCAATATCCCTCACACATTCGGGATAAAAACCCAATCCAGGGGAAAAGAATGCCATGGTTTCTCTTGACTAGCCTGTTCCTCTCTTGAAATGTACTTTAAAATTTTTTTCTTTACTATACCTACTTTTGTCTCACTGAACTGCAATTCGTTACTCTGCTGGAGAAAAAGAATTGCAGAAAGCTGGTCACCACTGGTAAAAATCATGCTGTAAAGAAATTGGTGTATTGGGTAGTAAGATTTAATGATAACACAAAAACAAAAGGTGCATTTCATGGTTTTTATTCATGCAGAATTATTAAGTTTAAGTTGAAGCTAAATCACAGTCTGTAAAAGTTACACAGAACCTTGTTGATCACTAATTCAAAATGCCTATTCATGAGAATGTGGGGAAAAATGTCTCCTAATCCACTGTAGATGGGAATGTAGACTAGTACAGCTATTGTGGAAGACAGTATGGTGATACCACAAAAAGCTGAAAATAGGTCTACCATATGACCAAGCATTCTCAATCCTGGGAATTTGCTCAAACGAAATGAAATCAGCATGTGAAAGTGTTATCTGTAACCTCATGTTTATGGCTATTCAATTCACTATAGTTAAGACATGAAATCAACACAGATGACCATCAATTGATGACTTCATAAAGAAATTGTGGCATATATACAATATGGAATACTTCTCATCCATAAAAAAGAAATAAGCCATTCCCAAAAATATAAATATCATGTATTTTACCCAATCTGTGGTAACTAATAGAGTACCCAAAATGTAATGTACTGGAGTGAAATTGACATTTTGAGATTCAATGATTATTTACACCCCTTGTGTTGACTACTGTTGAGGAACAGTTTTTTTTTTTTTTTCCTTCTTACTATTTGTTGAACTCTTTTTTAAGAGAGCCACAATGTTAAATTCTGGCTCTGTGTACTAGAATCTAAGTATAATTCAATTTAGGGACCGTGTTATGAGATAATGATATTTATTTGAAAGTAAGCGTTACACAGAGAGAGAGAGAGAGAGAGAGAGGTCTTCCACCCATTGGTTCACTTCCCAATTGGCCGAAATGGTCAGAGCTGAGCTGATCTGAGGCCAGGAGCCAGGAGCTTCCTCTGGGTTTCCCACACAGGTACAGTGGCCCAAGGTCTTGAGCCATCTTCTACTGCTTCCCCAGGTCATAGCAGAGAGCAGGATTGGAAGTGGAGCACATGGGATGCCAGCACTGCAGATGGCGGCTTTACCTGCTATGCCACAGTGCCAGCCCTTAAACTCTTTACTTAGTGTAGGATTAATCCTATGAGTATAAAGTAAACTGAAAGTGGATCATTGTGAAAATTAAGAGAGGGAATAGGAGAGTAAGGAGGAGGAACCGTGGGAAGTATCACTATGTTTTTAAATCTGTATACATTACATTTTTATACCTTAAATAAAATTTTTAAAAAGTCTTTTTTTTACAAAAAAAGAAACTAAAGTTCAAAACAGATGAAAGTCTTGAAAAAATTTGGATTTTAAATACAAACATTTATTATCTTATTAATAAGACAAAATGGAGATATTTGAATTTTACTACTGATTAGGATATAAAATATTAATATTGTTATTTATGTATTTCTGACTAGATAAAACCAAACATATATATTGTTATTAGATGCATCACAAATGTATTTCCTCTAAGATTCCAATGATAAAGCTCCTAGACTTTTTTTTTTTGACAGGCAGAGTTAGATAGTGAGAGACAGACAGAGAGAAAGGTTTTCCATTTTCCGTTGGTTCACCATCCAAGTGGCCGCTACAGCCAGTGCGCTGCGCCGATCCAAAGCTAGGAGCCAGGTGCTTCCTCCTGGTCTCCCATGTGGGTGCAGGGCCCAAGAACCTGGGCCATCTTCCACTGCCTTCCCGGGCCACAGCAGAGAGCTGGACTGAAAGAGGAGCAACTGGGACAGAATCCGATGCCCCAACCGGGACTAGAACCCAGGGTGCAAGTGCCGCAGGCAGAGGATTAGCCATGTGAGCTATGGCACCGGCCAACTTCTAGACTTTTTTAAAGGAACAATTTTCACAACTCTGTTGATACCTGAAAAGACTGAAAATCTTGCAAAGTTGTAGGAAAACTAAATAACTGTTTTCAAATTTGCCTATTTAATTTTTGTTGCAAAATTTAACATAGTTGAGATAGAAAAACTTGAAAATCTATCTATGCCCTATTTCTGTAAGTCAAAAAAGGTATTATGTTAATTATTCAATATCCAGGTAAAAATCTAACCTTCAATATCATTTGCATATTTCATAATTTTTTGAGTGTCTATGATGCATTATGTACAATGTTAAATTCTGGCTCTGTGTGCTAGAATCCATTTATAATTCAATTTAGGGACCCTGTTATGGGATAGTGAGCTGTCACCATATTGGAGATCCATATCAGAGTGCTGGTCCAAATCCTGGTTTCTCTGCTTCCAATCCAGCTCCTGCTAATGTGCCTAAGAAAAAGTAGTTGCCCCAAGTACAAGGCCCCTTACCACTCATGTGAGTGACAGGCATGGAGTTCCTGGTTCCTTGATTTGGTTTGGTCTAGACTTGGATGTTGCAGCCATTTGGGGGAGTGAACCTGCAGATAAAATATCTTTCTCTCCCCCTCTCCATGTCACTCTGCCTTTTCAATACATAAATCTTTGAAAAAATGTAATTCAGCTATAATGTAATAGATTAATGGATATGTAAAAAGATCAATGAAATGGTCCATGATATATACTTTTTATCCACATACAATATTTAAGGCACTGTAATGCAATGTGGTATAATTGTTGTATTAGAAGAGTGGACAAGATTTAGGGGAAACACAGAGAAAAGATCATCTACAATACCATTTATGAAGTTATTATTTCACTGATATTTTATATTCCTCACTGTATAATGGGTTATATCTTCTAATAATTCATAAGCAAGTGAAGGATAAGGACATTGTGTTAGAACAAAGAGCTGAATAGCCTCTTATGTACATAGTAGATACTTCATAAATGTATGTTGCCTGAATTCTTTTCAATAGAAAGTAAGTATAAGCTAAGTAAAGTCCTGTACACTCCCAATTATAAATGGGCTTTCATTGGCTTATGCTCATTTTTAAAAACAAGTGAAGAATTCTGAAAATATTGTAGACCAATTTTTTTTATTATTCTTTTTTCTTACTAGCAAAAAAACAAACAAAAATAAACAGAAAACAAACAAAAATTCCTTTTCCCACAGACCATTGGAATATCTGATTAAAGCTCTTTTGCTTTTTGAGCCTTTACTTCTCCCAGAGAATGATGACTCTTAAATAGGTTTTAGACTTCATGAAGTAAGACAGTTACCTAACCATATGTTTCTCTTTCTTTCTTGTCAATAGGGATCCAGTTACCATAGCAACTGAGTTATGCAGAATGTTACAGAACAATATTTGTTGACAGTTTCCAGTCGGATTATTGCCCAGACAAGCGCTTAGAGGAAAAGACAGTACATACTCTATTCTGATAATTAAAAATATACCCTCCTTGGTATACATCAAACATATTACCTATTCATGAGGTGTTCTACAGCAATCTACTTATACTTAGGACTTGGGTGCATTTAAAAAAATTGCTTACATTTTAACGGGTAATTTATTTACATAATTAATGAATATGCAAAGCCTTATTTATGACAAAAAGTCTCAAAAAAGAGACTATTGAAAAAAAGAATCTTTTGAATCCCTTTTCTTTTTCAAACAGGCACCTTATGTAGAAATAGTATTATGGGTAAGAAGAAGAGCAGAAAGGGCAGTTACTCATAGTCATAGTTCTCTCTTTGATCTCACTTTTTTTTTAAAAAAGATTACAATGTAGGGGACATTATGTAACTTATTTTTTCTGTTTTAAATATTTTATTTCTAACTAAAATTAAATACATTTTTCCAGGGATGAAAGACAGAGGAAAAAAAAAGTTCATGTCAGTTGCCCTGGAAATTTTCTTATTAAAGACCAGAGTGGATTTCTAGATCATCTGAGTTATGTTTAGCAATACCTGCTGTGTGTTTTGAAAACTGACCGTTCAGCTAGAACTCATTTACTTTCAAAGGCAAAGAAATATAAACTGAAGAGACAGCTTCATTCTAAGCTACCTTATTACATAAACAGTTTTGCAGTTCAGTCTATGAAAGATAGATGGACCAAGAAAAGGAAGATGAAATGTGACGATAAGTTTGCAAGAGCTCTCAAAAGAAAATAAGGCAAGCCAATTGATTAAAGAAACAGTGATTATTGTATTTACTTTTTCTAATCAAGACTCTTCCTTTTCTATATAGTCGGATCCCAGACATACTCTAAGACGCAGACACACTCTAAGGTCAGTGACATTTGACATTTACAATGTTGGTCACAGATCTGCTCTCCCTAATGAGATATGTATCGGCTGGCGCCACAGCTCACTTGGTTAATCCTCTGCCTGCGGCACTTGCACCCTGGGTTCCAGTCCCGGTCGGGGTGCCGGATTCTGTCCTGGTTTCTCCTCTTCCTGTCCAGGTCTCTGCTGTGGCCCGGGAAGGCAGTGGAGGATATCCCAGGTCCTTGGGCCCTGCACCAGCATGGGAGACCAGGAGAAAGCACCTGACTCCTGGCTTCAGATCAGCGCAGCGCCAGCCGTAGCGGCCATTTGGGGGGGGGGGTGAACCAACGGAAGGAAGACCTTTCTTTTTTTTTTTTTTTTTTTGACAGGCAGACTGGATAGAGAGAGAGACAGAGAGAAAGGTCTTCCTTTTTGCCGTTGGTTCACCCTCCAATGGCTGCTGCGGCCAGCGCATCTCGCTGATCCGATGGCAGGAGCCAGGTACTTCTCCTGGTCTCCCATGTGGGTGCAGGGCCCAAGGACCTGGGCCATCCTCCACTGCCTTCCCGGGCTGTAGCAGAGAGCTGGCCTGGAAGAGGGGCAACTGGGACAGAATCTGGTGCCCCAACCGGGACTAGAACCCGGTGTGCCGGTGCCGCAAGGTGGAGGATTAGCCTGTTAAGCCACGGCGCCGGCCGGAAGACCTTTCTTTCTGTATCTCTCTCTCACTGTCTAACTCTACCTGTCAAAAAAAAAAAAAAAGAAAGCTATGTATCAGCCTAACCAATCACTCTTCTAATTGTTTATTTTGATATGCTTGAAATGTTTCAGGAAGAAACTCTAAAGGAAAATTTCTTAATGTTAGGACCAAAATGTCTTTGACCTTGAATTAAAAAATATATACTTTTACTTCTACTAATCATTCATTGAAATTTAGTGATTCCTTCAGTTAATGAACGTTAGTAATAATTCAAAATAGTATAATCAGAACTTCAACATTTTCACCAACAGAAAATATCATAGATAATAGATAACATTAATGTTTTTGTCAATCTCACAAAAATTATGACAATTCATCATTACTTTGAAATTGTGATCATTATTAAACCTATGTGCTAATTATAAAGGGGATATAACACCATAATGCAAGTTTGTTTTGCATTGTTTCTATATCAAAATTGTTGTTTTTCTTTATAATACTTCACACTTTATTTTATTCATTTTAAAATGTTCTCTGAAAATATCCATATGCTTCACTAAACTAAACTAAACTAAACTACCAAAAGGATCAATGGCATGATAAGAGATTAAGAACTCTGTTGAAGAAGATGAGGAAGAAGTCCTTGAATTATTTTTACCACAGCTTAAGTATGCACTGCTTGGTGTATGGGAATTACAGTTGTTCCTTGGTATCCTAAATAATTGTTCCCAGGATTCCTCCACAGGTATTGAGGATGTCAACTTCCTTATGGGAAACTCTATAGTATTTGCATATAACCTATGCATATCATTTCATAATCACCTCTAGATTAGTTATAATGCCTGAAACAATAGAAATTCTATGCACATAGTTTTTATATTTTATTTTAGAGAATAATGCCAACAACAATTTGTAAATGTTCAATGCAGATGTATATCTTTTAAATATTTGTGATTTGCTGTTGGTGGAATTCACATCTGTGAAACCCACATATACAGAAAGACCATTGTACTTTATTTTCTAAATAAACTATATTTTCTTTTGTTTCTTCCTAAAACTTGTCTGAAGAAAAAGAAAACTTCACGCAGGTCCACTGTGAATCACTAGTTCCGGAAGAGTTTCCTCTGCTGTTTCATCCCCTACTCTTCCCTGACACTGCAGTATCTCCACTTATATTAAACTGTCTCTCCCCCGGACTAATAGTGTGCTCCCTGCCTATTCCGCCATCTTGCCGAAAACTTAAATCATTTCTTTAAAAAATACATATTCCAGGGTCTAACTCTAGTCTTACCTTACAGAGGTAGCAACCTAGTAAATTAAGTATAAATTTGTGATTTTATATTGGGGGATTTGGAGAAATACCCAATCAAAGACATTTTGAAAGAGTAAAAACAGGACTTCAGTGAGAAAAAATAACTAAATTGATTGTGTTTTTTAGATCATTTTGCTTATTTAAAAGAATGATAGAAAGAGAGAGACAAAGACAGTTCTTCCACCTACTGGTTTATTCCCCAAATATCTGCAACAATCATAAATGGACCAGGCTGAAGTGAAACCAGGATCTAGACTGCCATCTGATCTCCCACATGGATGGCAGGAACCAGTGTAGTTGATCCATCTCCTGATCCTTCCCAGGATGTACATTAGCAGGAAGGTGCAATGGAAAGTGGGCTGGACTTGAACCCAGGCACCACATTAAGGGATGTTGATATCCTAAGCAGCATTATTTTTTGTAAGATTTATTTATTTATTTGAAAGTCAGAGTTACACAGAGAGAGGAGATTCAGAGAGAGAGAGAGAGAGAGAGAGAGAGAGAGAAAGAGAGAGAGAGTCTTCCATCTGCTGGTTCACTCTCCAGTTGGCCAGAACGTCCGGAGCTATGACGATCCGAAGCCAGGAGCCAGATGCCTCCTCCCGGTCTCCCACATGGGTGCAGGGGCCCAAGGACTTGGTCCATCTTTTACTGCTTTCCAAGGCCATAGCAGAGAGTTGGATCAGAAGTGGAGCAGCCAAGTCTTGAACCGGCACCCATATGGGATGATGGCACACCATGCCAGGGTGTTAACCCACTGCGCCCCAGCGCTGGCCCCCTAAACAGCATGATAACCACTGTACCAAATATTTGCCCCAACTGGCTCCTGAAGCTAAAATAGTCAATATTTCTCTATTTGCCAAGGGCAGTTTGAACAGCAGTTCACAGTGTATGGTCCTCAGTCCAGTAGCAACAACATCATCAGGAAGCTTGTTAGAATCTGAGAGACATTCTAACCTTATTTCATCACTAAAGATCACAAAGGTGAATAAACAAGGCTGACCCAAGTGGTATCCTCTGGTGCTGGGAAATCAGGTGATTCTAACTCAAAATTATTTTTATGAACTAGTAATTTTAATAATAGATGTTGCACCACGCTAAAGGGTTTAATGTTTTCCAATATGTCTATAGCATTCAAAATTGTTGACATTTACCTACAATACAAATCCAGATTATACTATGATTTACATTAACATTTATATATGTATATGAATGTATAAGGATGTACATGTATATGTTTTGTGTATACAAATTTCCATATAATTGTTTTCATAGGAAAATATAAGGAGATTATAAAGAGTTTGTGGAAAAATAAAATTAAAACATAATAATCCAAAAGAAATATTATTTCTCAATACTAGCACCATCAAGTTCAAGATACTTTTGGATGCAATTATATCAGCCATTTCATCCATGTCTAAAGAACTGAAGGTGTGAGGAATTAAATGACATTAAAGCAGCTTTTTTCACATTATTAACTGAAAAAAAGTTTTGATCTTTAAAGTTTTTTTTTTAAGATTAAGGTTAGCATGACTAATGATTTTCAATTGATAGTACTGAAGAATTGCCTTTGTTTAAGAGGAGGAGGAAGGAGCAGGAACATTGTAATATTGATCTTGAATGGTCTGCTTTGCTTGAATTGGACCAACTCTATCTTTTGGTGGAAAATTTCTTTTATTGTACTTTGTTCTCAGTATTATACCAGTAAAGTAAAATTATATCTTAAAACTTTTCAAAGGCTGTCTTCAGGATTCTTATCATATGTGTTTAAAGTTTTCATTGAAAATTCTGATTTGTAGTTGGTCTGGAAATAATAATTTGGGAACCTTTGAAAAAGCTTACTCCACTTATTTTTTCAATTCAAACTGTATAATCTGAACCAGCTGAGATATGTACAGTGTGGGCTATTGTTTCTGCTGTTGATTGTCTGCTTTAATCAAGGCATGAAAAAAGTTAGTTTTTTCTTTGCAAACCGTCTGGTCAGTCTGGCATTGCAGGTTTCATTTTTCAACATTATCTCGTCCCTTCTATTTCTATTTTTTTTTTGGACAAGCAGAGTAGACAGTGAGAGAGAGAGACAGAGAGAAAGGTCTTCCTTTTCCATTGGTTCACCCCCCAATGGCCACTGTGGCCGGCGCGCTGCAGCCAGCGCACTGCGCTGATCCGAAGCCAGGAGCCAGGTGCTTCTCCTGGTCTCCCACGTGGGTGCAGGGCCCAAGGACGTGGGCCATCCTCCACTACACTCCCGGGCCACAGCAGAGAGCTGGACTGGAGGAGGAGCAACCAGGACAGAATCTGGTGCCCCGACCAGGACTAGAACCCAGGGTGCCGGCGCCGCAGGCAGAGGATTAGCCTATTGAGCCGTAGCACCAGCCTCTCGTTCCTTCTTAAAATCAGTAGTCAATTTGAAAATGACTTATTTATTTGAAGCATTGCCTCATTAGCTTTCCATAAAACATCAATGAACTCACCATTCTTCAACCCAAGACATCCACTCATAAATTTGATGTTTGTTCTTGCTTCAGTTTTAGCAGAATTCATGTGACTCTGAGAGGGATTTTTTTTTTCAAATGAACCTTTTATTTAATGAGTACAAATTTCATAAATACAACTTTAGGAATATAATAAATTCTTCTCATCATTCATGCCCGCCCACCCTCACTCCCACCCCATCCCCTTCTCGCTCTCCGATTCCCACCCCAATGCTCCATTAAAATTAATTTTTAATTAAATTTACACAAAGAAGATCAACTCTGTACTAAGTAAAGATTTCAGCAATTTGCACACACATACACACACACACACTCACAAAGTATAAAGAACTGAGAACAAGTTTTACAGTTAATTCTCATAGTACAACTCATTGAGGACAGAGGTCCCGCATGGTAAGTGCAGAGTGACTCATGTTGTTAATTTAACAATTAGCACTCTTTGCCGGCACCTTAGCTTAACAGGCTAATCCTCCACCTTGCGGCGCTGGCACACCGGGTTCTAGTCCCGGTTGGGGTGCCGGATTCTATCCCGGTTGCCCCTCTTCCAGAACAGCTCTCTGCTATGGCCCGGGAAGGCAATGGAGGATGGCCCAAGTCCTTGGGCCCTGCACCTGCATGGGAGACCAGGAAAAGAACCTGGCTCCTGGCTTCGGATCAGCATGATGCGCCAGCTGCAGCGGCCATTGGAGGGTGAACCAACGGCAAAGGAAGACCTTTCTCTTTGTCTCTCTCTCTCTCTCTCACTATCCACTCTGTCTGTCAAAAAAAATAAAGAAATAAAGAAACAAACAAACAAACAAACAAAAAAACAACTATCACTCTTATGCATGACTTCAGTGATGATCCGAGGCTCTTGAAATGAGCTGCCTAGGCTGTAGAAGTTTTTTGAGTCCACAATATCCACCAGCATTTAGACAAGGCCATAAGAAAGTGGAAGTTCTCTCCTCCCTTCAGAGAAAAGCACATCCTTTTTTGATGTCCCCTTTTTTTCACTGGCATCTCTCTAACAGACTTCATGCACGTAGGACCTTTATTTTTTGCCACAGTGTCTTAGTTTTCCATTCCAGAAATGCTCTCATGGGCTTTTCAGCCAGACCAGAATGCCTTAAGGGCTGATTTTGAGATCAGAGTGCTATTTAGATTGATTTTCATTCTATGAGTCAGCTGAGTGGACAGATTCTCATGTTGGCACATTCTCTACTTTGTAATTCTATCTATTATTATTACCAGATACTTGATCTTACTTATATGATTTCTTTAACACTTAAAATGGTATATTTACTATCTAGCTTAATGAGATTTGGTGTCTCTTTGCAAGTTTTCAAACTTTACTCTTAGCTGTAAGTCTGTAACAATGTATGCAAAAATATATAGCTTTAAAGTTACAAACTTACTCCTCCCTCTCTTGTTCCCACTCTTTTTTATTTGACAGGCAGAGTTAGATAGTGAGAGAGAGAGAGACAGAGAGAAAGGTCTTCCTTCTGTTGGTTCACCCCCCAAAATGGCCTCTACGGCTGGCACTGTGCCAATCTGTAGCCAGGAACCAGGTGCTTCCTCCAGGTCTCTCATGTGGGTGCAGGGGCCCAAGCACTTGGGCCATCCTTCACTGCCTTCCCAGGCCACAGCAGAGAGCTAGACTGGAAGAGCAGAAACCGGGACTAGAACCTGGTGCCCATATGAGATGCCAGCTCCACAGGCAGAGGATTAACCAAGTGAGGCACAGTGCAGGCCTCTCCCACTCTTAGTTTTTACTGGGATCTATTTTCAATTGACTTTATACACATATGATTAACTCTAAGTAAAGAGTTCGAAGGATAGTATTAAGAAGAAAAAAACCCTTCCTCAACAGTCAAGACAAGAGCTGTTCAAGTCATTGCTTCTCAAAGTATCAATTTCACTTCTACAGATTTCCATTTATGTGCTCTATTGGTTATAACAGATCAGGGAGAACATATGGTATTTATCCATTTGGGACTGGCTTATTTTAGTATGATGTTTGGCAGATTCATCCATTTTATTGCAAATGACAGGATTTCGTTTTTTAATTGCTGTGTAGTATTCCATAGTGTACATATCCCATAATTTCATTACTCAGTCTTCAGTTGATGGTCATTTCGGTTGATTCCATGTCTTAGCAATTGTGAATTGAGCTTCAAAAAACATGGGGGTGTGGATAAGTCTTTCATCTGCTGATTTCATTTCCCTTGGGTAAATTCCCAGGAGTTGGAAGGCTGGGTCATATGGTAGGTCTATACTTAGGTTTCTGAGGTATCTCCAAACTGGTTTCCATAGTGATTTTATCAATTTACATTCCCACCAACAGTGAATCAGAGTACCCTTTTACCCAGAAGCTTGCCAACATTGGTTGTTTGTTGATTTCTGTATGAAAGCCATTCTAAGTGGGGTGAGGTGAAACCTCATTATGGTTTTGATTTGCATTTCCCTGATAGCTAGTTATCCTGTACATTTTTTCTGTGTCTGTTGTCCATTTGGATTTCCTCTTTTGTGAAATGTCGGTTCAAGTCCTGGGCCCATTTCTTACTGGGTTCTTGGTTTCGTTGTTGTGGAGTTTTCTGATCTCTTTATATATTCTGTTCATTAATTTTGTATCAGTTACATAGTTTGCAAATAATTTCTCCCATTCTTTTGCAGTACAGAAGCTTCTCAATTTGATATAATCAAAACTGTTGATTTTGGCTCTGATTGTCTGTGGCTCTGGGTTTTTTCCAAAAGCTCATTGCCTGTGCCAATGTCTTGAAGGGCTTCCCCCATTGTTCTCTAGTAATTTGATGGTATCTGATCAGAGATTTAGGTCTTTAATCCATTTTGAATGGATTTTCGTATGAAATTTAAGATAGGGCTCCTGATTCATACTCCTGCTTGTAGAAATCTAGTTTTTCCAGCACCATTTATTGAAGAGAAGATCCTTGCTCCAGGGTTTTGTTTTAGCTCCTTGGTCAAATATAAGTTGGCTGTAGATGCTTGGATTGATTTCTGGTGATTCTATTCTATTCCATTAGCCTACTCATCGGTTTTTGTACAAGATTCAGGCTGTTTTTATTATAACTGCCTTGTAGTATGACTTGAAATCTGGTATTGTGAATCCTCAGGCTGTGTTTTTGTTGTATAAGATCATTTTAGCTATTCAAAGTCTCATTTGTTTCCATGTGAATTTTAGCATCATTTTTTCTATGTTTGAGAAGAATGTCTTTGGTATTTTGATTGGCATTGCATTCAATCTGTTGATTGCTTTTGAAGAATGGACATTTTTATGATATTGATTCTTCCAATCTATGAACATGGTCATAGATTTAAGTCTTTAATCCATGTTGAGTGAATTTTTGTCTAAGGTGAAAGGTAGGGGTCTTGCTTCAAGCTTCTACACGTGGAAATCCAATTTTCCCAGCAACATTTATTGAATAGACTATCCTTATTCCTGGGATTGGTTTGGGATCCTTGATCAAATATAAGTTGGCTGTAGATGTTTGGATTGATTTCTAGTATTTCTATTCTGTTCCATTGGTCTATCCATCTGTTTCTGTACCAGTACCATGCTGTTTTGATAACAACTGCCCTGTAGTATGTCCTGAAATCTGGTATTGTGATGCCTTCGGCTTTGTTTTTGTTGTACAATATTGCTTTATTGCTTTGGCTATTCGAGGTCTTCTGTGTCTCCATATAAATTTCAGCAACATTTTTTTCCAAATCTGAGAAGAAGGTCTTTGGTATCTTGGTTGGTATTGCATTGAATGTATAAATTGCTTTTGGGAGAATAGACATTTTGATGATATTGATTCTTCCAACCCATGAACATGGAAGATTTCTCCATTTTTTGGTATCCTCTTCTATTTCTTTCTTTAAGGTTTTGTAGTTTTCATAGTAGAGATCTTTAACGAACTTGGTTAAGTTTATTCCAAGGTATTTGATGGTTTTTGTAGCTATTCTGAATGGGATTGATCTTAGAACTTCTTCCTCCGCCGTGGCATTGCCTGTGTATTCAAAGGCTGTTGACTTTTGTGCATTGATTTTATATCCTGCTACTTTGCCAAACTCTTCAATGAGTTTCAGTAGTCTCTTAGTAGAGTTCTTTGGGTCCCCTAAATAAAGAATCATATCATCTACAAACAGGGATAGTTTGAGTTCTTCCTTCCCAATGTGTATCCCTTTAATTTCTTTTTCTTGCCTAATAGCTCTGGCTAAAACTTCCAGAACTATATTGAATAGCAGTGGTGAGAGTGGGCATCCCTGTCTGGTACCAGATCTCAGTGGAAATGCTTCCAACATTTCCCCATTCAATAGGATGTTGGCCGTGGGTTTTTCATATATTGCTTTGATTGTATTGAGGAATGTTCCTTCCATACCCAGTTTGCTTAGAGTTTTCATCATGAAAGGGTGTTGTATTTTATCTAATGCTTTCTCTGCGTCTATTGAGAGAATCATATGGTTTTTCTTCTGCAGTCTGTTAATGTAGAGTATTACGTTGATTGTTTTGCGAACATTGAACCATCCCTGCATATCAGGGAGAAATCCCACTTGGTCTGGGTGGATGATCTTTCTGATGTGTTGTTGCATGCAATTGGCCAGAATTTTATTGAGGATTTTTGCATCTATGTTCATCAGGGATATTGGTCTGTAATTCTCTTTCAATGCTGCATCTTTTTCCAGCTTAGGAATTAAGGTGATGCTGGCTTCAGAGAAAGAATTTGGGAGGATTTCCTCTTTTTCGATTGTTCTGAATAGTTTGAGAAGAATTGGAGTTAGTTCTTCTCTAAATGTCTGCTAGAATTCAGCAGTGAATTTGTCTGGTCCTGGGCTTTTCTTTGTTGGGAGGGCCTTTATTACTGTTTCAATTTCTGTGTCAGTTATGGGTCTGTTTAGGTTTTCTATGTCTTCCTGGCTCAATTTAGGTAGGTTGTATGTGTCCAAGAATCTGTCCATTTCTGATAGATTTCCCTGTTTGCTGGCGTACACGTCCTTGTAGTAATTTCTGATGATTCTTTTTATTTCTGTGGTGTCTGTTGTTACGTTTCCTTTTTCATCTCTGATTTTATTGAATTGGGTCTTCTCTCTTCTTTTTTTAGTTAGTTGGGCCAATGGTGTGTCAATTTTGTTTATTTTTTTCAAAAAACCAGCTCCTCGTTTGGCTGATTTTTTTGTAATTTTTTTATTCAATCCTGTTGATTTCTTCTTTGATTTTAATTATTTCTCTTCTCCTACTGGGTTTGGGTTTGGTTTGCTGCAGATTTTCTAGATCCTTGAGATGACTTGAAAGCTCATCTATTTGGTGCCTTTCCAATTTCTTGATGTAGACACCTATTGATATAAACTTTCCTCTTTACACTGCTTTTGTTGTATCCCTTAGGTTTTGGTTTCTATTACTTCACAGATCAATTTAGGTGGGTTGTTTGCATCCAGCACTCTATTAATTTCTTCTAGGTTTCTTGTTGGCATACAGCTCTTTGTAGTAATTTCTGATGATTCTTTTTATGTCTGTGGTGTCTGTTGCATTTTCTTCTTCATCTATACTTTTATTGATTTGGGTCTTCTACTTTTTTTCAATAGGTGGGCCAATGGTGTTTCAAGTTTGTTTATTTTTTTCAAAAAAAACCATCTCTTTGTTTTGCTGATCTTTTATATATATATATATATATATATATATATATATATATATATATTATATTTGGTTTCAATTGTGTGGCTTTCTTCTCTAATTATTTCTTTTTTCCAACTAGTTTGAGTTCAGTTTGCTATTGTTTTTCTAGATTTTTCAGGTGCATTGATAGCTTATTTATTTGGTGCCTCCCCAATTTCTTGATGTGTGCACCAATTGCTATAAACATTCCTATTAACACTGCTTTTGATGTATCCCATAAATTTGGTATGTTGTATTGTCATCTTCACTTGTTTCCAGAAATTTGTTGATTTCTGCTTTGATTTCTTCTATGATCTACTGTTCATTAAGAAGCATGCTGTTCAGTCTCCATGTGTTTGCATATGTTCTAGAGATTCCTGAGTTGCTGATTTCCTGTTTCATTCTATTGTGATCCAAGTAGATGCATGGAATGATTTTATGTTTTTTAATTAGCTGGGATTGCTTTATGGCCTAGCATGTGGTCAATCCTAAAGAAAATCCCATGTACTGCTGAGAAGAATGTGTATTCAGAACTATAGGAGGAAAAGTTCTGTCAATAACTGTTAGGTCCATTTGGTCTATAATGTCTATTTACTCTGTTGTTTTTTTTGCTGATTTTCTGTCTGGTTGAACTGTCCATTGCTGAAAGTGTGGTATTGAAGTCCCTCATTACTATTGTATTTACATTTCTTTTAGATAGCCAGGTGTCCTGTAATTAAGTGCATACACATTTGTAATAGTCACATCTTCCTGTTGAATTGTTCCTTTAATCTTTTTTTAAGGGAAAGGGTTTATTGGGGAACACCTACAGACCGGAGTGAGGGGCAGCAAAGGAAAAAGAGAAGGAGACTGTAAGAGAGAGAGACAGAGGAGGGAGAAGCCAAGAGAGCAGGGAGCAGAGCCAAGAGAGCACGTGTGCAGGAACAGGCCCTTTTAAAACTTTGCCTGAGGGCAGGCAGGGAAGCAGGAGCAGCGAATCCCATTAGGATGGGAGTGGAGCCTGCCTCAGGTAGCTGGGCTGTGCGGCCACCTGGCTAAAACCGTGCCAGTTTCCTAACATTCCCCCCTTTTGTTTTTTATAAAGCAGGATTTGTATGGGGTTACATTAGTCCCAAAAGTCCAGGAGGGGTAGAGGGACGATGATCTGTCTTTAGAGCTACTTCCTGCCGACATGGGGTGGTACTCTTTGCTGGCATGGGGTGATGTCTCAGGCTGCTGTCTCCTGGGTGGGGAGCCAAGTATATTCCTGCAGCAGCATTTGGTTGACCACCTGGTTGTTGAAGGCCTTCGTTTGTTCCATTATAACTTGCTGTAAACACTTAGACACTGTAGTATAAAAGACAGGGTTGAGAATAGTAACCAGTGATCCTAAGAGTAGCATTAACCATTTCATAGAGGAGAGGAAATGGGGGGTCTCTGGACCCTTGTGGGGACAGTTTGATGGATGTGGCTTAAAGCTGACCCCAGCCAAGACTGGGAGAAAAGGCCACTTAGCTTTTGCAGGTAGCTGGGCTTGTCTGTAGAGAAATTCTGAACAATCATACAGCATTAAGTGGGGAAGAGGACCATCAGTACACACAGGTTGGGAGTAGAGCCATTGGTGGTAGAGTAGAGGCTATGGTTACAAAGGAATGAGGCCTAAGTGGGCTAGATACAGAGGACACAGTTGTTATTAGAGAACCTAAGAAAGGTGCTAAGCTACAAATAAGTTTTCTGATTGAGAGGCAAATAGAACCTGACAGAAGGGGCTTGATAATAATCATGTGGGCTTTAAAGCGTTGTAGATTATGAGGCTCAGACTTATCTATCTCTTCATACAGTCTACATCCTAAGGGAGTTGTGAACCTCCTTGGGAAGGCAGCCTGTTGTCTTCCATTACCTAGCTGTCCTGGGAGGAGAGCTGGCCAGGTAAAGGCAAGTGGCAACTCCAACAGGAAATATACAGTTCTGCCTGCAGTGTTACTGACCCTATTTGGTCATCTCCTCAGCAGTGGTCACCTTGGAATCTGGGCTGAGTGAAGGGCTTTTCAGCTTAGAGCCAATAATATCTGTGGCTCTGACCTGGGTGTCCTTTGATTCCAGGGCAGGTCCATTTCCAGTGATCCAACTCTTGGCTGGCAGAGCTGCCAGGGCTCTTCATAGCTGACTTCTGCTGAAGCTCAGGCTTACCACATGGAAAGCCACTGCAGTGGACTGGACTGTTAGGTCTCCTTGAGGGCAGATGACTGTGCAGAACTACATTTAATAGGCCTGCCACCTATCTCTACTTTTCTGATGCCTAGCTTTCTTTTTCTCCTGATTTTTGTTAAAGTAGACCAGAGGATGCAAGTCAAGGGGGTGCTCAAGTCCCATCTCTAATTTTCGGTGGCCTAAACTAGAAGTCTGTAGTCACAGGCATGTTCTGTAGTAGTTTATGTCGAGGCAGACAATGCCCATGAGGAAAACTATATTTTCCCTTTAAAGCTTTCTTTCCCTTTTGTTTTGAAAGGGAGGTCTTTTCTGTTTACTGATTACCTCGCTGATGGCGAAGTAAATTTAACTAAGAAATTATAATTTAAGCTCTTATTTTAGCTATGCTATTACAGAAAAATGTTAGCCATCTCTTTTTTATAGGATCTAAAGTTAAATTTTGAATCTTGGAGATTCCTTCATAAAAGAATTAGTTTTCTACCTCGAAGAGAATAGAGAAAGAACAAGTTGGGCTCAGAATAGAAAAATGAGGGAGTAAGTCCAGATCACTTACTGACAATAGAAATATCACATGAAAACTTAGAAAGCAGTTTTACTCATTAGATAACAACTTAAGAAAACATTTACCAGAAGGTCCAATGCGTTCCATAAATATTAAAAATACATATTTGGAAACATCTCTTAAATATCTAACATGATGTAGCTTGTTTAACCAGCAATTTTAAGCACAAACATATAAAATGTTTTTAGTTTCTTTTTACCGACAAGTTTAAAACATATGATACAGAGATTTAGGTCACATGAATTAAAATATATCTTTGAATAATTTTACTGTTTAAATTTATGGACAATATTTTATCTATAAGCCAATTACAAATAAAACTCTTAATAAAATTTTCCATGTAGACATACAATATAGTGCTCTTCTTTGTCTCTTTTAATAGTTTTTGTGTTAAAGTCTATTTTTTCTGATATTAGGATGGTTACACCAGCTCTTTTTTGGTTTCTGTTCACATGGATTTTCTTTTTCCATCCTTTCACATTCAGTCTAGGTGCATCTTTGTTGGTAAGATGTGTTTCTTATAGGCAACAAATAGATGGGTTTTATTTTTTAATCCATTCAGTAGTCTGTGTCTTTTAAGTGAAGTGTTGGGATCATTTACATTCAGTGTGACTATTGTTAAACATAGTCTTTGCCCTGCCATATTAATGTTAATAGTCCTAATTTTATAAGCTGGGTTCCCTTTGTACTTTTACTGGGTCATATTCTATGTTTATCTTCTTTTGTAATGATGTTCTTGTTTCTGTGTTTCTATTTATAGCACATACTTGAGCATCTTTTATAGTGCTGGCGTGTAGTTACACATTCTTTCAATTTCTGTTTGTTGTGGAACGTCTTTATTTCTCCTTCATTTGTAAAGCAGAGCTTTGCAGGGGTACAGTTTTCTGCATTGACAGGTTTTTTTTTGTGTGTGTTTTTTTTTTTTTTTTGTCTTAGGACTTAGAATATTCTCTCTTGCTTGTAGGTTTTCTGATGAAAAGTCTATAATGAATCTAATTGGGGTTCCTCTGAATGTGATTTGGCATTTCCCTCATGATCATTTTAAGATCTTTTCTTTATTTTTTACTGTGCAGAGTTTTGCTACAATGTGTTGGGGTGAAGATCTTTTCTGGTTGCTTCTATTGGGAGTTCTGTGTACTTCCTGTACTTGGATGTCTATTTTTCCCGATTGGAGAAGTTTTCTGTTATTATTTCATTAAGAAGGGCTTGTAATCTGTCTCTCTTTCTGTGCCTTCTGGAACTTCTAGGAACCGTATGTTGAGTTGCTTGATATAATCTTTTTTAAAAATTATTTATTTATTTATTTATTTGAGAGGCAGAATTACAGACAGACAGACATATAGGAGTGCCTGATTTTTTTTTTTTTGACAGGCAGAGTGGACAGTGTGAGAGAGAGACAGAGAAAAAGGTCTTCCTTTTGCCATTGGTTCACACTCCAATGGCCGCTGCAGCCAGTGCCCTGTGCTGATCCGAAGCCAGGAGCCAGGTGCTTCTCCTGGTCTCCCATGGGGTGCAGGGCCCAAGCACTTGGTCCATCCTCCACTGTACTCCCAGGCCACAGCAGAGAGCTGGCCTGGAAGAGGGGCAACCGGGACAGAACCGATGCCCCGACCGAGACTAGAACTCGGTGTGCCAGTGCCACAGGCAGAGGATTAGCCTATTGAGCCGTGGTGCCGCCTGCTTGATATAATCTTTAGATACCATACTGTGTTTTTGGTTTTCTAATTTATTCTTTTTTTTTTTTTTTAGTCTGACTGTAATATTGCCAGAAATTTTTCTTCTAGTTCTGATATATTCTTTTTTCTGTCTCACCTATTCTGGTGTTCTGACTTCTCTTTTATAACTCAATTTCTTGGGAGAACTTTTCATTTAGATCATGAATTTGCTTCTGATCGCTTCTAAGTAATCTGATGATTAATTTTCTGAATTCTGTTTCTGGCATATCCTCGATCTCTTCATGCCTACCTTCTATTATTGAAGAGTTGTATTATTCCTTTGGGGGCCAATAGTGTCTTCCTTATTATTGTTTAGAATTTTTCCTCTGTTTTTTAGCATTTATGTATTTGTTTTTTCCTTTTTTGTCTAGTTGCTTTTCTCTTTAATTTGTGTCTGCAATTTAGTGGGACATCTATACTTTTAGTGAGTTCCAAGAGGTGTGTGCTGGATGTGGCCTGAGTTCTCCGTCCAAAATTCCAGGGTGGATGAGTATCTAATGTAAGACCCCATGGGGCTTTGTAGCTTTCCTCTGGTTTTTTGGTTAGAGGAGGTTGTTAACTTTTGTTGGTATGACCTAACTTTTTCTCATAATTGTGGCACACCCCAGTGTTGGATGTGACCCACCTTTTTCTCACAGTTGTGGCATGACCCAGTAATAGTCATTGGTATGTTCAGGGTTATATCACTCTGCTTAACAAAAATCTTCACCTCAAATCTGTGGAGGTTTTCTTGTGTTGAGGTTTCCTTCTGGTATGAGCTGCTATTGCTAGTGGAAGCTTGGAGTCCTGCCTGTTGGAGCCTGGCTCACTTCTGAATCATGGTGGAGGCAGGTACAAGCTCTGATGCAGAGATCCCTGCCAACTGGAGCCCAACTGGCTTCTAAATGTTGGATGCAGCGGGCTTGAGTTTTCAATATTCAGGATTTCTCCTTTTTTGTACAGCTTGCGTGGTTGGAAAGGAATCCTTGTGAAATGTTATGATCCTTGTTCCTTGGGGGGGTGGTGGTGAGGTGGTCCTCGCAATTGATGGGCGTGTGAGCAGGAGGCAAAGGTGGAAGTCCCCTGCTTAGGTTTGAAAAGGTAGAGAAACAAAATAGTTTCTCCCAGCTGGCTGCAAGTCTTGGTGTGGAGGGGAGAGAGTGGTTGGCAGGAAGGTGCCCAATCTCGCTGTTCATTCCTCTATACCTTCTCTTTTTTCCCACATGGAACTTCAAAAGCAGTTCACCAAGCTCTCCCTCTTACTGCTGTTTGCAGCTCCATGGACCCGCAATTTCCCATCTCAGTTGGTCCACTGAGTGCTGGCACCAACCTCCCTGATCCAAGCCTCAGCTACTGCCCTTTCTTTTTTGCTTTTTTGGCATGTACCTGCCCAGTCTTTGTTGGTCACTTGGGCTTCCCATTGCTAATTTACCATGGCTCAACCTCTGGCATGTATATTCTTTCCTTTATATTATCTATTTTGCCCTGCATCACTCGGATCATCCTGTTACTATACCACTATCTTGGAATCCCCTCAGGGACTCTTTTAAAAATTGTTTTCTTTTTAGTCTGAAACAAGATCCTGCTCGCACATGTTATGGTAAGTTAACACAGGTTTAATTTATGCAAAATATTTTGAAATCAATCCTTTCATAAAATATATTTCCATGAATTTTTGAAGACTATTCATATCCATATCTACTCCTAATATGTAAGAGCATCATGAAATATTTTCTTATATTTTTAAACTGATGGTTGCTACCGATTTAGATTGAATTCCTTGTCATTTATGGTAAATACAGTTAGAAAATTGTTACAGTAGGTGATGAAGCGTCACTAAAAGTTATTAGATAGAAGAAAGAAAGGCCTAGATTTTCATTGGAAATGCTACCATCTATATCAGCAGTGGTTGAATGTTGGCATGGGAACAATATTTAGATGCAAGTAATTCAATTATGAATCTTGGCAATAATTCCAGAGAGAGTCAATGGTCTGACTATCATAATGGCAGCAAGGATGAACAGAAAATTATATTTTTTTAGAAATATTGACTAGATCAACCACATGTTGGTAATTCATCCTGGGTGATTTCATAGTGTGAGATAGTAGCAGAAAATGATGTTTCTGAAGTACACATTAATCCTTATGAAATATACATGTAATGGTAATACTTTTTCTCTCTTCAGTTTTATCCTGAAGGTTCAGATTTCCAGTGAAGATTAATCAATGCAGGGCGATTTGCCAGATTTCTGAGACTATGGTTTCCTCAGATCTTAGACATCTTTTCAGGAGTGGAGATCTGATTCTGCCCCTAGAGTTTGCTTCCACTTAATTGTTTCTTCCTTCCATTTTTAAATCTTGTAAGATGTTTTCTATTTCTAGCTTGTCTTATATTGTTGTTATATGAAGTCTTTCTTGAGATTCATTCATTAACAACAACAGGATCAAATCTGAATGCCATATACTTAGCATTGAAGTCCCTCAACCTATTTAACTAGTTATTGATGTGCCTATGTTTGTTCTATATATCTATCTATCTACCTACCTACCTATCATTTATCTGTTGTATTAATGCTTAAAGTGAAACCTCAATTCCAGAGAGGTTTGTTTCTTCATGCTCTCAGTCATACATTATACTCATTCATGTAGTTGCTTATTAAAGTACATGGTTTCTTTTCTAATTTTTACCACATGTATCCAAGCCCAAGCTATATTTTCATTGTGCAGCTCAAGTACTAAATATTATCTATAGATCCCAGAGTGCCTTTATTCTTTGGAGGGATGTACTTCTTACTGAGGCATTATTTATTTTTAGCTTTCATGGACTTCTATGAACATTTAAATATTTGATGAATGAAAACTCTGAGATCAAGTTTTTCGTAAGACTGTTTCATTTATTTTGTGATATGGGCAAGTCACAGCCTCACAGATAGATTTGCTTTCCTTATATGTTGATTACTGAACAATATAATATCTAAATTCAATTTGTTTTGATTTTATATTCCTATCATTTTTGAGGAAGGATACATATTGGACTAATGAAATATAGGCATTATAGATATACATATGCACAATATAGAACAAGCTAATCATAAAAGATAAACTCACAGATAAATAAAATGGAGACAGGAATGAGGTTAATCATATATGTAGATGGGAAGCCAAGACATAGTGGCAAAAACAGTTCTACATGAAGGTTTTCTGTGAGTGAGACTCCAGTGAAAAGAAGGGGCTATCAAAGAAAGATGTACATTTCACTGAAGGGAGGAGAGAACATCTACTTTGCACATGGCCCTGTCTAAAAACCAATGAAATCTGTGAGCTCAAAAGGTTTACATAGTCTTGGCATCTCGTGTCAAGAGCCTTGGATGATCACTGATGTCATAAATAAGGGTGTCAGTTGTTAAATCAACAACAGGAGTCACTGTGCACTTACTCCCCATGCTGGACCTATGTCCTTAATGAGTTGTACTATGAAAATGAATGGTAAAAATGTCTTCAAACTGTACTTTATTCTTTGTGTGTCTATGTGGGTGCAAATAGTTGAAATCTTTACTTAGTAAAGAGTTGGTCTTCTGTATGTAATGTCAAAAACAAATCTTAGGCCGGCGCCATGGCTTAACAGGCTAATCCTCTGCCTTGCGGTGCCGGCACACCGGGTTCTAGTCCCAGTCGGGGCGCCAGATTCTATCCCGGTTGCCCCTCTTCCAAGCAAGCTCTCTGCTGTGGCCCGGGAAGGCAATGGAGGATGGTCCAAGTGCTTGGGCCCTGCACCTGCATGGGAGACCAGGAGAAGCACCTGGATCCTATCTTCGGATCAGCACGATGCGCTGGCTGCAGCGGCCTTTGGAGGGTGAACCAACGGCAAAAAGGAAGACTTCTCTCTCTCTCTCTCTCTCTCTCTCTCTCTCACTATCCACTCCTCCTGTTAAAAAAAATTAATTAATTAATTTAAAAAATCTTAATGGAAAATGGAATGGGAGAGGGAATTGGAGGTGGGATGGGAGTGGGGGTGAAAGGGCGGGAATGGGGGAAGAAACACTATATCACTAAAAGCTGTATATATGAAAATATGTATTCATTAAAAAAACTTTCAAAATAATATATGCAGATTATAAAGGATTACATACTCAACTAGTGGACTAGCGATTCATTTCTAGCAGTTTGAATCAAGAAAAGTGAACAGAGAAACCTGATAAAAGTACACAGGGGAAAGAAGTGAAACCAATATCTCAGAAAGTGCAAAAATTCCTAATACTAAAATCAAGATGATTTTTCCAGAGAGTCCTTGTAATGTGCTGAGTATCATCTGTAAATAATAATAAGCAAAATGATGAATTTCATGACATTTCTTAAAGTGATCCTAAAATAAACAGATGAAATCCAAATGAATTGATCAGAAAAAGCAATGAAGTTACTGGTGAGAGGTGAGGATGAGATAGAATGAGTATTAAAATAGATTTTTACTAAATAGCTCTCACTTAATGTAGGGCTAGAGTTTAAAAAGCCAAGACCTAAAAATGAATACAGTGCACATATATCTTTCAGATGTTTCTCAATAATTTATTCAGCTATAACATTGACAGACAATCGTGACTAAAATTATTAGATCCTATCTATTCCCTAATGCATTGGGGTTCTTCTTATCTATTCCCTAGTGTATCAGAGAACCAACAGAACACATGCAACACACGCGCACACACACACACAGATGGGATATGCGTCATTTTGTATTGATCTATCTACATAGGCCCTCATATACCTTTTCTGGAACATAATTATCAAAATTATGATTAACAAAAAATACAAGAGCCCGTGTTGTGGCTTAGCAGGTAAAGCTGCTGCCTGCAGTACCATGATCCCATATGGGCTCTTGTTTGAGATCCGACTGCTCCACTTTCAATCCAGCTCTCTGTTATGGCCTGGCAAAGTAGTGGAAGACGGCCCAAGTCCTTGGTCCCCTGTACCCACATGGGAGACCCAGAAGAAGCTCCTGGCTCCTGGCTTCAGATCAGCTCAGCTCCAGCCATTGTGGCCATTTGGGGAGTGAAACAGGAGATGGAAGACTCTCTCTCTCTTTCTCTCTCCTGTCTCTCCCTCTCTCTGTCTACAGCTCTACCTCTCAAATAAATAAATAAAATCCTTAAAAACACAAAAATATAAAGCAAAAATGAGTTTAGATAGTGTAGTTTAATATGCTAGACATCAATAAAATAGTTTAATATGCTAAACGAAATTGAGCCTAAATGTAAGATGGTGACATTCCTTGCTTGGATTTATCTAAGCATCTACCTACCTATCAGATGATGGGGAACATTTGGCTCACTGGCCATACAAGCCTGACAAAATCATTTGGTTGACCCAGCTAAGGAAACCAGAGGTGGGACTCAAAATTCAATAAATGTATAGCAGGTTAATTTTTAAATTGATAATTTTGAAAGTCCCAAGAATGATGTTATAAAATATAAATGACCCTTGGCATACTAAATGTTCCACATCACTTTTTAGTTGTAAATCTGGAAACTCAGGCAGAAAATGATCGTGTAGTCTTTTTTAAAAATTTTGTTTTCCTTTTATTTCTGTGGAAAAAGAGAACTTGACTTTATTCAGAAAGTCTACAAATTATAGAAGGTGAAAAATTCACTCATTCTAAGTCAGAAAATAATATATTCTGGGTTACATACATTTTTTTTAAAAAAAAAACTTTCTTTTTAGTGTTGTCACCATATAGATCTCCCTAAATACATTATATATATATATATATATATATATATATATATATATATATTACAATTTATTTGTAGTCATAAAATGTAAATACCAGCTCATTGTCATGTGCCACTTTCCACCAAAAGTAGAAGCTAGGGCTCTGCCTTAAGGAGTTGGGCCATAAATAAATAGTGGAGAGGAGCAGTTGTTGGGGTGGGTGCTGGACTCCCCAGGAGAAAGGACACCCATGCAATGGGCAGCCCCCACCACAAAGGGGTTGAAGGGTGCTCCTTTATCCTAAGGACCCTCACCCCAGACTGCAGAACCACAAGATATACCTCATTACCTAACTACCTGCCATAGTGGTCACTTCCATTGTCCCCTTTCACTTTGGCTGACCAGCTCTAGAGCAGTCTGGTTACTCCCTAATCTTTAGATTCCAATAAAAAATAAACATGATGTAAAAAGCATCATCCTAGCAATTTTTCAATATTCTGTTAAGTGTTGTTATACATTAAAGTAATCCAGAGACTGCCTGTGCCTTTGGGGTCTTTTCCAAGAAGTCTTGGCTGGTGCCAATATCTTGCAGGGTTTCTCCGATATTCTCTTATATCTTGATGGTGTTGGGTCCTAGATTTAGGTCTTTAATCCATGTTGAGTGGATTTTTGTGTAAGGTGTAAGGTAGGGGTCTTGCTTCATGCTTCTGAACAAGGAAATCCAGTTTTCCCAGCACCATTTGTTGAATAGACTGTCCTTACTCCAGGCATTGGTTTTAGATCCTTGATCAAATATAAGTTGGCTGTAGATGTTTGGGTTGATTTCTGGTGTTTGTGTTCTGTTCCATTGGTCTATCCATCTCTTTCTTTACCAGTACCATGCTATTTTGATTACAACTGCCCTATAGTATGGGCTGAAATCTGGTATTGTGATGCCTCCAGCTTTGTTTTTGTTGTACAAGATTGCTTTAGCTATTCGAGGTCTCTTGTGTCTCCATATGAATTTCAGTATAATTTTTTCCAGATCTGAGAAGAATGTCTTTGGTATTTTGATTGATATCTCATTGAATCTATAAATTGCATTTGGGAGAATGGACATTTTGATGATATTGATTCTTCCAATCCATGAGCATGGAAGATTTTTCCATTTTTTGGTATCCCACTTGGTCTGGGTGGATGATTTTTCTAATGTGTTGTTGTATTCTATTGGCGAGCATTTTATTGAGGATTTTTGCATCTATGTTCATCAGGGATATTGGTCTGTAATTTTCTTACAATGCTGCATCTTTCTCTGGCTTATAGATGAAGGTGATGCTGGCTTCATAGAAAGAATTTGCGAGGATTCCATCTTTTTCGATTATTCTGAATAGTTTGAGAAGTACTGGAGTTAATTCTTCTTTAAATGTCTGGTGGAATTCAACAGTGAATCCATCCAGTCCTGGGCTTTTCTTTGTTGGGAGGGCCTTTATTAGTGTTTCAATTTCTTTCTCATGTATGCGTCTATTTAGGTTTTCTATGTCTTCATGGTTCAATTTAGGTAGATTACATGTGTCCAGGAATCTATCCATTTCTGATAGATTTCCTTGTTTGCTGGCATACAAGTGCTTGTAGTAATTTCTGATGATTCTTTTTATTTCTGTGGTATCTGTCGTTACGTTTCCTTTTTCATCTCTGATTTTATTGATTTGTGTCTTTTCTCTTCTTTTTTTAGTTAGTTGGGCCAATGGTGTGTCCGTATTGTTTATTTTTTTCAAAAAACAGCTCCTCGGTTTGCTGATTTGTTGTATTTTTTTTTTGGATCAATGCTGTTGATTTCTTCTTTGATTTTAATAATTGCTCTTCTCCTACTAGTTTTGGTTCTGGTTTGCTACAGTTTTTTTATATCCTTGAGATGTGTTGAAAGCTCATTTATTTGGTGCCTTTCCAATTTCTTGATGTAGGCACCTATTGATTTAAACTTTCCTCTCAACACTGCTTTTCCCGTATCACATAAATTTTGATATGTTGTATTGTTATCCTCATTTACTTCCAGAAAGACCCCTGATACACAGGCAGTCAAAGCCAAAATTAACTATTGGGATTGCATAAAATTGAGAAGTTTCTGTACTTCAAAAGAAACAATCAGGAAAGTGAAGTGGCAAGTGACAGAATGGGAAAAAATATTTGCAAACTATGCAACAGATAAAGGATTAAAAACCAGAATCTACAAAGAGATCAAGAAATTCCACAACAACAAAACAAACAACCCACTGAAGAGATGGGCCAAGGACCTCAATAGACATTTTGCAAAAGAGGAAATCCAAATGGCCAACAGACACATGAAAAAATGTTCAAGATCACTAGCAATCAGGGAAATGCAAATCAAAACCACAGTGAAGGTTCACCTCACCCCTGTAAGAATGGCTCACATATAGAAATCTACCAACAACAGATGCTGGAGAGGATGTGGGGAAAAAGGGACACTAACCCACTGTTGGTGGGAATGCAAACTGGTTAAGCCACTATGGAAGTCAGTCTGGAGATTCCTCAGAAACCTGAATATAACCCTACCATACAACCCAGCCATCCCACTACTTGCAATTTACCCAAAGGAAATTAAACTGGCAAACAAAAATGCTGTCTGCACATTAATGTTTATTGCAGCTCAATTCACAATAGCTAAGACCTGGAATGAACCCAAATGCTCATCAACAGTAGACTGGATAAAGAAATTATGGGATATGTACTCTATAGAATACTATACAGCAGTAAAAAAAAAACAATAAAATCTGGTCATTTGCAACAAGATGGAGGAATCTGGAAAACATCATGCTGAGTGAAATAAACCAGTCCCAAAGGGACAAATATCATATGTTCTCCCTGATCGGGGACAACTAACTGAGCACCAAAGGGGAAACCTGTTGAAGTGAAATGGACACTATGAAAAACAGTGACTTGATCAGCCCTTGACCTGACTGTTGATGAAACACTCAATACTTTATCCAAATAGTGTTATTTTTTGTTTGTTCTACTTAATACTATTGGTTGAACTCTGTAATTAATACAAAATTATTCTTAAGTGTTGAAATTTAACTGAAAAGTGATCCCTGTTAAATATAAGAGTAGGAGAGTGGGAATAAGAGAGGGAAGAGATGTACAGATTGGGACAGGCTCAATCGGACTTGCCCCAAATGGTAGAGTTAGATACATAGCAGGGGATTCCAATTCAATCCCATCAAGGTGGCATGTACCAATGTCATCTCATTAGTCCTAGTGATCAATTTTTGTTCACAATTGTTCATAATCATAGGACTAAGAGTCAAAGGGATCACAAAACCAAGACTAGTGTCTGAAAATACTAACTGATAGAATAAAAAGGGAGAGAATGATCCAACATGGGAAGTGGCATACAAAGCAGACTCATAGAATGGCAGATGTCCTAAACAGAACTCTGGCCCCAGAATCAACCCTTAAGGCATTTGGATCAGGCTTAAAAACCCATGAGAGTATTGTAGGCATGGAAAGCCAAGACACTCTGAAAAAAAAAAAAAAAGAAGAAGAAGACCTAAATGAAAGATCTCAGTGAGTGTGATCTCAGTGAAAAGAATGGGGCCATCAAGGTAGGAGGTACCTTTCTCTGAAGGGAGGAGAAAACTTCCACTTTGACTATGACCTTGTCTAAATATGATCAGAGTCAGTGTACTCAAAAGGCCTCCGTTGCCATGGCAACTCATGACAAGAGCCTAGGGAGATATCTGACGCCATAAACAAGAGTGTCAATTGTTAAGTCAACAACAGGAGTCACTGTGCACTTACTCCTCATGTAGGATCTCTGTCCTTAATGTACTGTACATTGTGATTTAATGCTATAACTAGTACTCAAACAGTATTTTATACTTCGTGTTTCTGTGTGGGTGCAAACTGTTGAAAGCTTTACTTAATATATGCTAAATTGATCTCCTGTATATAAAGATAATTGAAATGAATTTTGATGTGAATGGAACGGGAGAGGGAGCAGGAGAGGAGAGGGTCGCTGTTGGGAGGGAAGTTATGTGGGGGAAAGCCATTGTAATACATAAGCTATACTTTGGAAATTTATATTCATTGAATAAAAGTTTCAAAAAAATAAAGTAACCCCTGCCTTTACCTGGCCAGCTCTCCTCCCAGCCCAGCCAAGTAATGAAAGTCAACAGAGTGCCTTCCCCTAGGAGGTTCACACCTCCCTTAGGATATACCCCATGTGAAGAGATAGATAGGTCTGGGCCTCTGAATTTACAAGGCCTAAAGCCCAACAGATTATTATCAAGCCCCTTCTGTCAGGTTCTATTTGCCTCTCAATCAGAAAAATTACTTGTAGCTTAGACTGCACCTTTCTTAGCTCCTCTAATAACGACTCTGTCCTTTGTTCTAGGCCCTGTGTAGTGCACTTGGGCCTCATTCCTTTGTAATCATAACCTCTACTCTACCACCAATGGCTCTACTCCCAACCTGTGTGCACTGATGGTCCTCTTCCCCACTTAATGCTGTATAATTGTTCAAACCTGGTAAATGCCACTCTTAGGATCATTGGTTACTATCCTCACCCAGTCTTTTATGACCTTGTCTAAATATGATCAGAGTTGGCAAACTTGGAGGGCTTCCATAGCCTTGGCAACTCATGACGACAGCCTAGGGTGGTTACTGGCACCATAAACTAGAGTGTCAATTTGTTGGGTCAACAACAGGAGCTACTGTGCACTTGCTCCTCATGCGGGATCTCTGTCCTTAATGTGCTGTACATTTTGATTTAATGCTATAACTAGTACTCAAACATTATGTTTTACTTTGTGTTTCTAAGTGGGTGCAAACTGTTGAAATCTTTATACTAAATTGATCTTCTGTATATAAAGAGAATTGAAAATGAATCTTGATGCAAATGGAAGGGGAGAGGGAGTGGGAGAGGGGAGGGTTGTGGGTGGGAGGGAACTTATGGGAGGGGGAAGCCATTGTAATCCATAAGCTGTACACTGGAAATTTATATTCATTAAATAAAAGTTAAAAAAAATAAAGTAATCCAGAGATTGTTTTTTCGTTTTGCAAATCTGAAATTTTGTACATTAAGAGTTTCCTCATTCTCCTTTAGATCTTGGAAACCACCTTTATTCTTTCCTTTTCTATGAATTTGATTACTTTAGGTATATCACATGAATGGTTTTTTAAAAAAACTTTTTATTACTGGCTTACTTAATTTAGTCTAATATCCTCATGGTTTTTACATGTTATAGTTTGTTAAAAGTTATCTTTCCTGTTTTTTTAAGAATCATAATTTATTTATTTTTAAAGATTTATTTTATTTATTTGAAAGTCAGAGTTACACAGAGAGAGGGAGAGGTAGAGAGAGAGAGAGAGAGAGAGAGAGAGAGAGATAAGTCTTTCATCTACTGGTTCACTCCCCTGTTAGCTGCAACAGCCAAGCTGCACCAATCTGAAGGCAGGAGCCAGGAGCTTCCTCTGGGTCTTCGCACATGGGTACAGGGGCCCAAGTGCTTGCGCCATCTTGTACTGCTTTCCCAGGCACTAGCAGAGAGCTGGATCAGAAATGGAGCAGCCGGGTCTTGAACCCAAGCCCATATGGGATGCCGACACTGCAGGTGGTGGCTTTACCTGCTATGCCACAGCACTCACCCCAAGAATCAAATTATATTAAGTTTATCCATCATTGAACACTTGGATCACTTCAACAACTCTATTGTGAACAGAGCTGCTATAAACATGGACCTTGTAAATATGAGTTTAAAATCTTCCTTTCAGTTATTGGGCAATGATCCCAGAAGTGATAATGTTGGATCATATGGTATGCTCATTCTTAATTTTACAATTCAATTTTTCTGTCTTTATGATTTATCTATTTGAAAGACTAATGGAGAGAGAGAATCACACACACACACACACGTGCACACACACAGTGAGAGAGTGAGAGAGAGAAAGAGAGAGAGAGAGAGAGAGGTCTTCCATCCACTGTTTCACTTCCCAAATGTTGGCAATAGCCAGGGCTGGGCCAAGCCACACATACAAACCTGGAACTACATCCTGGACTAAGTTTTGGGTGGAATAGGCCTAAGAATCTGAATTGTCACTCGCTGCCTCCCTGGATGCATTAGCTGTAAGCTGGAATTGGAAGCAGAATCATTGGCAGTGAACTGGTACTCCAATGTGGAGTGCTGTTATCCCAAGAATCTCTTAAACTTCTACATCACAACATCTGGCCCTATTTGTAAGTTTTTGAGAAACTTAAAACTAGGTTTTCTGTAGTGACTGCATGATTTTATAGTTCTACAGTTTACAAGGGTTCTAATTTCTTCAATTTCTCATTAGCCTCTATCATTTTCTATGTTTAGATTGTAGCCACCCCAATGACTGTAAAATGACACCTCATTATGGTTTTCACTTCTATTTCCTTAACCTTTGTTGTTGTTGAAAAATCTTTTCATAAGCTTCTTGGACATTTGTATATTTATTTATTTTTTGACAGGCAGAGTTAGACAGTGAGAGAGAGAGAGACAGAGAGAAAGGTCCTCCTTCCATTGGTTCACCCCCAAATGGCTGCTACAGCCTACGCACTGCACCAATCCAAAGCCAGGAGCCAGGTGTTTCCTCCTGGTCTCCCATGCGGGTGCAGGACCCAAGGGCTTGGGCCATCCTTCACTGCCTTCCCGGGCCACAGCAGAAAGCTGGACTGGAAGAGGAGCGACCAGGACAGAACCTGGTGCCCCAACCAGGACGAGAACCTGGGGTGCCAGTGCCACAGGCAGAGGACTAGCCCAGTGAGCTGCAGCACCGATCTTGTATATCTATTTTTGAGAAGTATCTACTTCAGTCATTTGTGCATTTTAATCTGATTATTTGATGTTTTATTGTTGAGTTGAAGGAGTTCTTTGTATTCTCTGAATATTAACTGAATAGGAGATATATGATTTGGAAATATTTTCTCCCATCCTGTGTGTTGCCTTTTCACCATGTTGATTGTCTTCTTTGATGTACAAAATTTATAAATTTGATGTAATCCATATTTAATTTATGTACTATTGGTTCTGTATCTAAGAAATTTTTGCCAAATTCATTATCATGAAATTGTCTCTTTCATTGTTTTCTATAAGTTGTACAGTTTTAGATCTGATGTTTAGGTATTTAAAATTTTTAATTAGTTTTTTGTATATTTTGTAGGATAAATGTATAACTTTATTCTTTCACATGCAGTTATCCACTTGTCCCAAAACAATGCATTGAAGAGAATGTTCTTTCTTTTTTTAATGTATACATGCTGTAGTGGAATGAGAAGGCCATGCCAAGATGGCCGCTGGCAAGCCAGCGTCAGTTACTCAGGAATGGCTTTGAAACCCACCTGGCAACGGAGTCTGCCTGGCAACAGGCTGTGATTGGATGGCTTTGGAAACTGCCTGGCAACATGCTGTGATTCGTTGGGGCATAGACCGCCCCTTGACCGGATTGGCTAGTCTTGGCAATATAAGCTGTTGTACTAACTGAAATAAATGAGTCTGCAGGCTGCTTGCCTCTAGCCTGCTTTCACCCAATTCCCAGGGTCTGTGTGGTGACTCTGCACCTCTTGCCCCCACCATGCTCCTCCTCTCAGAAACAAATCCACTGCAACATTGTTGAGAAATCAACTGCAACATACATGCCAGTTTTTTCTTAGATTATTTATTTTCATTGACAAACAATAATTGTACATATTTATGGGGTACAATGTAATATTTCAATACATGTGTAGATTTTAATGATCAAATTAAGATAATTAGCAGCCATTGCTTCATATATTCAAGATTTCTTTGTAGTGTGAACATTCAAAAGTCTTTCTTCTGCTTTTTAGAAAAATACAATGTTATTATTAACTATTCTTACCCTACATGCAATAGTACACAGAAGGATTATTTTTACATGAGAAAAAAATACTTATTAATTCAATAAATGTAAACTTTTTGAGGTGTGTGTGTGGGAACTTAATTAACATTGAAGAAGAACCCAAGAATTATATGTATTTTGTGAGCACTTATACATAACTATAGCTTATAAGACATAAGAATATCCTTCACTTAATACACTAAAATTAAGTAAAACTTTGAGAACACATCCACAAACTCCTTATTTAGTATTGTATTTAGTCAATGCCATAAGCAAAGTGGAAGTTCTCTCCTCCCTTCAGAGAAAAGTACATCCTTTTTGATGACTACTTCTTTCCCCTGGGGTCTAACTCACAGAGATCCTTCATGTAGGACACTTTTTGCCATAGTGTCTTGGCCTTCCATTCCTGAAATGGGCTTTTCAGCCAGACCAGAATGCCTTAAGGGCTGTTTCTGAGGTCAGAGTGCTAATTAAGATGATTGTCATTCAACAGATCTGCTGTGTGGATTGCTTCTCATGTTGAATAATTCATTCCTTTTTAATTGCATCTATTGTTATTACCAAACACTTAAGCCTATTTATATGATCACTTTAACAATCCTATTCCTATGCTCATTTTAACACTTAAAATGCTATTTTTGCCACCAAGTTTAAGGGGATTTGAGGTTCTATAAAGACTGTCCTTTCCTTATTTAGGTATCCTTGACACTCTTGAAGATCATTTGCTTAGATATTTAATGACTTCATTCTATGTCATTGATCTATTCATCTGGCTTTATGCCAGGATTACATTGTTTTGATTGCTATTGCTATTTGTTTATTTTTGGTATAAAGAAATATGAGGACCCAAAATTTTTTTGCCAAATTTTCTTTGACTATTCAGGGACCATGACAGTCTACACAAATTTAAGGGACAGTTTTTCTGTTTCTGCAAAGATTCCATGGATATTTTAATAGGTATAATGTTGAATCTGTAGATATCTTTGGAGAGTATATACATACTAGCTTAAATTGAATAGTTTTCAAAATTTTTATTTTATATTATTTATTTGTAATATATAGAAATACAAAAAGATTTTACGTATTTTGTATTCTGCATCTTTTTCTGAAATTATTTTTCAACTCTAACAGTTGTTTTGTAGAATCTTTAGAATTTTCTACATGTAATGTCATATCATCAGTGAAAAAAATTAATTTTACTTTTTCCTTTCCTATTTAGTAATTTTTATTTATGTTTTGCATGATTATTCTGGATAGGTCTTTTAATAATATATTAAATAGAAATAGTGAAAGCTGGCATACTTGTCTTCATCCTGATGTTAGGGGAAATTTTTTTGTCTTTATCACTGAGTTTTTAGCTATGAATTTTTCATAAATGGCCTTTATTTTGTTGAAGTAGTAACCTTCTGTTCCTAGTTTGTTGAATATTTTTATCACAGAGTGCTGAATATTTTCAAGTGTTTTCCTGCATTAATTCAGATAATGATACAATTTCTGTCCTTCATTCTCTTAATGTGATGTATTACACTACATTGCTACTGAATTCAGTCTGCTAAGTATTTGAGAATTTTTGTAATATTATTTGTCAGAGATAGTATTCTTTAATTTTCTTTCTCGTGTCTTTCTGTGGGACTGGTATCAGAGTAGTTTGATTCTTGTGAAGTCAATTTGGAAATGTTTCTTCAATTTAATATTTGGGCAGTTTTATGAATGTTTGGTGAAATTCTCCATAGAAGCCTTCTGTTTTGGGGCTTTACTTTGTTGAAATGTTTTTCATTACTGAATTGAACCTCCTTACTTGTAATAAATCTGTTCAGCTTATTTGTTATTTTCTGATTTGTTTTGGTAAGTTGTGTATTGGTAGGCATTTCCCATTTATTCTTCTAATTTATCCAATTTGTTGAACAGAATTATTCACAGTATTCTTATAACTCTTTTTATTGATGTGATATTGGTTGTAATGTCCCCTATTTCATTTCTGATTTTAGTTATTTGAATATTACTTATTTTTATTAAAATTTCAAGTGTATCAAGAAATAATTTCATGAATTTTTATTTTTTCCTAGTCTTTATTTCTGTGATAGATAGTCTTTATTATGTCCTTTCTTGGTAATTTTGTATCTTTTTCTTAGTTTAGAAGTATGAAGTTAGTTTTTGTTTATAAGTAGTTTTTATCTTTTAATGCACATGTTTTCCAGCTAACAACTCCCCTCTGTATTGCTTTACCTTCATACCATAAGTTTCTAAAATCTTTTTCTTTGTCAATTACAATTGTTTTGTTTATCATGTTTTAAAATATATACAAATTGTGGAATGGCTCAATGGAACTAATTAACATATGCATTACTGATTATGAAGATGTTGATCAAATGATACAAAATGTCACTTAGATTGGAAGAATTGATCTAGATATCTATTGTACAATATGGTAATTATCATAAGGAACACTGTATTGTGTTTTGAAAATTGTTTAAAGAATAGATTTTAAGTGTTTCAACCCATATGTTTTGTAATGTTTTGTTTTTTTAATTCATTTGTCTCAAGGTATTTTGTGTTTTTCCTTGTGGCTTATTTGACCCATTGAGACTGTTGTTTAATTTCAACATATTTTTTGGTTTTCAAATTTTCTCTTTCATAATTTTAATCTTTTAGAATTTCTTAAGATTTGTTGTATTGCCTAACATGTGTTCTATCTTTGATAATGTTCCATATCCACATGAGAATACTATATAATCTGCTGTTGTTGGGAAGAATGTCCTGAGAAGTCTGCTAAATGATGTCTTTTATTTTCTTATTGATATTCTGATTATTTTATCCTTTATTGAATGTAGGATATTGAAGGCTACTGCTATGTTGCTGTTGTCAGTTATGTCAAAATATTTTTATGTATATATATATGTATATATATATAAGCGTTGCAGTATGATAAAAATATTTATAATTGTCACATATTATTGGTGATTCGACCCTTTGGTCATTATGTAACTCCATCAATGCATCTAAAAACATCATATATATACATTTATCTGATATGATAGTAATTCCTGCTCTGTTTAGGTTGTCATTGTCATGGAATGTTTTTTCCACTTTTGTCTTTCAGCTTATGTGGTGCTCATATTTAAGGTGAATCTCTTCTAGTCAGGATATGTATGGATCTTGCAGCTTTAAAAAGCCATTCAGTTATTTATATCATTTGATGGGAGAATTTTCTATTATATTTATAGTAACTACTGATAGGGAAAGGCTTGTGGTTGTCATTTTGTTGTTTTCTGTATGTCTTGTAGTATTTTTTTTGTCCCAAATTTCTGCTCTTACTCTCTTCCTTTGAATTCATTTGATTTTTTGTAGTGATATTCTTTGAAAGCCTGGTAATTTACTTTTCTGTATGTTCTACATTACATTTATCATTGCAATTATATAAAATGTCTTAGTAATATAATTCTATTTTAAATTAATAACAACTTAAATTCAAACATGTACAAAATCTCTATTTCTTTACAGCTCCAGTCCCCCTCCATTTTGTGTTGTTGATATCATAAATTACATGCTTTGTGTACACATGAGCAGTGATATTTTAATGTTTTTAGTTTTTAAATTCTATGCACCAAAATTATAATAGTAGATAATATTGTATTTGTCATTCCCATTATCAGAGAGCTGTATATTTTCATACAACTTTGGATTCCTGCTGCACCTATTCATTTCAACTTGAAGGACTCCCACTAGCATTTCTTACAGAGTGTATCTAGTGGTAATGAACTCCCTTGGCTATTGTTTTTCTGGTAAAGCCATGAAGTAAGGCCTGAAACAGATCATTCCCTCACAGCGCTCTGAAAGAACTAAACTCCTGATACCTTAATTATGGAGATCTGGCCTCAAGAAATGTGATAAAATAAATTTATCATGATTAAGCCACCTTGTTTGTGGTACACTGTTCTGACAGCTCTATAAAACTAATATGTCCAGCAACTTAAATATTGTTACACAAAATTATCATCATTGATATATATGAATGGGAATAAGATGAAGAAAAAACATACAAATGTGTTTATTTCTCTCTCTCAATGTCTGTGTGTGTGTTGTATGTTTGATGGACATGTACTTATTATTTTCATATTCCTCATAATTATAACTAGTCACATGATTTTGTCTGCTATTAGTACTTATCTTTGTGTACTCACCAGAACATATATCGTTTGCTGACAGCTAGTAGTTCATGATTTTTTGCCCCACTAGGGTGACTCAAACTTTCATTCCTGAAGAGGCATCAGGAACCCAAAGTGATTGGGTGGCAATCTAAACTTCTAGTTCAATGGCATTGTTGTGTCTGCTGCCAGAAGCTTTCCTCTCTTTGTAGCAACAATCTTAAAGTCAGTAGAGCATAATGGGGAAACAAAAACTTTGCAAAAGGGTCAAAAGGTGTAATATTAAATAGGGCCAATCTCCCTTCCACTCTTGATTACTGGACTCATGAATTCTGGATAGGGGAGACACAACACCATAAATACTGTTTCAGAGAATATACATTGTCCAGGATAATATTTCATGGATAACTAATAACTAATAACTAAGATATCCACTTATCTAACTAGTCAGTTGCTTCAGGATGATGTAAAGTAAGTTTTTTAGTCATAAGTGATACTCTATGAAATATTATGACAGTGCATAAGATATTCTGTAAGCACACAGATAATAATTTCGTCAAAGCATTATATGCAATGAAGACAAATCTGTTTCATTAATAAAGGCCAAGGGGCTGGAACTGTGGCATCATGGGTAAAGCCACTGACATCCCATATGGACACTGATTTGAGTCCTGGCTGCTCCACTTCTGATTTAGCTTCCTGCTAATGGCCTGGTAAAATAGTGGGGGACTACTCAAGTGTTTATGTACTGGCAACCCAAATGGGAGACCCGGATGAAGTCTCTGGCTCCTAACTTTAGCCTGGCTCGGCCCTGGCCACTCGGAGAGTAAACCAGTGGATGGGGATCTCTCTCTATTTCTCTCTCTCTCTCTCTCTCTCTCTCTCTCTCCCTCTCTCTCCCTCTCTCTCCCTCTCTCTCTCTCTCTCTCTCTCTCTCTCTCTCTGTCTCTCCCTCTCTGTAATTCTGACTTTCAAATAATGAAATCTTTAAAAACAGAATAAAAGCATTTTCCATGAAGAATGAAGTGCTGCCTTTTTCATGATGGAAGTGGTCTAATGTAATCCACCTGCCACCATGTAGCTTTCTGATCACTTGGTAAAGAATCCTCAATGGAGACTCAGTGTTAATCTTATTGCTGGGAAGTTAAGCCTTCAGTAGTAGCTATAGACACTTGATGAGTGAAAGTCAATGCTGTTTAGCCCATGTGTAGCCATCAGTGAGATCCCATAAAGCAATGACAAAATGTCTTGGGAAAGAGGCTGACTATGACTAATATCCTCTGAATGCATCATATTTTTAAAACATTTTATTTTTTTAACTTTTATTTAATGAATATAAATTTCCAATGTACAGCTTATGGATTACAATGGCTTCCCCCTCCCATAACTTCCCTCCCACCCACAACCCTCCCCTCTCCCGCTCCCTCTCCCCTTCCATTCACATCAAGATTCATTTTCAATTCGCTTTATATACAGAAGATCAATTTAGTATAAAGATTTCAACAGTTTGCACCCACATAGAAACACAAAGTGAAACATACCGTTTGAGTACTAGTTATAGCATTAAATCAAAATTTACAGCACATTAAGGACAGAGATCCCACATGAGGAGCAAGTGCACAGTGGCTCCTGTTGTTGACCCAACAAATTGACACTCTAGTTTATGGCGCCAGTAACCACCCTAGGCTGTTGTCATGAGTTGCCAAGGCTATGGAAGCCTTCCAAGTTTGCCGACTCTGATCATATTTAGACAAGGTCATAAAAGACAGAGTGAGGATAGTAACCAAGGATCCTAAGAGTGGCATTTACCAGGTTTGAACAATTATACAGCATTACGTAGGGAAGAGGACCATCAGTACACACAGGTTGGGAGTAGAGCCATTGGTGGTAGAGGTTATGATTACAAAGGAATGAGGCCCAAGTGTGCTAGACAGGGTCTAGAACAAAGGACAGAGTCATTACTGGAGGAGCTAAGAAAGGTGCTGTCTAAGCTACAATTAAGTTTTCTGATTGAGAGGCAAATAGAACCTGATAGAAGGGGCTTGATAATAATCTGGTGGGCTTTAGGCCTTGTAAGTTAAGAGGCCCAGACCTATCTGTCTCTTCACATGGGGTATGTGGAGACAGACAGAGAGAGAAAGAGAGAGAGCGAGAGCGAGAGAGAGAGAGAGAGAGAGAGAAAGATTTTCTATCCATTTTCACTCCCTAAATGGTCACAATACATAAGACATAAGCATATACACATTAGGTTCCCCTTTATATGTAACTTGTGCCTTCCTGACCTACTCAATTTTGATCTTTCATGTATCAATTCCAATTAACAATGGTGTACTGCTCTACATACCTCAATTTATATTGTGGTGGTTCAGACAAGATGCAGCATATGATGAATAATTCAGCTCATATCTTTACTTAGTGGCCCATGGTCAAGCATTTGTTCTATACTAAAGCCCAATATTAAGCTAAAAGCTGTTTTTTTCCAAAAAAAGAAAATAGTTACTCTTCAATGTGGCAAGAATTTATTCCCAAATCCAAAGGGTGTACTGAGATTCATCTATAGAAGCCTGTCAAAGCCCTGAAAAATCTCTATCTGCTACAGACTCTTGAACCACCATTCTATCTGCAGTATCATATGATCCAAGTAGGAGAGCAGCTTGTCTAGCAAAGCTTCTTTTTGTTCAGGATCCCATTTAAAAATCAGCAGCTTCTCAGGGACTCACAATATAAGCTCATTGAGGCATATGCTGCCCCCAAAGTCCAAAGAGGTCTGTTAGGTGTGCCTATTTTTTGCTGTTGGAGGAACCAGGTAGTATGAAGATCCAGATACAGCCATTGGTCTTTCACCCAAGATAAGATATCATGACATTCCCCACACTTGAAGATGTGGAATAATCCTGAATTTTTCTTAGATATACTTCCCATCTTCTGACAAAACAAAACATTTTCCCAGTAAATCTACAGCAATTGGTACTGATTTCTTACTAGGACAAATGAACAAAATATCATCAATGTAATGGTATGATATCTTTTGGAACGGAAAGCAATCTCTATGATGATCTAGACCTTTAAAGCTGATATATATATATATATATATATATACATATATACACACACATATATACAAGTATATATACGTATACTGATATATATACACTTATATAAAATATATATGTGTATGTGTACATATACATATATATATACTTATACATATATACATATATATACATATGTATAAACTTTAAGATTTACTTCTTTATTTGCAAATCAGAGTTACACAGAGAGAGAAGGAGAGGCAGAGAGAGAGAGAGAGAGAGAGAGGTCTTCCATCCACTAGTTTACTCCCCAAATGGCAGTAATGGCCAGAACCAAGCCAATCAGAAGCCAGGAGCCAGGAGCCAGGAGCTCCTTCTGAGTCTCCCACTAGCGTGCAGGAGTCCAAGGACTTGGACCATCTTCTACTGCTTTTCCAGGCCATAGCTGAGAGCTGGATTGGAAGTGGAGCAGCTGGGACTTGAACTGGCACCCATATGGGATACCAGCACTGCAGTCGGTGGCTTTACATGCTGGCCACTAGAGTTGATATATATTTGAGATAGCAAAATAAGTGTATATTTCTGTATGTTTAGTTTTGTCAACTAAACCCTAATTGCTTCTAGTGGTCTCAATTAATAGATATGGGGAAAAATAGCATTTACCAGGTTAATGCTTGGAAATGTGTCAGAATTTGTGTTAATTTGCTAAAATAAGAAGTCACCATCTGATACAGTGGCTATAATTGGAGTAATCACATGGTTAAGCTTATTATAATTCACTATGAATCTCTAAGATCCACTTTCTGCAAAGACCAAGTAGAGGAGTTGAATTGGAAGTGGGAGGAATCAGTACATCAAATCCTTCATGTTTGTGATAATGATACTAATCTCCTAAGTTCATCCAGGAATGTGTTACTGCTTTTGTATATAAGTTTCTTAGAGCACGTTCTATCTTGGCTTTTCCTACAATAGTAGCCCACATTTAATAGATCAGAAAACTAATTTGAAATTTCTTCCACTAGCTGAGCATGTCTATTTCAATTAGATATTATAAGACAGGGAAAATAACAGGAAGCTAACTACAACTAGTATATGGGGAGATTCTGGGTCCACTATGTGATGGATCTTTGCTAAAGTTTAGCTGTCCATCTAAACTACACAACAATCTGAAGTTGATAAGTGGACCTGCAGTGAAGTTTTTGTCTCCTGGAATTAATGTCACTTCAAAACCAGTGTCTATCAATCTCCTATGGGTTTTACTATTTCCTTTTCTTTAATGAACACTCTGATAGAAAGCAGTATGTTCACTTGCAGAAACTTTGGAGAGATGTTAACAGTATGAATTTTTGGCAGTGTACTGACATCCTTCTCCAAGGGAAACTTAGCTTTCATTCATTCAGGAGGTTCAATGGCTCAAATCTTAAAATTTATTAGGGGGTGACAGAGTGTCTTGGTTTTCTATGCCTAAATACTCTCATGGGCTCTTCAGCCAGATCCGAATGCCTTAAGGGCTGATTCTGAGACCAGAGTGCTATTTAGGACATCTGCAATTCTTTGGGTCTGCTGTGTCTCCCGCTTCCCATGTTGGATCGTTCTCTCCCTTTTTGATTCTATCAGTTAGTATCAGCAGACACTAGTTTGTTTGTGTGATTCCTTTGACTCTTAGACCTATCAGTGTGATCAATTGTGAACTGAAGATGATCATTTGGACTAGTGAGATGGCATTGTTACATGCCACCTTGATGGGATTGTATTGGAATCCCCTGGCACGTTTCTAACTCCACCATTTGGGGCAAGTCCGATTGAGCATGTCCCAAATTGTACATCTCTTCCCTCTCTTATTCCCAGTCTTATACTTAACAGGGATCACTTTTCAGTTGAAATTTAAACACCTAAGAATAATAGTGATCCCTGTTAAATCTAAGAGTGGAAAAAGAGAGGGAGGAGATGAACAATTTGGAACATGCTCAATCGGACTGGCCGCAAATGGTGTAGTCAGAAAGGTGCCAGGGGATTCCCACACAATCCCACCCAGGTGGCATATACCAATGCCATCACACTAATCCAAGTGATCAATATCAGCTCACAATTGATAGCTCTGATAAGTCTAAGAGTCAAAGAGATCACACAAACAAGACAAGTAACTGCTAATACTAACTGATAGAATCAAAAAGGGAGAGAAAGATCCAACATGGGAAGCGGGATACACAGCAGACTCATAGAATGGCAGATGTCCTAAACAACACTCTGGCCTCAGAATCAGCCCTCAAGGCATTCGGATCTGGCGGAAGAACCCATAAGAGTATAGCAGGCATGGAAAGCCAAGATATCACGGAAAAAAAAAGACCTAAATGAAAGATCTCTGTGAGTGAGATCCCAGTGGAAAGAACGGGGCCATCAAAGAAGGAGGTACCCTTCTCCGAAGGGAGGAGGGAACCTCCACTTTGACTATGACCCTATCGGAATAAGATCAAAGTCAGCGAACCCTAAAGGCTTCCATAGCCCTGGCAACTCATGACTAGAGCCTAGGGAGATTACTGACGCCATGAACAGGAGTGTCAAATTGTTAAGTCAGCAACAGGAGTCACTGTGTACTTACATCCCATGTGGGATCTGTCCTTAATGTGTTGTCTAATGTGCAGTGATGCTATAACTAGTACTGAAACAGTATTTTTACACTTTGTGTTTCTGTGTGGGTACAAACTGATGAGGTCTTTACTAATTATATACTGAATCGATCTTCTGTATATAAAGATAATTGGAAATGAAAAAAAAAAAAAAAAAACAACCGGGTGTTAAAATGGAAATGGCATAGAAAATTAATCAATTCGAAAAAAAAATTATGTAGGATCTCTGTCTTTAATGTGCTGTACATTGCTATTTAATGCTATAATTAGTAATCCAATGGTAGTTTATTCACTTTACGCTGCTATGTGGGCAAAATGTTGAAATCTTTACCTAATATATACTAAACTGATCTTCTGTATATAAAGAGAATTGAAAATGAATCTTTACATGATTGGAAGGGGAGAGGGAGCGAGAAAGGGGAGGGTTGCGGGCGGGAGGGAAGTTATGGGAGGGGGGAAGCCATTGTAACCCACAAGCTATACTTTGGAAATTTATATTCATTAAATAAAAGTTTAATAAAAAAAAGAATAATTGTGTGTTAATTACAGAGTTCAACCACTAGTACTAGAACAAAAAAAAAAGGATAAAGTATTGAGTTTTTCATCAACAGTCAGGGCAAGGGCTGATCAAGTCACTGTTTCTCATAGTGTCCATTTCACTTCAACAGGTTTCCCCTTTGGTGCTCAATTGTCGCCGATCAGGGAAAACAAATGATATTTGTCTCTTTGGGACAAGCTTAATTCACTCAGCATGATGTTTTCCAGATTGCTCCATCTTGTTGCAAATGACATGATTTCATTGTTTTTGACTGCTATATAGTATTCTATAGAGTACATGTCCCATAATATATTATCTCAAAAAATTATGTTCCATAATTTCTTTATCCAGTCTACTCTTGATGGGCATTTGAGTTGGTTCCAGGTCTTAGCTATTGTGAATTGAGCTGCAATAAACATTAATGTGCAGACAGCTTTTTTTATTTGCCAGTTTAATTTCCTTTGGGTAAATTCCAAGAAGTGGGATGGCTGGGTTGTATGGTAGGGTTATATTCAGGTTTCTGAGTAATCTCCAGACTGACTTCTATAGTGGCTTAACCAGTTTGCATTCCCACCAACAGTGGGTTAGTTTCCCTTTCTCTTCACATCCTCTCCAGCATCTATTGTTGGTAGATTTCTGTATGTGAGCCATTCTCACTGCGGTGAGGTGAAACCTCATTGTGGTTTTGATTTGCATTTCCCTGATTGCTAGTGATCTTGAACATTTTTTTCATGTGTCTGTTGGCCCTTTGGATTTCCTCTTTTGAAAAATGTCTATTGAGGTCCAAAAAGAAGACCTAAATGAAAGATCTCTGCGAGTGAGATCCCAGTGAAAAGAACGGGGCCATCAAAGAAGGAGGTACCTTTCTCTGAAGGGAGGAGAGAACTTCCACTTTGATTATGACCCTGTCAGAATAAGATCAAAGTCGGCAAACTCAAAATGCTTCCATAGCCTTGGCAACTCATGACTAGAGCCTAGGGAGATTACTGACACCATAAACAATAGGGTCAAATCGTTACAGGAGTCACTGTGTACTTTCGTCTCATGTGGGATCTGTCCTTAATGTGTTGTCCAATGTGAAGCAATGCTATAACTAGTACTGAAACAGTAGTTTTACACTTTGTGTTTCTGTGTGGGTGCAAACTGATGAAATCCTTACTTAGTATATACTGAATTGATCTTCGGTATATAAAGATAATTGAAAATGAAAAAAAAAAACTTGGTGTTGAATTGGAAATTGCATAGAAAATTAATCATTTCTTAAAGAAATATCATGTAGCATCTCTGTCCTTAATGTGCTGTACATTGTGATTTAATGCTATAACTAGTACTCTAACAGTATTTTTCACTTGGTGTTGCTATGTGAGGGCAAACTGTTGAAATCTTTACTTAATATATACTAAACTGATCTTCTGTATATAAAGAGAATTGAAAATGAATCTTGATGTGAATGGAAGGGGAGAGGGAGCAGGAAAGGGGAGGGTTGAGGGTGGGAGGGATGTTTAAAAAATAATTTATTAGGGGGTGGAGAATACCAAAATGCCAGAATAGGGAACGGTGTACTGACAAAAGCTAGGAGTAAACAGTAAAAAAAAAAAATGGAGGACTGCATTCTCAGGAGAGAGCTTGAAAACCACAGTGGAAATTCTATGTAAGGAAGTGGAATTCCATCTATCTGTGTGCAGAGTGTAGACGTGCAACATGAAGATGGACACAACACATGACCCCAGCAGCAAAGAGCTTGAGAAAGCACCAGCTTTGAAGAGTCAGGTGAGATCAGACTGCAGCAGCCTGTACCATCGGTGATATAGATAGATGGGAGAGCATGGTGCGAGTACGGCCCAGAACCCAAAGGGAGATATAATACCCACTGACCCAATCGGAAAAAAAGGGCTTGTTCCTCTCTCCCAATGCTCCACCCATAATGGCACCCAGCAACTGGTTGAGGAGGGCTGGTGCTATTTTGGGCATAAGCAGAAGCATCAAGATTTAGCTGAGAATTAGAAATCTTAAAATCATAACCCCAAACCCTGCCACCTATTCTAACACAGTTAGAAACAACCAGCCAATTTCCTTTTCTTCATTAGTTTGAGAAAACAGTGCAAGGTATCAAGTCAATGGCTCATTAAACTTTGGCATTTATGACTATTTGATAAGGACCATCCACAGGTGATATTTTGCATATCTCTACTGTCACTATTAATTAGCAGTGACCTCCAAACCTTCAAGAGTAGAGTCATTAGTGCCTTGAACTCTTAATCAGATCAGAGAACCAATACCAGAAATTCTAGAAACATTAAAAAATCCCTCAAACTCAAGATTGTGTTCCTATAAAACTCTGTCTGCATGAAAATTGATATCAATCATGGCTCTCCAGAGAAACATAAACAAATGAAGGAAGATTAGGTAGTGATAATAGATTGATATATCTTAAATATATAGATATAAATTTATTTATAGACATATAAGAAAATTTATTTTCCTTTTTCAATTTTTTTTATTTTAATTTGAATTAGTTTTTAACAGATTCAATATAATTTGTATATACAATTAGTAGAACATTCTTTCTTCCCTTTCTCCTTCCCCCCTTCTCCCTCCCACTATCCTTCCCTCACCATTTCTTTCTGTGTTTTCTTTTTTTTATTATTTGAGATAATATATTTTAAATTTACATTACATTAAAAAGGCTTTTACATCACAGAATAAATTTAATAACTAAAAATCCAAAAGATTCTAATTCAGTGGGAATATAGACAATGGCTATATACAGTAAACCTTAAAGTAATCACAGATGATTAAAGCTACAGAAGTATAACTTACTTAATCATTAGTTTCACAAAGTTATAAAGCCAAATTTTAATTGTAGTTTTGATTTGTATCTCCTGTATGTCTAGTGATATTGGGGATTTTTTTCATATATCTATTGGCTATTTGCATTTCTTCTTTTGAGAGCTGTCTGTTGAAGTCCTTTGGACTAGTTGCTTTATGCTGTTGAGTTTTTTAAGTGGTTGATGTATGGTTTGTGAATATTTTTTCTTAAGAAATTGGCTTAGCTTTGGGGTGGGCACTGTGGTGTAGCAGTTTGAGCTGCTCCCTACAGTGCCAGCATCCCATTTGGGCACTGGTTCGTGACCCAGCTGCTCCATTTCCAATCCAGCTCCCTGCTTATGCGCTGGGAAAAGCAGTGGAAGATGGTCCAAGTCCTTCCTCCCCTGCACCCAGTATCCTGGCTTCGGCCTGGCCCATTTTCAGCCACTGTGGCCATTTGGGGAGTGAACCAGTGGATCTAATACCTCTCTCTCTCTCTCTTTCTCTCTTTCTCTCTCTCTCTCTCTCTTCTCTCTTTGTAACTCTGCCTTTCAAATAAATTTAAAAAATCAATCCTTAAAAAAATTTGACTTGTGCAATTATGAAGGCCTATAAGTCTGAAATCAATAAGATAGGCAGGTAGGTTTGAAGATCACGTATGACATGATACTGCAGTCTTGAGGCAGAATTTCTTCTTTTCCAGGTAACTGGATTTCGCTCTTCAGACCTTTCACCTTATTGGGAGAGCTACCCCCATATTATACAATGTACTCTCTTTTACTTAGTCAAATGATTATAAATGTTCAATTATGTCTACAAAATACCTTCATAGAGATACTAATATTACTTTAAGTAACAATCTCTCTTCTTTCTTCTCTCTCTCTCTCTCTCTCTCTCTCTCTCTCTCTCTCTCTCTCCCAAGTAAAATGAACAAACAGAATTGTTTGTGAAATAAGGCAAGTGTTTGGCATAGTAGTCAAGACATCACTTTGGAATAACTGCAACGTATATCAAAGTACCTGGGTTCAATTGCCAGTTCTGCTCCATAATCCAAGTTCCTGCTAAACTGTGCTCAGACCCAGATTGAGTTCCCAGCTTCTGGCTTCAGCCTGGTAGAGTTACTGAAGTGGGCAGTGTTTGGGGAATGAACCAGTGTATAGGAGATTTCTGTCTGTCTCTATCCTTATGCTTTTCAAATAATAATAATCAATCAATTAAATAACAATACTGTCTTATAGTTTATTTAACACAAAAACTTATCAGCACATCTAGTATCTACCTCAAATATTGACACTTTCTCTTCAATTCTATTTCATTATTGAAGGTTAAATGCTGTTCTAAAACACATTGCATCTAATAAAACTTTAAAATTTATATCAATAAACTTATTTATTGTTCTGTATCACTTGAGGGGAACATGCAATAACTTGTCCTTTTTTAAAAATTTTTTGAGTCATATCTTAAAATGAATACCATTCAAGTTCAAGGGCAAACGAATTTATGACTATGACCTATAGTCCTCATAGAAAATAATTTCAAAACCCACCAACACAATAATGCTGAAGCCTCCACAATCTATTTGATATAACAAGGATTCAATACTTTAACCTAGAAGATATTCAAGGCATATTTGACCAATATCCACATTAACCATAAAAAGAATCCCAATACAATCAGCATTCATTCTTAACATATGTACTCATGCTGTTCTTTCATCAATTTATTATTATTAGAGGACAAACCTATACAAAATGCTCTCACATTTTACATCCTCTGAAGTGCCTAGGACAGGGTTGAAGATACAATAATTGAATTACATTATTGGTAAGCAGTGTGGCTGCAGGTTTGCTTGCCGGCATGAGATTTCTTCCCTTTAATGTATCTTAATGTCTATTTTTAATGAGATTCTTTTCTATGGTTAATGTGGGTGTGGGTAAAATGAAGATTATTTAGTCTGTGCTATATAGCATCCCACATGTGTAACATTTGATAGAAATGCTATGGAATTCCCTCCTCAAAATGGGCCCTGGTAGCAGTGGAATATAAGGAAGAAAGAGGAATTTCAGAGTTAGCAAGAAGTAGTTTTGTTTTGTCTCATAGATTTCATGTTTGCAAGATTTGAATCAGTAAAGACTTCCTGAACCAACTGAAATAGTTTTGTGATTTGATATGTGCTATCTCCTCAAACTTTTCAGACTCAGCATCCCACTTCCATACTAAGGCAGAAGGCTAAACAGTGGAGCTAAGCAAGTGGCATGGGATTTACTGTCACAACAGGCAATTCTGGCTTCCAAGAATCAAATATTTTGCAAAATATCAGACAGATATGTCTATGTTTTTCCGCATGGGGCTAGCCACTTATTTGCATAATTACTGGGATCTTTTATTCTGTCTGCCTACATTGCCAGCTTTGTCCTGTCAACTAAGTTCTTTAGAATTGGGCAACTATAAGTTCAGAGGTTTCAACATTTGTTGAATGTTAGATACTCCAAATCATATTTTATTTAAAAGTGCTTGGAAACTTTTTATTACCACAAATGGATACTATGAGAGTTTGTGTGTGTGTGTGTGTATGTCTAGCAGTTCTCTTTTATATATTATTAGCTGCATACTGTGGATTATTTGGGCATATCTGGCATTTATGTTTCTATTGACATAATTGAGAATGTACTGTGCTGAGATCTCAGCTTCAACACCGGACTCCTAGGAAAACTTTTCAAAATAGGCCCCTTTACTTCCTATGCAGATTTCTTGCCCAGTTATCTGAATTCACTGACCATTCTCTGTGAGAAATTTGGAATAAATATGTTTTCAGAATTGTATCAAAAGATCCATGGATAATCCCCAATGATTAATTCAAGGATATTGAATCATTTAGGGGACCTTCAAATTGTTAAGACCAGTATGTTATGGTATCACTGTGAGGGAATTATAATCCCTACTAGCACAACAATAGCTGTTTATACATCCACAAAGATAATTACTTTGAAACAGTTAATTTTATCAGTTTCCCTATATATACTAAATGATTATTTCTTCAGTGCCACAGAAAATGTCCCTGACAGTTCGTGTGCACTCAGTCATATTCACACAATCTCAGAGCTATCTTAATGCTGTAAAGAGAGGAAAGTAATGAATTTGCTACTCAAGAATATTCTCAATTGCACTGTTATCTACTTTAACAGCATATTTACAGTAAGGCACTGAACATTGTTAAGAAGGACAACACTATGGAGTTACAACTTTGACCACAGTGTCTAGTGAGTCGGACGGTAAGTATAGATCCACTTTCTACCTGCTTATGTATTGCAAATTATGTCTAAATTTCATATCTGCAATGATATTGTGCTATTTATTCCCCTAGTGATCTTATTAGTTCTCTGCTGCATGCCTACATAATAACATACCATGGGATTTGCAGGTAGTAAATATGCCTTTATTGTTCAAACCTGTAAGTATTGAAAAATAGTTTATTGCTCAGAGATATGATAGACTAATATCCTGATTAATAGGGCACAATGCTAGCCATTTGGTTTTGATATCCAGAATCAAGACAAAATGCAATAACATATAGTACAAGTCTAAAGCTAATATTTGGATCTTTGGATTTCTATTACACTTTAATCATTATTAACAGAAAATATAGATTTCTAAGGCAATGGATATTTTTGTGGCATTTAATGGGAGCAGCAGATAATAAAGCCTCCCTCTGGGCCTGAATATACTATTAAGGAGTATATGCAAGTCATACAATATACATCCTTGAGAAATACATAATCAAATTATACAAATGTACTAAGTATAAATAAATCCAGTTGTGTGTGTGCATTTAAAAATATGTTGTATATGTAAGGCCAAAAGATAATTTATAAATCAGTAAAGTGAGTTAGTGTCTATCACTTGAGGAATGAGGAAATAACCCAAAAGTTCAGAGGACTGGATTCTAATTCCAGTTGTCTGAGTGGCATGGGTCTCGTTTTATTTTATGTAAATTATTATGCTACTAGATACAGTATATTACAAGGTTGTTGAGATGATCTAATAGGATAATGTATTTGAAAGTGTTTTGAAAAGCATAAAGTACTATGTAAATGAAGAGAATTATCACATGAAATACTCAAGAAAATTTAGGTTGAATGGTGTCATAAATGAGTGACAAAAATATTGCCAAAAAGAAAATGACTACTGCTGTCAAAGGAAAATATTTTCTAGTGAATACAAGATAGATGGATGGTTGGATTAATAGATGTATATATATATATATATATATATATATATGTATATATATATATATATAATCATAAATTTAGAAATATGGTGCCTTTGCATTCCTGAAGTGCCAAATTAAAACTGACTAAATTCTAGATGTCTTGGAGTATGATTTACACAGTCTGTTTAGATTTTACTTTCAATCAATTTGGTCAGGCTGCCTAAATGATTCCTATGCTGGGTTTGGGTGTGCATACTATAGTGCCATGCAAAATTTGACTCATTTAAAGTACATCTGTAATCTGTGACACATGATGCAGTACCAAATGATATGTTTATTAAAATCTGACAACAGGATACAATGTAAATACATCATATGTCCTAATCTGAGATCAATACAGTAGAATGATTTTCAAAGTAGCAATTTCTTTCATGCAAAATGTAGAACCAATGGTCATTCCTTAGTAATAATTCAAAACTAGTTCAGGCAGTGTTTGCCAGTAATTTGAAAACTGATAAATATTGATGAAAATTGACCAATCAGATAATGAACATAATTAAGAATAACTTTTTTGTTTGTGTTATTAGATTAGAACTAATATTGTTTATTTTACCTGATTACTTATTTACTTATTTGGATAGTTCTGTCATCTTAATAATAAAGAGAAATTCTCATATGCTTTTAAGGAATTATATAAAACTTCAAAATATCTAGCTTCATTTTGGAACACAAAAATGATATGTACTAAGAACCAATTTCAGACCTTGAAATAGACGTTTTATATGAAGTTCATGTATATTTTATATGGGGAAGCAAGACTTATTCTTTAACATTTAGAATAGAACTTTATATTCCCCAGTAGGTTATTTTCTTTAAAAACGTGTTCTTGTTGGTGTTTCCTCCTGGATTTTGTTTTTGCTGTAGATAAGAACAACTTTCTGATTGATCTAAGATGTTGACAGGTGAATCCACACTGCAATATTAAAATGGATCAGGGAAATTGCATTATTCACTATCAAAAGTGACACTGATAAAGTACTCCCTGGAAAAAAAAATTGTAAGGGATACAATTTATACTGATTTTTGTGGCCTATACTTGTTTTCTAAAGGTGGAAAAGCATTTTAATTTAGCTTGCAGTCCCTTATACTTGAAATAAAAATGTGTCAATTGTTATTACAATATATTACACATTTTCCCCCTTTTAGTCAGGCACATAGAAACTCACATATTGACATGCTAAGGTGAAAATTCTAAGGAAAAACATCAAAATTTATAGGTTACTGACAATCTAGTAATCTCCTTTTGTTGAACCTGACAATCTGGTAATCTCGTTTTGTTGAACCAGGGTCTATCAAAACACAATATTGAATGGATGGCTATATAATACCTCATCTGACTTACTGTATACATAAAGCTATTAATTTTGGCTGATTTAAAGCTAAAAATGAATCAAGGAATTCTTCAGATCAGCTTCTTGGCAATCTTCAGAAAGAAAAATCTATGTTCAAAGTTTTATTGCCTTACATTCCAAAAATGAGTGTATGAGTTCCAGGGAGGGGATAGATGAACAAGTAGGAGGAGATATGGATTCTTCTCTCTTGGTTAAATTGGGTTGGGTGATTTGTTGTAAGTTATTTCATGGAAATGTAGTTAATGACATCAAAACAAAAAGAAAAGTATATGAATGGATGATGCATCAAGTAGGAAAATAATAGATTACAGCATAACAAAGGACAGTTCTTCAGAACCAGAGATGGGAAAGACTCACTAGTCATCTGGATTGACAAAAACTAAAGTTCATTTACATTGCAAACTGACTAGTTTTGGTTTCTAGAGCTGTGAAGTCTTATTTGGTTAAGTCTACAGACAACAAAGCATGATATCCCGATTAGTTAAACATATTTGTTTACTGTCACATTTTACTGATATAAATTACTAAATTACTTCTAGCCTCTCTTTAAAAAAAAGGGTTTCTGTCTATATATATATATATATATATATATATACATATATATATATATATATATATATATATATATATATCTTTTTTTATATATAATTGTCCCTGGCCTTGCTTTGCTATTCTGAGGCGTAGAAAGACAAATTCACATAACTAGTGCTGACAGGTTATTTTATCTACAATTAAGTTGTAGTGTGAACTAATGTCAGATTGTTCTACCTAACTTGAAGATATTATTTTGTTGAAGCTTGTGAAATAGGAGATAGGCACAGGGGAAAAGTCAGGCAACAACATTGATAGTCATTTTGTTCTACCATCTTTTCTGCTATGTGAACTGCTTTTGAAAAAAAGTTCTGTAGTATTGCATTTATGAAAGTAAAATTAGCAAATAAAATGTCATTTATAAAATGAATACAAGGTTTTTTAATTATTAGAATTAGGAGATTATATAGGGACATTATTTTCTCCAGGCATGTATCAACTGATAAAGAAGTACACAGGAATATTGAAAATCACAAAGAAAAATAAATTAGACATTCATTACTTGTCTTACAAGAATTAGTATAAATGTATTTAAATAACCAATTTTGTCATTGTAAAAACATAATTCACTTTATAAAATAAGGCATATAAACAGCTTCAAAGGAAACATTTATTGCGCCTTTATTACCAGAGAAAATAAGCTACTAATGGATGGCATCAAAACATAGCAGCATTTGATTTAGAAAAAATAATAAAAATCTAATAGCTGTGAACTAGATCACACAAGACATAGATAAGGAGAGAAGAGATGCTCTAAAAGAGTAATATTTACATAATCTGCATCTATGCCAATTAGCATACCCAGAGAATGGAACTGAACAATAAAGAAGAAATAAGCTCTAAATTTTGAAAGAGGAAAGAATAAGTGTCTTAATAATGGAAGGAAAAATATTGCAATTATGATGTTAAAACAATGTAGTTTTTTTAAAAAATTACATATGTTAAATATATGTATATATGTGTATGAAACTATGTGTGTATATATATATATACTTGTGATTCTATAAATAATAAATAGATACATAAAAATTTTAACTTTCAATTTTATCTGATCCCTGTCTCCATGATTTTTCCCTGAGACAATCAACATTAATGACCCAGTTCATATATTTCTCCTTATTCATACAACTGTACATATTTATATACATGCTTTCATATATTTGCATGTATCATGGGGAAAGAGAGACAGAGAGAGAGGGGGAGAGAGAGAGAGATATGCTGATTTGCTTTATTGAAACACAAGCATATGGTATACATTAGTCCACAATTTTCTCTTTTCACCTGAAAATATAACTTGTTTACATTTTTATTTATAAAAGGTGAACAAATTTTATATATTTCATTTATATAGTTTTCAGAACACAATGATACTTTCCATCCTACCCTCCCTCCTTCACTCCCACTCTCCCTCCTTATTTTCTTATTTTTAATTCTTACAATGACATACTTTCAGTTTCCTTTATAATCACAACCTTAACCGTCCACTGAATAAATAATTCAGCAAGTAGTCAGTAGAAAAACCACTGTTCCTCAAGATTAAAGCCAAGGGCTATAAGCAATAATCAAATTTCAAAATGTCAATTTCGTTCAAATACATGACATTTATACCTCATTCTCCCCTATAGGACCTTGTTTGTGGAAAAGAACACTTGAGACATCTTAGTGAATACATATGTGTGCAGAGCATTTTGTCCTTGTTTAAATCTAATCTTGTTTTACTTATTCAACAAGTTGTGGAAATGACATTAAAAGCTGTGGCTGCACCATAACTTTCTTAGCAAATAATGTGAGTGTAAGCATTCAGATTTTCTCCTATTCTATGTCTCTACAAACAATGCCACAGCAAACTTACATGTATATGTTTTCTCATGATGGTGTATTTGTTGCATTACACTAAATTCCCAGTAGAGGATCTGTAAAGTTGAAAGATATATATGTTTAAAAATGTAATAGATTCATCAAGTAGGTTTTAAAAAGAGCTCTAATAACTGAAATTGCAATGGCTGTTACTTTAAAGCAAAATTTTCCTCCATGTTCTTCCCATTGTAGGAGATGATTTCTTTTCTGTATTGTAAATAAAAAGAACATATAAAAATATCACACTGTTTTATATATATATATATATATATATATATATCCTGCTATTAATGCTTTTATATATTTTCAACTGTGTATGGAAAATTTAAATTTCCTGTTTTTCTTTTTTTTAAGATTTTATTTATCTATTTGAGAGGTAGAGTTACAGATAGCAAGAGGGGGAGAGAGAAAAGTCTTCTGTTCATTGGTTTGCTCCCCAAATGGCTGCAAAGGCCAGAACTGTGCCAGGAGCCAGGAGCTTATTCTGGGTCTCCCACGAGGGTTTAGGGGCCCAAGGACTTGGGCCATCTTCCACTGCTTTCCCAGGCCATAGCAGAGAGCTGGATTGGAAGTGGAACAGCTGGGACTAGAACCGGTGCCCATATAGGGATGCCGGCACTGTGGAGGAGAATTAACTTACTGTGCCACAGTGCTAGCCCCCTCCTGTATTTATTTGCTAAAATTTTTGCTTTTTATTTTTTATAAGGTAGACAGAGAGATAGAGCTTCCATTTGTGTATTCACTCTCCAAAGACCAACAAAAACAGGGTCGAGCCAAGCCAAAACCAGGGAACAGGACCCCATTACTCCATCTGATTCTCCCACTTGAGTAACAGGAACCCAAGCACTTTATCTGCTGTCTCCCAGGAGACATTAGCAGCAAGCTGGATCAGAAGCTGTATAGTCTGGGACTCGATCAACACTCCATTATGGGATGTGTTCATCCCAAGCAGCGACTTACTGCATCATTCACTTCTGGTTTTTGTCTTTTTAAATCATCTTTTCACAATGTTTGTCCACTTTTTTTTTTTCAAAGAGGATGCTTATTTTCTTCTTGTAAATTTCCTCAGAGCATTAGTATCATTATCACTTATGTGTTGGTTGGAAATGTACCACTTCTATTAGAATCCATATTTTAATATGATCACCTAACAATGCTCTTTAAATTTTGATAATCATTAGTTTTGGTCAATTTTGTACTATTCAAAGAGAATACCTAATACTGATATTTTATAAACAACAGAAATTTAATTCTTGTCATTTTGGACACAGAGAAGTCCAAGAACAAGGCATTGACATGTTAGGGTCTGGCTTCTCCACTTGCAAGATGACAACTTGTACACTACATGTCCATACATGCAGTAAAGCTGAAGAGTACAACACATTGTCACCAGCCCATTCTATACTGGTATTGAATTATTCATGAGAGCAGGGCCCTTGTGATCTAAATACCACACAGAAGGCTTCACCTCCCAAACACTGCCACATCGGAATCAAGCTATTTTACACCAATTTGAGGGAATACATTCAAACCATAACAACATTGATGTAAATACTGCACCATTTTTATCATCTTTGTTATTTCTAAAGTGTGTGGATCGAGTATCTTTAGTGCATCTGTTGCCTAAGCAAAGTTACTAGGTTTTCTAAATCAAAGTACTCATTTTGTTTTCTTTTACAGATTTTAGGTTTCTTGGTGAATAACTTCTATATCCCTAGATCTTATATGAGTATTTAATCTTGAACATACTTTATGGATTTTACTTTGTTTTACATTGTCTTTAATCCATGCTTTATTTTGTGATGTTAAGAAATATAGTTCTAATTTGTTTTCTTATAGATAGTTGTGTTTATACCATACATTAAATAAAACAGTCTTTTACTACTCAATTGAAAAAGTAACTTTGTACTATATTAAATTCTCATGTCATAGGATCTTTTTCTGAGTAACTGCTTTCTTCCATAAATGCTTCTCTCTATTCTTATTTTAAACTTTTTATTTCTATAGAAGCAACAAATTTTATGTATTTCATATCTATGGGCCATTTAAATTTTATTTAAGGTATACAAGTTTCATATATTTCATATTTACAGATTTAGGAACATCGTGATACTTCCCACTCTGCCCTCCCTCCTGCCCATGCTCCAACCCTTCTTCCTCCTCTCCTATTCCCACACTTAATTCTTACAAAATCTATCTTCAGCTTACTTTCTATTCATAAGTTTAAACCTTCACTAAGTAAAAAGTTCAACAAACAGTATGATTAAAGAAAAAAAAAACAGTTCCTCAAAGTTAGAGACAAGGGCTATAAACAATCATCAAATCTCAGAATTTCTATTTCACTCCAATTCATTACATTTTAGGCAATCTATTATTATTATTTTTTTTAACAGGCAGAGCGGTGAGAGAGAGACAGAGAGAAAGGTCTTCCTTTTTATGTTGGTTCACCCTCCAATGGCCGTTGCAGCCGGCGCATCTCACTGATCCGAAGCCAGGAGCCAGGTGTTTCTCCTGGTCTCCCATGCGGGTGCAGGGCCCAAGGACTTGGACCATCCTCCACTGCCTTCCCGGGCCATAGCAGAGAGCTGGCCTGGAAGAGGGGCAAAAAGGATAGAATCCGGTGCCCCAACCAGGACTAGAACCTGGTGTGCTGGCGCTGCAAGGCGGAGGATTAGCCTGCTAAGCCACGGTGCCAGCCAAGTACTCTATTAGTTTTAAGAGAATAATTATACTCCCAACCTTACCCACTGTCACTCTCACTGTCACTCTCACCCTCCCTTCTCCTACTTTTCTTATTTTTCTTTTAATTTTTACCATGAAATGCTTCTAATTTCCTTCATAATCACAAGGTTAACCCCCCACTAAATAAAAAAAAAATGCAACAAGTAGTAAGTTAAGAAACCGCTATTCCTCCAGAGTACAGGCAATGTCATATATATATATATATATATATATATATATATATATATATATGCATGCATACGTACTGGTTATTCTCATAATTTTTTAAAGATTTATTTGTTTGAGAGTCAGAGTTACAGATAGAGAGAGGGAGAGACAGAGATAGAAGATTCTGAACCACTGGTTAATTCTCAAAATGGCTACAATGACCAGAGCTGGACCTATCCAAAGCCAGGAGATAGAAACTTCTTCTGGCTCTCCCATGTGGGTGCAGGAACCCAACCACTTTGGGCATCTTCTACTGCTTTCTCAAATCATCTTCTGAGAGCAGGATTGGAAATGGAGTAGCTTTCACAACATGGATACCCCTACCCTACCTGGCATTGACTCTCCTCTAAATCACCACAATACAGGCAGACAGACCACCAGCAGCCAACAAGAACCATATGTGTCTGTCCCATCACGTACTCATATGTGTCCTGTCTATCCCATAATGGATGTTCCTTGCTTGTCCCTCAAAACTTATATTATTATTATGACTCACTTAATAAAAATTCATATTGTTATGTACAAAACTCCTAGACTTACTGAATTTTGGGTCTTGTCTGCAGTTGTCCTGACAGGGCCAGACCAAATGATTTTCCAGGTCTTATGCAGCCATTCCCCACCCTTGTTTTAAATCATGGCCATTACTTAATATTTCATGTAGGAAACTATAGAAATCCTGTGATGATGAGAGGACCTGCAATGAGATGATTCCTCTCTTCACTGATGACCTTGCCTCTGATGATTGATAATGTTGTTGTTGACTTCTTTGTCAACATAGTGATTCCTATCCAACCTTTATCCACATGTCCTCTATCAACCATCCTCACAAAAACTGAATCACAGATGAAGATTAAGGAAATTACAGTATACAGAAAAGACATCAAGTGTACATGATAAGAACACTGGATACGTTCCAAATCCAAGATGCAGAATTAGAACAGTGATCAAACCAAAATAATCATGTTGCTAGCAATGAGCACACTGGATAATTTTCAAAACTTAAGTGATATGACATCCTACAAATGGCGGTTACAAAGAAAAGTTTATGCAGAGTAATGACTTTTCCAAGAAAAATGGATGCATGATTACTTTTTGTTGACGTTGAAGGCAAATCTGAGTGCCTAGCTTGTGGTAATGCATTGGCAGTAATGAAAAAGGTAATCTGGAGTGTCTTTGCAGCTCAAAACTTTCTAAACTCAATCAATTGGGAGGCCAGATGCATGTGGATAAAATCAATACTCCTCAGCAGAGATTGGAATCACAAGCCTCTTCCACTAGTCTTTCTTGTGACAGAAACAGCATTATTCAGAGGATTTATGTAGTGAGTGGGCTCACCACAAAGAAGTGGAGGTCTCATGTAGAGGGAGAGCTTATGAAACAGTGCATGGTGGGTATTGCAGAATTGTTAGCACCAGGCAAAGTTAAATTGTTTCAGAATGTTACTTTGTCTTGGAGAACCATCTCTCATTGGATGACTGACTTAGCACAATATATTGAAAAAATATTGGAAGATTCTGGAGGAGACGTTCAATTTTTTCCCTGGCTTGTGATGACACAAGGGACATAACAAATACTGCCAAACTGGCCATTTTTTTGTGTGTGGGATAACGATAGAGTTTAACATGAGAGAGGAACTGCTATCATTGGAAGTCTTGTATGGCACTACAAGAGGTCAGGAATTGCTTGAAAAACTTGTTTTATCAATAAAAAATATCTGAGATAGCATTTGAAATGCCAAATGTTCTTACTGCAAATGGAGCTCCAGCCACAGTTGGCTCTCATAGTCTTGCCCAAATGATTTAATTATATGCCGCTGCATTATATATCAAGAAAGTCTCTGTGCACATTCATAGTGGCTCAACAATATGATATTAAGAGTAGTTTCTTGCATAAGTTTTGTAAAAAACTGAGGGTTCGACAGCCTCCCATTTAAGGAGCATGATCTGGGCTCTGAGTATGGTAATCTTGTTTGTCACTGTGAAGTGCAGTGGCTGAGTTGCAAGACCATGCTCATGAGGTTTTATAAACTGTGGGATGAAGTCCAGCATTTCATGGAGGTGAAGGGAAAACCTGTCAGGAAATTCAAGGACAGCAAGTGGCTGTGTGATCTAGCGTTCATGACTTGGTACGTTACCAAGCACCTCTCAGAGCTGAACATCAAGCTTCTGGACTCCAACCAGCTTCTCAGCTCCCTGCTTTCAAATATTAAATCACTTGATGGTAGATTAAGGCTGTAGAAAGTGCAACTCAAAAGGAAGAATATGGTGCATCCCCCATCTGTAAGGACTAACGCCTTCTATGACGCTTGAATATGCTGGTGAATGTGTGAAACGATTTGAGGTATTTAATGAAAGATTCAAGGACATGGAAAATAAACGATACAATTGAATATCCTTGTTACACCATTTAGTGTGGAACCAGCTGATCACCTACAGCATGAAATCATTCAGCTGCAAAGCAATGATGAGCTGAGAGCTATATACAACCTCCCACTGCTTGAATTCTATAAACGTTACATAAGCAGTGATGAATTTCCCACGTTGAGGAGATATGCATTGAAATATGCATCCTTGTTCAAAACAACTCATTGCTGTGACCAGTTCTTTTCAAAACTTACCACTGCAAATAATCTACCGTGCTCCAAACTGATGCAAACCTGGAAAAGCAGTTGCCAATAGCAACATCATCAATACCAGTTAACATCACATGCCTCATCAAAGAGAAGCAGTTCCAACTATCACATTAGGGATGAGTTAATTAGGTGTTTGGCCACATATAGCATGCTAATTTTTAAGTTGATAATTTTGTATGGTCCGCAAATGATGTTATAAATATCCAATATCCAACTATCCAATATCCTTGACAGAATAAAAGACTCTCCAGCACTGGTATAGAACAACATGAGCAAACCATAGATCTAGAGAAGCAGTAAGGCATGTTGTAAAGAACATATTCTTTGGAATTTGATCCGATTTTGAGTCTCTTGAATTTACATTAGTCATTTAATCTATAAGTCTCAGATTCCTCATTTTATAGCAAGTTTGTACTACTTAATGATTTATGATGATTTTATTAGGGTCCCCAGGAAAGAACCGCATACATAAAACCATATAAAATTAGTCATAAGATTACTTTTTGATGTAATCTTGAAGTTTGGAAGCCTTCTGTTGAGTTAGTACTGCTGTAGTCATTAATTTTGGATACCCTGAAACAATTTTATTGACTCTGAGTCCTTATTGAAAAATACAATATGTGTAAAATAGTGTTTATACTTAAGTATTTTTCAAATGCATTTTTCTCTGTCAATGGAGATGGCTTATATTAAGCAAGTAGAACTTTTTTCCTCAAAATCTCCTTATATCACTGCATTAATTTGTTATATATCTTTGCTGATTTCAGATATGGATTATCTTTAACCTAAAATATATACATTCTAAGCAGTTCCTTGCAATATTGTAAGTTAGATAAACCTGATTTATTTCAATACTGTTTCTGTATTTCATGTATTCAAGAAATACTTATTGTACATTTAGTATGTCCCAGGTATTGTTAGAGGTAGAGGAATAAAATGATAAACATGAGTGACTGATCCCTGACCTCAAGGGGCTTATGGTATAACATGTTAGATAGATCAACAAATAATGATAAATTCTTAAATTATAATCATGTTTATATGAGCTAAGAAAGTCTATAGGGACATTGAAATAGTGAAGGAAGAAGTATTAAAATGTAAACTTGAACAATATACTGGTGTAAGTGTTAAATGGAAGAATAATGAGGTTGGTTTATAGGACAAAAAAAGAAATGTAAAAATAAGTTTGCAAGAGAAGAATAGTATAATGTTATTGACCTTATGCTAAGAACAGTAGGAAGTTACTGCTGGATTTTAAGTGAGAGTTTTGTAATTAAATCTAATTTTTGAAGAAAAAGATCACTGCAGAATGGAAAATGAAGCAAAGCAAGAGCACTAATGGAAAGATCAAAATGAGATAATTGTCCACTAGAATTTCAAGTGCTAACAGTTCAAGAAAAACATATGTGAAAATTGTTCAAATGAATAATGTTATATTAATGAATCTGATTTTTCTATGGATTAAAAATGCATCATTTTCACTTGATTAGTGAGGGAACATATTGTTTTATTTTCAGAGCACCACTGTGTCATAAGATCACACTTTGAGATCTACTAATATGGATGTGGCAAGTGAGCATAACTTTTGGATTTCTCAAATGAACTCCTCATATTGATATGATCATTAATTAATGAAGCATGGTTTATGTTTATAACTTATAAATTAATGTTTTTAATATTAACTTATATCTTGAACTGTCCTAGGAAGACATTTGGGAAAGCTAACAGACTTCATCATCAAACAGACTTGTGTTTTAATTTCAACATTTTTACTTCATGCCTCAGTGATCATTAGGTCATTATATATTCTCAATTAGTCTTGGTTTGCTTGCCTTTTCAGATGCCTATTTTACATGCTGTTATTGAAATCTAATTGAATTAATCTGTGTATGGTGCGGAGAAGACTGGTTACTCAGGAAATTGTAATTTATAGACATAATAAGAGCAATAACAGAAATAGTTGTTATTTTATTATTTTATTCATCACCACACTGAATATAAGAGAGTTCTTCTGGGCATGTCTTTCAAGAAAAGGCATTAGAGGAATAGAATCACTGATAGTAGAAAAGCGAGCGTATACTATCTCAAGATGCTTTCATCAGTTCTGAGCTATTAGAAGATCAGACAAGGAAAAACTATTTCTAACCTATGACATATAGAGAAATTCTTCATTCACAATGTACAAAATCTAGCTTTATAAGAACAGGAATGCAAAAGGAAATTTTCAAAGAGAAAAAGCAAAGGCTGAACTGTTCAAATCAGTCCATTTACAAAAAAAAGAATAAAAGGGAGTATTTCCTGTTATTCATGTCCATTTGCAGAGTGATTTTACCCATTTTGCTTTACTTCATAAAGCATTCATAATATTATATGCTGTGTGAAATGATAATTTTCATTGATTATTTTTACAAAGAAAACTGGTCAGAAACAGGATAATTATCCCCTTTCTAAAAATGACCAAATTAAGTCGCAAAGTTATTAAGGAAAATTCCTAAAATCATAAAAATTTATGGACAACAGCTCTTCAACCAGTAAAATTTAATTCTTAGCCCACTGAAAGCTTGTTGAAACACAAATTACATAAAACATAGATGATGTCTCTTACACAAAAATTTCATGCACTATAGTTTTTTTTTTTTTTGTCAGAGACCACAAAATATTGCTAATCATCATCCCTTAAATTCAAGTATAATGAAGGGAATAACACAGGGACACAGGGGAGTTAATGGTTTTTTTTTTTTTTTTTTGAGTCTTCCCTTTTCCTCATTTTCTTTCATGCTTCTTCCTGAACAACTGTGAATTACCAAGTTTTAACTATTCTATATATAAAATATATCTAATATTCTTTTGGTCTCTCTCCACAAACACTATTACTATACTGGCCCAGCCACACTTAAATCTTTCTTCTTTGATTTATATTACGTAATAGCCTTCCTTCTGACATCCCTCTTTTAATTATTGCTCCACTTTCATCCACTCTGTACACAGCAATCACTGGGACCTTTCAAAAATGCAATAGACTTTCTTTTGCTGAATATAGCCTACAACGCCTTTTGTAATCTGATTGCAGACATTTTTAGCTCATCCTACTTTCTCCATTGTGTATCAGGGCAGGCTAGAATCCTCTATCACTCTTCAAGCCTGACTCAACTATCACCTACTATGAATAGCACCTTCCTTGAACACTCTGAAGATTTGTTCTCACCTCTGCTATCTAGTTACTATATCAAATTCCTTTGCTTTGAATTCTCCATAACTCCTGTCATAATTTATATCACCTCACATATTTGTTTGTTTACTGTCTATACTCTCCCGCTCCTAACATTCTAGTCACTGAAAAAAATAAGCATTGGGAAGGTAGGGATATCTTTTCTTTCTATTATCTGCTGTATTTCAGCTCCCCAAACAATGAGTTGAGGTAGTAGTCACTCAATAGACATTTATCAATAACCAGTAAGTGTACTTTATATTTATAAATATGACTAGCCAAAAATCAGGATTTTTCCAAAAATAGGCAAGATTTACTTATCTAAAAAGTTTTATGGGACAGACATCTGGCACAGTGGGTAGATCCTTTTTTTCGAGCACCATTTGCTAAAGAGACTATCTCTGCTCCACAGATTGATTTTAGCTCCTTTATCAAATAATAGCTGGCTGTAGATGCATGGATTGATTTCTGGAGTTTGTATTGTGTTCCATTGGTCTATAAGTGTGTTTTTGTGCCAGTACCAGTTTTTTTTTTTTTTTTTTTTATTGTAACTGCCCTGTAGGATGTCTTGAAATCAGGTATTATGATGCCTCTGGAATTGTGGTGTTTTTGTTTTTTGTTTGTTTGTTTGTTTATTTGTTTTTTGTATAAGAGTGCTTTAGCTTTGTGGGGTCTCATGTTTCCATATGAATTTCAGCATTGTTTTCTCTACGTCTGTGAAGAATGCTGTTGGTATTTTGATAACATAAGGGTTAAGGTTGCTTTTGGTAGTATGGACATTTTGATGATGTTGATTCTTCCAATCCATAAACTCTGCTGTTTTGTATGTTTTATGGTGGCCTTTCATTTCAAAGTTTTCTGTAATTATTTCACTAAATAGGCTTTCTATTACCTTCTCTCTTTCCACTCTTTCAGGAACTCCTAAGACCCATATGTTGGGTTGATTGATAGTATCCCATAGGTCTCCAACACTGTTATAAGTTTTCTGTTTTCTTCTTTTTTTTTTTTTGTCTGACTCTAAGATTACCATTAATTTGCTTCTTGTTAGAATATTCTTTCTTCTGCCTCATCAAGTCTGCTGTTAAGACTTTCCACCCCATTTTTATCTGATCCATTGAATTCTTAATTTCTAAAATTTCATTTTGATTTCTCTTTATATTCTCAAAACCCTGGGAAAAATTTCACTCATGTCATGTATAGTTGTATTTAATTTGTGGGTTTGCTTCTGAAATTTTTTTGAGTAATCTTACAATTACTTTTCTAAACTCCATTTCTGGCATTTCTTTAATTTCTTCATGTTTGCATTCTAATATTGAAACGTGTTCCTCTTCTGGGGGTGGGTCATGGTGACTTCCTTATTTTTGTTTCTTGAATTTTGGCCCCTATTTTTTGGGATTTTTGGAATTGTTTGTTTTTTTTTTCGTTTTTTCTTCTGCTGTTTTTATCTTTGGGGTTATGCTTCTCTGGCTTCTTGGGATGTCTGACCTTTCAGTGACTACCAGAAGGTTTGTGATGGGTGTGGCCAAGGGCCTCTGATCAATGCTCTAGGGTGGGGCGAGTTTCCAGGGTAATACCCAAGTTGGGAGTGATAGAACTCTAAACCCAGTTCCACCCTATACCTTCCCATGTTGCCACAGAGACCCAAAGGTCTCAGCACATAGGATTCCCACAGACGCTGGGTCCAGAGGGCACTGTTGGAGTGGATGCCCCTCTGTCTCTCATAGGTGCCCAAACACCTTCCTGCCGAGCTCTGAGGCAGTAGGGGCTGTGGGCCATTCCCTCCACTCATAGCTCTGGATTTCTCCACTTCTCCACTGAGCATGTACATCCTATGCTATTCTCTGCACTGTTTCTTCCAAGCCTTGCAAAACATGCTTCTCCCTGATCCACCATTTTTTCTCTCTTTGAATAAATCTGTTTTATAGCCTTGGTAAACAAAGTCTAATAAAGAAAATGAAATAATTTCTTGGTGATTAGGGCTCTTCTGTATCTTAGTATTAATTATTAATTGCTGTAATTCAAGTTATTTATGTAAATAAGACTATGGCCATTATGATGGAGGATGGGAGAAAGAGGCCAACTTTTACTTGACCATGTCCAAGAGCTAGGTGTATCCATATATGGTCTCATTCATATTTTTCAATACTCTCAAGAAGTAGAAATGACTATTATCAATTTAAGGAAACTGAGATATGTAGGCTAGTGATTTATTTAAGATTGCATAACTAGAAAGTTGCAACACCATGATTCTAAGTAAGATTTGCTTTTATTCCAAGATATGTATCCTCCCTGCTGTATTGTATTGCCTTGTTCTCTAAAAAATTTCAATACTATGAAGACAACTTGAATATTGGCCCACTAGACTGAAAAAACAGAAAGACAAGCAGCTGATATTTTTCTACTTCTACCAAATCAAAGAGCATGAAGATGAAAATTACTGGAATCAGAGAGAACCTAACCTTATAATGATAGGAAAATATTCTGAACCAGGTCACAAAACTATTTAAAGGAATAGTAAATATTTAGAATTGAGAAAGTTTGGAGAGATGCAAAATTGTTTTTTATCTGAGGAGATACACTGTTGAAGAGGAAAAACATTTGATTTTTAAGACAGCAGAGGGCTGAACTAGGATCAATTAATGGATCATGAAGAGTGACAAACATTCAAAGAATTCTGAAAGTATTCAATAAAAAAGAGGTAGCAATGTCTTCTCTTACTAAATATGCTTAAGCAGAAGATGGGTGACAAGATGGCCAGTACATTGCAGTGGATACTGAAACATCAAATGAGTGTGGTACATGGCCTTTCTAAACACTTACATGGAAAAGCTCTAGGACTCTGGGTTATTAAAATCCTCCATAACTGAAAATACAGAAGTTATAAAAAGTGATTGATTATATGCTGATACAAATATACAAAAATATACAAGGGTGTTTCAAGAAGTTATTTGAAAAATAGCTTTTAAAATGCATTTAATTTATTTAGAAGGGAGGGAAGGATGGGGAAATGAAAGGGGGAGAGAGGGAGAGCGAGTGAGCTGGGATTAGCTAAGGCCAGAAGCCTAAATTCTATTCAGGTCTCCTACATGGGTGGTAGAGACCCAACTACTTGAGCCATCACCAGCTACCTACCAGTGTGCATTAGGAGGATGCTGGAATAGGGAGCAGACCAGGGCCTTGAACCCAGGCACGCTGATATGGGAAATGGTCAGTGGTTTCACTACTAAGACAAAGGCCTGCTTCTTCATGAACTTTTTGAGCTTCCTTGTTATACTGATCCAAAGTGACAAAACTAGATTGTAACTATATTAACTTTATTCACATTTTTTAAAATTTTTTTTGCCTGAAATACAATTTTGAATTTGTGTTGTGACTATCTGAGTAGGAAGAAACTATGTATTTTTTTTAAGAATTACCTTCTCTGTATAATCCACGATATACATGGACCATGAGAGAGATCTTGCCCAAGATTTGAATGCACAGTAGCACAATGAAACTGTAACTTGTTTTTCATAACTAAAGGAATTAACTCAGTTCGTGGGATGGTGTTGTTTGCTTTATGTTTCTTTTTCTGCTGGTCTATTTTGTTATTCTGGAGCAGAATCAAAATCCACAATTTCTCTAATTCTTCCGGAAGCTCTTCCTTCAGTTTCTTTGAATCTTAGGCCACATGTTTATTTTGCTCTGTGATGAAGGGCATCAGCGTCTCATGAAAGATGTTCCATATCAAAATCCAGAGGTTCCATGAAGTAGCTGAGGAATCCATTCCAGTTTCAGTCCTTGAGAGTTTCTGTTAACTCCTGAAGTGTCCAGTTTGTTTTACTACCTTCGTTATGTGTCTAGCTTCCTTCTTCTGCAAACTCCAAGCACAAACATTAGACTTGGAAGCAGCATAAGCTATTTAACCAGCTTCCACAAATGCATACAAACAAATTTCTTAATGTTTAAAATATTTACATTAAATATGTATTTTATATATTTTATATATACTGGTATATATAATATATCTCTTTCTCTTCAAAATGATAGAATTGGGCATAATTTCTGTTAGTTGAGAGTTCCTATTAGTTTCTTTCTGATTAACCTGTGATGTATCTTACATTTTTTTAACTTTTATTTAGTAAATATAATTTTCCAAAATACAGTTTATGGATTACAATGGCTTATTCCCCCCCATAACTTCCCTCCCACCCGCATGAGATGTGATGTATCTTACATTAAGATATAGGGAGGATGGGAGGATTATTTGACTAGAAGTATATAAAAATTCACATTATAATGAACTTTTTAAAATAGGATTCAAAGCTAAGAGCTCATACATCATCACTATTTGTATAAAATAAGAAGATATTACAGTTGAAGTCAAGGTATTATATTTGCTTCCAACACTTATTACTGAAAAGCAGAGATCTATTTGTCTTTTTATGAGACTATTATGGTACAAACCATTCTTCTAAAACATCAGTGAACGTATAATTCAAATTAAGAAACTGGCTTCAATCTAGGTACACACAGTACAAACTTTATTTCAAGTGTTTCGATGAAAATTACCAAAAAAAAAAAAATGACTATGGGAGGTATAAAGTTCCAGTTAGTTATGTGGGTTCAACATTATAAATAGTTGTTTTTTTTTTTTTTTGACAGGCAGAGTGGATAGTGAGAGAGAGAGAGAGAGAGACAGAGAGAAAGGTCTTCCTTTTTGCCCTTGATTCACCTTCCAATGGCCGCCGCGGACGGCGCGCTGTGGCCGGCACGCTGCGCTGATCCGAAACCAAGAGCTTCTCCTGGTCTCCCATGCAGGTGCAGGGCCCAAGCACTTGGGCCATCCTCCACTGCACTCCAGGGCCATAGCAGAGAGCTGGCCTGGAAGAGGGGCAACCGGGACAGAATCCAGTGCCCCAACTGGGACTAGAACCTGGGGTGCTGGCGCCGCAGGCGGAGGATTAGCCTATTGAGCCGTGGTGCCGGCCTATAAATAGAGTTTGATAATCAAAATTTTAAAAGTACACATAGGTGTATAAATTCATGTATACACACACACACACACACGCGCGAACATATACACACACATGAACATACACACATCCCTTATAATGTAAGCCAACAACACCAGGTCCCTCTGCTGAGCTGAAACAGAATGAATTATACTGGAAAGCTTGGATCACTTCTTCCTCTTCTTTATCATTCCCCTCATAAGATATGGAGTGTCTCTGTTATTTGCTCCATTTTCATGCCAAATGATCCAGCATTTTTGTCACTGACTAACATGAACACAAGTCCATGTTATAGTGTGTCATATTGGCCCATGATCTAGAATGGGCATCAGAATTAACAACATGGGATTAGTCAAGGGATTGGAATTTCCCAGGGATGTTAGTTGTAGATTCAACATGTTACACACTGAGAAAAGGCAATGAGAACTTCTCAGCAGATGAATAATAAAGTTTCACAAACAGAAGGCTTACATCTCTGTATCACCTCTTTTGAAACATTCTATTATTGTATTATTCTCTTTCATATTTTAGTTGGCTTCCCCTGAGTACATGCTCTATGCCTACTTTAGTGCAACGTGATACTCTTGCTATAAAACATTTATCTTCATGATGCCTTCTAGTCTTTAATTTTAATAATACTTAAGGCTGGCAATATTAAGATTAATTGTTCTTTTCTATATTGTCAGTATGGCCACAGTTTAATAAGTGTAAAAGATTAATTGATTTTGTTGTTTTGCTAGTCCTAATAGCTTTCTTTCTCAAGGACTTGGTGATGCGATTTCTATGGAGAATTTCCCTTAAGTTTATTCAATTTTTCATTAGTTTACTCATTCACTTTCATCTTGTTTAATCATTTATAAGTCATCTGTCTCACATGTGCAGATATTTCCTTTTCTATTAACATTAAGGTCTCAAAGGGTAGCTATTCATAGTAAATAAGACAAACAGGTACAAAATATTTCCTTTTATAATGCCCTTTCTACTATCCCTCTTTAATAAGACTATTTTCCCATTTGATTCTTATTGATATCATGGTTTTCTTGGATCATCTACACACACAGTCTATAACTTGATCATTTCTGACAAGCTTCTGAAGGGTAGGAGCCATGTTTTGGTCATGTTTGGTTCCCAACGTGGTAAAGGGAGCTGAATTAAAATGATCTGACAGATGCAGGTTTAAAAAGTAAAATAGTGGCTGGTGCTGTGGCTCACTTGGCTAATTCTCTGCCTGTGGCGCCAGCACCCCAGGTTCTAGTCCCTGTTGCTCCTCTTCCAGTCCAGCTCTCTGCTGTAGCCTGGGAGGGCAGTGGAAGATGGCCCAGGTGCTTGGATCCCTGCACCCACATGGGAGACCAGGAGGAAGTACCCGGCTCCTGCCTTTGGATCGACGCGGTGCCGGCCGTAGCAGCCATTAGGGGAGTGAACCAATGGAAGGAAGACCTATCTGTCTTTCTCTCACTATCTAACTCTGCCTGGCAAAAAAAAAAAAAAAAAAAAAAAGTAAAATATCCACAATGTTTCTCTTATCACTGAGGACAAGAATGTAGTAGTAGCTGGCATCACACAATTCTAGTACAGTAATTTCCTAGGGATTGTGCATTTGTTAAGAGTTTGTGGGTATGGTGGGTATATCTACATATGAACAAAAAAGTACATTTATAAAGTACAAGAATACTAGGGATAATTATTATCAACTTCAGTTGAACTCTTCTTTTTTCACTTCAATTTCTCTTAGGAATGGTAATTTTTAATGGAGAAAAATGATAAGGGAGTGCCAAGCTAAATCAACTTTATCTTCACCATCTATCACTTTAGTATGAGTTATGTTGCCTGCATTAGAAGTTGTTGAAAATTATATTATTATTTAAAGATGTATTTATCTGAAATACAGAAAGAGAGAGAGAGAGAGAGAGAGAGAGAGAGAGAGAGAGATGGGTGCAGGGATCCAAGGACTTAGGACATCTTCCACTACTTTCCAAGGTGCACTATCAGGGGGCTAGATTGGAAGCAGAGCAGCCAGAACTTGAACCAGCATCTATATGGGATGCCAGCATTGCAGGAGAGCCCAACACACTGTAAAATAACCTTGTCCAGCTGAAAATTAAGAATTTTGACACATAATCTCTGTCCTTCAACAATTAAGACCAAAATTACCAAAATATGTTACTTAGTTAATTACAGTTGCCAACTTGATAATTACATCCTTAACTGTATACATTTCTTCATATGTTACAAGGGAAAGGGGAGGGTTGCAGGCGGGAGGGAAGTTATGGGAGGGGGGAAGCCATTGTAACCCATAAGCTGTACTTTGGAAATTTATATTCATTAAATAAAACAGTATGTTTCACTTTGTGTTGCTATGTGGATGCAAACTGTTGAAATCTTTATACTAAATTGATCTTCTGTATATAAAGAGAATTGAAAATGAATCTTGATGCAAATGGAAGGGGAGAGGGAGCGGGAGAGGGGAGGGTTGTGGGTGGGAGGGAAGTTATGGGAGGGGGAAGCCATTGTAATCCATAAGCTGTACACTGGAAATTTATATTCATTAAATAAAAGTTTAAAAAAAATAAAGAAAGAAAAGAGGAAAAAAAGTTTAATAAAAAATATATGAAAAAAAAACACAAAGTGTTTTTGCAATAATTGTCTCAATTGTATTTACTAAATTCCTAGAGAAATGTTGAAACATTATTATCTTCTCTAATCTTTAACTATAGAAATTGATGCACAGATACATTTGATGGCAATACTCAGGCTCATATGTCAACTTTTAGTCAGGAATAGAAAACTGGAATTCACATATATGACTTATGAATCAGTTAACTTCTATCTTACAATTCTAAATTTAGCATTTTAAAGATATTTCCCAATTGATGCTATGAATATATACATATTTTAAAAATTTGGTTAATCTCATTGCCTGAGTATAATTCAATAGCACTATAGTGCCAATATTTTAGTTGTAAAATAAATAACATTGAATAGAATGCCACATCAGTGTATTTGAGATGACATGGAATAGGGATGTTTCTTTGACTACAAATAAATGAAGCAATCTTTTGGAATGTAATAGTACAAATCACTGAAAACCTTTTAAATCTTATTTTTTCAGTCAATTAACAATCAGGGAAACTTTATGGATTAATGTGACAAGACTGAAACAAGAGCTTTGTTGCCAAAAAAAAAAAATCAAAGCTGCTACTAAGGAAACAAAGTCTAAGATAAACATTAGGAAGTAATGTTAATATGCTTATATAAGCATAAATCAAGATTCTGAATGGCATCTCTGAACTTCTATGGGCTTCTTTGAAAACTGACCTTTATATTTTTCTTACTCTCAAGACTGAAATATCACAAGCAAGGATAATAGATACATTTATAACAAGGAGAATACATAATGTGATCACAATAATTGTAGTAAAAATCACTGGATTCAAACTTCAGAAAAAAAAATATGTCACAAAGACTTGGATGTGGATTATATGCCAGTGTGTAGTTGCATATGTGTATACATTTTAATTTCACAATTACCAGTAATAGTGTACTGTAATAGACTGAATGCATTTTCCAAAATTCACACGTTGAAAACTAAATTCCAACATATTAATGAGTGGGGCCTTTGGGAGGTGTTTACATCATGAGCATGGGGCCTTCATGAGTGAGATTAATACCCTTAAAAAGAAATTCCCAGAGAGTTCTTTTCACTATGTGAGACTACAAAAAATTCAGCAATTGACAAGTTGGAAAAGGATTCTCACCAGACTACAAATGTGCTGATAAATTGATTTGAAGTTCCAAATCTCCATAACTGCAAGAAATAAATATCTGTTGTTTAAATACCCAATATATTGCATTTCTCTTCCAGAAGCCTGAATGGACTAAGGAAACATCAGTATCTAGTACGAAAAAAGCACATGATTATTGAATCTCATTCCCATAAGTGGAAAGTAATTGAATCCACATCATTTTCAAATAAAGATAGTGGGATCTGTAGCATTATCTGTAGTTACAGAAAGCAAATCTTTATTTGATGTAAAGATTTGTCCACTACACCAAAATTGAGGATGTTAAAGAAGACAGTCTCATTTTACCATGATTTTTAATACAAGATTCCTAGGAAAATATCCCTGAATATAGATATTATTATTTTCAACAATTATTTCTGTAAGAGTAACATTGTATTCCACAATAGCGAAAGAAAAAATGTATTACACATATTAATTTCTTCAGAGACTGCACAAATTTTCTTCAATGCCTTGCTCAAAATAAATACAGTAAGTTTACTTTAGAAACATACTATTTTGCTGAGTTAATGTATCTTTACATATAAGAAAAAAAACTCAGTTGATCTTTTTTGCATAAATGATTTAGGGAAAATAATAAAATTTGTATTATAACATGAATGTGTTTTCCTAAGCTTTGATTTATGAGTATCTTCAAAGGAACAAATTGATTATGACCCGAGTATTTTTATACATGGTTAAAATGGAAGTATCTCCTAGAAAACTGGGCCTATGCTTTGTATTTGTTATGAATATCCAAGTGCTTCATAAATATTTCTAGATTTACAGCATAAATTCTTTTAAAAACTTATTGAATTAAGCTGAATGTACATGAACATATAAAATGTTGCTGAATTAAAATGGGAATTGACTGTATTCTCTGAGTTTATCTTAGTTTAGTGAAACATCTGTTGTTTATTTTCAGGTTGACTTATTTATAATAAGTATGATCATCTTTGGTGAGATGTAAAGTGTCTTCTCAAAATTCATTGTCTTTCACCTGAAAAAGTCAAATTTAACCACATGCCTCAAACCATTATATAAACAGTCAACATCCATATGCATTCTTGGCAGAAGGGATTGCGGTAATAAAAGTAAAATCTAAACTTCATTGTGTTTACAACACACATAGCACTATGAAACTAAGAATTTTCTGGAGAGTTTGGATTCCAATCTATACAACAACCAATAAGATAAGGTTAACGTTAATAGCCATGTTGCTATTCACTTGATACAGGCAAGGAAACTGAGGCACAGAGATGGTCAATGACTTGCCCAATATTATTGAGCTAAAATCTGCTGAAATCGAGATGACAACATCATCATCCATGTCAATGTCAATTTCTTAACCAACAAAGCTAATTGCTTTTACTTAGGTTCCTAGGTGACTCAAAAAAAAAAAAAAAACAAGAAAAAGATGCAAGAATTAAAGAGAGTAGTAGGATAAAATTATGGGGGGATTATGGTTTCTGGAATACCCAGACTATTCAGACTCTTGTTTGCATTTTTCTTAGCTAAAAATTCCCGAATATAGCAAGATTTCTTCTATGTAGTTATCCATAACATTATTTTCTACAATGACATTTTCCTGTACAACAATATTTTAATTCCCCATAGATTTAATCCCACAAATCAACTTTGTGTTTTTTTATCCAGAATTCTTTTTTTTATTAAACTATTATTTAATGAATATAGATTTCCAAAGTACAGCTTATGGGTTACAATGGCTTCCCCCCTCCCAAAACTTCCCTCCCACCCACAACCCTCCCCTTTCCCGCTCCCTCTCCCCTTCCAATCACATCAAGATTCATTTTCAATTCTCTTTATATACAGAAGATCAGTTTAGTATATATTAGGTAAAGATTTCAACAGTTTGCCCCCATATAGCAAAACAAAGTGAAAAAAAATACTGTTGGAGTACTAGTTATAGCATTAAATAAGAGTGTACAGCACATTAAAGACAGAGATCCCACATAATATTTTTTAATTTAATTAATTTTCTATGCCATTTCCAATTTAACACCAGTTTTTTTTTTCATTTCCAATTCTCTTTATATACAGAAGATCGATTCAGTATATAATTAGTAAAGATCTCAGCAGTTTGTACCCACGCAGAAACACAAAGTGTAAAAATACTGTTTGAGTACTAGTTATAGCATCACTGCACATTAGACAACACATTAAGGACAGATCCCACATGGGATGTAAGTACACAGTGACTTCTGTTGCTGACTTAACAATTTGACACTCCTGTTCATGGGGTCAGTAATCTCCCTAGGCTCTAGTCATGAGTTACCAGGGCTATGGAAGCTTTTAGGGTTCGCTGACTTTGATCTTATTCCGATAGGCTCATAGTCAAAGTGGAAGTTCTCTCCTCCCTTCAGAGAAAGGTACCTCCTTCTTTGATGGTCCCGTTCTTTCCATTGGGATCTCACTCACAGAGATCTTTCATTTAGGTCTTCTTCTTCTTTTTTATCTTTTCCATGGTATCTTGGCTTTCCATGCCTACAGTACTCTCATGGGCTCTTCAGCCAGATCCGAATGCCTTAAGGGCTGATTTTGAGGCCAGAGTGTTGTTTAGGACATCTGCGATTCCATGAGTCTGCTGTGTATCCCACTTCCCATGTTGGATCGTTCTCTCCCTTTTTGATTCTATCAGTTAGTATTAGCAGACACTAGTCCTGTTTGTGTGATCCCTTTGACTCTTAGACCTATCAGAGCCATCAATTGTGAACTGAAATTGATCACTTGGACTAGTGATATGGCATTGGTACATGCCACCTTGATGGGATTGTATTGGAATCCCCTGGCACATTTCTAACTCCACCATTTGGAGCAACTTCCGATTGAGCATGTCCCAAATTGTACATCTCCTCCCTCTCTTATCCCCACTCTTAAATTTAACAGGGATCACTTTTCAGTTAAAATTTAAACACCTCAGAATAATTGTGGGTTAATTACAGAGTTCAACCACTAGTACTAGAACAACAACAACAAAAACAACAACAAATACTAAAAAGGATAAAGTATTACATTGTACATCTAGAGTCATGACAAGAACTGATTAGGTCATTGTTTCTTATAGTGTCCATTTCACTTCAACAGGTTTACCCTTTAGTGCTCAGTTGTCGACGATCAGGGGAAAAAAATGATATTTGTCTCTTTGGGACTGGCTTAATTCACTCAGCATGATATTTTCCAGATTCCTCCATCTTCTTGCAAATGACTGGGTTTCATTATTTCTTACTGCTGTGTAGTATTTCTATGGAGTACATATCCCATAATTTCTTTATCCAGTCTACTGTTGATGGGCATTTGGGTTGGTTCTAGGTCTTAGCTATTGTGAATTGAGCTGCAATAAACATTAATGTGCAGATGGCTTTTTTATTAGCCAAATTAATTTCCGTTGGGTAAATTCCAAGGAGTGGGATGGCTGGGTTGTATGGTAGGGTTATGTTCAGGTTTCTGAGGAATCTCCAGACTGACTTCCATAGTGGCTTAACCAGTTTGCATTCCCACCAACAGTGGGTTAGTGTCCCTTTTTCCCCACATCCTCTCCAGCATCTATTGTTGGTAGATTTCTGAATGTGAGCCATTCTCACCGGAGTGAGGTGAAACCTCATTGTGGTTTTGATTTGCATTTCTCTGATTGCTAGTGATCTTGAACATTTTTTCATGTGTCTGTTGGCCATTTGGATTTCCTCTTTCGAAAAATGTCTATTGAGTTCGTTGTGGATTTTCTTGATTTCTTTGTACATTCTAGTTATCAACCCTTTATCTGTAGTAGAGTTTGCAAATATTTATTCCCATTCTGTTGATTGCCTCTTCACTTTCCTGACTGTTTCTTTTGAAGTACAGAAACTTCTCAATTTGATGCAATCCCAAATGTTAATTTTGGTTTTGACTGCCTGTGCTCCTGGTGTCTTTTCCAAGAAGTCTTTCCCTGTACCTATATCTTGCAGGGTTTCTCCAATGCTCTCTAATAATTTGATGGTTTTGGGTCATAGATTTATGTCTTTAATCCATGTTGAGTGAATTTTTGTGTAAGGTGAAAGGTAGGGGTCTTGCTTCATGCTTCTGCACATGGAAATCCAATTTTCCCAGCACCATTCATTGAATAGGCTGTCCTTATTCCAGGGATTAGTTTTGGATCTTTGATCAAATGTAGGTTGGCTGTAGATGTTTGGGTTGATTTCTGGTGTTTCTATTCTGTTCCATTGGTCTATCCATCTGTTTCTGTACCAGTACCATGCTGTTTTGATAACAACTGCCCTGTAGTATGTCCTGAAATCTGGTATTGTGATGCCTTCGGCTTTGTTTTTGTTGTACAATATTGCTTTGGCTATTCGAGGTCTCCTGTGTCTCCATATGAATTTCAGCATCATTTTTTCCAGATCTGAGAAGAATGTCTTTGGTATCTTGATTGGTATTGCATTGAATGTATAAATTGCTTTTGGGAGAATAGACATTTTGATGATATTGACTCTTCCAATCCAAGAGCATGGAAGATTTCTCCATTTTTTGGTATCCTCTTCTATTGCTTTCTCTAAGGTTTTGTAGTTTTCATCGTAGAGATCTTTAACGTCCTTGGTTAAGTTTATTCCAAGGTATTTGATTGTTTTTGTAGCTATTCTGAAGGGGATTGATCTTAGACGTTCTTCCTCAGCCATGGCATTGCCTGTGTATACAAAGGCTGTTGATTTTTGTGCATTGATTTTATATCCTGCTACTTTGCCAAACTCTTCAATGAGTTTCAGCAGTCTCTTAGTAGAGTTCTTTGGGTCCCCTAAATAAAGAATCATATCATCTACAAACAGGGATAGTTTGAGTTCTTCCTTCCCAATTTCTATCCCTTTAATTTCTTTTTCTTGCCTAATAGCTCTGGCTAAAACTTCCAGAACTATATTGAATAGCAGTGGTGAGAGTGGGCATCCCTGTCTGGTACCAGATCTCAGTGAAAATGCTTCCAACATTCCCCCATTCAATAGGATTTTGGCTGTGGTTTTTTCATATATTGCTTTGATTGTATTGAGGAATGTTCCTTCCATACCCAGTTTGCTTAGAGTTTTCATCATGAAAGGGTGTTGTATTTTATCAAATGCTTTCTCTGCGTCTATTGAGAGAATCATATGGTTTTTCTTCTGCAGTCTGTTAATGTAGTGTATTACGTTGATTGTTTTGTGAACGTTGAACCATCCCTGCATACCAGGGATAAATCCCACTTGGTCTGGGTGGATGATCTTTCTGATGTGTTGTTGCATGCAATTGGCCAGAATTTTACTGAGGATTTTTGCATCTATCTTCATCAGGGATATTGGTCTGTAATTCTCTTTCAATGCTGCATCTTTTTCCAGCTTAGGAATTAAGGTGATGCTGGCTTCATAGAAAGAATTTGGGAGGATTCCATCTTTTTTGATTGTTCTGAATAGTTTGAGAAGAATTGGAGTTAGTTCTTCTCTAAATGTCTGGTAGAACTCAGCAGTGAATCCATCTGGCCCTGGGCTTTTCTTTGTTGGGAGTGCCTTTATTACTGTTTCAATTTCTGTGTCAGTTATTTGTCTGTTTAGGTTTTCTAAGTCTTCCTGGCTCAATTTAGGTAGGTTGTATGTGTCCAGGAATCTGTCCATTTCTGATAGATTTCCCTGTTTGCTGGCATACAAGTCCTTGTAGTGATTTCTGATGATTCTTTTTATTTCTGTGATGTCTGTTGTTATGTTTCCTTTTTCATCTCTGATCCTATTGATTTGGGTCTTTTCTCTTCTTTTTTAGTTACTTGGGCCAATGGGGTGACAATTTTGTTTATTTTTTCAAAAAACCAGCTCCTTGTTTGGCTGATTTTTTGTAATTTTTTTTTGGATTCAATACTGTTGATTTCTTCTTTGATTTTAATTATTTCTCTTCTCCTACTGGGTTTGGGTTTGGTTTGCTGCAGATTTTCTAGATCCTTGAGATGACTTGAAAGCTCCTCTATTTGGTGCCTTTCCAATTTCCTGATGTAGGCACCTATTGATATAAAATTTCTTCTTAATACTGCTTTCGTTGTATCCCATAGGTTTTGGTATGTTGTGCTTTTATCCTCATTTACTTCCAGAAAGTTTTTGATTTCTCTTTTAATTTCTTCTATGACCCATTGTTCATTCAGGAGCATGTTGTTCAATCTCCATGTGTTTGCACGTGCTCTAGGGATTCCCGAGTTGCTAATTTCCAATTTCATTCCTTTGTGGTCTGAGAAGCTGCATGGTATGATTCTAATTCTTTTGAATTTGCTGAGACTTGCTTTATGGCCTAGTATGTGGTCAATCCTAGAGAAGGTTCCATGTACTGCTGAGAAGAATGTAAAGTCCTTAGATGTAGGATGAAATGTTCTGTAGATATCTATTAGATCCATTTGGGCTATAGTGTCATTTAAATCTACTGTCTGCTTGTTGATCTTCTGTCTTGTTTATCTATCTCTGAGAGTGGAGTATTAAAGTCCCCCAGTACTATTGTATTGGTGTCTAAGTCTCCCTTTAAGTCCCTTAACAAGTCTTTTAAATAAGCTGATGCCCTGTAATTAGGTGCATATACATTGATAATCGTTATATCTTCCTGTTGAATGGATCCCTTAATCATTAAATAGTGCCCCTCTTTGTCTCTCCTAACAGTTTTTGTGGTAATGTTATGTTGTCTGATATTAAGATGGCTACACCCACTCTTTTTTCATTTCTGTTGGCATGGTATATATTTTTCCAGCCTTTCACTTTCAATCTGTGTGCATCATTGTTGGAAAGATGAGTTTCTTGTAAGCAGCAAAATGATGGGTTTTGTTCCTTAACCCAATCCGCCAATCGGTGTCTTTTAACTGGACAGTTCAAGCCATTAACATTCAATGTGACTATTGAGAAGGAGTAACTTTGCCCTGTCATTTGCCAAAGATTTTTTCTAATATATGGTTTGAGATTCCTGTGATCTTTTGCTGTGAGGTTTCCTTCCTTTACCTTCTTTCATATTAGTGACCGTGTTTCTGTGTTTCTGTATGTAACACATCTTTAAGCATGTTTTGCAGGGCTGGGCGAGTGGCGACAAATTCTTTCAATTTCTGTTTGCTGTGAAAGGTCTTTATTTCACCTTCATTCACAAATGAGAGCTTTTCAGGATATAATATTCTGGGCTGGCAGTTTTTCTCTCTTAGTACCTGGGCTATATCTCGCCATTCTCTCCTAGCTTGTAGGGTTTCTGAAGAGAAGTCAGCTGTGAGTCTAATTGGAGATCCTCTGAGAGTAATCTGGCGTTTCTCTCTTGCATATTTTAGGATCTTTTCTTTGTGTTTCACTGTGGTGAGTTTGATTATGATTTGTCATGGTGAGGATCTCTTTTAGTCACGTTTATTAGGGGTTCTATGAGCTTCCTCTACTAGGATGTCTCTGTCCTTCTCCAAACCTGGGAAATTTTCTGCTAGTATCTCACTAAAAAGGCCTTCTAATCCTTTCTCCCTCTCCATGCCTTCAGGAACTCCTAGAACCCGAATGTTGGTTTTTTTTTAATAATATCCTGTAGACTCCTGACAGTATTTTTTAGATTTCTGATTTCTTCTTCTTTTCTTTGATTTGACTGTTTCCTTTCCTGTTCTCTGTCTTCTAATTCCGATATTCTCTCTTCTGCTTCACCCATTCTGTTTTTAAGGCTCTCTAATGTGTTTGTCATTTTATCTATTGAGTTCTTCATTTCATTGTGGTTTTTTGTCACTATCACAGTTTCATGTTCTACTAGTTGTTTCATTTCATTTTGATTCCTCCTTAATATTTCATTTTCACGAGAGAAATTTTCTATCTTGTCAATTGAGGATTTTTGTAGTTCAAGAATTTGTTTTTGAGAACTTCTTAATGTTCTTATCAATTTTTTGAGATCCTCTTCTTGCATTTCCTCTATCTCTTCATCTTCATAATCTTGGATTGGGTTGTCTTGTTCATTTGCAGGCATCATAGTGTCTTCCTTGCTCTTGTTACCTCGGTTTCTACGTTTGTTGTTTGGCATGTTGGAGATAATTTATAGTTTTGTTTTTGTTTTTGTTTTTGTTTTTTTTTGGCTGTGGTGTTTTTTTCTCGTTATACTATGCCTCTAAGTGGGCTGTCTGCTTAGATGGATCCTTAGAGGCTGTGATGGGTGTGGCCAGAGAGCTCTGCTTGATTCTTCAGGTTTAAGGCTGTGCAAAAAGTGACTCACCCAGATTGTTCTCTCCCTTGCTCCTTGCTGGATCTCTCTCTCTCTCTCTCTCTCTCTCTCTCTCTCTCTCTCTCTCTCTTTTGACTCAGTTGGGAAGTAATTCCGCACAGGTGAGTGGAATTGAGGGTACTTGAAATCTGGCCTCTGTGAGTATTCGTTTGATCTACCCCTGGGACCACACAAAGAGTTTATGCAGCCCTCAATGTGTTCTCAAGTTTCACCAAAGTTCCAAAGTTACTGAGTTTGTGAACTGGTTGGTGGCGCTTTACATATGTAAAATGGTTCCTGCTCTTTGTTTTGCTTGGTGAGTGAATAGAGAGGCCTCTGCTTCCCCCCCCCCCCAAGGAACCTTCAGTTCATTCCTGCGCTGGCGAGATTCTGCGGCTGGTCTCCCGCGGTTGGGTTTCCATGCGGTGGGCTCCCTGTAGGTCCTCTGTGTCACATCCACTAGATCCGGAAGCATTTCCTCTGCAGTTTTTTTCTTGAGTCTTTTCCTGAGGCTACAGTAATTCCACTTTTATGAAACTTTATTTTCCCAAACTATCAGTGCACGTCCTCACTATCCACCATCTTGGCTCTGCCCCCACAAGTCAACTTTGTGTTGACTTTCAAAATTGACTATATTGTAGTACACTTGTTTCATCTATTTATTGCTCTATGTAGCTTGTAATAATTCATAGTTCTGGTCCACATCATCATTTTTTCCCACACATTGTACCCTCTATTACTTTCCTTAGGCCATTCTTCTCCTGTCTGGGATGTTGTCTCTAAGCATAATCTCAACAACATATCAATGTCTTTGAAATATTATCATGACTTTAAGGTACAGTCAACTTTCTTTGAAATAATGTATGATTGCAGGAAAAAAAAAACAGATTCACCTATTGCTTTTTAGTTTTGTTTAAACTCTTCTCTTTAAAGAAACATTCTATTTTGAAAATTTTTGTTTATTTTCATTTTATTTGAAGGGCACATAGAGACAGAATGATGATGATGATAGATAGATAGATAATCAGATAAAAGAGAGATACACAGAAATGGATGAAAAAGACCTTCTATCAGCTTTTCACTCCCCAAATGCCTGCTAACCTGGAGCTGCGCCAGACAGAAACTAGGAACCTAAAACTCCATGTGGATCCTTTGTCATTAACTGGGTCCCAAGTACTTGGACGTCACTTCTGCCTCCCAGGGTCTGCATTATCATGAAGCTGGACTCAGGGGTCAAATGTAGAATTTGAATCCAGGTATCGCAATATGGGACACAAGTGTGCTAACTGTTATCTCAACTGCTAGAACAAATAGTCACCCCATCTCTTGGGCTTGAACAATTATGTTTACCTTATACAAACCTCTCAGGTTTCAGAGTCTTAGAACCAAATGTAAAACATATTATATAAAATACATTTACATATTTGGAAAAAGTAAAGAAGAACCTCACTTTAAAGGACCAATTGTTAATTTTATTTCTGTCATCAATACGTATTCAGCTGCTACATCTTTTCCCTTATTTAGCAACTCTTTACATACCTATGCTGCATTTGGGATAAGCTAATATGAAACTGTGCCACAGTGCTCCATGAAACTATTTCTATGCCACTAAAACAAATTAGAAGTACAGTGAGCGGGAAATACCTGTCTTTATTCTAATTTTAGTTCTAATCATCTTTGTTACCACTATTAAAAAGCTCATTTTTATATTTTATTTTAAAAGAGCTACAAATCCAGCTACAGTTTGTTCTGACGAAATTTGTAATTTCTTCCTGGGATTTTATTATGTTTAGCATCTCTCAGTAGACCTGGCCTATGAGAGACATTCATCTACCCTAGGGTAAAAAAGGAAAGTACAGAGGTGGGGGTTACCACAAACCTTTTCTGTTAGCCTATTCTATTTAACAGTTCTTATTTGATTAGATGGAAGCCAGGAGAAATCAAAGCAAAAAGGAAGACATAGTTTTCATCCCCACTGAGCAGATTAAGTTACTATATTATGCTCATTGTGATAATTTCTTCAGGCCTAACAAAGGTATCTTGTATAAAGTGGGAATATAAATGTTAGAATTAGTAGTTTTGCTTTACAGATGGATGAATAAAATTAAAATACTTATAGACTGTACCACGGATCACATAATTTGTGATGAAGTGAAACAAATGAGAATTTAAGCTGCTAGACTAATGTTCTCATTGGGTAATGCAACACAAGCTGAAATATCTAACAGAGAAATTCATTGGTGATTCTTCTGTTAGGTGAAAACAGGGCAATCCTGAATTATCAATTGTTGTATTGATATCTTCCTCTTTAATCAGGAATGCCCCATGTCTTCTTTTGTGGACATAATATGTCTCATGTAAACCATGTCCTGTGGTTATGCACTAGAATCTCATTTCCACATTGTTTCTTCATACTCCTACGCATATAAAAGACTGTATTCTCCAGTACTTTTGCATCTAGTTAGACATCAGACTAGGTCTGGTCAACAGAATTTAAGCAATGATAGATATTGCTTTTAGAATGGGCTACTAAAAACCTCCATAGTCTTTTATTCTCTCTCTCTCTCCCTCTCCCTCTCCCTTTCTCCCTCCCTCCCTCTCTCTCTCTCTCTCTCTCTCTCTCACACACACACACACACACACACACAACTGGCTCAATGAGCATTATCTGGTTCAGTAGCCTAAGGAAGCCCTTGTTATCAACTGTGCCATTAAATAGAAAGAGCCCTGATTTCTGAATCACTGCTTGAGATCTGTGCATCTGTCCATCTTAGAAACATCTGCTTTTTCGTGAACCACTGAGATTTTGGCATACTTTATTTCAATGGAGAGCATGAATTATATAAATAATGCAACTGATTTAGGCTCCTTCTCTGATTAAGGAGACAAACATTGGAAGCATAAAACTCAGTGGTCACTGCTTACTGGAAAGCACTCTGCCGAATGAATCAGATAGTGACTGTGGTAGTATAGGTGTTAAATTATGGACATTGTTCTGTTCTTTTTACATTCAAATCATAGCTACAGTGTTTTCTCAGAAAACAATGTTTTTTTTTTTTTTACCCCAGATAGAATTACAATTCCCTTCAGCTGTGGGTGCTGCTGCTTCAGTTAGTCTTGCCTTGACACCATAGTCTGCAAGAGTGAGTTCTAATTGCAAGATTTTAATAATAAGGGAATGGGCCATAGAAGTTCCCTAGCAGCTAATAGTGTGATTGTAATGTAATTACATTCACTGTATTTCCAAAAGCTGTAATTTCTCTCTAAATGGCCCTACTCTTAAGTTTTCCCAGTGGCATTTCACACATCCTTAGTACATTGCTTAAATAGTAACCTTGCCAGAAAATGTTTATTACCCCTAAAAATCTATTTTTTTGGTAGCTAAAACAAATAAATCATTTGGGTTGGAAAACACTAATTTTCTGATGTTACACATAAGATGACTCATACCTAAACAAAAAGAAAATAAATAAATAAATAAATAATACAAAGCAACAGAAGCACTAAAACATTTGAATATATGGACAACTCACTGTTAAACCTCACAATTCTTGGCAAAATTTTCAGTCACAACCATCATTAAGTTTTTGCACACACAGCCTTGTTGATGATTTTAACTTGATTTATTTAAGAACATTTCAAATGCCTAACTTTACATAAAAATATTTTTCATATACTTTGTTTATAATTCAGTAAGATCTTTAATTTTTTTCAAATAAATTGTTCCAAAAGTGCATAAGGAGAAGGCTGAGAAAAGTTGTAGGCTAAAATAAAATACTTTAGGCTATTAACTGTTTTTCCAATCTTTGTAGAGAATATCATAGCTCAATTAGTCCTTGACTTTCAATTTGTTTTAGAGTGATATGGACTGATGCTTTTTTTTTAAAGATTCATTTATTTTATTTGAATGACAGAGCAAAGAAGATGATAGAGAGGAGATAGATAGATATCTTCCATTTGCTGGCTCACTCTCCAAATATCCATAACAGCTTGGGCTAGGACAGACAAAAGCCAGAAGCCAGGAACTTTTAGGACCTCCACATGAGTAGCAAGGACCCAAGTACTTTGACCATCATAAATCCTCTCCCAGGCACATGGGCGGGGCACTGGATAAGAAGCCAGGGCCTCCCGGGCACATTATCAGGAAGCTGGGTTGGAAGCTAGGGTATGCAGGACTCAAACCAAGCACTTCAATATGAGATGATGGTGTCCCAAATGGTCACTTAAACCACTACACCACAACACCCAGTCCTGAACCACTAGTAATAATCAATTGCTTCAAACTGAGCCTCATTATAATATGCTCAAATCCATGACTTTCCATCTATCCACAATGGTTTGAAATCCAGTCATATGCCTTCTTCTGAATTCTCTGTATTGTCATTTCCTATTATGAAAGTGTTGCTATTGACCTCTTTATCAATTATGTATCAGTTTCCACTGACAATATTTTTCAAATCTCCTTTTTCTATTGTCTTCATTTCTACCTTAAGACAGGCCCTTCTTCCATGCTTGGGGTCTGTTATATTTCCTTTTCCTCTGGTTTCTACTGGCTATATATCCTTAAACTCCTACCACGGTGATCTTCCTATATATTGATATCGATTTATAACATCAACTTTCTGTAAAACCATCCATTCCCTTTTGTGCAATATCTAAATTCCACATCATGATATTCAAAACCTTAGTCATTTCTCACAATCTCTCTTCAGCCTGTATTCTGATCATAATCATCTCTGAAGTATACCCTTTAGACTGCCATTATTCAGTTCTTTGTTTTGCTCATGCTGTTCCTTCTCAATGAAATAATCTCATCTACACTTCTGAATGTCAATGTCACATCCATCTTCCAAAGACTAGCTCCAAAGTTATACTCTCCATGAAGCTTTACCTTTTTGTCTTAATTCCTTACAATACATTCCATCTGGATTTCTCTGACATTTCTGCTCAAATTCCATTGTCTAGTAATTGTCAGTCAATTCTACACTATTGCCTGTGTTTCTGTTTCCTCTTCTAGACTCTGACCCACTTACTTGCAACAACCAGTTTATATTACTATTTATATATTATTTATTTATAAAACTTATTTACATTTGATTTAGCTTATATAAACTAAAATATTAGATATTGAATAACACAGAGAATTAAATTGAATTGGTATGTTGGCAATTTGGACTCCATTTCTATGTAGAATTTCAAGGCTAAACTGTTGAAATAGAACAATTATGTTCAATATTTGTCTTAATTGTCCTCATAACTAAATACTGATCTATTTTCTTGATTTGTTTATATATAGCAAGCAAAAAATGGTTTATTCCTGGACTTTATGATCTTCAAGGGTTCAGGTGACCAGATTATTCCCAATCTGTGTTCCAATTATGACACATAATCAATAAAAAATAAACCATATTTCAGCACTTCTCTCTGTTTTCCATTTACTTGAAAGACAGAGATACAGGGGGAGGTGGAGATGAGAGAGAACTTCCATCCACTGAATCACACCCCCATATGTCTGCAAAGGCTGTGGCAGAGCCAGGCTGTAACCAGGAACCAGGACCTTCATCCAATTCTTCCACATGGACTCAGGGGCCCAATCACTTGGGCAATCCTCTGCTGCTTTTTCAAGTGTATTAGCAGGGATCTGGATTAGAATTGGAGCTTACAATCCTACCACTGAGGAGTGAACCAGTAGATGGAAGAGCTCTCTCTCTTCCCCTTCTCTCTTTATGTAACTGCCTTGCAAGTAAATAAATAAATAAACAAATATTTTTTGTGAATTCCTCAAGTTTTATTTAATTGTTTATTGTCCAAATATCTCAGGGTTAAAAAATATTTATAGTTCCTTAGCCACCATTTGTCCCACACCATGGGCTGTAAGGGAGAGAGATGATGCTGCAATCTTTTAAAAGAGAAATGGTGACTGGCTGTACTTACAATACCATTGGGTTCCCATTATCTGCCTCCCAGGTGTGTGAGTTCTGGTGTCTCAGGTTCACAGAGAGGTTATATGGAAATGGCTACTGAGAGCTCTGAGTCTTCTCTTGTATTCTCTGTCCTGGGTAGTAGGTGATGAATAAACAAATCTTTAAAAATATATATCCTTCATAACTGAAAAGTCAGTAAGATTAGACTAGCAAATATCTCTGAAACCAATGACAGTTTAGAAGTTTTGCTTTGTTTTGTTTTTCATAAACAACCCTGTGAAGTACAAGGACAGTACATGAGTTTATTTAAGAGAAGACTAGAAAAAGAAAATATTAAATTTAATCAGCATTATCTACCCTGGTTTTTCTCTGTCAAAAGGCCTTACTAACTGTATTCACAAAGCTTAGCAACAGAACTTTCATTCACTATATTGATGATATTCTCATTCTCAAATCCAAATAGCATATTGCATAAAACATTGGGCTTTCACTGAGTGCATACAAGTATGAGCTAGGGGGAAGAAAATTAACTTGAGATGTGAAAATTTTAGCAGTTTTTCTCAAAGGATAAAATGATTACAATCAATCAATTGAACATTTATTAAACTTTCTCTAGGAATATGATGCTATTCGTGATATAAGAAGTTATCACACAAACCAGGAGGAAAAGAAAGCTAGGCATCAGAAGCAATGGGTGGCAGGCCTATTAATGGCTGATCTGTACAGTGATCTGCCCTCAAGGAGACCCAACAGGCCAGTCCACTGCAGTGGCTTTCAATGTGGTAAGCCTGGGCTTCAGCAGAAGTCAGCTTGTGAAGAGCCCTGGCAGCTCTGCCAAGAGTTGGATCACTGGAAATGGACCTGCCCTGGAGTCGAACGATGCCCAGGTCAGAGCCACAGATCTTATTGGCTCTAAGCTGAAAAGCCCTTCACTCAGCCCAACTTCCAAAGTGACCACTGCAGCTGAGGGGATGGTCAAGTAGGGTCAGCAACATTGCAGGCAGAACTGTAAATTTCTTTTTAGAGATGCCCCTTGCCTTTACCTGGCCAGCTCTCCTCCCAGGCCAGCCAAGTAATGAAAGTCAACAGAGTGCCTTCCCCTAGGAGGTTCACACCTCCCTTAGGATATACCCCATGTGAAGAGATAGATAGGTCTGGGCCTCTTAACTTACAAGGCCTAAAGCCCACCAGATTATTATCAAGCCCCTTCTATCAGGTTCTATTTGCCTCTCAATCAGAAAAATTAATTGTAGCTTAGACAGCACCTTTCTTAGCTCCTCTAATAATGACTCTGTCCTTTGTTCTAGGCCCTGTCTAGTGCACTTGGGCCTCATTCCTTTGTAATCATAACCTCTACTCTACCACCAATGGCTCTACTCCCAACCTGGGTGTACTGATGGTCCTCTTCCCCACTTAATGCTGTATAATTGTTCAAACCTGGTAAATGCCACTCTTAGGATCATTGGTTACTATCCTCACTCTGTCTTTTATGACCTTGTCTAAATATGATCAGAGTCGGTAAACTTGGAAGGCTTCCATAGCCTTGGCAACTCATGACGACAGCCTAGGATGGTTACTGGTGCCATAAACTAGAGTGTCAATTTGTTGGGTCAACAACAGGAGCCACTGTGCACTTGCTCCTCATGTGGGATCTCTGTCCTTTATGTGCTGTACATTGTGATTTAATGCTATAACTAGTATTCAAACAGTATGTTTCACTGTGTGTTTCTATGTGGGTGCAAACTGTTGAAATCTTTATACTAAATTGATCTTCTGTATATAAAGAGAATTGAAAATGAATCTTGATGCAACGTTAAGGGGAGAGGGAGCGGGAGAGGGGAGGGTTGCGGGTGGGAGGGAAGTTATGGGAGGGGGAAGCCATTGTAATCCATAAGCTGTACACTGGAAATTTATATTCATTAAATAAAAGTTAAAAAAAAAAAAGAAGTTATCCAAAAGGTGGAAGGCATGCTCCCTGACCTAAAGAAGATCAAAACCTGTTAGTTACAAGGTATTTTTTAATCGCTGTAACATTAATATGTAGATGACTTTATATCTGGCTTATCTCTTATATAAATCTCCCAAGTGTAATGAATCTTCATATAGATACATTCATTATTGCATTATTTTATACAAGCCAAAGATCAATCTATATAACCATAAAAATAAGTCCATACAGTAATATTTGTTGTAGGAGAGCACTGCAATATGTAAGCTTGTTCCTGCAATGCACTTGTTGTCTTTGTACTACTTGATATGTGCACCTCAGAGATGACATTGGTATAGATCTCACTGTTGAGCAGATCAATATCTGGTGGGAAAGAAGTAAATATTCAAATAAAGAAAGGAAATCCAGAACTTATTAAAAATCTACTCTATTCTGGATCATGTGGTAAGTATATTATATATACAGTGTGTACCTAAAACATGATGTGCTGTGTCATAATGGCCATGATCTCCTCCAAAAATACTGAATTGGGATCAATGTCCCAGGTCAAGCTTTGTATTTTGCAAAAACAAAAGATGGCTGCGGCCATTGGAGGGTGAACCAACGGCAAAGGAAGACCTTTCTCTCCATCTCTTTCTCTCTCACTGTCCACTCTGCCTGTCAAAAAAAAAAAAATCATGTATGACTCAACACTGAACTAGGAGCCAGATGATCTAAGTGTGACTTTAGCAAGTCACTGCCTCTCTCTGAATCTTGGCTTAATTCTCTGTAAAATGAAGGCCTCTTCTAGTTCAAAAGGCTTTGTTTCAATTGAGTACATATAGTAGGAACAGAAACATATGTATAAATAATTTTCAAAATCCTCTCTAATCGCTTATTCAAGGACAAAATCTATTTGTTTCTTTAAATACCATATTATCCTCGACCTGTATTTGACAAGGAAATGCTGAATAAAGTTGCCTATATTAAAATGTTCTATGATGTCATGACTAAAACATAGAGAAAAAGGTAACCATTGGAAACCAGATCAAGATTATATGGGACTTCTCTGTACTATTTTTGCAACGTCTCTTGAATCTGTTTTCAAAATAAAAAGCTTCAATGAATCATGTAGAGAAAGTGGTGAAACTAAGATTAGCCAAGTGGATTTAATAATGTAATCACAGGTATTAATAATAATAATAATTAAAAATAGACATGTGACTATTTCAAAAACTTAAATAAATATAAATGTAATTTAGAAAAAGAGGAAAAGAAAGTCAAAATCTATCTCCATATATACAAGGATTGATATCATGGTGATTTTGTTAGTTAAGACAATAGAAACATTACCAAAATATATATATCATTCTTTCCAGAGAATCACTTTGGTCACTACTGTAACAGTACACATTTAGGAAGGAAATGACATTTGAAGGAACAATCTATTGGTGGTCTCTCAATTAAGCCATTCTAGCAGAAACACTCTACAGTAAAGAACAACATATGCCTTCCAAGCAAGGACTTTCTCTAAGCTATTAAAAATAGTCAAAGTCAAGGACTAATAAGCTTTTGCAGAAAGGGATAACCTGAGCTTCCCAAAATTGAAACAACCCAGTCACATTCAAAAGATGATGAATCCAATCAATCCAATGAATCCAAATAATATCAGGCTTCTTAACAAGAATACTGAAAATTATAAAACAAAGAAGCATGCTTTTTAATTCTGAGGGAAGATGATTTGCAGTATAGACACTATACCCAATCGCATATTACAAAAAGTTGCTATTACAAAAAAGTTAATTGTGAGAAACAAAAGAAACTTAAAAAGCAAGCTTTCACTCACCTTTTCTTGGAAACAACTTGAGAGTGTACTCACAAAAATGAGGATGTAAGCCAAATGGGGGAATATAAGGGCAAGGTTTAGAGTAATGAAATGAATTTTTACTGTGATTGCAACAAGTTTCCATACAATTCTAGTTATACTCCAGATTGTTTCAAAGGACAAATAGCTCTGGGAGGGTTGCCTTCAACATTAAAAAAGAAGTAAAAATATGATTGTGTGTTATTTTTGAATGTATTGTAATGAGATTTGCATTGCTGAAATTAAAGGTATTTATACAATATACATAAATTGAAAGGTAACAAAACAAGAAAAGAGCCAGTTTTAAATGCTAGGGAAAATAAAACTGTGCCATATGATGTGAATGGTGAATGCCTCATTAGTGAAAAATGTGATGAAAGTCTATTGGACATAGAGAAGGAGGGTATATGGAGAATATAAAGCTAAGCTTGTACCTTCTATAATGGGAAGTCAACAAGTAATATAAAATTGATAAAATGAATATTACCAGCTTGCATGCACTGTTTAGGACAATGGAAAGAATAACTAAGAGCTGAAAATCTGTTGGTGGAGAAGAGGTTATCAATTATGAAACATGGGCAGGGAACCAACTAATTTCTTTCCATTGTTACATATAGGATGATTTGGATCTTTAAGCTCTTTGCATGTATATTTTTGATGACTAATGCAGATAAATGCAAAGCAAATTTGCACTTTTTCTAAAGGCTGTTCTGTTCATTCATTCATTTTCTGAGTCATTTTGTTGCTGTTATTCCCTGTGTGGCCTTTGCTTTTGTTTTCTTTGTTTTAAACTGTATGCACTCCATTTTACAAAAAGTAAATTTGGCCATATGTTTTCCATAATGAACCTGGCCCATAAATTTTGTATGCTACAAAATTCAATAGGAAGAATCATGTTCTGAATTTGTAATCAATAAAAATACTCCTTTTCTTGAACTACATCATTGCCATGGCCTTGTTTCAGCCATCATCTCTCGGCTATATAATCACAATTAGCACTAGAGTGGTTTTCTTGCTTTTACATTTTGTGTCTTTACAACCTTTTTTTTTAAAAGCAGACATGTCACATAAAGTATTGTTTTTCAGACAACATGTGTAATTGGGATTTCATGACCATAAACTCACTTCATTCAATATATACTCAAAATAACAGGATTCAGCTAAGTACAGAGGTTAATTAACCTAACAAATGATTATTGATTCACAATAGAGATTAAAGTAGAACCCTAATTATTAAGTGAGCTAATAGCTGCTCCCCATTTCTATACGTTAGTTCTAAGCCCTGTTAAACCAGTTATGTGTGTCTTGATATAATCATAGGGTATAATGTTAATACTGGGAATGCCAGTTGTAAATACATAATTACATTTCATTCCTTGGCTACATAAAACATTGTTTCAATTAATAAATGTCTGTGGTTTCTGTTATACATGTATTCTGCAAAGAGGTTTTTTATAAAGACAGCAATTTATTTTTATTTCAAACATTTTCAACCATTTTTAGCCTTTAAAGATAGTTTAGGGGCCAGCGCCATGGCTCACTTGGTCAATCCTCCTTCTTCGGTTGCCGGCATCCCATACGGGCACCAGGTTCTAGTCCCGGTTGCTCCTCTTCCAGTCCAGCTCTCTGCTGTGGCCCGGGAAGGCAGTGGAGGATGGCCCAAGTGCTTGGGCCCTGCATCTGCATGGGAGACCAGGAGGAAGCACCTGGCTCCTGGCTTCAGATCGGCACAGCACCGGCCTTAGCGGCCATTTCAGGGGTGAACCAACGGAAGGAAGACCTTTCTCTCTGTCTCTCTCTCTCACCGTCTATGACTCTACCTGTCAAATAAAAAAAATAGTTTAAAAAGTTAAAGTCAAATTATTAAGACTATTTATCAACTGCCAACATATTCACACGCACTCATACACACACACATGTGCTCATATTCACCTTACAAATATTTGTGATCTAAGAAAAATATTTTACTTTTGCTATTTTCTATAACTTAAATTTTCATAAATTGATTTGAATAAATTAAGCCATTTGTTTTCTTGTCTCTCAGCTTTTAAATGTACTAGGAAAACACTGTCTCTTTAGACTTCTCATGGTGACATCTCATTGTCTGATACATCTTGTGTGATTACTTCAATCACATTGTATTAGGCTGTTTCCATAATGAACCAATGTGACTGAAGTAACTGGGCATGACACATCACAGCACTCTATTTGCTGGTTTGTAAAATCTAATGTTGGCTCCTGAAGTTGAAAAGAATAAAGACGTAGTACATTAAATTGTAATGATTAATTTCATGAAGATGGATTTCACTATATTTCTTTAAAAGAGGGAGAGCCAGACAGATAATCCAATAGAACTGATTCTGTCATCAGAAATGTGTAGGGATCAACATTTTTTCAATATAAACTCAAAGCATAGATTCTGTGCAGCTTGACATTAAGAACAAAATTTACTGATTTTTTTTAAAGCTTTTATTTAATGAATATGAATTTCCAAAGTACAGCTTATGGATTACAATGGCTTCCCCCCCATAACTTCCCTCCCACCTGCAACCCTCCCCTTTCCTGCTCTCTCTCCCCTTCCATTCACATCAAGACTCATTTTCAGTTCTCTTTGTATACAGAAAATCAGTTGGGTATATATAAAGTAAAGATTTCAACAGTTTGCCCTCACATAGCAACACAAAGTCAAAAATACTGTTGGAGTACTAGTTATAGCATTAAATCACAGTGTACAGCATATTAATGACAGAGATCCTACATAATATTTTATTTAAAAATTGATTAATTTTCTATGTAATTTCCAATTTAACACCAAGTTGTTTTTTTTTTTTTTATTTTCAATTATCTTTATATACTGAAGATCGATTCAGTACATACTAAGTAAAGCTTTCATCAGTTTGCACCCACACAAAAACACAAAGCGTAAAAATACTGTTTCAGTACGAGTTATAGTATTACTTCACATTGGACAACCCATTAAGAACAGATCCCACATGGGATGTAAGTACACAGTGACTCTTGATGTTGATTTAACAATTTGACACTCCTGTTCATGGCGTCAGTAATCTCCCTAGGCTCTAGTCATGAGTTGCCGAGGCTATGGAAGCCTTTAGGGTTCACCGACTTTGATCTTATTCCGACAGGGTCATAGTCAAAGTGGAAGTTCTCCCCTTCCTTCAAAGAAAGGTACCTCCTTCTTTGATGGCCCCATTCTTTCCACTGGGATCTCACTCGCAGAGATCTTTCATTTAGGTCTTCTTTTTTTTTTTCCAGAGTGTCTTGGCTTTCCATGCCTAAAATACTCTCATAGGCTCTTCAGTCAGATCTGAATGCCCCAAATGATGGAGTTAGAAACATGCCAGGGGATTTCAATACAATCCCATCAAGGTGGCATGTACCAATACCATCTCACTAGTCCATGTGATCAATTTAAGTTCACAATTGATCACACTGATAGGTCTGAGTCAAAGGGATCGCACAAACAAGACTAGTGTCTGCTAATACTAACTGATAAAATCAAAAAGGGAGAGAACGATCCAACATGGGAAGTGGGAGACACAGCAGACTCATAGAATGGCAGATGTCCCAAATAGCACTCTGGCCTCAGAATCAGCCTTTAAGGCAAAATTTACTGATATTTTATAGAGAAGCTATACTTTACCAATGGAAATTGTATGGAGAACTAGAACGCCAACCTAATACAATGCAATTGGCAGCTGCAATGGCCATCTTAGTCCATTTTGTATTGCTTTACCAAAATATCCAAATTTGAGTACTTATTTTAAAAAGTTCTTGTAGCTCAGAGTTATGGAGTTATGGTTTGTGGCTGTGTCACAAATTGGAAGATGACTGCAACAGGAACAGGCCAAGTACAAAAGGGTCATGTATGCCAGCAAGGAAGCAAAAAACTAGGGAGGGTCCACCCTCACTATTTTATAATAGCCAGCTTTTGTTGGAAGCAATCCACTTTTATATGACCAGCAAGAATCCCTTCCCAGTGTAGTGCTCCAATGACCTAATTACCTTCTACTAGACCCCCCTCTTTAAGGTTTCACTTCAATATCACCACAATGGGGATTAAGGTCCAGGACAGGAATCTTTGTAGGAAACTCTCAAACAGTACCCATACTATGGAAATATCACAATAAATTATCCATTTGCTATGATTTTTTAAAAGATTATTTATTTATTTGAAAGTCCGTGTTAGAGAGAGAGAGGGGGAGAGAGAGAGAGAGAGAGAGAGAGAGAGAGAGAGAGAGAGATTGTCCAACTATTGTTTCACTCCCTTGAAATGGTTACAATGGCAGGGATTGGGCCAGACCTGAAGCCAGGAGCCAGGAGCTTTAGTCAATCCAGGTCTCCAAAAGGGGTGGCAGGAGTCACGGACATGGATCATCTGCTACTGCTCTCCCAGGCACATTAGCAGAGAGCTGGATCAGAAGTGGAACAGACTGCACATGAACTTGTACCCATATGGGATGCCAGTGTCACAGGTAGTGGCTTAACCTGCTCTGCCACAATTCTGGTCCCCATGTACTTTGATTGATAATGAAAATCTGATCACATTGCCACTACCTACAGAGAGTTTATTAAACCAATATATAAAGTAAGGGACTTTGGATAACTTAGTATTTTTTTTTCTGATTTTGTCTACCCATAGAATAAACCTGGAAACTCAAGTTATATGGTTTTCTATCATTTGGTCATTCATTTATTCATTCATCAAGGTTTGCCTTCCACTTTCCATATATAATACATGCGCAAAAAGGAAATTAACATATATAGTCCCTATTATATGATATTATATGAGTAGCACTGTGCAAAACACTTTTGATATATAAAATCTTTTTTTTTTTATTTTGTAAACAGAGAAATGTTGCATAATACTGAAGAAACCTAAGGTCAATCAATTTAAAAGGTATGAGTAAGACAAAAAAATGTGAAAAAGACATAATACCTGATTTCAAGGAGCTTGTCATTTAATAGGCAGATTAGATAATCCCCAAATAATTAGAATCTGAATCATATGTGTTTGAATGTCCTAAAAAGCATAGGGAAATTTTTACATGTCTACTCAGCAAACGTAACTAGACACCATTGACTTAACAGCATGTTGCTTTCAGTATATAATATAGTATTTTTCTGTGTGATGATTTGTGTCAGATTTGCCCCCAATATAAGGCTTATAGTTGAATGTAGAGCTTTTAATAAAGATTAAGAATGGAATAAAATGTTATTTTCTTGCTATTTTAACAGAGCCATGAGTAATTTAAATGTAAATTACAATCTATATGAACATACTCTCCCTCACCAAGTATTTGTAATTCTAAGAGTGCACTGTGTTTTCTGGCCAAGACTATGAGAATAAACAGGTAATACATACAAAGAAAAATGATTTCTTTGCCTTTATTTGAGGCACATACCAAGACTCTAAATATTCTTTATCATGGTTTCCACTTCATATCTAGTCACAGAAAGGTGCAACTTTCAATGATCGCAAGTAGATGATAGGAATCCATTGTTATATCATTACTTTTCCTATATCTGTTGACAAAAATAATATTTTTCCTCCTAAATAAAAAAGAACCTAACTTTTGAATGGATTTTTGCAATCTTGTAAGAGGTTTTTTGTGTGTTTGTGGGGGAGTGCGGTATAAGTTTACAATATGAGGAGTCATCAAAATTTAATATATAGCAGACTACATTTTGGAGTTGCATATTGAAACAAATTATTAGGAATTCACAGGCAAGTAAATACATAACCAAATGCTGTTGTTATCCTTTCTCCTTCAGATTTTAAGGTTCGAACGGTAAAATTAGACCACGTTTATGAATAATTTTTTCTTAACTACAGCCAGGTGAGATACAATATGGTTCTTGGAAAACTATTCTCCTAACATTTTTTTTGACAGGCAGAGTGGACAGAGAGAGAGAGAGAGACAGAGAGAAAAGTCTTCCTTTTTGCCGTTGGTTCACCCTCCAATGGCCGCCGCGGTAGGCGCGCTGCGCTGATCCGAAGGCAGGAGCCAGGTGCTTATCCTGGTCTCCCATGGGGTGCAGGGCCCAAGAACTTGGGCCATCCTCCACTGCACTCCTGGGCCACAGCAGAGAGTTGGCCTGGAAGAGGGGCAACCGGGACAGAATCTGGTGCCCCAACCGGGACTAGAACCCGGTGTGCCGGTGCTGCAGGCAAAGGATTATCCTATTGAGCCGTGGCACTGGCAACTCTCCTAACATCTTTAAAATGAATACAGAAAGAGAAAACACAAAAAAGAGACAGTTATTATATACAAAATGTAAAAATATTGCTTTGACTACACATGACTGATTAAACATCACCCTTGGCTGAGATTTCCATGAACTTATATAATTGATTAGATCTCTTACATGCAAATTGACATGTCTGTATATTCTTGTTGGAAACAATAACACAAAAAGAAGTTCATAAATAATATAATTTACTGGAGAGCATCTCATTCAGCAATTTTGTACAGTAATAGATCAAGTACAGTAAGGTACAAGGGACCTACAACTGATTTAGTTATTAGGATCATTGAGTCCTGGCTCTGATATGAATAATTTGAGCTTGATAATCATTAGGATCCTTTCAAGATAAATGAGTTTGTGGTTCTAATATAAAGAAATACCACTGATCATAAATGTACTTAAAAGAGCATGTGATTTATAATAATTGGTTATGAATATATCCCATTCCATATGTGCACTAGGAACCATGTAATCAAAAACAAGTTTCCTGACTCCCCTGAGTTAGAGTCTCTTTGGTAATAAAGGGGGAATAATAGCTACCTCAAATGTTTTTTTGTGGTTCCAGTGAGATGGAGCTACTATTTGAATGCATACCCCTGAAATTCATGGATTGGAAATATGATCCTCAAAAGCACATATTTATGGTAGTTTTAGTTACCTTTGGAGGTAATTACAGAATATGGAATCATGACTATGGGACCTCCATGAGTGGATTTGTGGCTTTATAAGAAAATGACAAGAAACCTTACCTGATCTGACAGGTTTTATTTCCCCCTCCATACCATCATGTGATGCCTTTCACATATTGCTATGCAATAAGAATGCTTTGAGTGGAGGCATACCTTTGACCTTATACTTCCGAGCCTCCACAACAGTGAGAAATCAATTTATTTTCTTTATAAGTTACCCAGTCTGTATTATCGTGCAATAAAAACATAAAACAAAGACAGATAGTGAACATTACTCAGTACTGAGCTTCTGTACCAGCATTAAAAAAATAAATTTCTTTACCTACCTAATGCTTATGAAGCCTGAGCTATGAATCTTTGTGTAATCATGGTTTTACTTACATAACCATTGACAGAGTTAAGTGCACAATAAATATTTGGTAAGTCAGTCAACGAGAATGAAATCAGTTAGCTATTCTCTGGCTCCAACTTTATAACCAAGCAGATTTCATCAATTGATTGATTTGGGCTTAATTTTACTCTGACATTCACCAGCTGGCTATGTGAACAAGAGTAAGCTATTCAACTTCACTGAGTTGCAGTTTTTCTATCGGGTTCTAGTCCCGGTCGGGGCACCAATCCTGTCCCGGTTGTCCCTCTTCCAGGCCAGCTCTCTGCTGTGGCCAGGGAGTGCAGTGGAGGATGGCCCAAGTCCTTGGGCCCTGCACCCCATGGGAGACCAGGAGAAGCACTTGGCTCCTGCCATCGGATCGGCGCGGTGCACTGGCCGCAGCGCGCCTACCGCGGCGGCCATTGGAGGGTGAACCAACGGCAAAAGGAAGACCTTTCTCTCTGTCTCTCTCTCACTGTCCACTCTGCCTGTCAAAAAAAAAAAAGAAAAAAGAAAATGAGGAGAACATTATCCACCTTATAGAATTTTTGTTCATATGAAATGACATATGAAGTCAGTGCCTAGTACAGTGTCTGATAGTAGCCAGTGCATGAAGAACTGGTCCTAGACTAAGAGAACTCTTTGCAGCAAATTGATACTAATAGAAAAATAATAAATAATGATATTTTATTGAGCATCAGTAAAATCTATGACAAACTGTATATATTAAACTAAACAATCACTGAATACTTAAAAATACTTAAATGTTAGGGATAATATTTAATTAGAATGCATTAAGATATTACAATAGAGAGTACAAATATTTATAGTTATATCTACTGCACAAATATCAAAATACCTATATTATCTTTTTTGAACATTGCATATTTAATTTCGCTAACAGTACTTAATTTAATATTAACATTAAAATACAAATGCTAGATGACAATACAAGGAAATATGATTGGCCTGTAAAAATGGAAAATGAGAAAAAGTGAATTTAAAGTTCATTCCTGCCCATAGACATCGTTTCCAAATGCATTTAGTGCTCTGATAAAAATCAACCTTCAGGGTAAAAAGAAAGTGAAAGCATTTTTACTTCATTTCAACCTTATCTATGAAGGTCATCATTTTTTGTTCTAATGCATTTAGTTAACAACTGAAAAGAAAAAGAATTCTTCACAATGTTACTTCAATATATTCCTTGATTCTAGTTAATTTGTGCCACCTGTATTTGTACCCGTACCAAAACTCACTACCTTTGGGACTTTAACAAAGAAGTCATTTTGAAAGCAGAACCCCTGTCTCTAAACTTTCAATGGAAGGTTAAAAAACACAATGTAAGAAAAAAAATCCATTTTTCATATATTGAATAAACCTACATATAAACAGTTTATTTAAAAACTTATTTTCTCATGAAGTAAAATATAGAGAGATTTTACTTATTAACAAGTTGTATACAAAGTGAAAGGAAGCTGAAACTGAGATTGATTATGGTATAACCTAGACCATTGTATGGCTGAGTTCTCAAATAGAAGGTAGAATATATACACTATAAGTTTTCAGAGAGTAGATGATTCTACACTGCTGTTGATACTAAAGACAAGAAAAGCACAATGGCAAATTAGACCAGAGGTAATATATAATATAAATGGGTTGTAATAATTTTAGAAAATCAATCAATTCATATAATCCACCATATTGCCACATTTTTTTTGACAGGCAGAATGAACAGTGAGAGAGAGAGACAGAGAGAAAGATCTTTCTTTTTCTGTTGGTTCACCCCACAATGGCCGCTGCGGCCAGAATGCTGTGGCTGACGCACTGCACTGATCTGAAGCTAGGAGCCAGGTGCTTTTCCTTGTCTCCCACGTGGATGCAGGGTCCAAGCACTTGGGCCATCCTCCACTGCACTCCTGGGCCACAGCAGAGAGCTGGAATTGAAGAGGAGCAAGCAGGACAGAATCCGGTGCCCCAACCGGGACTAGAACCTGGTTGTGCCGGCTCCGCAGGCAGAGGATTAGCCTATTGAGCAGTGGCACTGGCCCATATTGCCACATTTGTAAAAAAAAAAAAAAAAAAAAGTATGTGCTTTCTTAGGTAGACAAAATACAATCGGTAAAGTTAAATTTCCAGTTTTCTAAGGAGGGGAAAACAAGTTTAGGAAATAAGCAAAATGATTGTTGACAAGGAAAATACCTACAAAATTAAGAGCAAATATAATGTTAATATATTGAAAACTCATTTTCTTTTTTACAGCTATTTTAATAATTATTGCATATTAAAGAAATTCTACAATTTGTTGGCTTCAGTATTTAGACAAGGGTGTTTATTATCACTACTTATTTTCAACACTGCTTTGTTAGTAATGTAAGGAAAGAAAACAAAATCACAGGGATTGGAATTTATGATATTCTGTAGATAGATAATCACAGAATTAAGTAGAATGTCATCGAGTTGACTAGTTAAGAGATATCACTATACAAAATCAAATTACATTTGTACATACCAAAAACTAACAGTGAGAAAATAAAATTTTAAAAGGACATTTATAATACAACTAAAATATAAATCACACTTATTAAGAAATTTTCCTTCATGGAGAATTACAAAGCATTATTTAAATAGGTCAAATAACATTTATAAATGGTGATGTTATGGATTGAATTGTATCCCCTTAAATTCATATATTGAAGCTCTACTCCCCAGTGTGACTATACTTGAAAAGACTCTTTAAGGAGATAATGAAGCTTAAATGAGGTCATATGATTTGGGTACTAATTTTATGGAACTTGTGCCCTTATAAGAAGAGACAAGAAGCAGTTTTTGCGCTCTCTCTCTCTCTCTCCAACAACATAGGAATGGCCATATGAGGACACAGAGACAAGGCAACTGTCTGCAAGCCAGCAAGAGAGAACTCAATAAAACCAACACTAATGGTGCACGGGTGGATGAATTCTAGCTTTGTGAATTGTGAGGAAAAAAAATATGTTACTGAAGTTCCCCAGTCTAATGTTTTGTAATGACAGTCATAAGAGGCAAATACAGGTGGAATGTAATATTTTTATGTATCAGATCATTGCAAATCATGAAAATATTGTATCTTTCAAAATGATCTATAAATTTATATTTTCTTTGAATGTTCAACAGGTGATTATTGACTCTGCTATACACGAAGCACTACAATAGACTCATTGAATGTAATAGTGAATAAAATATACTTCCACAATGAAGTTTACTTTGCTGTCTCTAAAATATAAGGTTAATTATTTTAGAATCTAGAATCTAGGTTTTAAAAATGTGTAGATTTTAGACAATTCCATTAAAAATTATGGTGAGAATTTTGGTGTATCTTAACAAATTGATTCTAAAAGTTATATTTATGTATAAATGCTGCAAAACAGCCAGGACACATGAAAAAGCAAAACACGGTAGTAAGATATGTCTAGTAAAGTATCAATCATTATTACAAAACTGGACTAAGTCATTGCAGACAAGAAAGGCAAGTTGATAAACTAAACAGAAAAGGGAATCCAGGAAAGAACAATATATAAATGGAAATCTCACATATAATGAACTGGTAAGATTATATAGACTGAAAATATAATGTTTGTACAATCAGTTGCTCCTATTTTAAAAAATGTGAAATTAGGCCTATAACCTGAGTTCGAAGACAAATCTCTGGAAATCTCACAGTCAGACCAAAAACGGAAGAAATTAGAAAACTATAAAACAATTCTGGAGATTTATGGGAGACTATGAAACGGCCCAACATATGGGTTTTAGGAATTCCTAAAGGTATGGAAAAAAGACAATGGATTAGAAAGGCATATAGTGAAATAATTACAAAAAACTTCCCTAATTTGGAGAAAGAAATGGACTTCCAATTACCGGAGGCACATAGAACTCCTCATAGAATTCACCACAACACGTTGCAGTCAAACCCTCCACAGTAAAACATAAAGAAAAGATTCTAAAATGGGCACAAGACAAATGCCAGATTACTTTCAGAGAATGGCCAATTAGACTCACAGCTGACTTCCAAGCAGAAACCCTACAGGCTAGGAGAGAATGCTGAGATTTATTCCTAGTCTTAAGAGAAAACTGTAAACCCAGAAAACGGTACCCTGCAAAGCTCTCACTTATGAAAGAAAGTGAAATAAAGACTTATCATAGCAAACAGAAATTGAAAGGGTTTATCAACACTCTTCCAGCCTCACAGAAGGTGCTTAAGGATGTGCTATACACTGAAACACAGAAACATGGACATCACTATGAAAGAAGGTGAAGGCAGAAAATCTTCTAGTAAATGTACAAAGGAAGCACAAAGTAAAAATTAGGAATATATATGGAACAATGGCAGATCCAAGTCATTACTTATCAATAGTCACCTTGAATATAAATTGTCTCAAATATCCAGTTAAGAGATACAGACTGGCTGAATGGATTAAAAAATAAAACCCATCTATTTGCTGCCTATAAGAAACACATCTCACCAACTAAGATGCACGCAGAATGAAATGAAAGGATGAAAATAGATATTCTATGTTATCAGAAACCAAAAAAAAAAAAAAGCTGGTCTAGCCAACTTAATATTATACAAAGTAGACTTTACCACAACAACTGTTAAAAGGACACTATATAATGTTTAAAGGGTCAATTTAACAGGAAGATGTGACTATAAAATGTACATGCACTTAATTACAGGGCACCTGGCTATTTAAAAGAAATGTTAATGGATCCAAAGAGAGACATAGACTCCAATACAATAGTAATGGGGGACTTTAATACCTCACTTTCAGTAATGGACAGATCAACCGGGCAGAAAATCAGCAAGAAAACAAGTTAATCAACACTAATAGACCAAATGGACCTAACAGATGTCTACAGAACTTTTCATTCTATAGTTGCAGAATACACATTCTTCTCAGCAGTGCATGGAACTTTCTCTATGATAGGCCACATGTCAGGCTATAAGGCAAGTCTCAGCAAATTAAAAAAAAATCAAAATTATACCATGCATCTTCTCTGACCACAGTGAAATGAAGCCAGAAATCAACAACTCAAGAATCTCTAGAACATATGCAAACATATGGAGACTGAACAACAGAACAGTGGGCCATAGAAGAAATCAAAAGAGAAATCATTCAAAAGTTTTTGGAAATGAATAAAGAAGACAATACAACATATCAAAACTTCTGCAGTGCCAGCGTCCGATATGGGCACCGGTTCAAGACTCAGTTGTTCCACTTCTGATCCAGCTCTCTGCTGTGGCCTGGGAAATCAGTAGAAGCCCTTGGGCCCCTTGCACCCTTGTGGGGAACCTGGAAGAAGCTCCTGGCTCCTGGCTTTGGATCAGCACAGCTTCAGCCATTGTGGCCAACTGGGGAGTGAACCAGCAGATGGAAGACCTCTCTCTCTATCTCTGCCTCTCCTCTCTCTCTCTGTGTAACTCTGACTTTCAAATAAATAAATCTTTAAAAAATACTAAGAGAAAGGAAATAATTAAATTAGAGAACAAAAATGGAAACAAAAATAATACAAAAGATCAGCAAAACAAAGAGCTGGTTTTTTTTGAAAAAAAATGAAATTGACACAGCATTGGCCCAACTAACCAAAAAAAGAGGAAGAAGACCCAAGTCATTAATATTAGAAATAAAAAAGGAAATGCAACAATAGAAACCACAGAAATAAAAAGAATCATCAGAAATTAGTACAAAGAGCTGTATGCTCACAAATTGGGAAACCTAGAATAAAAGGATGGATTCCTGGACATAAATTGAACCATGATGACATAGAAAACCTAAACAATAACCAAATTGAACCATGATGACATAGAAAACCTAAACAGACCAATAACCAAGACAGAAGTTGAATCAGTAATAAAGGCCCTCCCAACCAAAAAAAAAAAAAAAAGTTCAGTACCAGCTGACTTCAGTGCTGAATTCTACCAGGCATTTAAAGAGGAACTAACTCCAGTTCTTCTCAAGCTATTCAAAATAATTGGAAGGGTGAGAATCCTCTGAAACTCTTTCTATGAAGCCAGCATAACCTTAATTGCTAATCCTGAAACATATGTAGCAGAGAAAGAGAATTACAAACCAATTTCCCTGATGAACATAGACGCAAAAATCCTCAACAAAATATTAGCCAATCGAATCCAACAACACATCAGAAAGACCATTCACCCAGACCAAGTGGGATTTATACATGGTATGCAGGGATGGTTCAGCATTCACAAATCAATCAATGTGATGCATCACATTAACAAATTGAACAACAAAAAACAAGATTAGCTCAATAAATACAAAGAAAGCATTTGATAAAATACAATACCCTTCAATGACAACTTTAAGCAAATTGGGTATAGAAGGAATAGTCCTCAACACAATCAAGGAAACTTATGACAAACCTGCTGAATGAAGAAAAGTTGGAAGCATCCCCACTAAAAACCATAACCAGACAAGGATGTACACTCTCACCATTGCTATTCAGTATAGTCCTGGAAGTTTTAGCCAGAGTCATTAGACAAGGAAAAGAAATCAAAGGGATAGAAATTGAAAAGGAAGAAGTCAAAGTATTCCTATTTGCAGATGACATGATGAGATGACATGATTCTCTATATAGGGGATCCAAAGGACTCCACTAAGAGACTGTTGAAACTCATAAAAGTGTTTGGTAAAGTCTCAGGATATAAAATCAACAAAAGAAATCAATAGCCTTTGTATACACAGACTATACAACATGCATTTTAAATATTGATTTTAACTAGATGGAATCTTTAATTGTGAAAAGAAAACTATACCTAAACTGTTAGAGAAATATATGGGAGAATAACTTCATAAACTCAGGAAAGAGAAAACATAAAATTCTTGAACCTTAAAAATAAACATACATTTTGTCATATTAAAATTTGCAACATCTATTCATCAAAATACAATATGAGTCAAAACATAAGCCTTGTGGCCCACACTGTGGAGTAGTGGGCTAAGCCTCTGCCTGTGGTGCTAGCATTCCATATGGGCACTGGTTCTAGTCTCAGCTGCTCTTCTTTGAATATAGCTCTCTGCTATGGCCTGGGAGAGCAGTGGAAGATAGTCCTGCATACACATGGAAGACCTGGAAGAAGCTCCTTGCTCCTGACTTTGGATGGGCGCAACTCTAGCTGTTCTGCCATTAGGATACTGAACCAGCAGATGGAAGAACTCTCTCTCTGCCTCTGCCTTTCTAAGAAACCGTTGATTTTTAAACAAGATAAGCTTTAACCCTGATAATATATTTATGAGACATTTAACCAACCAAGAATGTGTATTACACTATATAAAATCTTCTAACAGTAAATATGCACAAGTAATATTGACATTGATTGAGTTTTATCAAAATTTATGTGGAAATGAAGAGGGCATAAAATAATCAAGATATTATGGAATAAGAGCATGGATCAATGGATTTCCCTTCCTAGATATAAAGACAAATTATTAAGCTCTAATTATTTAGTAAGTATAGATTTGATGCAAGTGCAGACAAATATATCAGTAGACTAGAACAATGATATCAGAAACTGATTAACCAAATAGGTAGATGTAGTTAGATGGAGAGATTCATAGATAAATGTCTCACTGTAGACCAGCAGAGAAAGATGTCATATTCAATAAATAATTCAGAGTCAATTTCACACTAATATAAAAATAATAGTTACCCCCATCTATGAAAATCAGGATAACACATTCCAAATAATGTGTACATAAAATAAAATGCAAAAACATGAAGTTCCTCCAGTATATTGCAGAAGAATTTCTGCTTAGTCTTGGTTGGAAAATACACTTTTAAAAAGAGCACAAGAAAGGTTAATGATAAAGGAAAACATGTTTAAATTGAAGCCAATTAAAAATAGGAAGCCATATTCCTAAAAAGCAGAAATAATAGCGAAGACAAAATGGGAACAGGGTGAAGGGTAAAATTTATAACATGTTTCACTAAGAAGGATTATGCATCTAGAATCCCAACAGGACTTATAAGTAGCACTTATCTTACTATTTGTTGAATTCTTTTTTCTTTGAATTCTTTACTTAGTGGAGAGTTAAGTTTTAATGTTGGGAAAGAATCAAGTCACTTATTTTCCATTATGTGATGAAGGAATTTTAAAATGTTCTAAATAGGTGCATGCATTACTCTTATTTTTTCCTTCACTTGGGTTATTTGAAGGTTAAATTATAGACTTTTATAGAAAAAAATCTTGTTCTCCAAGCAAAGGCAGAGAAACAAGCAAGTACAGATTATTAAGCAGAAACAAACGAACCACATTTTCTGAAGGAGCAGAAAGCCTATGTAGATTTCAAAAGCTTCAATACTTCTTATTGAATTCTAAGTTACTAACATAAACAGTGTACACTACAGTAATTTTTGACACTCTCAGATACTATAGAGAGTTCTTACATTGCTGGGCACTGGAACTAAATTCTAATATCTCCCTCTATGATGTGGTAGACAGGCAAAGTATTAAGCGTGAAGAAGAGGACAAAGAATCCCAAGAGCAACCTTGTTTAACCTTAAACTTTTGAACAGGTCCTTACCTACCAGAGCAAAAACTCATCAGCATGAAAGGGCAACCACTGACATAGATATAGTTGCCTGTGAAAGGTAATTCAAGAGTTGTGCAATCTGGCTCAGAGCTGTCAAAAACCAGCCGGAGTGTAGCCAGTGGAGAGCATTTTGGAGGAATAGGGTTGAATATGATAGAAAATAACCTTGTAAGCCAGACAGAAATGTGACAAATAATGAGAAGACAGCTTAACATATTATGTATTGCTTCCAGACTGTCCTGAGAGTTCAAAGCCTAACCAGACTCTTGGTCATGAGCCCTGTGAACCACTATAGCAAAAACAATCACAAAACTTAAGGGATATAAAGTCAGTGCAATTGACTGATGTGAGTAAGAAGGATATTGGGCAACTCAAAGTACACAGGTTTCTTGCCTAGCTTCTGACTTAAGCAGGAAAGAGGTACAAACATGTGGATAATTATGACCACAAACATCCATAATCTATAAGATCATTAAGAAGTAAAATAGAATATTTGCTACCACAGAAGTTTCCACATGTTGATGTGACCTCATTCTTGGACTGTTATTTATATGCTTATCACTTTTTTTTGGTTTGTTTTTATTAATTGTCCTGGAATTACACTATTATCTTGTACTTTGAAATATGCTGGAGTTTACTACTGATTGAGGTTATTATTGAATAGAATGTGTACTATATATCTCAATGTCATCTTCAGTCCCTACCCACAATACAGAAAAGAATAAGGAGCTCTTGTAATGGACCACATCGTGGTGAATTAGATCAAAAAGGATGGAGAGTTCTCTCATGAAAAATAGCATTTGCCACAGAAGCAGAGGGACAGATACATTGATATTTAGTTGTTGGTATATAAAACAAATTGTTTATGAAAAATATAGCTATGCTATATTCCAAAAATAGGTAGCTTTATTGTAAAAGTTGGCAACTCAATTATTACTTCTTATCCCGTCTTTTGTTCCAGCTCTATTGAAATTGGCAAGTGAAATTTGCAGGTATTTAAGGTATATGACATGAAGTTTTTGTATACATACAGGATGTAAAAGGATTGTCACAGAAGAACTGATTAACATATCTATTACCTCATATAATTACTGTTTGTCTTTATGTGGTGAAAACATGTAAGTAAATTTCAAGTATACAGTACAGCATTATGAACTATAGTCACTATGTTGTACATGAGCTCTCCTAACATTCATTCTGCACTATTGAAAAATGCGTACCCTCTGAATAGCATGATTCCCATACCTCATACCCCAGCTTCTGGCATCCAATCTTCTAATTTTTGCTTCGTGAATTCTGCTTTTTCTAGATTCCACATATAGGTGATATTGCAAAATATTTGTCCATTAGGATGGGATAATTTCACTTAATGTAATGTCCTTCAGGTTCATCTATGCTTTTTGAAAGAAAGGATCTGGGAGGATGGCCCAAGTGCTTGGGCCCTGCACCCGCATGGGAGACCAGGAGAAGCACCTGGCTCCTGGCTTCGGATCAGCGAGATGCACCGGCCACAGCGGCCATTGGAGGGTGAACCAACGGCAAAAAGGAAGACCTTTCTCTCTGTCTCTCTCTCTCACTATCCACTCTACCTGTCAAAAAGAAAAGAAAAGAAAAAAAAAAAAAGAAAGAAAGGATCTGCTCTTCTGTTAAGTTTGAATAATATTCCATTACATAAATCTACCACTTTAAATTTTGATCCTTTGATTCATTGAGTGACAGTTTGATTCAGCATCTTTGGTATTGTGAATAGTGCTTCAGTAAATGTGAGAGTATAAAAATCTCTTTGACACTGACTTTATTTCCTTTGACACACACCCTGTAGTGGGATTGCTGAATCATATGGTAGTTCCATTTTTAATTTTAACATGAATCTCCACACTGTTTGCTATAAAGATTGTATGAATGAGAATTCCCTCAGATAGTTTAAAGGAATCCCCCTTTTCCAATAAGATTTGTTAATTTTTGTCCTTTTATTAATAAAAAACTTCCTTGCTGAAGTGAGGTGACATGATTTTGATATTGACTTCTTTGATGATTAGTGATATTGAGCATTTCTCTTGTGCCTGTGGGCCACTTACATGTAATCTTTTCTGTAATAGTTATTCATATTCCTTGTTATTACAAATTGGATTTCTTTCTTACTATTGGGGACTGTGTTTATTCCATAGTTTTTGTGTTGGACCCTCCTTAGATGCATGGATTGAAAATATCTTCTTCTGTTCTGCATATTGTCTCTTTGTTGAATGTTCCCTTTCATATGTAGAAGCTTCTAAGTTTGACGAAATCCAATTCTTTTATTTTTTTATTTTATTGTCTGTAATTTTGACGTAATGTCCAAAAAATAATTTTTCACATCAATGTCAAGGAGCTTCATTCTTTTTTTTTATTTGACAGGTAGAGTTATGACAATGAGAGAGAGACAGAGAGAAAGGTCTTCCTTCCCTTGGTTCACTCCCCTAATGGCCGCTATGGCTGGTGCTGCACCAATCCGAAACCAGGAGCCGGGTGCTTCCTCCGGGTCTCCCATGCAGGTGCAAGGACCCAAGCACTTGGGCCATCCTCTGCTGCCCTCCCAGGCCACAGCAGAGAGCTGGACTGGAAGAGGAGCAACAGGGACAGAATCCGGCGCCCCAACCGGGACTAGAACCTGGGGTGCCGGCGCTGCAGGTAGAGGATTAGCCAAGTGAGCCACAGCGCTGGCCAAGGAGCTTCATTCTTATGTCTCCCTAGGTTTTATTCTAGTAGTTTTAAAGTTTCAAGTCTTACATTAAAATTTGAGCCCACTTTGAATAAATTTCTATAGATGATATAATAAGGGACCAATTTCATTCATCTGACTATCCAACATTATTTAAGAGACTCTTCTTCTCCCACTGTGGGTTCTGGATAACTTTGCTGAATATCTATGAATTGCAAGTGTGTAGGTTTATTGCCAGACTGTCTACCCTATCTCATTGGTCTAGATGTCTGTTGTTTTTATACCAGTATCGTACTTTTTTGATTTATATAAAGCTTTGTACAATACTTTGCAATCAGATGGCACCTCCAGCTTTATAATTCCTGCTGTAAATATTTTGGCTATGCAGTGCCTTTTCTACTTGCTAATGACTTTTAGGATTGTTTTTCACTTATTTTCATCTTATTCAATTTCTTTCATCATAATTTCAAATATTTCAGTGTGTAGATCTTTAGCCTTTTGATTTTTGGTAATTATATGAAGTGGATTTTTCCCTTAATTTTTTGTCACATGATTTGTTGTTAGTATAAAGATAAGCAACTTATTTTTTTTCTTTTCTTTTCTTTTTTTTTTTTTGACATGCAGAGTGAGAGAGAGAGAGACAGAGAGAAAGGTCTTCCTTTGCCGTTGGTTCACCCTCTAATGGCCACCACGGCCAGCGTGCTGTGGCCGGCGCACCACGCTGATCCAAAGCGAGGAGCCAGGTGCTTCTACTGGTCTCCCATAGGGTGCAGGGCCCAAGCACTTGGGCCATCCTCCACTGCACTCCCTGGCCACAGCAGAGAGCTGGCCTGGAAGAGGGGCAACCGGGACAGAATCCGGCCCCCCGACCAGGACTAGAACCTGGTGTGCCGGCGCCACTAGGCGGAGGATTAGCCTGTTGAGCCAAGGTGCCAGCGCAACTTATTTTTACATTAACATAATGCAGCTGGTTTCTATATGTTGATTATTTTTCCTATAATGTTACATATTCTGTATTAGTTCTAAAAATTTTAGTGTAACATTTAGGATTTTCTATATATAGGTTTAACTACACATAAACACAAATAACTTAGTTTCTTTCTATATAATTTGCATGCCTTTTATATTTTTAACTTGCCTAATTTCTTTGCCTAGATCCACTAGTATTGTATTGAATTGAAATGGCAAGAGTGGCATCCTTGTCTTCCTGATCTTCAGGGAAAATCTTGTTGCTTTTTACCATTGAGCATGAAGTTAACTGTGAATTTGTTATATATAATTTTTTTTTCCTTTGGGAAACCAGCTCACATTTAATTGTGACTTTTTTAATTGTACAAGTGTTTTGACATCTGCCCCATCCCCACACATACATATTTCTCTTAAAATGACATGAAAACACCAACCAATCACAGGTTTTATGGGTTTAATAAGTTTACCCCTTCACTTCCTATTTGCAGCACCCAATACTCCTCTGAAACAGCAGACCCGGCAGTGGCTAACAGTAAATTTCCACCCTCCAGAGTTGAAAAGTTCAGGTTCTCTAAGCATTCTGTGTTGTAGTGGCACTTGTCCAGAACCGGTACCTCCCCAAAGCTGGGGAGCTTTAAATGTACCAGCGAAAAAAGCTTTGTCCCCTTCAAGGGGAAGAAAAAAACCACTCCTCAAAACCCAACAGATCTGGCTGTAAGGTCTTTCCTCCTCCTGTCCCCATTCTCTTCAGGCTCATTATTTGTTTGTTTTTTTGCAATGGAGCAAGAGAGACCAAAACCTAACCTGAGTTACAAGAAACAAGACAGTGATGGCTATAAAGGGAGTGACCAGGAGCAACCCCATTACCTCCCACATCCAATGTATGTGCTTCACAGAAAAACAACAAAAATAACACATCCACAAAACACAACAGCTAGAATTACAAAACCCATTCATCCAAGGGCGGTACAAGGCAGGAAGGAGAGGTGGGAGGGCCAATGGCACAGGGAGAAAACAAATATTCCAATCAGTCCAGGCACAGGGGCTGGTAAATGCTAAAAAATAGCTGCAGAAAAACCTGTGGTCCTCTCAGACTCACGGAGGTGTTAAAAACCCATACTGGTGTCAAGAAGATTCTGCTTTACGTGCACCAGAGGCAAAAACTCCAATTCCTCAGAGAGAAGGGCATACGCAGAGGGCCCTTGGCAGAGTGGGTCCTGCCTTCCCCCATTGGGGAGGTGGTCAGACAAAGAGCTGCCTCAGCCTCCTCCCAACCCCACCCACCCCCTTTGTTGGCAGGTGACTCAGTGGCCTGCAGTAGCCTTCAGTTTGGCAGGAGATGCATGTGGTGAAGGGAACTTCTCCACAGAGGCTGATCTGCTCAAGGCAGACTGCAGGTAGACTGTCTTGTGGAAGAGTCTGTTGCTTAAGAAGACCACCAAGGAGAACAGGCGCAACTGGAAAATATATGCTTTTCCAGGGGTCCTTGCTTCATTAGTGCTGATAATGGATAAAGGAAATAGGATGGAAAAGAGGCATCCACTGATAATGTACGAGGACTGCATTGCTGTGAGAAAAGCCAAGGGTAAACCAAATCCAAAGTAGTAAGGCCAGTTCCTTTCAATATTCGACAACCGCTGGTGCATTTCAATTCCTTTATTGAACCAATGATATTCAAAGCAGTACAGGGAGTAGAGAAGGGACATATGCAGGAGACTAACCAGCTGACCGACAAGATGGATGGGAAAGAGACTCACAAACATCCCCTGGATGAGGAAGAGAGCCTGCAGCAAAAGGTTGAAGAGCATGTCAGCAATGATTTTGCTCACACTAGGGGAAGGGGTGAGGCTTCCTCCATGACACCTCAAATGCCAGGTCAGCTATATCCTGAAACCAGATGGCATTCACAACTTTGCTGAGCACAAACAGGGGGAGCACCCAAAGAGCACTGAAAATAGATGTGAGGAAGAATTCCAGCCATGACCAAACATCTCCATGTAGTGATGGATCACCAATGATGCGGGCTGTTACTGACTGAAGCACAGGAATAAACACTCGATAAAACAAGAGGAGACTGAACCAGAACACTTTGCCATTCCAAGCACAACACTGGAAAATTCTACTAACAATACGTGGCTCACTCTCTTGCTTCCGTTCTATACTCTGGGCTCTCCTCTGTGCCAGGACAATGCTTGCCCTTCTTCGATGGTGCTCTTCTCTCTTTTGCTGGATTTGAGCATCTAGCTTTGAGATGGTACAGATACCGCAGATGGAGTCTTTGATACCCCTGGCAAGGTCCTGGAGAAAGGTTTTGACACTGTCGGCCATCTCTTCACCACCCAAACTATCGACTACACAGAGGAGAGAGAAATGCCCCCAAATCTTTCATCATGAAGGGCCCCGCACCCCGGCCGCCGCGGCTCAGCCTGGAGTCTCGCCCACCGCAGCCTCTCGGCTCCTCCCCGCCCGGCGCCCGCTCCGCCAGGGAGCTCCCAGGGCTGGGGCCACTGAGCCCGCAATGGGCATGCCCGGCCTCACGGGGCGGCTGGCATATACTTTTTAAAGTTTTTTTATTCATGTAATGTGAACAAATTTCATATACTTTGTATGTACAGATATAGGAACATAGTGATACTTTCGAACCTATTCTCCCTTCCTGCCCCATTCCCACCCTCCCTTCTGCTTCCTTTAGTATTCTTTTAATTCTTACAATGATGTACTTTCAGTATATTTTATAATAATAAGCTTAACCCTCCACTAAGTAAAGAAGTAAAAAAAAAAATAGTAAGAATGAAAAACAGCCCTTGCTGGCACCGTGGCTCAATAAGCTAATCCTCCGCCTGCAGCCCCAGCACACTGGGTTCTTGTCCCGGTCGGGGCGCTAGATTCAGTCCCGGTTGCCCCTCTTCCAGTCCAGCTCTCTGCTGTGACCCAGGAGTGCAGTGGAGGATGGCCCAAGTGCTTGGGCCCTGCACCCCATGGGAGACCAGTAGAAGCACCTGGCTCCTCGCTTTGGATCAGCGAGGTGCGCCGGCTGCAGCGGCCATTGGAGGGTGAACCAACGGAAAAGGAATTCCTTTCTCTCTGTCTCTCTCTCACTGTCCACTCTGCCTGTCAAAAAAACAAACAAACAAACAAACAAAAAACAGCCCTTGTCTTTACTGTTGAGGAATAGGGTTTTTTCTCCTTTATGTAGTCTATTTTATAGTAAGATTCGCTACCTTTACACCTAGTTTATTGACAATTCTTATTATGAAAGATTGTTAGGCTTTTCCCACATGGTTTTTCTGCTTCTATTGAGATGATCATGTAATTTTGTACTTCATTTTGTTAATATTTTATATCAAATTTATTAACTTATGTTGAATAATCTTTGTATTCCAGTGATATTTTTCAATTTATCATGTGCTATAATTCCTTTCATGTGATATTTCATGCAATTTGCTAGTATTTTGTATTTGAGTATTTTTGCATTTTTGTTCATCAAGGATATTGGCTTGTATTTTTCTGTTCTTGTTAATTGTATTTCTGGCATTGCTAACAAGGCAATGTTGGCTTATAGAAATGAGTTTGTATATTTTCATATCTCTCCAATTTTTGTAGGAGTTTGTGACAAGGTGGCTTTTATTCTTCATTAAATATTTGGTAGTAAGAGCCATGAAGTTATAAAGTTCTGGGCTTTTCTTTGCATGGGATATTTGATTACAGAATTAGTCTCTTTATTCATTATTGATCTGTTCATATTTTTTTTATTTTGTCTTGATTTATTCCTGGATTATATATTTCCATGAGTTTGATTCCTGAAGTTTATGCAATTTGTTTGATTATAATTGTTCATAGTAGCATCTTATTTTCTTTCTTTGATATCTCTTTTTAAAGTCTCCATTTATGTGTGCAATTTTGATTATTTGTATCCTTTTTATCCCTTTTCAGATTTCTTGAAGATTTATTTTATTTATTTGAAAGACAGAGTTACAGAGAGAGGTAGAGACAGAGAGAGAGGTCTTCCATCTGCTGGTTCACTCCCCAGGTGGCCGCAAGAGCTGGAGCTACACCAATCCAAAGCCAGGAGCCAGGTGCTTCATCCCAGTCTCACAGGTGGGTTCAGGGGCCCAATGACTTGGGCCATCTTCTAATGCCATCCCAGGCCATAGCAGAGAGCTGGATCAGAAGAGGAGCAGCTAAGACTAGAACCGGTGCCCATATGGGATGCCGGTGCCACAGGTGGAGGATTAACCTGCTGTGCCACAGCACTGGCTCCCCTTTTTCAGTTTTTAAAGACTTATTTTTATATATTTAAAAGGCAAAGTTTCAGAAAGAGGGAGAGGCAGAAAGAAAAAGACACCTTTCATTCATTGGTTCACTCCCCAAATGACTATAAAGGCTGGTGCAGAGTTAGACTGACGTCAGGAGCTAGGAACACCATCTAGTTCTCCCACAAGGGTGGCAGGTGTCTAAGCACTTGGGCATCTTCCAATGCTTTCTGAGGCACATTAACAGGAAGCACTTTGGAATGGCACAGATCTGGCTGTCGCATCCATCAGGGGAGTGAACCAGTGGATGGAAGACCTTTCTCCCTCTCTCTCTCTCTGTGCGTGTGTGCGTGTGTGTGTGTTCCTCTCTGTAACTCTGCTTTTCAAATAAATAAAAAGTAAAACTTTTAAAAAATTATATGGAAACACAAAAGACCACAAGAGACCCCAAATAGCTAAAGCAATCTTACACAACAAAAACAATGCCAGAGTTATCACAATACCAGATTTCAAGCCATACTACAAGGCGATTATAATCAACATAGCCTGGTACTATCACAAAAACAGATGTGTAGATCAATGAAATAGAATGAAAAATCCAGAAATCAGTCCATGTATCTACAACCAACTTGTTTTTGAAAAAGGATCTAAAATCAATCCCTGGAGGAAGGACAGTCTCTTCAACAAATGGTGCTGGGAAAACTGAATCTCTGTATGCAAAAGTATGAAACAAGATCCCTACTTTACACTTTTCACAAAAATCCACTCAAAATGAATCAGAGACCTAAATGAATGACCTGATACTATCAAATTACCAGTCAACATTGGGGAAATTCTGCAAGACAGTGGCGTAGGCACAGACTTCCTTGAAAAGACCCTAGAAGAACAGGAATCAAAGTCAAAATTTACAGATGGTATTACATGTAGCTGAGGACCTTCTTCACTGCAAAAGAAACACTCAGTAAACTGAAGAGGCAACCAACAGAATGGGAGAAAATATTTGCAAACTATGCAATTGATAAAGGGTTACTATCCAGAATCTATAAAGATTTTTTCAAACTCAACAACAAAACAAACAATCCAGTTAAGAAATGGGCAAAAGACTTGAACAGGCATTTTTCAAAAGAGCAAATTCAAATGGCCAATCGAAGCATGAAAAAATGCTAACTAATGATCCAGAAAATGTAATTCAAAACCACAATGTGGTCACCTCACTCCAGTTAGAATGACTTTCAAATAGCTTATATGAAATCAACATAGATGTCCATCAACTGAAGACTGGTTAAAGAAAGTATGGCATATATACACTATGGAATACTACTCAGTGGTTAAAAAAAATCAAACCCTGTGATTTGCAATAAAATGGATGCAACTGGAAACCATTATAGTTACTGAAATAAGCCAGTCCTCAAAAGACAAATACTGTATATTTTCCCTGATCTGCGGTAACTAATAGATTATTTAAAATGTAATGTATAGGAGTAAAATTGACATTTTGAGGCCAACAGACACATGAAAAAATGTTCAAGATAACTAGCAATCAGAGAAATGCAAATCAAAACCACAGTGAGGTTTCATCTCACCCCTGTGACAATGGCTCACATTCAGAAATCTACCAACAAAAGATGCTGGAGAGGATGTGGGGGAAAAGGGACACTAACCCAATGTTGATGGGAATGCAAACTGGTTAAGTCACTATGAAAGTCAGTCTGGAGATTCCTCAGAAACCTGAACATAACCCTACCATACAACCCAGCCATCCCACTCCTTGGAATTTACCCAAAGGAAATTAAATTGGCAAATAAAAAAGCCATCTGCACATTAATGTTTATTGCAACTCAATTCACAATAGCTAAGATGTGGAACCAACCCAAATGCCCATCAAGAGTAGACTGGATAAAGAAATTATGGGACATGTACTCCATAGAATACTACACAGCAGTAAGAAACAATGAAACCCAGTCATTTGCAACAAGATGCAGGAATCTGGAAAACATCATGCTGAGTGAATTCAGCCAGTCCCAAAGAGACAAATATCATTTGTTTTCCCTGATCGGTGACAACTGAGCACCAAAGGGGAAACCTATTGAAGTGAAATGGACACTATAAGAAACAATGAACTGATCAACTCTTGTCCTGACTCTTGATGTACAATGTAATACTTTATCCTTTTTAGTATTTGTTGTTGTTTTTGTTGTTGTTGTTCTAGTACTAGTGGTTGAACTCTGTAATTAACACACAATTATTCTTAGGTGTTTAAATTGTAACTGAAAAGTGATCCCTGTTAAATTTAAGAGTGGAAAAAGAGAGGGAGGAGATGTACAATGTGGGACATGCTCAATCGGACTTGCCCCAAATGGTGGAGTTAGAAATGTGTCAGGGGATTCCAATACAACCCCATCAAGGTGGCATGCACCAATGCCATCTCACTAGTCCAAGTGATCAATTTCAGTTCACAGTTGATCACCCTGATAGGTCTAAGAGTCAAAGGGATCACACAAACAAGACTAGTGTCTGCTAATACTAACTGATAGAATCAAAAAGGGAGAGAACGATCCAACATGGGAAGCGGAATACACAGCAGACTCATAGAATGGCAGATGTCCTAAACAACACTCTGGCTTCAGAATCAGCCCTTAAGGCATTTGGATCTGGCTGAAGAGCCCATGAGAGTATTGTAGGCAAGGAAAGCCAAGATACCATGGAAAAGAAAAAAAAAAAAAGAAGAAGACCTAAATGAAAGATCTCTGTGAGTGAGATCCCAGTGGAAAGAACGGGGCCATCAAAGATGGAGGTACCTTTCTCCAAAGGGAGGAGATAACTTCCTCTTTGACCATGAACCTATTGGAATAAGATCAAAGTTGGCAAACTCTAAAGGCTTCCATAACCTTGGCAACTCATGGCTAGAGCCTAGGGAGATTACTGATGCCATAAACAAGAGTGTCAAATTGTTAAGTCAGCAACAGGAGTCACTGTGTACTTACATCTCATGTGGGATCTGTCCTTAATGTGTTGTCTAATGTGAAGTGATGCTATAACTAGTACTGAAACTCTATTTTTACACTTTGTGTGTCTGTGTGGGTGCAAACTGATGAAATATTTACTAATTATATACTTAATCGATCTTCTGTATATAAAGATAATTGGAAATGAAAAAAAAACTGGTGTTAAATTGGAAATGGCATAGAAAATTAATTAATTTTTTTAAAAAATTATTATGTAGGATCTCTTTCTTTAATGTGCTGTACACTGTTATTTAATGCTATAACTAGTACTCCAACAGTATTTTTTTTTCACTTTGTGTTGCTATATGGGGGCAAACTGTTGAAATCGTTACCTAATATATACTAAACTGATCTTCTGTATATAAAGAGAATTGAAAATCAATCTTGATGTGAATGGAAGGGGAAAGGGAGCGGGAAAGGGGAGGGTTGTGGGTGGGAGGGAAGTTATGGGATGGGGGAAGCCATTGTAATCCTTAAGCTGTACTTTGGAAATTTATATTCATTAAATAAAAGTAAAAAAAAATTAAAAATGACATTTTTAAATTCAGTGATTGTTTACAGCCCTTTTCTCAACTTTTGACGAACAGTTTTTTTTCCCTCATACTATTTGTTGAACCCTTTACTTAGTGTAGTGTTAATATTATAAGCATAAAGTAAACTTAAAAGAGATCTTTGTAAAAATTAATAATGAGAATTGAGAGAGAGAGAAGGAAAAAAGGAGAGACTGTGTCTGGGAGGGAGAGTAGTGTGAGGAAAATCACTATGTTCCTAAATCTGTATATCTGAAATGCATGAAATTGTATACAATAAATAATTTTTTAAAAAAATATTTATTTATTTGAAATTAGAGTTACAGAAAGAGAGGAAAGACAGAAAGAAAGATCTTCCATCCAGTTGTTCACTCCCCAAATGGCTATGATGGTCAGGGCTGGGCCAATTTTAATACATTTACATTGAAAGAAATAAGTTGCAGCTAAGCATTCACTATTGACAATTTTCAAGGTATTTTCCTATTGTTACATATTGCCAATGTTGATTCTTCCTCTCTTGTAACATTCTTTTGTATTTTGATAATTTTTGTAGTGTTATGTTTTATTCCTTTTTCCTTGTTTATTTAGCTACTAGAAGTTTTGTCTTTGTGGTTACCATGAGTTTTACATGAAACCTGTTCATAGCTATATGTATATTTTAAGCTGACAACAACTTAACTTCAATCACATACAAATACTTTACACATTTGTCTCTTCCATAGGTACTGTATGCTATCAATGTTGCATTTTGCATCTTTTATACTGTGCATCTATTTTCACACTATTTCATCTATAGTTAGTTTTAATACATTTGTCTTTTAATTTATATACTATATAACTAAGAACATTTTATGTACCATTATTACAGTAGTAGATTATTCTAAATTTAATATTATTCTTATCTCCACAGTGAGTTTTGCAGTTTCATATATTTTCATGCTTTAATATGTGTCCTTTTCCCTTTTTTTGACATTTAAAAGCAAGATTTATTAGAGTCAGAGACACCCAGCCAGAGCTGCATGGAGGGGAGCTCCAAGATAGGAAAAAAAACTTGAAGGGGCCAGTGGTACTGGGGTTTTTAAGCACAATTTTGGGGAAGAAAAAACTTGACATTCAGTTACCATATGGGGACAAAACCCATTAAAAGACCTGATTTGCAATCTTGTATACTATCTGGCTTGCTCATGGTAAAACAAAGAGCCATCAGAATGGTGAGATACCTAATTTGCTCTGCAGTAAACTGGGAGCTCAAAAGGAATCACCACTCCCTTGCTATTTTCATGATAGGATTGAAAGCTTTCAATGAATGCATGTGCAGGCATTTACTTTTGACCTTGCTAAAGATTTTGCCCTCTCAGTTTCCACTGGGACCACCCTGACTGCCTATTAACCCATCTGACTCCTCACATTCCCTATCCCCCAGAATAATGGACTCCAACTTTTGTTAGGGAAACTCAGTGATGACTGTTCTGGGAAAGGTGGTCAAGACAGGGATCCAGCAGAAGCTGGATAGAGGGGAACACAGTGTCAGCTTACAAAAACTGCTTCCAACCAAAGTTTCATGTACATGGGCATCTATACTTTCACTGTTTCAAGCCTGGAGAAAATGAATCAAACAAGCAGATTAAATTCACAAGTTCTGAAACAAAGAACAGAGTCATTATTAGAGGACCCAAGAAGCATGCTGTCTAAACCACAAGCAAGTTTTCCCAAAGAGACAAATAGATATGGACAGAAGAGGCCTGATAATAATCAGGTGGGTTTTCAGGCCTAGCCAGGTATTAGGCCCAGATCTATCTATCTATTCACATGGGGTACCAGAAGAGACAGCATATGGGAGGTGTGAATCTCTGTGGAAGGCACTATGTTGACTTCCATTACCTAGCTGGCCTGGGAGGAGAGCTGGCTTGAATAGAAAATAAGTGGCATCTCTAAAAGGAAATTTACTGTTCCACCTGCAATGTTACTGACCCTATTTGTCTGTCCCCTCAACAGTGATGGTTACTTTCCAGTTGGGCCCCTTGAAATATCAAAGGATATATCTCTCATCTTGTAGACATACCAACTAATAAGGCTATTGGATTATATTAAAGGAGCTGTCAAGATGTGAAGCAGTGCTAAATTTTAAGTTATGATAATATAAAATGCTACCAATACAAATGTTCAAAAGTAACAAAAATAAAATCATCATGTTGTGTTGTTGTTTTTTTAAGATTTATTTTATTTATTTGAGAGGTAGAGTTACAGACAGTGAGAGGGAGGGACAGAGAGAAAGATCTTCCTTTTGTTGGTTAACTCTCCAAATGGCTGCAACAGCTGGAGCTACACCGATCCGAAGCAAGGAGCCAGGTGCTTCTTCCCAGTCTCCCATGCGGGTGCAGGGGCCCAAGGACTTTGGCCATTTTCCAGTGCTTTCCCAGGCCACAGCAGAGAGCAGGATTGGAAGAGGAGCAGCCAGGACTAAAACCAGCGCCCATATGGGATGCTGGCACTGCAGGCGGAGGATTAATCTACTGCACTATAGCACAGGCCCTTTGTTGTGTTGTTATTGAACATGATGGTTATCTTAATGAGAAAGACCCATTTATTTTTTTTATCTTTTATTTAATGAATATAAATTTCCAAAGTACAGCTTATGGATTACAATGGCTCCCCCCCATAACTTCCCTCACACCTGCAACCCTCCCCTTTCCCGTTCGCTCTCCCCTTCCATTCACATCAAGATTCATTTTCAATTCTCTTTATATACAGTTTCATATATATAAAGTAAAGATTTCAACAGTTTGCCCTCACATAGCAACACAAAGTGAAAAATACTGTTGGAGTACTAGTTATAGCATTTAATCACAGTGTACAACACATTAATGACAGAGATCCTACATGGTATTTTTTTTTAAAAATTGATTAATTTTCTATGTAATTTCCAATTTAACACCAAGTTGTTTTTTTTTTCATTTTCAATTATCTTTATATACCGAAAATTGATTCAGTATATACTAAGTAAGGATTTCATCAGTTTGCACCCACACAGAAACACAAAGTGTAAAAATACTGTTTCAGTACTAGCTTTATCATTACTTCACATTGGACAACCCATTAAGAACAGATCCCACATGGGACGTAAGTACACAGTGACTCTTGATGGTGATGTAACAGTTTAACACTCTTGTTTATGGCGTCAGTAATCTCCCTTGGTTCTAGTCATGAGTTGCCGAGGCTGTGGAAGCCTTTAGGGTTCACCGACTTTGATCTTATTCCGACAGGGTCATAGTCAAAGTGGAAGTTCTCTCCTCCCTTCAGAGAAAGGTACCTCCTACCTTGATGGAGAAAGGCCCATTTATAAATGTTTTATAAAATCCTATAGGTGCTTTCAAAACTACTGTGTGGGATAAGCAAGTGTCTCTTCTTGTTGGTTAATGAGTTTATAATTTTAAACATGGTTATTTGAAGCCTTTTGTCACTCACAGTTTTGTACTCTCCAAACACTAAAAATCAGATATACTGCTCATAAAGTTAAAACATTGTTGGCTCTGTGTTTATTTTTATTTTTTTTAACTTTTATTTAATGAATATAAATTTCCAGTATACAGCTTATGGATTACAATGGCTTCCCCTTCCCATAATTTCCCTCCCACCCGCAACCCTCCCCTCTCCCTCTCCCTCTCCCCTTCCATTCACATTAAGATTCATTTTCAATTCTCTTTATACACAGAAGATCAATTTAGTATACATTAAGTAAAGATTTCAACAGTTTGCACCCACATAGAAACACAAAGTGAAACATACTGTTTGAGTACTAGTTATAACATTAAATCAAAATGTACAGCACATTAAGGACAGAGATCCCACATCAGGAGCAAGCGCACAGTGGCTCCTGTTGTTGACCCAACAAATTGACACTCTAGTTTATGGCACCAGTAACCACCCTAGGCTGTCGTCATGAGTTGCCAAGGCTATGGAAGCCTTCCAAGTTCCCCGACTCTGATCATATTTAGACAAGGTCATAAAAGACAGGGTGAGGATAGTAACCAATGATCCTAAGAGTGGCATTTACCAGGTCTGAACAATTATACAGCATTAAGTGGGGAAGAGGACTATCAGTACACACAGGTTGGGAGTAGAGCCTTGGTGGTAGAGTAGAGGTTATGATTACAAAGGAATGAGGCCCAAGTGCACTAGACAGGGTCTAGAACAAAGGACAGAGTCATTATTAGAGGACCTAAGAAAGGTGCTGTCTAAGCTACAATTAAGTTTTCTGATTGAGAGGCAAATAGAACCTGATAGAAGGGGCTTGATAATAATCTGGTGGGCTTTAGGCCTTGTAAGTTAAGAGGCCCAGACCTATCTATCTCTTCACATGGGGTATATCCTAAGGGAGGTGTGAACCTCCTAGGGGAAGGCACTCTGTTGACTTTCATTACTTGGCTGGCCTGGGAGGAGAGCTGGCCAGGTAAAGGCAGGTGGCATCTCTAAAAAGAAATTTACAGTTCTGCCTGCAATGTTGCTGACCCTACTTGGCCGTCCCCTCAGCTGCAGTGGTCACTTTGGAAGTTGGGCTGAGTGAAGGGCTTTTCAGCTTGGAGCCAATAAGATCTGTGGCTCTGACCTGGGCATCCTTCGACTCCAGGGCAGGTCCATTTCCAGTGATCCAACTCTTGGCAGAGCTGCCAGGGCTCTTCACAAGCTGACTTCTGCTGAAGCCCAGGCTTACCACATTGAAAGCCACTGCAGTGGACTGGCCTGTTGGGTCTCCTTGAGGGCAGATCACTGTAGAGATCATCCATTAATAGGCCTGCCACCCATTGCTTCTGATGCCTAGCTTTCTTTTCCTCCTGGTTTGTGTTAAAGCAGACCAGAGGATGCAAGTCAAGGGAGTGCCCATGTCCCATCTCTAATCTTCGGTGGCCTGAACTACAAGTCTATAGTCATTTCTCTATTCTCTTCAAGGTAGGAAACTAATTCTATTATGAAGGAATCTGTAGGACGCACAATTTAATCTTTAGACATTATAAGAGATGGCTAACATTTTTCTGTAATAGCATAGCCAAAATAAGAGCTTAAATTATAATCTCATAGCTAGATTCACATCGCCATCAGCGAAGTATACAGTAAGTAGGAAAAAAAAAAAACCTCCCTTTCAGACCAAAGGGAAAGAAAGTTTTAAAGTGAGAATATAATTTTCCTCATGGGCATTGTCTACCTTAGAAAAACTACTACAGAACATGCCTGTGACTATAGGCTCTGTGTTTAAATGTGTCCTCTTTTAGATTCCAAATGACCTGTTTTTCCCTGAACTCTATTGTATTCAGTAGTTTGTGACAGTTCTGTAAGCAGATAAAGCTAATATTGTACTGCAGGTTCCAACTTAGAATAATTCATATTACTAACAGCAGGAAGTAATTCTAATCGATTGATGGTAATTTCTTAAAGAAAAAACAGCTAAAGATTTTAAAAAGCTATTATTGAAATTGCTGTATTGTTTTACCTTGTATGATATGTTATATATGTGTACATATTCTGTGTCTACATGGGAAAATTTATTAAGAGCTCTGATTTAATTGGGTTATAGAGAAAAGATTGTTCATAAATTTTCAACTGCCACATTAACTGAATATGCCTTTTTTGATTCATGTGCCCTAAATAAATCTTTGCATCAAATGTTTTAAATTTTTTGGTCGAAAGAAACTAAAAATGTTTAAGTTATTGATATGTTTGTACTTGAGTTTGCTGGTCAAACAAGTTATATTTGTGTTAGATATTTACATGATATTGCCAAATACATGTACTCTTGAAATTGATAGAAGGCATTGGCCTTCTGGTTAATGTTTTCATAAATAGTTATTAGCAGTTAAAATTGATTGCTAAATTTTCAGATACCATTAAGTTACTATGAGTAAGCAATCTGGGAAGCCTGACTTCTTCCCTCATTTCTCTATTCTCTACCAGATGGGAAACTGATTCTATTCTGAAGCACTCTCCAGAATGTATAGTTTAATCTTTTAGAGCTTATAAAAGGGATGACTAACATTTTTCTGTAATAATAGTGTAGCCAAAATGAGAGCTTAAATTATGGTCCCACAGCTAGATTTACTTTGTCATGGGCAGAGTAGACAGGCAAAACCTACCTTTTCAAACCAAACTAAGGGAGAGAAAATTTTAAAGTGAAGACATAGCTTTCCTACTGGGCACTGACTACCTCACAGAAAAACCACTATCAGAACATGCCTATGACTGTAGCTCAGGCCACCAAAGATTAGGAATGAGACTGAGCACCCCCTTGACTTGAATCTTCTTAAAGTCTGCCTCCATGGTCTCCTTTACCATAAACCAGGAGGAAAGTTGAGCCAGCTAGGCAGTGGTAGCAATGTAAAGATAGGTAGAACTCCAATTACTGGCTGCTTTACACAGTGATCTGCCATCAAGGAGACCCAACAGGCCAGTCCACTGCAAATGGCATTGTTTTTCAATGTGGGAAGCCAGGGCTTCAGCAGAAATCAGCTTATGAAGAGCTCTGGCAGCTCCGATAGCCAAGAGCTGGGTTACTGGAAACAGAACTGTCCTAGGGATTGAAGGATTCCTGGGTCAGAGCCACAGATCCTGTTGGCTCTAAGCTGATAAAAGCCCTTCACCTGCCCAGCTTCCAAAGTGTCCTTTTCTTTCAATTTGACAAACTCTTAGCTATCCTTAACTGCTGTACCAAAAATCACATTTACATGGAATATTATATTATCTTTAAACATGCTTGGCATTCCTTGGATCAATCCCACTTGTGTGTCAAATCATTATTTTTTTTGTTTGTTTTCATTAAACATACATTTAATGTGGTGTATCACACTTACAAATAAAATCAGCATCTATCTGTCAAACCATCTTTGCATCATGGGATGAATCCAAATTGATCATGGTGAATAATGCATTTAATGTGTTGTGGAATTGAGGTTGTATTTTTATTACTTGGGAAATGGGTACAGTCCTCAGGAGGAGCAATTTGCAGTAAATTAAGAGGTGCATATTATTTGTATAAATTAGAATCAGAGACTAGACTCCAGATAAGCTTCTTCTATTATTCAAACATAAGAGAACTTGAAGGAAAGAATTTTCTTCCTCTTAGGTCTTCCTCTAAGCTGAAGTCAGCTCCAGATTTTCAAGACATCGGTGAAACTGAGGTGTGTAAATGTACTTTATACAATATAGCCTGGGACCTCTTTGCCTTTATATGAGAAGCAAAGTTTTAGATCAATGCACACAGAAGGCTGTCCATTTTCAATACAATCAAATTTTGTTCTATTTACTGCCTCTGGGTGGCTTAAAGAAGCATCAACAATCACTACGGGTCTGGTCCTTAGCAACACAGCAGAATTAGAGCGAAAAGCACCAACTGCTACATCTACATATCCACTGTTATCTGCATCAATTTGTCCTGATATAGACTGTCCAAACATACTTAATGATTTGCTGACTTGAAGCCCTTCAATTCTCTGTGAGAAGGTTGGCGAGATTCCATCTACTCTGCCATTGTAAATGTAGATAGCACCTCTCAAGTCATCTTCCTGTGGAGCTCCAATAGCAACATCTTCAAAGCCATCATTGTCAATGTCACCAAGATTAACTATAGATCCCCCAAATCTTGCAGCATATTTGTCACTTCCAATGAGCTCTGTTTCCATTTCATTCATTACTGCTCCCGAGCCCGAGTTGATGTACACGAATACTCTTCCTTCCTCCCTGATGGTGCTCTGATGGTGTGTCAAATTATTTAACATGCTGTTGGATTCATTTTGATAGTATTTTTGTTGAAGATTTTGCATTTACATTCATAAGAGTCACTGGTTTGCAATTGCATTATTTTGCAAAGTCTTTTTCTTGTTTCATATCAGGGTAGCATTAATCTTATAAAATGAGCTAGGAAACATTCTCTCCTCTTCTACTGTTTGGAGGAGCTGTGAAGGATTGGTGTTAACATTTGAGTGTTGGCTCCACTTCTGCTTCCAGTGCCCTATTAATGCACACCCTGGCAGGAAACAGATCATGGTCCAAGTGAGTAGATCCCTGTCACCCAGTTGGGAGATGAGATTAAATTGCTGCCTCCTAGCTTTGGCCAGGCCCACTGCCAGCTGTTGAGTGAATATGCAAAGTGAACCTCTGTGTTTCAAAACATTTTTACAAACTAAGTATAGTAGCCATGCTAATATAATGATATAATAATTTCAATTGTCACAGAAAATTCATTTGAAAAATCTCAAATCCTATTCATAGTAAAAATTCTCAGAAAATTAACAATAGAAAGGACTAGCTTTAACATGATAAAGGTCATTTATGAAAAACTCAAGCCAAAATCATACATCAAAGTGAAACAAGAAAATTTTTTCTCATATGATGAGAAACAAGACAAGAGCAATTTTTCTCATTATTGGTATTTAAATTTTTATTGTTAGATCTGCCTAGTACAATTAGATAAGGAAAAGAAATAAAACTGCCTATGCTGAAGGGAAGTAATACAACTATTCTTGATTACAGATGACAAGATCTTACATATTGAAAATTCCAAAGAATCTAAATAAAAGCTATGTCACCCAAGAATTATTTTGGAAAATGTAAGATACAATGCTAGCTGTGTTTCCTTATGTGTTTTTAGTTAGATAGAGGTTGATATTCTCACTCATGTGTCCAGCAGTTGGCTCCTTCTTAGCAGGGCTGATGGAGGAAACTGGGCTTTGTGTTGTTCACCATTATCAAACTATCTTTCACATGGAAACAATTAAATGTTCTCAAAGAGTAGTAAGAGAGGGCAATGCCATTTGCTCCAGTGGTTTTAAAGCCTTCTGTCTTGTCTGCTAATTTTTCATAAACCGAAGAAGTTATATGAGCAAACTCAGAAGTAGAATTTGATAGATTCAAGACCCAGACTCTTCTTCTTGATGAGAAAAATTGAAGAATCTCTGTTCACTTTTGTCATGGTTATACTGCTGAACAAAATATCCAAATTCTATTTTGAGTAGCTGATCTCAGAAAGTATAATAGTCACATATTGCTACTTAAGAATGTCAAGTTTTAGATTAGAGATACAAAGGTTTAATAAATATACATATTTTTAAATACACAGAGTACAACTGTGACACATCTCACATTAGATAGAAGTTGGGGTTTTTCAAATTATCTGTAAAATAGTCTATATTCATGTGTGCACATGTTTATGCAAAAGACATTTGTACTTTATAGTTTGCAAGATTATAAAAAAATGTTGAGACAAAGCCTTAGAAAGTCAAAAGTGGTGATGAAACACCTCACCAGGAGAGATTTTAAGTATTTCTCAAGATCTAAAGATCAAAAACTAATATGATGAATGCTTGAAGTAGAGTAAAACCTTGCCTAATCATGTTCAAATGAATTTAAATTGTCTATTACAATTACATCATTCAGGCTTTATTTCTGTCTAAATGGAAACTATTAATATAGTTACACACGCTCACACTTAATATAACTAATAATAACTAATCATATTTGAAACACTTAAGTATTCAGTGAGTATTATCCAATGTAGGTACTTATTACAATTGGATGAATTTTTAAAACATGCTGCTAATAATAACTCATATTAATATTTACCTATTTGTTTATTTTATAGATTGGAAAAGCAGAGAAACAGAGAGAGAGAGCTTGCTTTTCCATCCACTGTTTCACTCATGAAATTCCTGCAATAGCTGAAAATGGGCAAAGCATAAGCCAAGACCCTGTAGTACATTTCTGGTATGGGAGGCAAATGCCCAAATATTTGAACTATCATCTGCTGCCTTCCAATGTGCACATTAGCAGGATGCTGGATTGGAAGCAGAGCTGGGATCCAAGCTAGGGTCTCCAATGTGGAAAGTGGGCTCCTAAGGTTGTATCTTCACCTGTGTGCCAACTGCCTGTCATGCAGATAGATATTTTTATAGAGAGTTTGTTTTCATGTCTGTCCTAATTAAAACTCATAATAAGCCAACACACTGGACAAATATTTTTTTTTCAAAGCAGACAAATAAACAAGAGAGATCTGAAAATTTCAATATATTCAGTCCAGTCGCTGTACCGTTTCTACCTATAGACTGGTAAATAGGAATCGGTATTCAGAATGTTGAAATTGACTATTAGACTTCCAGTCATCAAAGAGGACTGACATATGTTGTCTGTATATTGTTAATACAGTAAGGTGGACAAATACGTTGAACATAGTCATCAATAAAAGATTTGGAGTTAAGACTTTTTTCCCGGGAAGAACTGAATAAACAGAATACTTTAATATATGAACATTCTGGTTAATACAGGTTTTATTGTATGTTACTAATAATACTATAATGTTATATAATGTAAACAAAACAAAATCTCAGTTGTTAAAATATTTCAGAATTGACAACATGTATTAAATATGAGTTATAAATTTATGCAATTTTTATTTTTGAAGCAGCTTCTTATTCAACATCATGAAGAAATTATTTTCTCATCCCTTGTGCAGAATTTCCCAAGTCTTGCATGGGTGACAGGTACTCAATTACTTTGAGCCATCACCTGCCATCTTCCAGGGTATGCATTAGCAGGAATTTGAATTTGAGAGCAGAGTTAGGATGCTAATCCAGGCACTCAGATATGAGATGTGGCTGTTGCAGGCTGTTTCATTCAGTGAACCTACTATGTGTCAAATACTGCTCTAATTGATGCAGAAATAAAATATTAGTGATCAAATCAGTCAAATATTCCTACTAATATAGAAAATTGGAATTAAAAGGTAACTTAAGGCCGGCGCCGCGGTTCACTAGGCTAATCCTCCGCCTTGCGGCGCCGGCACACCGGGTTCTAGTCCCGGTCAGGGCACCGATCCTGTCCCGGTTGCCCCTCTTCCAGGCCAGCTCTCTGCTGTGGCCAGGGAGTGCAGTGGAGGATGGCCAAGTCCTTGGGCCCTGCACCCCATGGGAGACCAGGATAAGCACCTGGCTCCTGGCTTCGGATCAGCGCGGTGCGCCGGCCGCAGCGCGCCTACCGCGGCGGCCATTGGAGGGTGAACCAACGGCAAAAGGAAGACCTTTCTCTCTGTCTCTCTCTCACTGTCCACTCTGCCTGTCAAAAAAAAAAAAAAAAAGGTAACTTAATTTTGATGCAAACAACCTTGGGATCCGTGCAGTATTTTTTCATAGAAAACATATTCTCAGAACTTTTTGGAGATAGTTATTGCTTATAGAAATATACTTCTATGATTTCTCAAGTATATAATTCAAAATAAACAAAATACTAACAAACTGATTTTTGATGGCACATATTATAAAACAATGCTATAATTCCATTATATACTATCTGTATTTAAACTTTTTAGATAAATGCAATTTCTTAAGTGTTCAAATGTCCAATTAGGGATTCCTTAAAAGGATGTCATAAATATGGATTGATGAGAAAATAGTATGTGTTAACAGAGGGTTGATTTCCTTAATTAGTAGATGGGATAAAGTGATAATAGTTTTTTATTATTTTGTTGAATGATTAATTTAGGAAAGATGTTGTTCATTAATTATGTCATCTAGCCATCTTAATAAGCAATTGAGGTATGTGATATTATTATCTTTTTAAATATGAAGAGACTAAGATTTATACGTATTAAGTACCTTATTCAAGATGTCAAGACTATTAAATAGCCATGGCATATTTTTGACCTGCTGTATTACTGAGTAACTCTAATTTGCATTTTATTTATTGACCTGAAACTCCAGCTAAACCACTCAGTGTCACTCTCCCATTGAACTCCATCCATCATATGGTCTACTTTTTGCAAGCTCTGCTTTCATTCTCTCTGTGTAACAGAAGTATTCAGAAGAGACCTGAATCTCAATTTCCTCAGTTGGTATTATTGACTCCCAAGAATGGGGTATCAGAGAGGTCTCCACTCAGACTTCTCCCTGTAAGACAGACATAGCTTCCTTTCTGAAACACGAAGACATTCTCCCACTATGTACTCAGCAAGGAACACTAGTTTGTTATTGAAATATTTGCGAATAAGTTGGGACTAAGAATACATAGAATTGTGAAATAACACCAACAACAAATGTCTCAATGCACAACCTTTCTTGAATAATTGCTCTTTGTCATTATGCTAAGTACATTTCAAAAGAATTTTTTTATTTTCTAACACTCCATCATGTTTTAGATATTGTTAATTCATTCATTTTAAAGTCCACACAAATAATTGATGATAAAACCAATTGCTAACAACAATACCCGAATGTAATACAAGGGAAGAAAAGAGAGAGCTGGACTGAGATAGAATCCAAGAAATAAATTCTGCTCATACGTTGAGTGCTTAATTTGAACATCTTAATGCTGAATATTACTGTGAAGGTTCTAAGAAGGAGAATGAGAACAGGATAGCTCAAAATTTTAGAAAAATATTTGGATAAGTTTAGAACAAATATCCATAAGAAAAAATATATATACAGACAATGCTTGAGTAAACACATTTTGAACATTAACTATGTTTTTGTCAACAGAGATGAAAGCAAAGGTATTAATATCCAAGAAAAAAATGGAGGAGAGTGCTATGGTGTAGCAGGTAAAGCCACCACCTGCAGTGCCAGCATCCCATATGAGAGCCGGCTGCTCCACTTCTGATCCAGCTCTCTGCTATGGCCTGGGAAAGCAGTAGAAGATGACCCAAGTCCTGCACCCAAGTGGGAGACCTGGAAGAAGCTCCTGGCCCCTTGCTTCAGATCAGCGCAGCTCTGGCTATTGCAGCCAATTGGGGATTGAACCAGCAGATGAAAGACTCTCTCTCTCTCTCTCTCTCTCTCTCTCTCTCTCTCTCTGCCTCTCCTTCTCTCTGTGTAACTCTTTCTAACAAGTACATAAATCTTTAAAAAAGAAAAGAAATAATTACAATAACAAATAGAATGTAACTATTGTGTTTTATCAAAAATATTCATATTCGGGGCAAATCTGTTGTAACGTACTTTGTATTTAATAGCAAGAAAGAAACGACTATGGAGATACTATAGCTTTTTGGGTATTGAGGACATACATTTTTTTCAAGCATCTCATTTCTGTAATACTGAATAATGAAAAGTGATAGCAAGTTTTTATGTCCTGTTTCATGTATTACCTCATTTAATTATCACAATCACCTTATTATATAAAAGTAATAAGTATATATTTATACATATGTGATTATATATATATGGCTACATATATGGAAATATATGTGCATATACATATGTCTATACAAATAAAAGGTATATAAATTAATATTTCTAATATCATATAGTTAGTAAATTATGGACACAGGAATGATAAAGTATATCTTCAGTACACTCTGCAGGTCAGGAAAACTTGTTTGCACAAAGGAAGTATCTAGTATGAGGAAAAGTTACAGAGGGTCTTTAGCAGCAATATTCTTTGCATGTACATGTTGGTGTCTTACTGCCTGAGTGCAGACCCTCGTCCTTTTGTCTGGACTATTGTAACAGCATTTTATAGGATCTTTGTGCGATATAGCCCATCTCTTCTAGCTCCAATATACTCTCTATAGTGAAAAATACCACTTTCTTGCACAGAACTCTTAACTTTTACCCCAACTCACATTAAAATTCAAGTTTTAGTGTGATAAAGAAATCTTTCATGATCTGACCATTCTCTAGTTTCACAATATCATTGTCCACCACTGACTCAAATACTCTCTTCTCCAAAAAACACTTAGTTCCAGTAACACACATCAGAATCTTGCAGTTCAGTATTTTAGAATGGAATTGTCATTAGCCGTTTGTCCACTGAAAAAAATTCTCCTGACGTGTTTGAGGACACAAATATCACTTTTTCTTGGAAGGTTTTCAGGAACTTTGCCTCCACCCTCAGGCAATGTAGCTACCACTTCGCATAAAGCATCCTGTAGTAACTTCCACTCTTTCAACTGTATTGTGATTGATTGAACCCATATTATTAGTCTTACCATGAATAGCTGAGGGTAGTGGGCCAAATCTTATTAATCTCTATAAACAAATAAGAAGGTGCAGAGTGCATGACACATAATAGACTCTGGAGAAACATTTGTTAATGTAATGAATGAAAGAAAGAAAAAATTGTGGATAGATGGATGAGTACTCATGAAGAGATTGATCTGTTGAGATTATTCACTCATAATATAAACATGTTTTCATAAATAAATCAAATGCTTAATACAAATTGTCATGCATTTGATGCATTTGAGTTAGTTGAATTCAAGATGGGGTTTCTGAGATTTCTTTTTCCTATTTATTATGAAAAACACTTTTTATAAAAAATTGATAGTTGATACGGACTAACATGATCATTAAATAAGCATAAATTTGGGATTTCTAACAGATCATATGTTTTCCTCAATTATTTTGAAGGGATATAAGGTCAATATTTAAAATATGTGGTTTGGTATATGTTACTGAAATGTTTATCATTTCCCTATGAAATAACAGGATGCATATTACAATGCACATCTTCACACTGGTTACACTGCCATTTAGACTGGGCTTCCTGATTCACAGTGCATTTGGTGCAAATAATCATCCTCTAATCTGCAATCCTTCATAGCTTTCTGGCTTAATAAGAAATTAAATGTTAAGTGCACTTCCAACATTCATTGGTAAAGAAGGTATACATTTTTTGCAATTCATTTCTTCACAATGGTTTTCATTTTCAAATGTTAAAAATGTGTAAGTAACTAAAATTATCTACATCTTCTTTTTAAAGGAAATTAATAGAAATAATGATACTGTCTTCAGTTTCAATCCAGGGACAATTGTGACTAACTGTAGACTTTGTAGCCAAGTTAAATATATTTATTAGAAAAAAATACACTTCTTGCTGAATTTTATTTCCTTTTTCTTAATTTTAGAAAAAGAAAAAAAAAAACAGACAGGCAGAGAGACAGAAACAGAGAGCTCTCATATGCTGGTTCAATCTCCAAATGACTGCAAGGGTCAGGACAGGGCCAGGGCTGAAGACAGGCACCAAAATAGCAATCCAGGTCATCCACATGCATGGCAGGAACCCAATTACTTTTTCAATGTTGTCACTGGTCATTTATTTATAGAAGGTATTTTCCTAACAAATTGATTTTACTGAGCTACCATTTTGTTTTCTTTTACTTTATCCTTCCAAAGTAAAACATAAAAACAGCAAATTTCTAGCTGTGAGTAAATCACTGCATACAAACAATTGTCAAAAGCATCAACACAGCAATGTAAAGATTAATGTTATTAAATACTTGACTCAAAAATTGAACCCAACAGTTAAATACAGACATTCAAACTTGGCTTATCTATGCATGTATCCACCCACTCAGACCGGAAAGACTTAGAATAAGGAAAAATCTTTTGGGTAGGCTGAATATCAATCAGAGATATATTATTTTGGAGACAATTTGTCCACATTGTAAGTAATTATTTCCAATAATAGATAAAATGCCACAATTTTTGAAGAGTTTTATTTCTCTCAGTACTTTGGCTTCAACATAACTTTTTATTTTAGTAAAGCATACCTTCAGAAAAGTGCAAAAATCTCAAGTATATATTTTGATGCAACCCTTTTGTAAAATTCGGTATCCCCTAAAATCGCCAGTATCCTGAAAATCCCACTCATATTCCTTCCTAAATGGTCTGTATCCTCATCTGATATTCCAAAGAAGACCATTATCCTGACTCCTAATAAAATAGAATTTTGTTTGATTTTGAACTTTACTTAAATAAGTTCTTTCACTTATTTACATTTTATTTAATTAATTAATTTGAGAGACACACAGAATGAAATATGGAGAGAGAAAGAGAGAGAGAGAGAGAGAGAGAGAGAGAACTACCACTCATTGATTCACTCCCCCAAATGCCTGCAGTGACTGCAGCTAAGCTTGAGTGGGAACCAGGAGCCAGAAACTCAATCCAGATATCTCACATGGGTGGGAATAACACCATCACTTTAGGCATCACCACTGCTTTCCCATGGTCAGCATTAGCAAGAAGCCAGAATCAGAAACTGGAGTTGGATATCAGACTCACACATTGCAATACCAGTATCATAGCCAATAGACAAAACACCTCACTTCAACATTTTATGTCTGTCAACTTAACATAATAATTATGAGATTTCTTCCTGTTACTTTAGTATGTGGCAGTAGTTCATATAATTTTCATATTTAATAATATTTAATTCTATGATTATATGGACACTTCAATCAGCACTCCAATATAAGATGCCAGCATTACAAATACCTGATACATCACGAGGTTGCCCCCATGGAACTTCTCTCTTTTCTGACATAGGCTTAAAATGCTCTAAACTTCTTTTATGGAACTACATTTAGCTGCATCTCATAAGTTTTGGTATGTTGGGGGTTTCATTTTGTTTCTCAAGATTTTTTAAATATTTTTAATTTTTTTTCTTCTCAACTATTGTTCCGCAGTACTTTATTTTACTTCCAGGTTTAATGAATTTACAAAAATTCCTTTTTATAGTCATTTCTAGTTTCATTCCATATTATCAGAAAATACATTTGATATTCAGCTCTCAACTTTCTTAAATTTTAAGACTTCTTTTGCAGTCTAAAATATGATCTATTTTGTGGAATTTTTCACATCTGCTTGGTAAGAATATGTATTCTGCTGCTGTTGAGTGGAATATTCTGTATATGTGTATTAAGTCCATTTGATCTAAAGTTTTTTTCAAACCCAATATTTCCTGATTGATTTTCTATATGAATAAAATATCCATTGTTGAAATAGGAGTACTGAAGTAGCCTAATGTTATTTTATTACTGTGTATCACTCCTTTATGATCTAATATGCATTTATCTCTCCTTTATGATCTACTAATATGCATTTTCTTTTCTGTATCTGCTCTGTTAGTCAATTTGTACTGTTGTGTGTTTTCATGATGTTTGTTATTATTTTATTTTTTATTTATTTTTAAAGGTTTTTATTATTAATTTGAGAGGTAGAGTTATAGACAGGGAGAAGGAGAGAAAGAGAGAGAGAGAAAGAGTCATCCATCCACTGGTCCACTCCTCTAATGGCCACAACAGCTGGAGCTGCGCGGATCCGAAGCCAGGAGCCAAGAGCTTCTTCTGTGTCTTGAACTGGTGCCCATATGGGATGCCAGCACTGCAGGTGGTGGCTTTACTAGCTATGCCACAGCACTGGCCCCATCCTTTTACTTTTTTTTTTTTTTTTGGACAGGCAGAGTGGGCAGTGAGAGAGAGAGGCAGAGAGAAAGGTCTTCCTTTTCCGTTGGTTCACTCCGCAGTGACCGCTGTGGCCGGCGCTGTGCTGATCCGAAGCCAGGAGCCAGGTGCTTCTCCTGGTCTCCCATGTGGGTGCAGGGCCCAAGCACTTGGGCCATCCTCCACTGCACTCGTGGGCCACAGCAGAGAGCTGGACAGGAAGAGGAGCGACCGGGACAGAATCCGACGCCCTGACCAGGACTGGAACATGGTGTGCTGGCGCTGCAGGCCGAGGATTAGCCTATTGAGCGGCAGCGCTGGCCTACTTTTTATTTATATAAGATTCCTTTTGAAATTGTAGGGTTGGTCTTATGGTGATGAATTCTCTCAGTTTCTGTTTGTCTGGCAAATAATTTGTTTCTCCTTTACTTCTAAAGGATAACTTCCCTAGGTACAGCATTCGTTGTTGGAAGATTTTTTTTTTCTTCCAATTACTTGAATACATAATCTCATTGTCTTCTGGCCTATAGAGCTTCTGCTGTTAGTCTACTGGGTTTTTCATTAAACATGATTTAATGATTTTCTTTCTTCAGGATTCTCTTTTTATCCTTTATTTTTGACAGTTTGACTATAATGTTTTTGACTAAAGTGTGTTTTGGTGCAGTATTTTTGGAGTCCTTCGAGTTTCCTATTTAAGGATGTCCATATCTCTATAAATACTTGGAAGTTATCAACTATTACTATGTTAAATAGATTCACAATGCCTTTTTCCTTTTCCTCTTTTTTGGGTATCCCTAGAGTACAAATATCTGTTTGCTTAGTGGTATTCCATGTCTTGTAAGCTTTCTTCATTCCTTTTAATTATTTTTGTCTGAGTTTTTCACAATCATAATTTTTATTACTGTTTCATCTAGTCTATTTTTGATGCTCCCAGTTATATTCTTATTTCATTGATTAAAGTTTTATTTTAAGGATTTTTATTAATTCTTTTTAGTGATTTCTACATTCTTGCTACATTTTTCATTCATGCAATGCATTGTTCCAGGGTTTGGGGCACAGACTGTCTGTCATTGGTTGTTTTTCCGGTGTCTGCAACACAGGAAAATGAAGAGACAATTTGGATCAGGGCCCAGAGTTATTCATTAGCTCAGTATAGTGGTGACTCCAATGTGGGTGTGTGCAGGCATAGAGACAAAGTATGGACTAGGAGAGTGGCCATAGACACAGGCACTAAAGAATTTGGTGCACAAATCAATTCCCTATGGTGACTTAGTTACTAGCTGAAGCAGAGTTTCACAGAGACCTCGAATCTGGAGTACAGAGTTTTATTGCGTTTATGCTGAGTGACAAGAATGTCTGAGGCATGGGAAAGTGTAGTACAGCCAGAGAGGCTGGGTCTGGAGTATGCCCATAGCTCAGGAGTCCAGGGCAACATGGTGCTGGGAGAGGCATTTGTAATAGCATTGCTGTGGTACTACATTGTCTACTTTGAGGAGGGAGATGTTCAGGTTGCCTCCCTCTCTGGTAGGAATGGCTTTTCATTATCACAGTGACAAAAAGATACCAGTGTGTTTTGCAGAGCAGGCCACCCACTGATGATCACAATGGATCCAGCAAAAGTTCACTTATAGCCATCTTTTTCTTTGTTCCTAACTATCTCCAACAGTCTCAGGTATACTGGTCTCATCAGTGATACTTTCTGTGTAAATATTCTCCCTTTTTGTTTTTGTCTTTCTTTCTTTCTTTTTTATTTTGGCTTCACTCTGCTTCAGCTGCTTGTGTGGGCTCATGAGCCCTCTCAAGGTTATTTTAAGTTTTCACTAATTTTGTATTGATTATGTGCATGTGTGTGCATGTGATATGTCAGAATATGCCTCTAAATTAAATATATAATTCTTCTAAAGGCAGAGGTAATATCATTCAGAATCTCTAATTAAATCCATATTTTAACAAATAATATATGACACCTAAGCAGAAATTACCAGATATGTAAGTTGTTACTCTCTGTGACTAAAAACTTAAGAGAAATAATTAAAAAAGGAATAAATCAATGGATTACTTAAATAATGGGGATTGGTGCTTGTTGCTATGTGGAATTAAAATAACTATGAATGATAGGGAAATCAGACAAAAGAATAGAAATTTTGACCTGGAACTGAAAACTGTAAGTTGGAACTAAATACAATTATGTAATTGTTATAATTAGAATGCAAAAATACTTAAATAGAAGATGTAGTATATAGGTTCAATAGCAGATTAGACTCTGATGAAGGAATAAATAATATAGAATGCAGATCAAAAGAAAAACGCCAAGTTAAATGGAGAAATAAATGAATGTCAAGTAGATAAAAGATCTAAACTTTGTGTGAAAACTGAAGTCCTTGAAGGAAGTAAGATGAATGGTGCTACAGATATGGTTGCAAATTGGAGTATCAAATGACATTGTAACAAATGTAACTCTAAAAATATTCAATATTTATGTTGATTGGGCTCATTCAATTCTTACCTTCTGATATAGCAGACAATTTTGATCTATTTTCAAAATATTAGAAAATCAATAATTTTTTTTTAAAAATCAAAGAATGGAAGTAAGGAACCAATATTTATGTGATAGCCCCTATGTGCTAAGAACATTTCTATGTATTTTACCAATAAAAGCGGCAAATATCACTGACATTTGATTATTTGTGCTGTTCTTGGAAGCTTGATTTCAAAATTTATGTCCCATGCTATATCTAAAATGCAAGTATTTAATAGCATAACCCAAATATCCAAGACCTAATTTATCTAATCCTTATATCAATTATTGAAGCATACATACCTAGCCTTCTCATTTTACAATTCAGAAAACCAAGACACAGAGAATATAATCAATTTGCCTGAGTTTGCACAGCTTGCTAGTTGTGGAACTCAGATTCTAAACCAGTTCTATTTAATATCAAAATCTTTGATTTTAATCAATTTAGAAATGGTAGATGCAAATGCATGTCTCTGCATGTGTTATTAACCCCTAATCATATTTTTAATAGAATCCATTAGTTAAGCATGATGTTTAAATAAAAAGCCATGCTGGAGCCAGTGCAGTGATATAACAGGTCTTTGCATCCATACATGAGACTCAGACAAAGCTCCTGGCTCGTGGTGTTTGCCTGGCTCAGATCCAGGCCACTGCAGCCATCTCTCTCTCTCTCTCTCTCTCTCTCTCTCTCTCTCTGCCTCTCTGTAACTCGGCCTTTCAAATAAATAAATAAATCTTTAAAAATAAAGAAAAAAATTATGTTACTCTGAATCAGAAAATGAATCAGCTTGAGGGTGCAGTTCTTCCTTCAGGGTTCCTTTTGCACACACTTTACTATAGGGAAATTGAGGTAAATGAAATAACAGGCTTACAAAAACACAAACACAGCTTTTTTTCAGTCAAATTAGTATTCAGATATATGTTTAAAAGAGATGCATTAATTTTTTGGTGAATTTGACTATCTGAGATAAATTAGTTCTAAAAATGTTATAATTCATGTTTTAAATGTTAATTTTATTTTGGTTTAAAAACCAAATGCACATAATTGTCAATATTGATTTTTAAAGAGTAGCTATGGAGATAATTAAGCTAATTTTTTAAACTTTGATTTAATGAATATAAATTTCCAAAGTACAGCTTATGTATTACAATGGCTTCAGTTCCCCCCCATCATAACTACCCTCCCACCTGCAACCCTCCCCTTTCCCACTCCCTCTCCCTTTCCATTCACATCAAGATTCATTTTCAATTCTCTTTATATAGAGAAGATCAGTTTAGTATATATTAAGTAAAGATTTCAACAGTTTGCACCCACATAGTAACACAAAGTGAAAAAATACTGTTGGAGTACTAGTTGTAGCATTAAATCACAATGTACAGCACATTAAGGACAGAGATCCTACATGATATTTTTTAAAAAATTGATTAATTTTCTATGCAATGTCCAATTTAAAAACCAAGTTTTTCTTTTCATTTGCAATTATCTTTATATACAGAAGATCGATTCAGTATATACTAAGTAAAGATTTCATCTGTTTGCACCCACACAGAAACACAAAGTGTAAAAATACAGTTTCAGTACTAATTATAGCATTACTTCACATTGGAAAACACATTAAGGACAGATCCCACATGAGAGGAAAGTACACAGTGACTCCTGTTGTTGACTTAACAATTTGACACTCTTGTTTATGGCGTCAGTAATCTCCCTAGGCTCTAGTCATGAGTTGCCAAGGCCATGGAAGCCTTCAGGGTTTGCCGACCTCGATCTTATGCCAATAGGGTCATAGTCAAAGTGGAAGTTCTCTCCTCCCTTCAGAGAAAGGTAGCTCCTTTGATGGCCCCGTTCTTTCCACTGGGTTCTCACTCGCAGAGATCTTTCATTTAGGTCTTCTTTTTTTTACCAGAGTGTCTTGGCTTTCCATGCCTGAAAATCTCTCATGGGCTTTTTAGCTGGATCTGAATGCCTTAAGGGCTGATTCTGAGGCCAGAGTGCTGTTTAGGACATCTGCCATTCTATGAGTCTGCTGTGTATCCCGCTTCCCATGTTGCATTGTTCTCTCCCTTTTTGATTATATCAGTTAGTATTAGCAGACACTTGTCTTGTTTGTGTGATCCCTTTGACTCTTAGACCTATCAGAGCCATCAATTGTGAACTGAAATTGATCACTTGGACTAGTGAGATGGCATTGGTACATGCCACCTTGATGGGATTGTATTGGAATCCCCTGGCATGTTTTTAACTCCACCATTTGGGGCTAGTCCGATTGAGCATGTCCCAAATTGTACATCTGCTCCCTCTCTTTTTCCCACTCTTATATTTAACAGGGATCACTTTTTGGTTAAAATTTAAACACCTAAGAATAATTGTGTGTTAATTACAGAGTTCAAACAATAGTACTAGAACAAAAAGAAATACTATAATGGATCAAGTATTGCATTGTACATCAACAGTCAGGACAAGAGCTGATCAAGTCACTGTTTCTCATAGTGTCCAATTCACTTCAACAGGTTTCCCCTTTGGTGCTCAGTTAGTTGTTGCTTATCAGAGAGAACATATGATATTTGTCCCTTTGGGACTGGCTTAATTCACTCAGCATAATGTTTTCCAGATTCCTCCATCTTGTTGCAAATGACGAGGTTTCATTGTTTTTGACTGCTGTATAGTATTCTATAGAGTACATGGAGAATTAAGCTATAGCTATAAAATAAATTTACATTTATATGTTTTCTTTTTAAATATACCATTTATGATAGTATTCCATAGAGAACAGAAATAATTGACTCAGGTGTTTCAATGTTTTCTTTTTTTTTAAAGATTTATTTGAAAGCCAGAGGTGAGACAGAGAGAGAAGAGAGACAGAGAGAAAGATCTTCCATCCGCTGGTTCACTCCCGAAATGGTCACAATAGCTGGGGCTTGGCCAGGCCGAAGTCAGGAGCCCCGAGCTTTCTCTGCGTCTCCCATTTCGGTGCAGGGGCCCATAAACTTGGGCCCTCTTCTGCTGCTTTTTTTGGCGTATTAGCAGGGAGCTGGATTGGAAACAGACATGCCGGGACTCATGGAAGCACCCCAATGTTTCTATTCTGCATAAAATCAAATTTTGTTTGAATATAAGTGCTCAAAATAAAGGCTATGTCTGAATTTCTGAATATTTGGGCTAAGTACACATGTTAGGCTTGACATGTAGAGATGAGCTGCTAATAGAAAGTAATATTCTTTCATTTCCATTACAGATTGGAGATTTTGCAGTCATACACCTTCACAAATCTAGATTTGCCACCTTAAAATAAACATTTCAAGGTAATATATATTTTAATGTGAAAATGAGGTTGTGATTTTTAAAGCTAATTAGTATAAAAGCAATTCTAACAATCTCCTGATATAGGATTATAGAATCAGTTAAACACTGTGGTGTTAATTAAATTAACAAAAGGTAAATGCCATAATGAAGCACAGATAAAATGTGATAACAGTAATTATTCCCGAACTTCACTCTCTTGACAGAATTCCATTATTATGTACAAGTCTCTAGGCTCTATTAAGGCAATACTAGAATTATTTAAAAGTAAATTGCTGGTAGATGTCAGTAAAAATGGGAGAGTAGAGAACTCCAAAACCCCTTTCTTCCACAAAAGCAAAACTTTATTGGTGTGTATTGTTATAATCACCTTTAAAGAGCTCTGCAATCCGGGGCCAGTGCTGTTGCTTCGTAAACAGTCTCTGCCTGCAGCGTCAGGATCCATAGGGGTGCCGGTTTATATCCCAACTGCTCATGCGCAGGGTTGGCACACACTCAGAACCTAGGAGAGAAATTTCTAATCTCTCACCTGGGGCTGACCACCAGGAGCTGCACTAGGGGGAATAAATAAGGCAAACAAAGATAGACTTGTTAAACACATGAGTCAGAGCACATATTCAATCCACCAGCACAACTGTGAAATTGTTGTTGTTGCTGAGGAGATATCTGTGGAATTATAAGCTCATCACTAAGCAAATGGAAAGGAGACTATATTGGCCACATACAACTAACAATACAGACTTTCAGAAGTAGTCTGGTGAGTCACTAAACAAACAAACCTCAGAAGGGAGGAGAATAATAAACAAAACATCCAGATTCAATAGAAAAATATGATGTACAATATTGGAAAATTTTAAAATTACATGGTAAAATGTAAAAAAAAAGAAAATATGCCTGAGTGGCAGGCATTGTGACATAGTGGGTAAAGCCTCAACCCACAACACCAGCATCCAATATAGTCTCTGGTTCATGTCCCAGCTGCTCCATTTCTTTTTTTTTTTTTCTTTTTTTATTGACAGGCAGAGTGGATAGTGAGAGAGAGAGAGAGACAGAGAGGAAGGTCTTCCTTTTTGCCGTTGGTTCACCCTTCAATGGCCGCTGCAGCTGGCGCATCTCTCTGATCCAAAGCAAGGAGCCAGGTGTTTCTCCTGGTCTCCCATGCGGGTGCAGGGCCCAAGGACTTGGGCCATCCTCCACTGCCTTCCCCGGGCCATAGCAGAGAGCTGGCCTGGAAGAGAGGCAACCGGGATAGAATCCGGTGCCCCAACCGGGACTAGAACCCAGTGTGCCGGCGCCACAAGGCAGAGGATTAGCCTGTTAAGCCACGGCGCCGGCCCCAGCTGCTCCATTTCTGATCCAACTCATTGCTAATGGCCTGCGAAAAGCAGCAGAGGATGGTCCAAGTGTTTGGGTCCCCGCTAACCATGTTGGATACCCAGATGAAGCTCCTGGATCTTGGCTCCTGGCTCCTGGTTTTGGCTTGAACCAGCTTGGCTGTTGTGACCATCTAGGGAGTGAACCAATGGATGGAAGATCTTTCTCTCTCTGTCTCCCCCTGTCTCTCTGTAACTTTGACTTTCAAGTAAATGAATAATGATCATTTAAAAGATGTCTGATGGACCCCAGACATCTAAACAATCCAGGTCGTATCCAAGAATGAGATTCACTAAATCAAGAATACTAATAGACAGATAATAAAAATAAACCAAACATTTTACATTTAAAATTATAGGAATTGAAATGAATTACATGCTAGAATAACACATCAGATTTGAACATCCTTCAAAATAGGTGATTGAGAGAACACAGCCAGAGGAACAAAAATAAATTATCAGACATTTCAACAGAACACTTACAAGCTAGAAGGGGGTGTGATGACAATTTTTAAAAGAAAAGAACTTGACAACAAGAATATTAAATATGGAAAAGCTCTCCTTCAAAAATGAGAGATAAATATATTTTTGACAAAAAATATTGAAGTGGTTTATCACTATGAGACGGGCCTTAGAAGAAATGCTAAAGAAAGTTTTTTTTTTTTTTTGAGTCAAAACAGAATGATAGTAAGTAGCAGTATGAAAACATATGAATGTTTAAAACTCACTGATAAAGTTAATATGTAGTTAGATTCAGACAATATTTAAAGGTAATGTAAAAATCACTCTCAACTGTAGTATAAGAGCTAAAAATAAATGGATTAAGGTGACTAGCTATAAACAATTAGTTAAGTGATACACAATAGAAACAATTGTATAGTATGATATCAAGTATAAAATTTTTAAAAGATTTATTTATTTATTCGAAAGTAAGAATTACACGCAGAGAGAGGAGAGGCAGAGAGAGAGAGAGGTCTTCCATCTTATGATTCACTCCCCAATTGGCCACAATGGCTGGAGCTGTGCCGATCCAAAGCCAGGAGCCAGGAGCTTCCTCCGGGTCTCCCACGTGGGTGCAGGGATCCAAGGACTTGGGTCATCTTCTATTGCTTTCCCAGGCCATAGCTGGATTGGAAGTGGAGCAGCTGGGACTAGAACCGGCGCCCATATGGGATGCCGGCGCTTCAGGCCAGGGCGTTAACCTGCTGTGCCACAGCACCGGCACTATCAAGCATACAATTTGAGAGGGAGTAAAATTGTATTCTTTATATACAATTAAAATTATATACAATTGAAAATAATCTAAAGTTGAAATATTATAAGATTTTCATTTAAGTTTTGTGGTAATCAAAAAGATAGAACTTCTGCTAAATACACAGAAGATAGAAAACAAAGAAAGCATACTGCTACAAAATAATACACATCACAAGAAAGACAACAAAATTAAAAGAGAGGGATAGAAAAACTACAAAACAGTGAATAACATGCAACATGCCACTATCAGATTCTTACATACCTATAGTTACCCCTAAATTAAAGATTCAGAAGCCAGTATTGTGGCGCAATGGATTAAGCTATCACCTACAATGCCAGCATCCTATATGAGTACAAGTGCAGTTCCTGGCTGCTCCACTCCCAAACCAGCTCCTTGCTAATGAACTTGGAAAGCAGTGGTAGATGGCTCAAGTGCTTAGACCCTTGCAACCATGATGGAGTACAGAATAGGGTTATCTCTCTCTCCCTCTCCCCCCCCCCCCGTATGTTGTGTGTGTCTCTCCCTCTCTGTCACACTGTCTTTCACATAAAAAAAATGAGTCTTTTAAAAAAATTAGATTGTTTCAATTTTCCAATTACAAGGTACAGATTGGCTGAATGAGTACAAAAAAAAAATATTCAATAATGTGCTACCTACAGTGCACTCATTTTAACCTTCAGACTGATATTGAAAGTTTGAAAAACATACTCCAGCCAAATGCTAACCAAAATAGAGAAGAGGTGGCTATGCTTATATTAGATGAAATAGGCATTAAGTCAAAATTCATTATATTATAATCTTCATCATGTACATCATAACAATATCAATTTAATAAAGAGGATGTAATAATTTGAAATATATGCACCCAATATCAGCACATTCTAATATATGAGAGTCCAACACAATACTAGTAGAAAACTAATACTCCACTTTCAAGAAGGAACAGATAAACTAGACAATAGATATAAAAGATACCCATAGAAAATTTTACACAAAGCAGTAGAATATATATTCTTCTCAAGTACATACAAATAGGAGATTGCAGCACTGGATCGGGGATATGATGAGGCAAAAGAAAATATAACTAAAGCAGTTTGTAATAGCTACTATCTGTTTTCCAAAATTACTAAAATGATGTACGGGTTTGGATTATATGAAAGATTGTTTTGCCCATTGAATGGAGAAAACACCACCTTGGATCCCTCTAATTGTTAGTTCAAATATGTACTTTTGATACTTTTGATAAAACTGATACTGAAAGGCATGTTTAATAGATATATGGTAGAATATCCACCTCAAAACAGAACTTACAACTTGTGTTATGTATATGGAAACAACAATATAACTGATAGTTTGTTCAAAGAAGTATATAATGAGTCACATCAAATTCATTTAATGAAGGAATTTAAGTTGAATTCTGACACACAAATTTACAACACTCTAAGAGTTAATCAATAAGATAGGTTTTGAGAAATTTCACCCATGTAGACTTTGCTACAATTATGGGAAGTTATCCCAGGAAACCTCAGTATCTGAGTTGCTATGATCCATTGGGTAAGTCAAAAACATCTTCACTCTCAATTTTTTCAGTTATGTTATGGAGATAAATATAATTGTTAAGTATAATATGTACACTGTACTATTATTTTGAGATCTGGATGAATAATAAAATTGTTGAAGATTTATTTATTTATTTGAAAAGCAGAATTACAGAGAGAAAAAGAGACAGACATAGAAAGACAGGGAGAGATCCTCCATCTCCTGGTACACTCCTCTAATGACTGCAATGGCCAGAGTTGGGCTGGTCTGAAGCGAGAAACCAGGAGCTTTCTCTGGGCCTCCCACATGGGTGCAGGGGCCCAAGTACGTGGGCTGTCCTCCGATGTTTTCCCAGGTGCACCAGCAGGGAGTTGGATCAGAAGTGGAGCAGCTGAGAGTCGAACCAGTGCCCATGTAGGATGCCAGTGCCGCAAACAGTGGCTTTACCCACCACGCCACAGTACTGGCCCTAGGAAAAGACCTTTTAAATCATCAACAGGTTCATTATGTTTATAATTAAAAACTTACTGGGCTTAAATGATTTACCTCAGGAGCCCAGGTCTTCATTTTTCTACTGCTACTTTTACTGTTGTCTATGGTTCATGTGGATATATACTCCAAAGGAACAAGATGTTGGATGTAAATTCATAGTGTATTAATAAAATAATAACAGCAATTGTAAGAACTCTCGTTTAGCTCCGAAGACAGGTAGAAATGTTTTGACGGGAAGAAGGATGAGATGCAAAGAATTGAAAACCACTGTTCCCCTCAGGTTAATCACTTTGATTTGGAAACAATAGTTAGTCTTTTAAAAAAGGACCTAAAACCATACTCCACAAATAACTCATGGGAACCTAATATGCTGCCAAGTTTTGATTAATTTGTAAAATATCCCCTTTTCCTGTAAAATAAGTCTGCTATTATGGAACATTTTATCAGAAATAAACACAGAAGGAGTATGTATTTTTTGAAACACAACACTTTGCCTTGTTTAAATCTAGGAGGGTGAGAACAGGGCATTAAGAAGCTTTAAACAAATACTAGCAACATACCTAAAACTCACAAAGCAAAGAAAACAATATTGGAGCTCCTTTGCTAAGTATCACAACAAAGCCTGTTGGTGTAGTACTGACACTTATCATAATTTACATTTGTTTCATGTTGTTTTGAGTAGGTTTTAATTCCTTCATAAATCCTACTGTAGACAGATAATAAGTTGGAAATAACTGTCTTATAATACCACATTCTGAAAGTCAATTCTATGATGTATAAGCCTACAAAGCCAGAATTATTTTCCATTGGCATTATAAAATGTTTTGATTGGCAAAACACTCAGCCAGTTGCGTTTTCTGATGAATAGTGTGACTGACGCACTGAGGAGAACATAGCAGGCAGTGAGGCACCTGAGGTTATCATCTGTCTGCCTTTTTTGCTCAATGTATTTTATTGACTAATGCATGCAAAAAATGGAACAAGTCAGTAAAATGTTACCATAACATTAAAGTTTATTGTCCAGCTTTGAATTATTTTTGGCTTAAGATACAATAAGGAATTGTTTGGGGGTCTTGTGTGAATATTCCTTTGATTTGGAAGAAATTGTCCATCTTTCCTTTGTGTAGTGGGAGGCACAAAAGTATTAAAGAAGACTGAAAGACCCTATCAGGGAAAGAGCAAAATAACAAAGCACTGCTTTGTTGCATAAAAATAAGCTTTTATTATTTCTGTTAGAAAAATGTGAATTAGGACAAAACATCTTGTGACTCAAAGTATGCTAATAAAACTAAGCTAGAGAAATAATAGTCAGTGATGAAACTGACTCATATAAGCATCAAATATAATAGCTGTTAGCTTTTGGGTCACTTGGGTTTTGAATTAGCCTCACGATTTTCATTTTACTTTATTCAAATTTTCTTTCATGTTAGTTATTGTGAAGAAAATTATTAACTTAAATTATATATATTAGGACTGGGCAGTAGGAGTTGTGGCTGAAAGGTGAATAACACTTATGATTTATTAAAAGAGAGAATGATTGAAAATGGGAAAATGAGTAAAGTTAGTTAAATAAAATACATACTGAAGAAAGTGGCTAAAGCAGTGTCTTCAAAGTAAATACAGTTGAAATTATTTCCCCTTTTTTTGGAATCATTTCTTCAAGGATTTTAAAAAGTAGTATCCATATGCTGGGTAAATTATTTGATAACCTGTTTGTGTTTGTTACCCAACAGTTTTGACTAGAATGCATGCTGCACGGTAATAATGATTCCAGGCTTCACTACATTTGATGCAATGTTGGACCCAGCATATTTTTCTTTTAAGATTTATTTATTTATTTGAAAGGCAGAGTTATAGAGAGGCAGAGGCAGAGGCAGGAGGGGGGAGAGAGTGAGAGAGAGGGAGAGAGAGTCTTCCATCTGCTAGTTCACTCCCCAAACAGCAACAGTGATCAGAGCTGGCTCCTTTAAAAGCCAGGAGCCAGGAGCTTCTTTTGGTTCTCTCTTGAGAGTGCAGGGGCCCAAGGACATGGGCCATCTTCCACTTCTTTCTCGGACTATAGCAGAGATTGGATGGAAAGTGGAGCAGGCAGGACTTGAACTGGTGTCCATATGGGATGCTGGTGCTACAGGCAAAAGCTTAGCCTACTGTGCTACAGCAGTGTATTTTTCTGACTGACTTCCAACAAATACTCTCCTAAATTCAAGTAAAATTCGCCAGGCTAGTCTGTTGTGCCTCAAATTAGGTCTATAGGCCACTCTCTTGAGGAGAAAAATAGGGGCAAAGTTAAAGAATTTATTTGGTGTCACCCAGTTAAGATCGGATATCCAACAATGATCTGTTTTGTTGTGCCATCTGTTAGTGTGAAAAGTATCTCCAGAGTCCACTTTCAAACCTTCTGCCTATCATTCATTAAACGTATTTGAATTGTTCCAACACATTTGTGTACACTGATGAGTATCTCCTCAAAATGTGGGGCAAAGAACACTTCATCTCCACATGAAAGAAAGTTTTAAAAACAGTTCTTGGCATTACTGGGCAGCTGAATTTATCTAATCCAAACAAAAACATATCTAGGAAATTATAATGTTGTGTTATCCAGTGTAATTCATCAGACTATGATAGCCCAAGGGGGGAAAAAAACATATGCTTTGAGACTTAGAAAACATACTTTTGATATAAATCAAGATAATCTCTTTATGATAATTAGTTTTATATATAAATCACACATCCAAAATTATACCTCCAAACAAAGGTCATAATTTAACATTTGAAATTCCACCCATAACTGCTTTGGTATCTAAAATATTCGAACTCTCCTTCTACAGCAACAAAAACATTTAAATAAGTATATAACATTTTAAGATAACATGTTCTGTATTACATCTGTTTCTATATAGACTTGGAAGTTCTTCACTACAGACTTATACATTTTCTTATTTATTTATTTATTTTATTTTTGACAGGCAGAGTAGACAGAGAGAGAGAGAGACAGAGAGAAAGGTCTTCCTTTGCTGTTGGTTCACCTTCCAATGGCCGCGGCGGCCGGCGCACTGTGGCAGGCACACTGTGCTGATCCGATTGCAGGAGCCAGGTGCTACTCCTGGTCTCCCATGGGGTGCAGGGTCCAAGGACTTGGGCCATCCTCCACTGCACTCCCGGGCCATAGCAGAGAGCTGGCCTGGGAGAGGGGCAACTGGGACAGAATCCGGCACCCTGACCTGGACTAGAACCGGGTGTGCCTGCGCCGCTAGGCGGAGGATTAGCCTGTTGAGCCATGGCGCCAGCCGACTTATACATTTTCAAAGTAAGAGATCAGAGAAATATTTCAGTTAAAAAACCATTTTTCTGACCACATTTGATCAAATTTTCCCAGGCTGATGTGAAGTACAGTAATGATTCATGTCCTGTTGCATCAATCATGTTGTGTTATGATATTCTCTCTTAGTGCAAAATAAATGCATGTGATGAAAGTGAGCATGACACAAGAGAAGAAAGTAGCCTGGAAATTTTTTAAAAAGCAGCAGACTTTGAAGTAAGAAATATGGAGGCAATAGAATTATAGTCCATTGGAAAAGTCCTTATCTAGTTATACTTAAGAAACCTTTAGATTCTTCATAACATGAAAAAGAATAAATATGTTATACAAAAAGAAAACGCTGAAAGAATTGTTTATTGGTCACTCAGTCAAAATATGATAATCAGGTCAAAAATTGCTTGCTTGTGGGGAACCACAGGCCGACCGCTCGTGACAACCATTCCCTTGGGCTGGAGGTCACGTAGCCTGGCTCACTTAAACGTAGCCTGGCTCACTTAAACCGAAGCAATGGACTGAAATACATCCTGTTTTTCATGCAGGACTCAAACTGAAACAATAGTTTGGGGAACCACATCCTGTTTTTCATGCCCATTTTTAGTAATTGGGCTGTGGACTATAAAAGGGGGTTGCTGGAGGGGATGGGGGGGAGGAGAAAGAAAAGAGTGTGGAGACTGCAGCGCTGACAATAAAAAGTTCTAAGATAACCGAATCAACAACGACTGTGTGGTGATTTCATTGGGCTCTCTCGGGTGAGGGACCGACACTTGCTGATTACTTACTGTGTGTTATCATGGTCTTTATTCATTTAACATTTACTAAACTCTTTACCTTTTTGAACTCCACTTTATTTTTTTTTTAATAATCTGACAAAAAGCCAACCAGGAGAAAACTCCCATGATTATCAGAAAAGAAAACTTAAAAAGATAAGATCCCCTAGGTAACAAAAACTATAAGCAAAAACAGTTTCAAGATACATTTTTCCCTCGTTTTTTCTCATGAGATTTGTTGGACAGTTTTGATGAACAGAGTATTCATCTAAATACATTTAATGTCAAGATTGTGTGCTAAATATATGAAATGATTTATAATTACTAATTAAGGCAACAAAATAGAATGCCATTAAAGATCATTGTTTGCATTTCTATCAAATAAGCTAATCATTTCCTTATTAGACAACACATCATGGACTTTATGACCATGAACATATTTCAATTAGTTTGAATCTTCCAAATATCTTTGAATTGCATATTTGAGGCTAGGTTACTCAAAGGATTCCCGTGGAGCAATCTGCCCACACAAACAAATAGCATTTACAATTTGTATATATACTCTAAGTGCAGTTTGTAAATGATTTTTGTAAATCATTATTCTTAATCGAAATTTTGGCCACATCATTTTTGGCTAAGTTAAAGATAAATAATAATTTCAACAAGTTAACCCTTACAAAATGTAGTTTAAAATAACATTTCATCTCAAACTACACACCACACATTAATTATTATTTCTAAGATTTTCCTTTGTTTTCTATTGAAAATAATAGTTTGGAAACAGTAGACGAGCTAGTATCAGAGATGTTTAGCTCAAAGTGTTGCAAACTATAAATGCAAACATGCTGGTGAGTCCTGCAATAAATTAAGTCAGCTGCAGTCAGCAATGAGATATAAAATATCAGAGAGCATTGCACATAGTAAAGGATGGTTTCATTAAAATAGTTTCTCAGTTATAGATTATAGATTATAGTTTATAGATTCTTTATGTAAAATATACTACTTGCTGTTTCTTACCAAAGGATTAAGCAAAAACAATTTTGAAAGCCACTAGCCTATGATATGTAAAGCAGATGCCATTGGCCATAGTCTTCTGGTCAGGGAAATGTGACCTCAGCATGGGGTAAAGGTGGTTTTTATAAAGGCTTTTCATACTTGCTCCTGTCCATTTTGAGAACAGTAGCAGAACAATGAGAGTGAACCTGAGGTGGACATGCCCCAGGGATAGCAAGTCATTTCCAAATAGTCGACAGATAAATGTCACTTTTTGCAAGTTCTTTCAGAGCTGTCTTGACTTATTGAAACCACACATTCCCGTGGGGACAGCTGGGTGGCGCAGCGGAAACCCTGCCATTTATTACAAGAATGCAATTGCCATCCTTTGATGCTAAGAAGGTGCTCTGAGTCACCTTAACTTATATTACTGATGATTTTAAATCCTATGTTGTCTAAAAAGCAGGCATATATTGGGATCTTACTGCTTCCTGTGTTGGTCACACTAACATTTGACACTTCCTTATTGCTTTAACCAGGAAATGTGGCCACATTTCAGTTTCTATAAACAGCACATCAGGTGTGTTCTGGAAATATTTATCTATATCTAAATGGTTTGTGAATTAACGGACTACATTTCATAATCTGATTTTTTTTCAGTATTGAGTTAAATCTCTACTGCATTTTCATTTAGTGTCACAGGATTCCTTGTTCTCCAGTTGTTCCTCTTTTGTTTTTCTTATAGATTCATTTACCTTCCTTCACATGTAATAACCTCAGAACTCACACCATTCTTGGCCTACAGTAGAATTTTTTTTTCCTTAAATTGTCTTTTTCCAATACTCAAATAGTCTTAGGATATTAATATAAGACAGATTATAATCTTCATTCTCAATAGGTTAGATATAGCATATAAAGACCACTGAAAATCATTAATGGTGATGTGTTCACCTGCTTTAGGGAGATTTGGAGAAACAATGTTTTGTGATGGAAAGAATCCTGCCAGAAGACTCAGTTTGAGGCCTCAGGTATAGTGTTATGAAAGCAGCCTGCATTCACTCAGCATTTATGTCTGTCCTACTGCAAATTTCAGAGTTGTTGCAAAACCAAATTGAAATAACACGCATGAAACTACTCAATTGACTTTAATTTTCTACACATATCAGTGTTTATGTTTTCCTTTGTTTCTCTAAGTGAATCATTGTGCATTTGTTAAAAATGTTTACCTTTCTCAATTTCTGTACTTTTTTCTTTGCTTCTCAAAATCATTGAAGATGACTGAGGTCGCAAGATACAGCAAAATCATCACTATCTGAGATATTTAGCCTTGTTCTGTTCTCTTTTAGCATTGTTACTGTTTATGAGAATGGCTACTAAAAGTCAGACTAAACTAGAAACAGATTAAAATGAAAAAGAACATATGGTTCTGAATATATACACATACATAACATTTGTTAGAAAAAGTTGATCATACTTAGCTTAAGAGGTTATCAAATGCACCATAGTTTCTTTAATTTCTAGAAATGCAAGCTATTCCTTTGTCCTGGAGCATTTTCATCTCTGTTATATCATCTCCAGTACTATCAGCTAGCAAAATTCTATTCAACCCAAAGTTCACTGCTTAAAACACACTTTGTACTTAAAATATTTCCTGACAACATAGTTTGTCCCAGAGATCTCTCCAATGTATGTTCATGACATCCTGTATTAAAATGTCATTGGTGCTTATTCTGCAAAACTCTTGAAACTGTAAGCTTCTTCAAGGCAAGCATTCTATTTTCCATACATTTACACAAAAACTAGTTAGTGAGTGCCTTACTCCACCACATCTAACTCTTAAAACACTGCCTCATGATAGCAGATATTCAGTGAATGAGTGAAAGTAAAATCTAAAACTAAGACTTGTGTTTCATGATAATAAATATAGAATTTAACAAGTCCCCAAAATTTTGTAATGACAAATGTTTGGTTTAAAAAAGGGCTTTCAAAAGCTTAAATTTATATATTTGACAGAGAGAGAGAGAGAGAGAGAGAGAGAGAGAGACTCCCATTCATTGATTCACTGGCAAAATGCCCATGATTGCTGATTGCTGAGGGTGGGCCAGGGCCACAGCTAGGAGCCAGGAACACAATATCCAGATGATGCACCTGGATGGCAAGAATGCAATCACTAGAGGTATCACTGCTGCCTCACAGAGTTTATATTAGCAGGACACTGGAGTCAGGAGGCAGAAGCAGATATCAAACCCATGCAATGTGATGTGGATTATGGGCATCTTACCCTCTAGGCCAAATGTCCACCCCTTGACTTAAATCTTAATGCTATGAATTAAAGATACACAACTATAAGTAATAAATTGTAAAATTCCTCTCCTAATGATGTTAGTTTTTCATGATTTCTACATGGATTTCTATTATCATTAATAATAACATTTAATAATCCACTCTTTCTTGTGGATTATGTTGAACACCAATGTGTACATATTTGTGGAAACATTGAGATGAAATACCATAGTAGCAGAAAAGTAAAGCTTAAGGATTGAAAGTTTTGTGAATAGTGTGGGTGGGTAGAGATTTTTAATAGCATAAAAAAGCTGACAGACTGATAATAAAATAAAAGATGTCAGGAGCCATGCTGTTATACATATCAAATCTGCATTCTATATCAAATTTATGAAATTATAGTACTTCAACTTTTGAGCCACAAGCTCACTAGGTGAGATAAAGCATTTTTATAATAATATTGAGATACATTTTCAATAGGTTCTTAATAAAACTTAAAATGGAAATATTAAAAAAGTATAAAATATATTGTAATATATTGTCTCTTATTTCTTCTCTGATGGCCCCTGTATTCCACACTAATGTCTTGGGAAAATCATTTCTTAAAAAGAAAATGAAAAAAAGGACTTGATTGTTACACTTCTATTTAATTCATTTAGTTTATCACATTTTATGAAAATTGAAAGCTAAGGAACTATTGTGTTGATGCATTTCTTTTATTTTACTTGTTTTTAAAAATTTTTAAGATAAACAAAAATTTCATGTATTTTGTATCTACAGATGTAGGAACATTGTCAAATTCCCACCCATGCCCCCCCCACTCTTCTTCTTCCCTCTCCTACTCCCACTCTTAGTTTTTACAATGATTTACTCTCAGTTTACTTCATATTCGTAAAATTACCCCTAACTAAGTAAAGAGTTCAGCAAATAGGAGAAAGGAAAAAAAAAAAAAAAACACTGAACACTGTTCCTGAACAGTTAAAACAAGGTCTATAAACCATCATCAAATCTCAAAACGTGAATTTCACTCCTATACATTACATTTTGCTATTCAATTGGTTACCACAGATCAGGGAAAACGTATGGCATTTGTATTTTGGAGACTGACTTATTTTATTAACTATAATGGCTTCCAGTTGCTTCCATTTTTCTTGCAAAACACAGGATTTCATTATTCTTTATAGCTGAATAGTATTCCATACTATACACATACCACAATTTACTTATCCATACCTCAGTTAATGGACATCTGGGTTGATTCCACGGCTATTGTGAGTTGAGCTGTAATAAACATGGTGGTACAGATAATTCTTTCATATGCTGATTTTGTTTCATTTGGGTAAATTCCCAGGAGTGGGATTGCTGGGTTATATGGTATATTTATTTTCAGCTTTCTGAGAAATCTCCATACCATCTCCCACAATGGCTGTACTAGTTTACATTCCTACCAATAGTGGATTAACTTACCTTTTTCCTCACATCCTCACCATTTATTTTTTGCTGATTTCTGTATGAGAGCCATCCTAACTGGGGTGAAACCTCATTGTGGTTTTGATTTGCATTTCCCTAATGGCTGGCGATCCTGAGCATTGCTTCATGTGTCTGTTGGCCATTTGATTTTCCTCTTTTGAAAAAAGTCTGTTTGGGGCAGGTTCAGTGGCACAGCAGGTTAAGCCACACCACCTGCAGTGCCAGCATCCCATTTGGGCACTGAGTCAAGTGCCAGCTGTTCCACTTCTGATATAACTCCCTGTTAATATACCTGGGAAAGCAGTGGAAGATAGCTCAAGTCCTTGGGCCTCTGCACCCACATGGAGGACTAGGAAGAAGCTCCGGGCTCCTGGCTTGGGCCCTACCCAGCCCTTGTTATTGCAGCCATCTGGGGAGTGAACCAGCATTAGAAGACATCTCTCTGTCCCCCTCACAGTGTCTCTCTATAACTTCGCCTTTCAAATAAATAAGTCTTAAAAAAAGAAAACAAATAATTTGTTTCATACTTCTGCATGTGGAGACCCAATTTTTTCAGCAACATTTGTTAAAGATACTGTCCTTTTTCTGGGGATGGATTTTAACTCCTTTGTCAAAGAGTAGGTGGTTGTAGATGTGTGGATTGATTTTTTTTTTGAGTTTCTATTCTGTTCCATTGTTTTACATGTCTATTTCTGTGCCACTATCAAGCTGTTTTGTTTATACCTGCCCTGTAGTATATCTTGCGATCTGGTATTATAGTGATTCCTCTTGCTTTGTTTTGTTGGATTTATTTTGCTTATTTGAAAAGCAGAGTAGTATAGGGAAGGAGGGATGAAGGGAGGGAGGATGAGAGAGAGAGAGAGAGAGAGAGAGAGAGAGAGATCTTCTATCTGCTGGTTCACTCTCCAAATGGACACAACAGCTGAGCTGGACCAGTCTGAAGCCAGGAATCAAGAATTTCATATAGGTCTCCTAAGTTCGAGGCAGGGGGTTAATTATTAGGCAATCTTCCAACTGCTTTCCCAGGTGCATAAGCGGAGAGCTAGTTTGGAAGTGAACCAGCAGGGACTTTAGCCAGCATACTGATATGGGATGTCTGTGTCACAAATAACCTTCTGTGCCACAGCGCCAGCCCATGTAGATGAGTTTAAATAGAGACAAATATTTCAAAATAAAACTCAATATTTGCCTTGTTTTACCAAGAGGGCTAAAATTTAGAATAGGATAGATGATTTAAAGATGTCTACAGTCTTTGCAAGTAAAGAATAAAAATTATTTAGGGAAAGTCCTGAAGTGTTCAGGAGACTGAGTCCTTTTTTCTACTCTTTTCCACTTTGCCTCAAGATAGCTTGTTATGGGGACATTATTGAATAATTGATAGTAGCACTGTAAGTTGTGAAACTACCAAATGAGGCATAAATAGTGTTGTTTAACAGATGCAAATTTGCCAAATAACGAGAGCTGTGTTATGGTGAAAATCTTTCCAAATCACATTATGATATTACATTGAGAGGGAGTTGTGGGTGGGGCAAACAAACTGAGAGTGGAACCATTACTTTACCTCCTGTAACCACAAGATGAAAATACAAAACATTTTTCAACCTTGAAGTGTTTCTTAATCAAGTCTTCAGACCAAATAGGAAGAAAAACCATAGTAATTTAGATGAAATTCAAAAGAAAAATAAAATATCCATTAGTTTGTGAAGCATATAAAAAACCCCACTAATAATAGAAATTCAGATGGCCTATCTCAGGTATTATAGAAAAGTCCAAGAAATATATTATATTCATTTCATTTGCAAAACAAAGAAAATAGCCTTCTATATTTTCCTATAGATATTTGTTGACATTATTTTAACGTTGGCCAAAAGTAGAAGTATGATTATATGACATTACCCGTTAGGCCTCCTTAAGGGTAAATTGCCTTTAGTTTAAGTTTCTTTGAATTTTTTTGCTGATAAATCTGTCCTGATTTGCTTTATAAAATCAAGTTAATGTGTCAAAACAAGAATGCTACTTCTAAACACACCTTTAGGATGTAGTCAACTTAATTAAAAAAAAATAAGCCAAGCATCTTCTGATCTTAGTCATTCATTTAAGAAATATGTCTTAAATAGAAAAACATGGGATTATCTGCCCTATTACCACATAATGATAAAAAATGTGAGAAGGCAGAGAGGCCTATATAACCCAAATCCTTCACTATGTAATGACTTTTTTTTTTTGACAGGCAGAGTGGATAGTGAGAGAGAGAGACAGAGAGAAAGGTCTTCCTTTTTGCCGTTGGTTCACCCTCAAATGGCCGCTGCAGCCAGCGCATCGCGCTGATCCGAAGCCAGGAGCCAGATGCTTCTCCTGGTCTCCCATGCGGGTGCAGGGCCCAAAGACTTGGGCCATCCTCCACTGCCTTCCCAGGCCATAGCAGAGAGCTGGCCTGGAAGAGGGGCAACCGGGATAGAATCCGGCGCCCCGACCGGGACTAGAACCCGGTGTGCCGGCGCCGCAAGGCGGAGGATTAGCCTGTTAAGCCACGGCGCCGGCCACTATGTAATGATTTATAAGATAAATAAAGCCCAAGAAGGAAAATCATCTAGTCTAGATTTACCCAACTAGGAAGATGCAGGACTAGAATCTAGGCTTCCTGTTACCTACTCCGGGCTATTTTCCCACATATCGTGACGTTGTCTCCACCAGTGTTAACCAGCAACAGCTGAAAACATGACATTGCACTAGATGGTATGGTAATAATTTCTCCAGCTCCTTTCTCTGTACCTCAAAGCTGAGAAGCATAAATTTGCAATCCAACCCCAAATTATATTCTAGGGGAAGTGTTAGTGGCTATGCAACATATAACTTCGTGACTAAACCATCAGAACTGACACCCTAACTTTAGACCCTAGTTCTATTACTAACATTTTTTCTGCTTTGCTTTGGGCCAATTCTGCCTTCTAGAAAACGTTTGTCATTTGCTCTATGTTTGAATGACTAACTTGGATACCAAACTAGGATATGCGTTACTCTATCTCTATCACTCTGAAGACTGGAGTGCTACTTTGTGCATCAGTCTGAATTTCAGCTAATCCAAGTACCCAATGAGTTCAACTCCTGAACTGCCTGGACTCTTGCTTATTTATTGTATCATTCTAACATTAAATTTTTCTTATATTATTAGCCACATGTGTTTAAGATTACCTGTTAGCTTCCTTACGTGTAATTGCCCATTATTTTGAGATTCCTTGAATAATTTTTGCTGAATGATCTGTCCTGATTTGATGTCTAAAATCCACTTAATGTGTTGAAATTTTGATTGTCTGGCAAGTTCTGTCACCAATTATCTAAAAGTCATATATCTAAACTAAAATCTCCTTCTTGTTACTGAAAATTTTTGTTGGGACACAAGAAACAGTAAACAGGAAGTGAAAAGTTTTTATTTGAATCAAATAGTTAATATTATAATTTTGTATATTTCTTACTGATAGACTGTGAGAACCTTTTTAAAATTATCTGAAAATATGCACTATGGAAAAGTGATTCATGGCTGTCACAGCTTTTGCACCAGAAGGAACTTACCCTTTAATTCTACTTTCCAATAACTTTTTGAAGTCACCTTGTATAAAAATGTGTCTCATTTATTTTGAAGGTTTATGTATTTATTTATTTGAAAAGAGTGTAGCAAATAGGCAAAGAGAGAGAGAGACAGAAAGAGAAAGAAATTTTTCTTCCACTGGTTCACTCCTCAATTGACCTCAACAGCCATTTCTGAGCCAGGCTGAAACCAGAAATCAGAAAGTCCATCGAGGTGTCCCACATAGGTGGCAGGGGCCCAATCACTTGGGAATTCTTTGCTGCCTTCCCAAGTGCATTAGTAGGAAGCTGGAACTGAAGTATAGCATCCAGGACAAAAATCGGTGTGCCGATATGGGATGCTGGCACTGAAAGCTGTGGCTTAACCTGCTATTTTACAATGCCAACCACAAGTGCAATTTTAAAATGTCTTATTCTGGGTATTAAATTATTATCAAATCTGGAAAAGTAAGTACCAATATTTTAGAAACTGTTATTTTATTTATATTATTATAAATATATTATTTACTATAGAAAGTGCTGTACATTATATAAATATAAGACAGTGGAACCAATGTACTTTAAGAAGTGAAACTGGAGATTCTAGAGTCCTAGGGACTCTTATTTGCAGAATTGTTATCTCTCATATCTCTAGTAAAATTTTTGATGTCTACCACTACGATGAATTCAGGATTTTGGATAACAAGAAAGTTTCATAGATAGAATCCACTGAGCTGAATAAATAATTTGATTAACAATGAACACATAACAGTAGCAACCAGCTCTATTTCAAGCTTCAATAAATGACTTGACTAATGACGTTTGGAGGTATAGGAAACAAAGTTTATGAAAAAGGAGTCTAAAAAAGCCACCTAAAACAGACACAGTGATTATACAAAAAATTCTGTTTCTGGCTTAATGCAAATACAATGAGGTTACTTCATCCTGTTCTACAAATATTTTGACAGTTATTTAGATATATGAGTATGTCCCTTTTCCCTATTGGAGATCTATTCTGCCGTGGAATTCCCCATCTGTTCTTTCTGTAGGAGTAATAATCCCATTCCACACCTTAGAGTCAACAAATCAAATACTTAATTTTATTTACATATCCATTTGAAATGGTAGTCACACATTTCTTCATTTTGCAGCTATAAAAATAAAACTTGGAGAACCTAAGTGTTCTGATAAAGTGCCAGTACCAGGACAAGAACCTAAGTAAGTCTGCCTTCACAATCCAAACATTAAATTGTTTTCTATGTGTTAATCATAGTCTAACTTACTTTTGAAAATACATCTATATTTTTAATTGACAATAGTACCTACACATAATTCTGGAGAACAGTATGATATTTCAATATATTTATATACATATAATGATCAGATCAAGGGAACTGGAATATCCATCACCTCTAACGTTGATCATTTCTTTATGCTGGGAACATTCCAAGTCCTCAGTACTAGCTATTTTGAAATATTTTGAATGACAATTGATTGACAATGAGTAGGTTGACAAGTCCAAATAATTTTAGGCAATACTAGAAAGCAGTGATATCTCTAAGTTACAACATCAATGTAGACTCTAATTGACATTTCTTACTCTTGAGTATATCTTTCAGTAGATTTTTAAGTACAGATGAAAATGGGGTGCTTTCATTATGGTAACTAAACACTGGAACTAACTTTGCTTGGATCTGGCTGCTGTGTCTAGTTGGGGTGTGAATTAGCAGATAGAGCTCTCTCTTTCAAATAAAAAATTAAATGAATAAGAATCTTTTAAAAATTACTCTATTGAACACATTCAGGAAAAATATATGCAAGATTATCCCGTTTAATGCTCTCCATTTCTAGGCAAGAAAACTAGAGACCTAGAGAGTGGAAGTAACTTTCTCAAAATCATAATGTAGAAAAGAATCTTATCTAAGGGTATCTGTCTTCTTCCCATTGCTTCTGTGATTTTCTTACTTATTTGAAAGTCAGAGTGACAGAGAAAGTACGAAAGAGAGAGAGAGAGAGAGAGAGAGAGAGAGAGAATCTTTCTTGCACTGGATCACTACCCAAATTGCAACAAGTTTGGACCAGTAGGTAGGAACTACATCCTGGCTTCCCACATGTGTAGCAGGGCCCCAAGTATGTGTATCATCTTCTGCTTCCTTTCCAGGCACATTATCCAGAAACTAGTTTGGAAGATGAGTATCCAGGACTGGAACTGGCACAAGATTAGTGCATTGATTTTTTCAGATGATATTTGTAATGTAGAGTTAGTAGAACTGTCTATATGCTGAATTTAACAAAGCAAAGTATTTCAAATTATATCACACCAAACTCTCTCTGATGAACTCAGATTAATAAGGTGTATATTAATAAGCCCGTGGGTACATGTCTTGTACATTGTAAATTTTTAATACATATTTGTTGACAACAATTTTTGTCCTCATGACAGTAATTTATGTCTTCATAGTTGAACTATCCTTGTGTCCTTGGCAGAGATCAGACCACAAACCATCTAGGGGTATTGTAAATGCATGTGCATGATCAATACATTTTTATTAATTATAAATATAATGTCATATCAGTTCTTGGGAAATGCCTTACAGTTAATAGTTTACAGTAAATAGATTGGTAGCATTGTTTTCAGCAATGAAAGAGCACATAAAATGAACTATTATACTATATTTGAATATGAGAAAAAACTGAAATGAATTAACTTTTGAAATAGGAAATAACCAAAAATAGCCACCAAATGCTTACATAGAGCTTAAAATATACCATCTTTATTTTCTTTGTATTTAATCAACATCTATTGAGATGATTTTGATTTACAGCCCATTACTGAGTATCATATGGAGATAAAAATAAAATAACACACCCTTCAGGCTTAGAAAGTGGTTTTTGTTCCTTTGTACATTTATATTGCATGTTTGTGGGAATAAATGAACTGTAGAACTATTCAAGTGAGTTTAGCCTCTCTTTATTTTCCATCATTTCTTTGGCTTTACTCTATCCCATGAAGTTGTGGTCTAAAAATAATCAATGACATCATAATTTCCTATAATATTTTATTTTATATTTAATATTCTTAAGATTTTAAAAACATGGAAATTAGAGTATGTAATATAAAAACACGCATGTGTCCAAAACACAGAATTTAAAAACACCAGCCTCAGAACTTTTGTAAAATTAAATAACTTAACACATAAAAAGTTCAGAAAACTGCTCTAGCATCATTAAATATTGAATACATATTTTAAATTTTTTACTCATTTATCTGAAAGGCAGAATGACAGAAAGAGAGAGATCTTTATCCACTTTTTACTCCCCAGGTACCTGCAAAAGCTAGGGCTGGGCCAGGGCCAGGCTGAATTTCGTAGGCCTGAATGTTTCATTTCAGTTTCATTCTTGAATAACACTCAAAATGAGTTTATAATTTTTGGTTGAGAGTTATGTTCTTGTACCATTTTAAAATTATTCCATTTACTTCTGACATACATTTGTTATATATAAGAATACTTATGCAAGTCTGATTACAGTTCCATTATGGATGACTATCCGTGCCTCTTAAATACATCTACGTTTTCTGCTTGTCTTTGAAACTTTTCATTTTAACCACTTTATGGGTCTAAATGTAGATTTTATTTATTCTTACTTCTTTTCAGTACATAATATGTTCCTCAACACTGAGAAATTTTGTGCTTACTCATTTCCAGAAAATTCTTTTTTTTAACTTTTATTTAATGAATATAAATTTCTGAAGTACAGCTTATGGATTACAATAGCTTCCCCCCCCCATAACTTCCCTCCCACCTTCACCCCTCCCATCTCCCACTTCTTCTCCCCTTCCATTCACATCAAGATTCATTTTCAATTATCTTTATATACAGATCAATTTAGCATATATTAAGTAAAGATTTCAACAGTTTGCACCCACACAGAAATACAAAGTGAAAAATACTGTTTCAGTACTAGGTATAGCATTAAATCACAATGTAAAACACATTTAGGACAGAGATCCTACCTGAGGAGTAAGTGCACAGGGACCCCTGTTGACTTAACAAATTGACATCTTGTTTATGGCGTCAATAATCACCCTAGGCTACAGTCATGAGTTTGCAAAGGCTATGGAGGCCTTTTGAGTTTAGGACTCTGATCTTATTTAGACAAGGTCATAGTCAAAGTGGAAGTTCTCTCCTCCCTTCAGAGAAAGGTACCTCCTTCTTTGATGACCTGTTTTTTCCACTGGGATCTCACTTGCTGAGATCTTTCAATTTTTAGAAAATTCTTAATCAATTATTTTTAGAAAATTTTCTCTTTCTAATTTTTGTTATTCTCTCCATCTTTAGCTCTCATCTCATATTACCTGATTAGATATTCTCCTAAATATCCAAACATATTGTTTATATTTGTGTTTTTGTCTTCTTATTTTCTTTAACTAAATCTAATGAACTTTTTGCATTCTCTGAAGTTCTACATTTGAATTCCCTTATTTTAATTTCAAAAATTTCCATTTGATTATTTTTCAATTATGCTATACTGAACTGACCTTTCCTGAATGATAGCTGTGCTTTCCTTTAATTCTTGATTGAAATAACCATATTTATTTTAATGTTTTGTTTATTTGGTTTATTTTATATTAAATCTTCACTTTCTTCTCTCTCCGTGCTTCACAATGTTTTTTTTTTGTTTTGTTTTTTGTTTTTTTTTTTTGTTTTTTTTTTTTTGACAGGCAGAGTGGACAGTAGGGGGAGACAGAGAGAAAGGTCTTCCTTTTGCCGTTGGTTCACCCTACAATGGCCGCCGCGGTAGGCGCGCTGCGGCCAGTGCACCGCGCTGTTCCGATGGCAGGAGCCAGGCGCTTCTCCTGGTCTCCCATGGGGTGCAGGGCCCAAGGACTTGGGCCATCCTCCACTGCACTCCCTGGCCATAGCAGAGAGCTGGCCTGGAAGAGGGGCAACCGGGACAGGATCGGTGCCCCGACCGGGACTAGAACCCGGTGTGCCTGCGCCGCAAGGCGGAGGATTAGCCTACTGAGCCCCGGCGCCGGCCTCACAATGTGTTATTTGTATGTTTCTTGTGTCTGCTTAGTTTATTGTGGTGGTTTCTTTCCATGCATGCCATACAATTTTAACTGTATGTTCATCTTCAGAACATTTTTATGGGATTCCTGTGTCTCATGGATTGTTCAGACTTGCTTCAATCAGTTTTATATTTACACCTCTATATGGATAACAAGGTTCCTAAGACCACTTTTATATTAATTTCTTGGTTTATAATTTATATATATTACTTTAATATGAACTAGACATTTTTCTGCTTGTGGCACTGGCTTGAATTTCGATTCTTTGCAGATAATTACTTTTTGCAACACTATGAAGATGTCTTATTAAATCCTAGGTAAGGAAGTAGAGATATTTTAACGCCTATGCTATAGAAATTTGTTTCCTGCCACTTCTCAAAGAACTCAGTTCAGGGTTTTCCAAACCTTATTTTCTTTATTTGTTTAAGAATTAAAATTCAAATGTCTAGAAGATATTCCTAGATATGTAATTTCACTAGCCATTTGGCCACTCTCAAGTCCCATATATACCTATGATAATATAATTCCCAAGCATTTAGTTCCAAATGGACCTCCAGTACTAAATTTATAACTACTTACTAAATATTTCCACGTTGATATCCACCAGTACCTCAAATTCTGTATTTCTATAATGCAGTCAGTTTTCTTATATGACAAAAGAACTAGTTTACTTTCTTGAATAGTCTTTAAGAACTCTTTTATTGTATTTCATACTTGAGAAAACACACACCTAGACGAACATTCCATAAACCAACAATATAATTTCATATTGCATAGTGTTTTCTTTTCTTTAAGAGAAAAATAAATTAAAACCTTGAAATATAGCTCTTGTTTAGGAGCACATTCAATGTATATATTTGTAGCATGTTGTATTTATTCAAAAATGTTTCCTTTTCACAATTTTTAAAATGATATTCTTTTTTTAAATACTTAATTTTTAAGATGTATTTGAAAGGGAGATAGAGAGATCTTTCACCTGTTGGCTCACTCCCTAAATGCTTGCAGCAGCTAATACTGTGCCAGGAACAAGGCAAGAATCCTATATAAGTGGCAGGAACCCAATTACCTGAGCTATCATTTGCTGCTTCCCAAGATGCATTAACAGCAAGTTTGTTAGGAATTGGTGTAGCCAGTTCTTACACCAGCACTCCAATAAGGAATGTTGGCCTCCTAGTCAGCAGATTAACCACTGCACTATAATGTCCGCCTCTTTCACAATTTAACATAGTTTAAATCTAAAAAGTGTTGAGATAGATTTATTTTTTATCTCTTTTAAGTTAGTTTATGAAATTTCTGCTTCTTCTACAAGTGCCAGAATATTTTCTTTTCACTTCTCTCTCATTTGTTGCAAAAGGACATTAAAATTAAAATATATTCAAATATTAAAACACTTAAACAAACAGGTGCTGCTCTACAGACATAAATGAATATTCTACCAAAAGTGAATTACTTGCTGGAAGGTAGTACTAGCACACAATATCTCAAAATTATTATTTGTCAACTGACACAAAAGTCCAAATTCAATAAAAGACAAACAATTCAGGCAAGCAATAGTGAGTACTATATAAAGACTAATCATCACAAAGCTAATGTTACTTATTTGATATTTACTTTCTCAACCACTTAAGTATTAAGTAAACTTTCCCTTCCTCTTCTTTCTTGATCCCACAAAGGAAATTAACCATGAAGTCTTACAGATTTTTCACTGGATGTCTTTTCGAATCCCGATTTTGTATACACATCCCTGTCATTTCTGTAGTTCAGGTTTTAATGATCTCACAAATAGGTGTATACAGCATCTCTGCAATTCCAAAATGCTAACCTCGTTAGGTTCAGAGCATGCTTTCCCATTGTGCAATATCTGTTTTTTTTTTATTATTATGTTCTCCTCACTGAAGATACCTTCTACAGCTGTCAGTATCATGCACAACATCATTACTATTCTCACATGAAATGACCTCTCACTTAAGTACTATGTTGTTTCTTTGACAAAGATGATATATCACTTTGCATAGTGATGGGTCACAAAGGTAATAGTCCATAGCCAGTTTCATGGACTACTAGAACTCTTTCAGTGCAAGACTTTAAATGTTTTATTATTTGTTTACTTACCATCTTTTTGAGAGGCAGAGAGAGACATCCCATTAGCTGCTTCACTCAAATGCAGCAGCAGGGACTGGGAACAAAACTTAATGTAGGTTTCCCACGTGGATGGCAGGGATACAACCCCTAGAGTCACCATTTGCTGCCTCTGAGGGTGCCCATTAGCAAGAAGTTGTAATTAGGAGCAGAGCCAAGATGCAAAAACTGGCACTCCAATATGGGATGCAACCATTCCAATTGGTAGTTCAATCACAAGCCCAATGCCCATCCCGATACAAGCGTTGTATATAATATGTGGAAAGTAATCTATTCTGCTAAGACATATTCAAGTTATTTTGAATGTTTATTATCCTCCTTGAGTAGATTTTAGAAACAACATTAGCCCCTAATATAAGGTGCGTGAGACACTACATGGCCTGTCTTTCTCTGTAAATTCCTGATTTGCCTTGGTTTTCTATGCCAATATCATTTGTTTATACTCATGTTATTCTTTCCAAATGTCTTGTTCCCCTGATCTCCTTTCTGTATAGCATGTAAAGCTCTGCACACTAGGGTTCTGCTCACATACTACTTAGTGGAATAACATATATCCAGGTGAATGTGGGGTGAGTTGTTTTTGGCTCATTCTGGATACTTTCTTCCTGATTTTCTATTGATTTGTTGTTGTTGTTGTTGTTGTTGTTGTTTTACAAAATGGTTTTATTTTCAAAGCAAGTTAAGCTCATCTTGGAAGACTTACAAATGATCAATAAGTAATATGGCATTACATACTATTAATACAATGACCTAAAAAGACTGTGCATTTGAGAAAGTATTGCTTAAAGTTATTTAAGTAAATGGTCCCAGTTGTGGGTAGATTAAACATACAATTCTGTATTTCCTTGCAAGTAGCAAGAAGGGTACTTTCTGAACACATGCATTTGATATGTATTTCATTGTGTATCTATTTTTGTCTGTCTTTTAATACTAGAATTTCCATTGAGAGGATGAATTCTATGATGATAAAGAATATTGTCCAATTTGTTCATCATCATATCCCTAGTACCTCGCACAGTATATTTTGCACAAATATTTTGCTAAACAAGTACTTGTTGAATAAATTAATACTGAACAAAAATAAATGAAATCACCAAGATTCAGTAGCAATCTTGCAACTTAAAGTATTGAGTGGAGTTTCATTTCCTGTAGTGTGGAAGTTTAGAAATTTATGAAAAGAAGAAGTAATTGTGAATATGTTTGACTGAAGGATATTTAAGTTTTATCTGTGTATTGAAGAACTTATAGTTTTCCATGTTCCTCTGTGACTGCATAAATTGAGATACAATGTTACATGTGAGAAAAAGGTAAACCAAAATATACAGTATGTATATATGTATATGTATGTGCATATATATATATCTATAATACACAAATCAACATATACTATTTTGGAAGATGATCTTTGGGATGAGACATCATCTTCCTTGGGTTGTAGCTCCTCATTTATTCCTGATTTTAAGATCAGTAAAGATGAATTTTTTCAGAATGGATGGAAACATTTCTTAGTTCTTTTGGATAAACATAATTCTTGCTCTCTATGTACTTGTTCTTTCCTAGATAATACACTCAGTAGTCTTATATATTATCAAAACTTTAATTAACAATTTAGGATCTACTCAAATAAATAATACCAGCATATTCATTCTGCTCTCTTTTCTTTTTTTATTTATTTTATTTCAGAGACAGTTATAGAGAGGTGTGTGTGGGGGGGAGAGGTTCTACCATCTGTTGGTTCACTCCCCAAATGGCCACAACTGCCGGAGCTGAGCCAATCTGAAGCCAGGAGCCAGAAGCTTCCTCTGGGTCACCCATATGGGCAGGGGCCCAAGCTCTTGGGCTATCCTCTACTGCTTTCCCAGGCCACAGCAGAAAGCTGAATTGGAAGTAGAGTAGCCAGGACTCGAACTGGGGCCCATATGGGATGCCAGCACTACAGGCAGCTGCTTTTATCTACTAGGCCACAGTGCCAGACCCTCTTTTTCTTTTCTTATGTAATTTACATATTTATTTTACTGATTATTGTCTTGAATCTTGTTTTCTTTTTGTTTGCTTCTAGACTTTATTTTTGTGTTTATTTTAAAATATGTTTACCTTTGTCTTTGTATACTGGATTTTCCCTATAATATTTTTTAATTGAAAATATAATTGAGGAGTTTATTGTTAGAAAGAAAGCAAATATGTGGTAACATACATAATTTCTTTTTTGATCTTTTTTGATAGTTTTCTTTCTTTTTTAGATAACTTTTTTTAAAGATTTATTTTAATTATTTGAAAGAGTTACAGAGAGAGTTAGAGACAGAGAGAGAGGTCTTCCATCTGCTGGTTCACTCCCCACTTCAGCGGCAATGGCCGAAGCTGTGCTGATCCAAAGCCAGGAGCCAGGAGCTTCTTTTGGGTCTCCCACGTGAGGGGAGAGGTCTAAGGACTTCAGCCATCTTTTACTGCTATCCCAGGCCATAACAGAGAGCTGGATTGGAAGAGGAGTGGCTGGGACTTTAACAGGTGCCTATATGGGATGCCAGTGCTTCAGGCAAGGGCTTTAACCTGCTGTGCCACAGCGCTGGCCCCTAGATAACATTTTACATTTACATTATAGTTAAAGGCTTAATGCTCCATTAAATATAGTGTTAAGCAAATAAAATGTAAAAAGTTTGTATTAGTGGGAGCTAAAATTAAAAAAAAAGAAAGAAAGGCCTGTTTGTATCAGTTTTCTTGCAAATGCAGTGTTTTATCAAACTTTGTTTAACTCAAATGGTTAAGAATGATATATTAGTATAGTTTTAATTATCTGGAACTATTTTAAACTTAAGTACATATGAGTTAAATACATATATTTTCATTAGTTTCTTGTTTTTAACCCTTGCCTATATTCCTTCTGAACTATTGTCTTTTTACATGTAATTTTTTAACATACATTTATTATGAAAGGCAGAGTTACAGAGAAGGTTCACTTCCCAGATGGCCACAATGACCAGAGTTGGGCCAGGCCAAAGCCAGGAGCCAGGCGCTTCATTTGGGTCTCTCACATGGGTGCAGGAGCCTAAGAACTTGAGCCATCTTCTGCTGCTTTCCCAGAAGCACCAGCAAGGAGTTGGATAAGAATTGGAGCAGCGGGGATTTGAATTGGACCCATGTGTGATGCTGGCACTGCAGGTGGTGACAACCTGCTACACCAGAGCACCAAACCCAACACATAATTTGTTAATCATGTTTCTGTAAAATATAAAGAGGTTGATGTAATTGTAAACTGAATCATTGAATTATCACCCTAGAATACAGGTCCACGTTTGCCTGATGTCCTGAGACTTTCATGCTGTTAAATAGACATTTTATCCTTACATATTGCTGTCTAACAGCACTGAATTCACAGCAAAGAAATTTTGTTGGCTTTCTTTGGTTTTTGCCATTGGACCTTTCAAAGAATCTCTTTCGTATATTCAATGACGTCAGTTTATATATTATATTTACTGGAATATTTTTTTAGCTAATGGTCCTCCATGCCTTTATTGTTTATGTAGTATTCTGAATTCACATTTTATTGACATGAATACAGGATTTTGGGTGCTGGCTATCACATTGCATTTCTTAAAATCCTGCAAGTTCTTTTCTGTGTTGAGACAGAAGTCCTTTCATTGATTGCTTCTCATTTTCCTTGCTGATGGTCCCCATCAGACAGATAGGCTCTGAGCTAATTAGCAGAGTTTTGTTCTTGCCTGCTCATTTCCTCAAATTCTCTGCAGGAAGGAAACTTATGAACACTTTGTGAAATTCAACTACATAAAACATGATGTTATGATAATAGTAAATATGCTGTAGAGATTTGAATAGATTAGAGATATAGCGCACTAATCTATAAATTCATAACTGGGAAAGAGACAACCACCAAAAAGGCAGCTGTGATAATACCCATGATGCCAAGCCACTGATTGGAGTTAAGATTCATTCATCTGAAAAAATTCAGTAAATTATGATGCCCTATGGGCCACTGAACCAAAGCCTGTTTGAACTAACCTTATCTCATATTCTGACTCTATCATTAAGAGCTGAATGATTTAAGTCTAGAAACTTATCTGTACAATTGGGATTATCATCATCATCATCATAATAATAAGGTGCAAAGAGGTTTTTAAAGGTATGATATGATAATTATAGAATACAAAAGGGCATTTAATTGTATTATATAAAATTGTGAAGTTAATGCATACAAATTTCAATCTATAGCATCCATTAAGTGCATAAAAATATTAGCTATAATTGTCATGTTGTTGTATGATCATAGTTATCCTATTGTCTTATTTAGTGTAAAATTCCCATATGAAAAGTGTAGAATATATACAACAAAGATACAATGGCTGTAGTTCTTCATTTATGGTTTGGTTGTTTATATTGTAGTTATGAAGAAAACCAAAGAAAATATTGGAAAGTTTTGACAAAGTGGGTCACTAGATGTAAAATGCAATATTAACCTATGTTGTAGCTACCTGCAGACTCAAGGATCAGATAGAGCTCTGAGGCATAGAGATTACTCACAGATTTGCAATTTACATCGACATGGAAAAAGCACCAGTGCCATGCTGAGGATGTCAAAGTTGCAAATTCATGCTTTGATTGACTTCCTCTGACTTCCCATTTGATATGAGGAGACCATACAGTTAATGTTTGAACCTTAACTCATTCCTACTGCTGATAAGCCAATTCAGACCTCAGATGGTATAGATGGGAGAGTCTTGAAAATTTTCTCTGCATTAGAATGATACTGAATTATTCAATCTAACTGAAAGATATTTCCAGGAACAGAATTCCTCCAAAACAGCTTTTACTCAATACAAATTCAAGTTTGCACATTTGTCAAGTCTTCTTGCAGGATCATGGACTTTTTCTTTAAAATATATTTTAACTAAAATCTTCAGAATGGAAACATATTTGTGGTTTGAGATATTAATAGTTTTTTGTTATTGTTACCTCTTTTCAAAAAGTCTTTCACCTTTATATAATATCAGTATATAAAATCTTCCCTCTTTTAAGAGAGATTCTTTCCTTTAAAACATGTGCCTCATTATATTTCCAATCTCTAATACTATAATGAAAAATAAGTGATGATATGCTGTTAGTTAATGATGAGATTATTTCAAACCTGGAAAACGATAAAGGTCTTTAATGCATCCTGGAAAATGTTAAAAGTCTTTAATGCATACAAGACTTATTTATACATGGTTCCAGTACTGCCTTCCAGTTTTGAGAGGGGAAAGAGGCTCTTTTTGGATGAAGTGATTATCAGAGAGTTCCTAAATAACCATGTATCATTTTGTCTGAAAAAGTATTTTCTTAAAATGAATTAATTTTATCAAGCTAGGTAGTAGGGTGAAAAGTACCCATAAATTCAGTAACATTAGTACAAACAAAAATTACAATACTTTGGCTACTGTCAGGAGCCAATCAGAAAACATATATTAATCTTGACCATCCTGTAATGGGGAAATATAGTTTCATTTGAAGTACATGCTGACAAAGCTACAATTTTATTAATCCAAAACATGCCATTTAGCCTTTGGCCTCACATTTTGGCAGCTTCATAAAATGTAGAAGAGTTTACAGCTGCATTTTGCTATTGTGTTTAGGCATCCCTTAAACACATCTTGAGCTATGAGTGTGTGTACACAATGCTATGCTAGACTCTATGCAAAAGTACCAAAGAAATCACAGGCACAACCCTTGACGTTGATGACTTTGCAGTGCAGTTGAGAAAAGATAATGCAGTTCTAGAGAACTATTAGAAGAAAATTACAAAGCAATACAACAACAAAAAACGAAATAAAAAAGCAAATACAAATTGTCTTTGGAGAGGAACATGTGTGTTGACTGTGCAATGATAAAGCTAAACATTCGAGTGATTTTCTTTCAGGTACGAAATTCTGTGTCTATTTTACTCCAGCTTCTCTGATTTATACAGGAGATTGCATGGGACATTCTATAATGAACAAGAAGCAGGGGGGAGACATAATAAGTCATTCTGACATCAATTCTTACCTATTCTACAGCATCTTTCATTTTAGACATCCTTTTTCAAAGCCCAAGGCCAGGCGTGTCTCTGTGCTAGTGCATGTATTTCACCTTGTTTCTCTCTAAAAGCTGGACAATGATCAGATCTATAAATTTTGTTTCTGTTGCTCATTTTCACTATATTCCTTGTAAGAACTTCTACACAAATTATATATAAAACTATGTGAAAGTGTTTTCTGAGCCTGGATTTCCGGGGTAAAATGCAAATATTTCTTTAATAGAAACACTAATTGGAAATACCAGGATCTCTCTTCTGTGTTTCATATATGAGTTTCTATTGAGACAGAGATATTTTGTCGTATTTTTCTTTACTTATTTTTGCAAAAAGCTGAATGTATTAAATAGGTAGAAGCATCTTTTGTTATACAGAAAGTTGAAATGCTACAAATAAATATATTTGAAACTCCAGTCCTAAACCATTCACTTTGAATTCTATTTGGACTAAATGTTGTATGTTTTCATCTTTTGATTTGTAAACATCGTAGAGGGTTTCATAGTTGCTCTCAATCCTCTTCACACATCTTCATTTCATACTCAGTCATTTCAATAAAACCAGTCATTGTACACAGTACAGCATGTCCACAGGAAGCTAGAGACAGAGCAGTATAGTTTGGATTTTACTATAGAATTAATGAATCAATGTCTGCCTTTAAACTACTGTATCAGAACCAAAGGGAGAAATACACATTTCTGAGCCCAACCTCAAGCCTATTGAAACAGAAATGTTGAAGGGTCTGCAGCCCTGCAGCCGTCCACATTTTCCTTCTTTCTATAATGTTCTTGATTGCTACAGAAATGCTCTCCATCTCTTAGGACTCAGCTCAAACTTAGCCTAGTCAATGAAGTCATCTTATGTGCATTTCATTAAACACACACACACACACACACACACACACACACACACATATATATATATATATATATATATATACACATATACATTTCTTCCCTAAAATTGTACTATAGGGTGGCATAAGGCATTCAAATGGGGTTACACAAGAGTTTGGGGAGGTGAGATAGTTCATCCTGGAGGAATGTGACAGGAAGTATCTAATATTTGAATGTAAATTTATTCTTGGGATTGGAAAACTGAACTGAAAATACTGTGAATAACAAAGAAATCAACTCTATGGCCTCTATATGCAGGATAATATACTGGTGGTACAATTTCACAGCGGAACAAGATAATAATGAGATAAAATAACACCTTCTAGGCAAAACATTTCCAAGAAAAGACATAGAAATAGTGGTAAAATTCTTTGAGTGAGACAGATAACATCTTAATTAAACTTGTATAATTATGAAAACAAATATTTCTTGGAGTCATGTTAACATGAGAGTGTTAAGTATGAAAACAAGATATTGATAGAAATACTGAAATAAAAAGCATAGATAAAGCATTATTAAACGCAAGAGCTAGTGCATGAACTATAATGTTTGGGACAGGCCGATCCTGTTAATTGTGTCTTTGACCAAACTTTTGCTTCACCCTGGAGCATCCTCCCTTCCATCTTTGCCTGTGGAAACTCTGACGCATCATCAGTATCACAGCACCCAGCTCTGATTGCTTTATCCAACCATCTCTGACAGTAACAATGACTTCTGACTCTGCTCCTCCCCTTCTGTTTGGTGAACATGGGCATGCACTTTCTTGAGCTCTTTTACCAGAATATTCAGATGCTCTGTGATTATAGAAAAAAAAAAACAACACCAAGAAGCAACTCCTATTCCCAAGGTGGTCTGGGCTACAAGAACTGTCCAGGACAAAGGGATATAGGTCTGAGAATCACCTGCTTAACACCACCCATTTAAAAGGCATTCTTCTGGCTCTCACCTCACATTTCTTTAATAATAATATTCAACTTGAGGCACAGAAATTAATTTTGCAAAATGTATTTCAGGTAATAATACATTATGAAATTTGAGAATCAGTAAGTATTCTGCTAAAAACTGACCAATATATTGTCTTTTTTTTTCATTTTAAGTGCTTCCATTTTCATAGCATATCTGCCTAATTCGCAATTTCTTTTCTCCAGCATTAAAAACCAAAGGTGTGAATTGTAATTATTTCATCTGGGGTAAACATCACTAAACAACACCTGCTATCTCTCTTCTGTGCAGCTGCTCCACTTGTGGATCCCTAATTACACAAGTTTTAGAAAGAATTCTTAGGAAAGCTAAAATGAAAAAAATGCAGACAAAAAACAAGAAATCAGCCAGAATATCAGCTGAATGGAAAATCTGAGCTTATTTCTTTATCATATTTCATACAGAAGCAGCTATTATATTGCAAATTCCTGTTGACGAATGTTACAATTGTAATAAGCTAAATTTGTTCCCACATTCCAGGAACATAAATTCAGTTGATTGCAATGTATGTAAATATTCTTCCAGTTTCTTTGACAACATTCACAGACACAAAGAAGTCTTGTTTAAGACATAATAGAGAAAAATTACTAATTTTGCAATCATAATGGATTGACTAACTGCTGCCAAAAAAATGTCCCTTGATTTCTGGAATCACAATTTAGCAGCCTCCTGTTTCCTGTTGGAGAAAACAGTACATTTTTCCTTGAGCTGCCAATTGTCCATATGAAAATTATACATTAATATTAGGGCATTCACAAAGCTTAAGAATTAAACTGATTTGTATGCTGTTTATAAAGGAAATTGTATTGTGGATTTTTAAAATTTTTCTTTTTTTTCTTGAAGAGTAAGTGCCAGTCTGTTCATAGGGAAGTGTTGATGGGTAGCTAGTCATTATGTCTTGGGAACATATTTTCTGTTTCTAAGACAGTGAGAACCCTTCTTAACATTATCCTGGTTTATAGTTCCCACAATTTACACCTTTTCCCCAGGCATTGTTTCTGCTCATATTTTGCATTGCAATTCTCATATCAGTATTTCTTTCTCAAAAATGCAGAGGGAATGTCTGTAACCTTTATTCCAGCATTAGTTCTAAACCAACAGCTGTATTTTCCCCATCTGGTATAACTTTGTCAAATCTGTACAGCTCCCTTATATGTAACAGACTTATCATAACGACCAATTAGTGAATGCCTACTACACATATGTATATTGTTGCTAATACTTGCATCCTGCAGATAGGTAGCATTACTTTTTGTAAAGCATTGTTATATTAGTGGCTGCCTTATAAAACATGCCTCCCAGAATCTGTGCCAAAGTACAGTCACCCTGTATTGTGGACTGGGCCAAGTGGCTCACTTTGTTCAATGCAACGTAGGCAAATGTGGCATCAGAGGTCTGACAAGTATCTGCATATCTAGTCTTGTCCTTTTGGAACTTTTCCTCTGAGTACTGGCTGCCATGCTGTAAGGGAGAACATGGTATTGGAGATTCTGAGGCAGAAACAATATGTAAAGGGAAAGAAAAAAAAAAAGTACAGTTGAAACTCCAGTTAATTTCCAGATGAATACTGCCTCTTGATTGATCACAGAAAATAACATATTGAGCAAAACTTCCTGGCTAACTAACAGAATCCTGAAAAAGAATCGCTGTTATTTTGTGATGCTAAATTTTGGGTTATTAGACAACAATAGATCCATAATATCCTTATTTTCCAGATGAGGAATTTGGGTGCATTGAAATGTTAATTCACTTGTTCAAGACCTACAGTTATAGTATGCAGTATCTTCATGGAAAAGATATATTATGAAATAGCAATGCATGGATTTCAAAAAGAATTGTACTAAAATAAACTGATATTTTTATTTCTGCATTTCATGAACGTTTTTAAGCACTTCATATACAGGGCTTTGTAGTAGTTATCTTCCAAGATTAGCCCAAATGATACCTGACTTGTGGCATTTGTACATCTGTGTAGTTCCCTATCAAATTGAGTATAACTGACCAATGTAATTAATGGAATATTCAGGCAATGGTAAATTGTGACTTCTGAAGTAGAATTATAAAACACATTGCAACATCTGCTTTTCTTTTGCATCGCTAGCTTCAGGGGAAAGTAGTTGCCATATTTTAAAGTCACTCAAGTAGCCCTGTAAAGAGAGTCACAAGCATAAGAATTGGGGCCCCTTGTTGATACTCAGCAATAGCATGCCAACAATGTGAATGAGCCCCAAGCAAGCATTCACATGTCTGCACTTCTGGCTGACAACTGGACTAAGATCTCCCAAGAGATCCTAAGCCAAAAACTTCTCAGCAAAGACATTCTTTAATTCCTGGAACTTAGGAAAAAAAATGTGTGAGATTTTAAAAGAAAAGTGTTTATTGTTTAAAGCTACCAAGTGTTATGATAATTTGTTACACTAAAATATATCATTAACATGGGTCTCCACATAATTTTCAATGCACAGTGCTACCTCAGCAGCTTTTCGAATGAATTCTTGCATTAATTTTCTCACCAATATAGAATCAAGATCTTCCCTCATAGTATCAGAATAATCCATTATCAGCTGAATAAAGCTGAATATGTTTTCCTCTGGTAAAATAAGACAATCAATATTTTGGCTAATTTAATGGTACCTCAAATTTCTGCACAAATGCTTAATGAATACAAATACACACACCCATGTCTTTTGTGATAGCTATTGATATATTCTTAGAGATTCATGACAGTATTTTGCATGACCATGTAATTGTTTTGGATCTCAAATTAATTATATTGTTATAAAAGAATTTTTACATAGCATTTACAAAGAAACATCATTAAAATGCAATAATACCCTGTACATTTAACTCAGTTATTGAATTCCGAAAGTTGTAGATTCCCAACCTTTAGATCAATGTAACAGTCTTTAGACTTAGGGAAAGATACATTAATAAGTCCACTTTGACTTCAATAAATGTGCAACTTTAAATAAATTAGTGGCAATTATTTTATTTTTATGAATAAAAATGATGTTGTTTCCATCTGAGTCAGTAACATGAACTTTTAATATCAAAGATCCTACATCGTGTGTGTGTAATATAAATATATTTATCTATATATTTAATTTCTAAGTAGCTATTGATATTTAAAATATACCTATTTAGTTTTAGAGAATTTTTCAGGCATCAACCAGGCATCAATCATTATTACCAAACCAGTGAGGGAAAGTAAGTATACAAAGGTACAAAATTTCATGTAAAATTAGAATTGACAAGTTTATTTGGATGAGAAAAACTTTTGAAATACATGCATAAATTTTTCATGACTTTGATTTTTCATGTATCTGTTGAGGATCATTCATATGTATCTATTTAAAAACAATTTAAACAAAAATAAACTTACTGGGACCCATGTTATGACACAGGGGTTAAGTTGCCACTTGTGACAACAGCATCCTATATGTGAGTGTCAGGGTGAGTCCCAGCTTTCTGCTAAATGCATATGAGAAGACAGCAGAAGATGGCCCAGTTAGTTGGCCCCCTGCCACAATTATAGGAAACCGGGACAAAATTACTGGCTCCTGGCATCAGAAGATTCTCTCTCTCTCTCGCTCTCGCTCTCGCTCTCTCTCTCTCTCTTTCTCTCGTTCTCATTCTCTCTCTTTCAAATAAATAATGGTTATTTTTAAAAATAAAGTTTAATAGTATCGTCCACGAACTTTCAGAAATACCTTCATATACGATGCAAATAATAACTCTATCCTACCTCATTTAATAATAAAGCATGGTTTGGTAATTAAGTGTTGTAGCATTGGAATTAAAGTGATATTTACTCCAGACTTGTGACCTGTAATAAGTTAATTAACCTCTCCATGTATCAAGATTTTGTCATTTGTGTAATATGGAAAATAACAATAGCAACCACAAAGGATGCATTTGAGTATTGAATGAATACACATCATGATTCATGAAATTAATGAATGTAAGGAGAATACTACTCTGTGACAGATACAAAGCAATCATGAAATATTGCTATCATTATGAGTAATATGTTTTTGCGGGAATAACAGTTTTTGTTTTTTTTTTAATCAGAAGGTTTTGATTCTTCTCGGCACTTATTGAAGCAGAAATGAGTAGTTGTTCATAGCCCCTTGGTTCATTGTCTTGTGGATGAAAATGTATGAAGGTATGATCACAGAAGGGCAAGTGAATATTAAAGGGATGTTTAATGAAAGGAAAAACACCTGATAGATCATCTGGGATGTCTCCCTGAGTGGAGGGCTTACTCGGTGTTGAGTTCCTACAATTCCTCCCAGAACTTCATAATGAACCTAATATTCCCCTTGGTGCAAGGCAGATGTGATTTCCCCTAAGCTGCCTCCAGGGAGAGAGTTGAGATGTACCCAGCCAGGTTATTAACCAATGACAAGATTTTTGATATGTACATGCTGGTTTGCTTCCATTTTTCAGCCCATATTCAATCATACAAAAGACACACCCAAAGAGGTTGCTGAACAAGAGCAATACTTTAGATGCTTAATGTTGGTCTGATTCTACGGCTAGCTTCTGTATGTCTTCCCGCATTAATAAACATAAAATTTCTCATTCTCTTTGGTCCCACTTACACATACAGGCTTATGTCTACCTAGCTACCTTAACAACATCTGATTTGATGATATAACATATTATATGAACTTACATCTTTCCTGAATTACACAACGTACAAATATAGAATTTAAGAGAATATAAAACATGATACAATCAACAGCTTCTCATTTTTTTTCAGAATAAAAGAAACCTGCATTGAAAAAACAAAGAAACATAAATAAATCTTTTAAAAAAAAATAGATGAGATAATTGAGGGCCAGAATTGTGGTGTAGTAGTAAAGCCATCACTTCTATGCCAGCATCCTATATGGATGCCAGTTCAAGTCTTGGCTACTCCACCTCTGATCCAGCTCCCTGCTAATAGCCTGGGAAAGCAATGGAGCATGGCCCATGTACTTGGGCCCCTGCCACCCACATCTGGGAGAAGCAGATGAAGCTCTGGGCCAGTGCTGGCTGTTGTGACCATCTGATGAGTGAATCAGAGGGTGGGAGATCTCTCTCTGTCTCTCCCCCTTCTCTCTTTGCAACTCTGCCTTTAAATATATAAGAAAATCTTTCAAAAGGTGAGATAATTGAGATAATCTGTGTCATTATAGAGAAAAGAACTACAGGGAAATTAAAAACTAGCATTATTTGCCAATGACATAAAGGAAGGAAAATGACACTAGTTTTTAATTGCTCTTTGTTCTTCTTTCTTTAAAAAATATTATTTATTTGAAAAGCAGAGTGATAGAAGGAGATTTCCTTTATCTTTTTAAAGGTACTTTATAACAAATTAGAGGGTTTTTTAATTCTGTTTTTTGTGATTAAAATAACTTCATAAAAATGGATGTTTGATTCATAAAACCACTTGTACATTCTATTGTTTTCATGTCACATTGTTTTCATCACACTCTTTTATAATATAAGTGAAGAGATATTGTTGAAGTCTATATATTAAAATGTATGTGAATGAACCATTAACAAATCTCTGAATGAGTAATTATGCATTTTAAATACCTGATAAAAATCATTTGCCTAAGAGATCCATGGTTTTGGAATATCCATGCACATTAGAATCCTGAGTTTTATGTTTCCCATAAAATTAAGTTTTTCACAATAGAGATAAAAAATAAAATCTAACAAAGAATGCAATCAACATGAGACTAAGAACTGGATGAAATAGTGGAATAAGAACTATAATAAACTTCACTGTACACCTCGTAATTAAAACATGTTATTTTTTTTCTTTTTCTTTTTTTTAACTTTTATTTAATGAATATAAATTTCCAGTGTAAAGCTTATGGATTACAATGGCTTCTCCCTCCCATAACTTCCCTCCCACCTGCAACCCTCCCCTCTCCTGCTCCCTCTCCCCTTCCATTCACATCAAGATTCATTTTCAATTCTCTTTATATACAGAAGATCAATTTAGTATATATTAAGTAAAGATTTCAACAGTTTGCACCCACATAGAAACACAAAGTGAAACATACTGTTTGAGTACTAGTTATAGCATTAAATCAAAATGTACAGCACATTAAGGACAGAGATCCCACATGAGGAGCAAGTGCACAGTGGCTCCTGTTGTTGACCCAACAAATTGACACTCTAGTTTCTGGCGCAGTAACCACCCTAGGCTCTTGTCATGAGTTGCCAAGGCTATGGAAGCCTTCCAAGTTTGCCGACTCTGATCATATTTAGACAAGGTCATAAAAGACAGAGTGAGGATAGTAACCAATGATCCTAAGAGTGGCATTTACCAGGTTTGAACAATTATACAGCATTAAGTGGGGAAGAGGACCATCAGTACACACAGGTTGGGAGTAGAGCCATTGGTGGTAGAGTAGAGGTTATGATTACAAAGGAATGAGGCCCAAGTATGCTAGACAGGGTCTAGAACAAAGGACAGAGTCATTATTAGAGGACCTAAGAAAGGTGCTGTCTAAGCTACAATTAAGTTTTCTGATTGAGAGGCAAATAGAACCTGATAGAAGGGGCTTGATAATAATCTGCTGGGCTTTAGGCCTTGTAAGTTAAGAGGCCCAGACCTATCTATCTCTTCACATGGGGTATATCCTAAGGGAGGTGTGAACCTCCTAGCAGAAGGCACTCTGTTGACTTTCATTACTTGGCTGGCCTGGGAGGAGAGCTGGCCAGGTAAAGGCAGGTGGCATCTCTAACAAGAAATTTACAGTTCTACCTGCAATGTGGCTGACCCTACTTGACCATCCCCTCAGCTGCAGTGGTCACTTTGGAAGTTGGGCTGAGTGAAGGGCTTTTCAGCTTAGAGCCAATAAGATCTGTGGCTCTGACCTGGGCATCCTTTGACTCCAGGGCAGGTCCATTTCCAGTGATCCAACTCTTGGCAGAGCTGCCAGGGCTCTTCACAAGCTGACTTCTGCTGAAGCCCAGGCTTACCACATTGAAAGCCACTGCAGTGGACTGGCCTGTCGGGTCTCCTTGAGGGCAGATCACTGTACAGATCAGCCATTAATAGGCCTGCCACCCATTGCTTCTGATGCCTAGCTTTCTTTTCCTCCTGGTTTAAAACATGTTATAAATGAGCTGTTTCATGAAATAATTGAAAAGATTAGAAAATTGAACCTCATTTAAAAATATCAAATTATTTCATTTCAATTAAAATTGGAACATTGTCATTTGTGATAGGAATTGATTATCCCAGGTTACTGTGAAGACATTAATATTTAGGAGAGGTACCTCATGATTTCGGGGAAATGGAAGCAATTTCCTTCCTAAATATCAAAAATACAAATGTAAAGTTGTCCCAGAAAATTATTGATTCAGAAATACTTTGGCACACGTTATGATATGTGCCATGAAAACCTGATGATATAAGCACTATTAGTTACATTTCTCTCATGATGGCGATCAAAGGCATTATAATATGTCCAAGGTGAGATTGCTAATTGAAGTTGGAGTTGGAAATGAAATTTAGACTTTTCAAATGCAATGTGCCACATGATCACTAAACACTACATCATCACAAAAATCTCCGACTTCACCTTCCTTTTCATCGTCATCATTGCTACTTTCTTTGGTCAGAGTATGAGCTCTATAGTCAATAAAGAGAATATAACCTCAAGTTCCTGCTTGAAATTTTACTTGTAAGTGCCTCATAGGATCATATCTAGTAAATATTTTACTCAAATTTCTGTATTATGGTACACTCAACACCAATTTTTTCCTGTGAAAGATCTGGTTTTATTTTCAAATTATTTGTTTATTGTTTTTTGTTTGTTTGTTTGTTTTATATTTATATAACAAATATAAATTTCCAAAGTACAGCTTATGGGTTACGATGGCTTTCTTCCCCCCCATAACTTCCCTCCCACCCGCAACCCTCCCATCTCCTACTCCCTCTCCCCTTCCATTCACATCAAGATTCATTTTCAATTATCTTTATATACAGAAGATCAATTTAGCATATATTAAGTAAAGATTTCAACAGTTTGCACCCACTCAGAAACACAAAGTGTAAAGTACTGTTTGAGTACTAGTTATAGCGTTAATTCACATTGTACAACACATTAAGGAGAGAGATCCTACATGAGAAGTAAGTGCACAGGGACTCCTGTTGTTGACTAAACAAACTGACACTCTTGTTTATGGCGTCAGTAATCACCCTAGGCTCTTGTCATGAGTCGCCAAGGCTATGGAAGCCTTTTGAGTTCACGGAAATTGATCTTATTTAGACAAGGTCATAGTCAAAGTGGAACTTCTCTCCTCCATTCAGAGAAAGGTACCTCCTTCTTTAGTGGCCAGTTCTTTCCACTGGGATCTCGCTCACAGACATATTTCAATATGGAAAAGTTGGAAGCATTTTCACCGAGATCTGGTACCAGACAGGGATGCCCACTCTCACCATTGCTATTCAATATAGTTCTGGAAGTTTTAGCCAAAGCCATTAGGCAAGAAAAAGAAATTAAAGGGAGGTAAATTGGGACGGAAGTTAAACTATCCCTCTTTGCAGATGATATGATTCTTCATTTAGAGGATCCAAAGAACTCTACTAAGAGACTACTGGAACTCATCGAAGAGTTTGGCAAAGTAGCAGGATATAAAATCAATGCACAAAAATCAACAGCCTTTGTATACACAGGCAATGCCATGGCTGAGAAAGAACTTCTAAGATCAATCCCATTCACAATAGCTAGAAAAAACAATCAAATACTTTGGAATAAACTTAACCAAGGACGTTAAAGATCTCTGTGATGAGAATTAAAAAATCTTAAAGAAAGAAATAGAAGAAGATACCAAAAATGGAAAAGTCTTCCATGCTCATGGATTGGAAGAATCAACATCATCAAAATGTCCATCCTCCCAAAAGCAATCTACAGATTCAATGCAATACCAATCAAGATACCAAAGACATTCTTCTCAGATCTGGAAAAAATGATGCTGAAATTCATATGGAGACACAGGAGACCTCAAATACCTAAAGTAATCTTGCACAACCAAAATGAAGCCGGAGGCATCACAATACCAGAATTCAGGACATACTACAGGGAAGTTGTAATCAAAACAGCATGGTACTGGTACAGAAACAGATGGATAGACCAATGGAACAGAATAGAAACACCAGAAATCAATCCAAACATCTACAGCCAACTTATATTTGATCAAAGATCCAAAACTAATCCCTGTATCAAGAACAGTCTATTCAATAAATGGTGCTTGGAAAACTGGATTTCCACGTGCAGAAGCATGAAGCAAGACCCCTACCTTACACCTTATAAAAAAGTCACTCAACCTGGATTAAAGATCTAAATCTATGACCCAACACCATCAAATTTTTAGAGAACTTGGAGAAACCAAAAAATATATAGGCACAGGCAAAGACTTCTTGGAAAAGACCCTGGAGCCACAGGCAGTCAAAGCCAAAATTAACATTTGGGATTGCATCAAATTGAGAAGTTTCTGTACTTCAAAAGAAACAGTCAGGAAAGTGAAGAGGCAACCGACAGAATGTGAAAAATATTTGCAAACGATGCAACAGATAAAGGATTAATAACCAGAATCTACAAAGAAATCAAGAAAATCCACAACAACAAAACAAACAACCCACTGAAGAGATGGGCCAAGGACCTCAATAGACATTTTTCGAAAGAGGAAATCCAAATGGCCAACAGACACATGAAAAAATGTTCAAGATCACTAGCAATCAGGGAAATGCAAATCAAAACCACAATGAGGTTTCACCTCACCCCGGTTAGAATGGCTCACATTCAGAAATCTGCCAACAACAGATGCTGGTGAGGATGTGGGGAAAAAGGGACACTAACCCACTGTTGGTGGAAATGTAAACTGGTTAAGCCACTATGGAAGTCAGTCTGGAGATTCCTCAGAAACCTGAATATAACCCTACCATACAACCCAGCCATCCCACTCCTTGGAATTTACCCAAAGGAAATTAAATTGGATAAATAAATTGCTGTCTGCACCTTAATGTTTATTGCAGTTCAGTTCATAATAGCTAAGACCTGGAATCCACCTAAATGCCTATCAACAGTAGACTGGATAAAGAAAATTATGTGACATGTACTCTATAGAATACTATACAGCAGTAAAAAAAAAAAAACAAAACAATGAAATCCGGTCATTTGCAATAAGATGGAGGAATCTGGAAAACATCATGCTGAGTGAATTCAGCCAGTCCCAAAGGGACAAATATCATATGTTCTCCTTGATCGGTGACAACTAACCGAGCATCAAAAAGGAAACCTGTTGAAGTGAAATGGACACTATGAGAAACAATGACATGATCAGCCCTTTTCCTGAATGTTGATGAACAACTTACTACTTTATCACATTTAGTATCTTTTTGTTCTACTAAATACTATTGGTTGAACTCTTTAATTAACACGCAATTATTCTTAGGTGTTTAATTTAACTGAAAAGTGATCCCTGTTAAATATAAGAGTGGGGATAAGAGAGGGAGGAGATACACAATTTGGGACATGCTCAATCGGATTTGCCCCAAAATGGTAGAGTTAGAAATGTGCCAGGGGATTCCAATTCAATCCCATCAAGGTGGCATGTACCAATGCCATCTCATTAGTCCAAGTGATCAATTTCAATTCACAATTGATCATAATTATAGGTTTAAGTGTCGATGGGATCACATATACAAGACTAGAGTCTGCTAATACTAACTGATAGAATTAAAAAGGAGAGAAAGATCCAACATGGAAAGCAGGGTACACAGCAGACTCATAGAATGGCAGCTGTCCTAAACAGCACTCTGGCCTCAGAATCAGCCCTTAAGGCATTTGGATCTTGCTGAAGAACCCATGAGAGTATTTTAGGCATGGAAAGCCTGGACACTCTGGCAACAAACAAACAAACAAACAAACAAAAAATCTAAATGAATGATCTCTGCGAGTGAGATCTTTCAGATTCTTTACCATTGATCCTGATATCTGATACTGTTCCTAATGTAAAATTTTCTTTTAAATGCAATATTTCTAATAATATTTAGTAATGAACCAAATAAAATAGGGAAGCCATTTCATAGATACAGCAACCTTAAAAGCTACTGCATGTAGTATAAATAGCTAATATTTCATGTCCCAAAGTTATTTGATAATCAACTTAACTTTTGAAGAAAAATCTTTCATTGTCTACCAATATATTTTGTTGATGAAAATATTGAATTAATACAAAATAGATGCAGAATTAATTACCAATTAGAAGTTTATCATTCAGAGAGAACTAATAATTAATTATACTTAAAACATTTATTTATATATGTAATCAGAATACTGAATGCATTACATAAACAAATGTAGTGTACATTTATCTCTTAAATTGTGAATAATTACAGTTTGTCACATAAATTCACTGAAAACATCCATTTCAACTTTTGCTAGTATTACTTGCTAAAATTTTCATCCTAGAACTTTTCTATTGACAGTTACAATATTATAGAATGATATAGCAGTTTGTGAAGTGGACTAGGTAAAATATGATTGAAAATATCTTCTCTATTTATGGCCTATTTTGTGTAATTAAATGTCTATAGATTAAGTAAATTGACAGTAGGCCTAATAGTATATATTCATAAAAATGACATTGATTTATTTGAGAGGAAGAGAGAGATTTCTCATGTGGTGGTTCACTCTTCAAATATCCACAATGGTTGGGGGTGGGTCAGGACCAAAGTCAGGAATCAGGAACACATGGAGTTCTCCCAGTGATCAGCAAGCCTTCAATTATTGGAACCATTTTCCACTGCTTTCTATGGTCTTTTTTTTAGCAGGAATCAGGTGTCAGTAGCTAGAGCTGGGGATGAAACCCACCTATACCAATGTGGGATTCAGGCATCTAACTGCTAGGCAAAATGTCTGATCTTAATAGGATATATTTTAAGTGCTAAGAGAGATATTCTCAATTTTGAGAGTAAATCATTACTTCTCTTACATGAAAAGTCCCTGGTTAATCCAGAATGAAACTCTAATTTGTAATACCAACATTCAAGTGACTAATTACATTTAATTGCTGAACTCATGCAGACTTTTGAACCCTAAAGTCAAAATTTAATGATACTGAAAGGGTGAAAACTTAATCCAATTATGGTGTTTAGTAGTTGTACTAAGGAAAAGGTCTGCAGATGTTCACTTTAAATATATATCTCAGATTACCACATACAGACAACTTTTTATTAAAATATCCATTAATTATTTTATATTTGTGCTATTATATTTTCATTCTTATGGATAAGAATTATTTCTTACTAAATACTGTGGGGACTTTCTAACAATTATCAATTTTATTTATCAAATATTTTCATTATTTTGGGAAAGAAACCTTTCAGACAATCTAAAATACTCAAACTGGATGATTTTACTACCCACTATTTCATTCTATTTCTCCATGTTTCATTCCTATCTGTTTCACTGTGTACATAGAAAAGCATTCTTTATAGGGACAAAAATAACATTTATCAAATTCATACTTATTTTTACATAAGTGAATACAAATAAAACTTGCCATCCATTGAATATTTTAGAGTAGAAAATTTAAAAATAATTAAGCTTCTTAATTATTCCAATAATAATAGCTATTGATTGGTAATTATTAATGAATTAAATTTCACTGAAATATGAATATCTCAATAAATATATTAAAACATTCTGAACAATCCTAACATTGCTAATAAAGGCCAATTGCTTCTAAGTCTGATTCCATCCAATTCAAGAACTAGTAATGATCACATACAGCAAAATATTAACAACTTTCGTGTGCATTAGTGACACTTATTGTAATCTGCTAAAGTCTAAATATGATTTGGCCACCAAATTCATTTCAACCCTAAAGTCATACATTAATGATACTAAAAAAGTGGAAACCGAGTCAGATTATAGTGTTTAGCACTTGGGCCAAGCAAGAGGTCTATAGGTAGTTGGGGTCAATCCGTTGGAGGTAGTTCTTATGGGAGAATTGAAAATAAAAGCCTGAGCCTCTGTTTCTACTTCCTTGGCCTTCCATTTAATCCTTCCTCCACAAACACTCCACCATTGCCATCCGCTACCATCTCAGAGGCCAAATATTGGTTCTGCCCATCTTTCACTTCGCCCTCCAAAACTGTGAGCTAAATAGCACTTTTTTCATTGTAAAGTTAGTCACCTCATGTATTTCATCATAGTGATGAAAAAGTAATACATAATCCCACAGCTAGGTAACGTGTATCTGATGTGTGTGTGGTCTGATCAGAATCATATATATAAATGGATAGAATCAATTTTCAGTGTGTTTACAAATTTTAGTTACTTACCTTTCTTATAGCTTCATCTTTATTATGATCTTTTCTAACATTGTTTAACTCTAAATGTTAGCATGGAAAGGAATCAATCCAATAAAAGCTAATTTTGGTAGTCATGTTCCTCCATAAAACTAATCACTATTGCTGAGACCACTTTCTTAGATTAAACTTGAAATACACTGAAAATAATTGTATGAGTAGAGTAAAATAATTAATACATTGGGAAATACTGATTTACCTCTAGAATTTGCTGTGATAGCATCTGAAAAATTTATATCTCTAAAATCCTCCACTCACATTCTGCCTTTCAAATAAATCTTTTAAAAAGCATTAAAAATCATTGGCAACATAAAGGCATTTAGACTTTCTCTTATGCTATATTCTTGTAGCTCTATAGTTTGGTATTTTACATTTAAATATCTGATCCATTTTGAGTAAATTTTTAGAGAAGATTTATTTATTTATTTGAAAGACAGGGTTACAGAAAGAGGGGGAGAGACAGAGGGAGTGTGAAAGTGAGAGGGAGCAAGAGCAAGAGCAAGAGAGAGATGATGAGATTATCTTCCATCTGCTGGTACACTCCCCAGACTACTGTAACTGCCAGTGATGGGACAGGCCAAAGACAGGAGCCAGGAGCTTCTACCAGGTCTCCCTTGTGGACAGGAGGGGCTCAAGCACTCATGCCATCTTTTGCTGCTTTTCTGAGACTATTAGTAGAGAGCTGGATGGAAGTGGAGCAGCCAAGACATGAACTGGTGCCCATATGGGCTGATTACATTGCAAGTAGTGGTTATATCCACAATGCCACAACACTGGCCCCCATAAATGTTTCATTTATAATCCTGTGGTTCTTAAAGTTTTTCTTTCATAATATGCACATGAGGAGGCTGTGTTAGATGTAGTTTCCAACATCCAAAATCAAAGATTGAGGTTGAGAGCTGGAAAGTTTTACTGATATCAAGTTATCAACATGGTTTTGATGCTTTTTAACTGAGGCTCATAATTTCATTAAATATGTATATTTTTAAATCTGCAAGCAATTGGGAAAATGATCATTGCACTCAATTTATTTAAAAATCAGGAATTTTTTAAATTGCTGTATATTTGCAAATGGGAATAAGAGAATAAATTTCAAGTACCATGAGCTCTGCCTCACATTTTGGTCAGACATTCTGCACTTTCTTAGTAGAGAATAAGTAAATGGATAGGTATTCTGTAAGGCATGGAAAGTACTGGAGAAACAGCCCCAGGAGCAGTAACTGAGGAATATTTTACTCTGTTGGGTAAAATATAGCACACGCTAATATATGTTAATAGAATTTTGTGCTCTAGGCATGCACTACGTAATGAGTAACAGGTTAAGATAGAGTATCTAACCATCACAATGGGTAATTACATCACAATAATGAAAAATTTGGGGAAAGCAGTACCTCACAAATTCTACGTAGGCAGTAGATATTAAGTTAGATATATTATATGGCAAAAGGGTCTCGGACTTATGAAAAGACCAAGGGCTAGACAAAGTGCTAGTAAATATACTAATATAAATGCATTCAAATATATATCATCGTGTTCATTACAAGAACTTGCCGGGATTGGTGCTGTGGCATAGCAGGTAAGGCTGCCACCTGCAGTGCTAGCATCCCATATGGGCACCAATTCGAGTCCCGGCTGCTCCACTTCTGATCCAGCTCTCTGCTATGGCCCGGGAAAGCAGCAGAAGATGGCCCAAGTCATTGGGCCCCTGCACCTGCTTGGGAAACCTGGAAGAAGCTCCTGGCTCCTGGCTTCGGATCAGCACAGCTCCAGCTGTTGTGGCCATCTGGGGAGTGAATCAGCAGATGGAAGACTCTCTCTCTCTCTCTCTTTCTCTCTCTCTTCCTCTCTCTCTCTTTCTCTCTCTCTTCCTCTGCCTCTCTTCTCCTGTGTAACTCTGACTTTCAAATAAATAAAAAATATTTAAAAAAAGAAAGTTTATGGGAAATGTACATTATCAAAAAACTCCATGGATTTCAAAAAAATGTTTGCACCTAAATATTTTTAATTCTGCTTTCCATGAGCTGTATAAAGTACTCTCATATATAAATAATGGAGTATTATTCAGCTATGAAAAAGAACGCCAGCCCCATGTATATATTCTTTTAATGAGAAAAGGCAAAGCACAATGTTTGTGGTTACAGTCACAGGTGGTAAAACAACAAAGTATGGGGGCCAGAACTGTGGCATAGCAGTTAAAGCCGCAGCCTGCAGTGCCTGCATCCCATATGGGCAAAAGTTCAAGTCCCGGATGCTCCACTTCCAGTCCAGCTCTCTGCTATGGCCTGGGAAAGCAGTGGAAGATGGCCCAAGTCCTTGAGTCCCTGCACCCACGTGGGAGACCCGGAAGAAGCTCCTGGCTTCGGATCAGCACAGCTTCAGCCATTGCGGCCGATTGGGGAGTGAACCAGTGGATGGAAGACCTTGCTCTCTCTCTGACTCTCCTTCTTTCTCTGTGTAACTCTTTCAAATAAAAACTAAATCTTTAAAAGAAATAAAAAAAGAAGTTGCCACAGATGTGATGAGCCATTCTTAAGCATATTCACATTTCTGAAGGATCTGCAACAGTATATTGCAGCTTAATTTTCTCCTCTCCATAAGCATCTATTTTATGAAATTATTGTTATGAAATTCAGTAGTAAAAGCAGTATCCATTTACTTAATAGGTCAAGGCAGTACATTGTAAAGTCCATATTGCTGAAGAAATATTCATATTTCTTCACCAGAGTAGATCACAACTAACCCAGAACAAACAACAAAAAATGTTGTTTTCCTCTTTAACTTTTTCTATAATTCTGTTTCTCCTCTTGATATTTTTGGCTATTATTTCTTGGTCACTCACTTTCCTTTTTGTCTTCACCTCCCTCCTCATATTTGCATGTGGTACTCATTCTCATTAAATTTCTTTTGTAAACTAAGATTTCCTATTTTGACAAAGATTCTTTACTGTGCTTTAGTTTTCTATTGCTTCATAGGAAATTATCATAAACAGTACATTAAAAAATACACATTTTTTATCTTAACTGTTCCCATGGGTAGAAATCTAGGTACAGTTTAACGGAATTCTCTGCTCAGGAACCTACCGAAGTGAAATCAAGGTTTTGGATAGAGCTGGGTTCTCAACCAAGGTTCGAGTTTTTCTTCCAAGCACACAGGGTTGTTAGCAAAACCCATCTTGCCCAACTTTGTAAGTCACAGAGGTTTTATTTTCAAAGTCAATAGATTTCAGACCATTGTAAAGCATCATTATTGGGGGACAAATTTTTAGTTTTATTGTATTTTTTATTAATACATAATTATATCTATTTATAGGGTACAATGTGTTGTGATACATATATACATCGTGAATGCTAAAACTAAGGTAATTAGCATATCCATCACCTCAGACATTTATTATTTCTTTGTGGTAAAATATTAGAAATCTTCTCTTCAAGCTATCTTGAAATATACAATACATTATTAACAGGCTTTTGCAAAACTTTAGAGCTACCCAGGATTTAGCTTATTTTTGTTCACTTCAAAGTCAACCTGTTAGTATTCTAATTGAGGGAATAATATCAAATTATATTCACAAATTCCACCCATCGTCCAGGTCTAAGAATTACATAGGTCACATATAGCAGAGGACAGGGAGATTAAAGGTCATTTTAGAATTCTACCTAGCACAAATTATTTTTATCTTTTTTTTAAAAAAAATTATTTAGTAAATATAATTTCCAAAGTACAGTATATGGATTACAATGGCTTTCCCCCCCATAACTTCCCTCCCACCCGCAACTCTCCCATCTCCCACTACGTCTCCCATTCCATTCACATCAATTTCATTTTCAATTATCTTTATATACAGAAGATCCATTTAGTATATATTAAGTAAAGATTTCAACAGTTTGCACCCACACAAAACATAGTGTAAAATACTTTTTGAATACTAGTTATAGCATTAATTCACATTGGACAACACATTAAGGGCAGATCCCACATGAGGAGTAAGTACATGGTGACTCCTGTTGTTGACTTAACAAATTGACACTCTTGTTTATGGCGTCAATAATCACCCTAGGCTCTTGTCATGAGTTGCCAAGGCTATGGAGGCCTTTTGAGTTTGCTGACTCTGATCTTATTTAGACAAGGTCATAGTCAAAGTGGAAATTCTCTCCTCCCTTCACAGAAAGGTACCTCCTTCTTTAATTGCCCGTTCTTTCTACTGGGATCTCACTCACAGAGATCTTTCATTTAGGTTTTTTTTTTTTTTTTTTTCCCAGAGTGTCTTGGCTTTCCATGCCTACAATACTCTCATGGGCTCTTCAGCCAGATCCAAATGCCTTAAGGGCTGATTCTGAGGCCAGAGTGCTATTTAGGACATCTGCCATTCTATGAGTCTGCTGTGTACCCCGCTTCCCATGTTGGATCGTTCTCTTCCTTTTTTATTCTATCAGTTAGTTTTAGCAGACACTAGTCTTTTTGTGTGATCCCTTTGACTCTTTGACCTATCAGAGCCATCAATTGTGAACTGAAGTTGATCACTTGGACTAGTGAGATGGCATTGGTACATGCAATCTTGATGGGATTGTATTGGAATCCCCTGGCACATTTCTAACTCCAACATTTGGGGGAAGTCTGATTGAGCATGTCCCAAATTGTACATCTCCTCCCTCTCTTATTCCCACTCTTATATTTAATAGGGATCACTTTTCAGTTAAAATTTAAACACCTCAGAATAATTGTGGGTTAATTACAAAGTTCAACCAATAGTATTAACTAGAACAAAAAATACTAAAAGGGACAAAGTAGTAAATTGTACATCAAGAGTCAGGACAAGGGCTGATCAAGTCACTGTATCTCATAGTGTCCCTGTTGAAGTGACATAGCACAAATTATTTTAAGTAATTACTCTTTCAGGTAGAGGGGAGCTCATAGGAAACTCCAACCTGATTCTTAGAAGAGCTCAGCTCATCTTGTCTTCCCAGGTAACATGCAGGAACTGGACAGCCTAGGCCTCTACTGGGAATCCAGAAATCTAACTACATGTGAAAGTGTAAAATTTCCATAATGTGATTTAAAATGTTTCAGTCCTAACAATCACATAAAAATCTCCTTATATCTTATCTCAACCAGTGACGGGAACAGGAAATTTGTGTCTGATTATTATAAAGACAGTATCACCACCAACAATGCTAGGCCATGCTAGGATTTTGATTCTGAACATATCAATTTCACCTTGATTCCACGTTTTATTTAGAATAGTTCACTGTCTTGAATTTTAACATTTAGTTGATAAGACACTCATTTGATTTTATTTTTGAGGAGAAACCTCTATTAATCATTATTTCATTATATTTCTCTTTCATTCTCCAGTGGTCTTTGAAAATAAAAAAAGGTATTTTTAAGTATCTGTGATGTGATTTTGTGAATTGTGTAGCTATCTTTAATCATATTTGTATATTCTCCTGAAATAAATAAGTTTTTAATTGCTTTAATTGCATACATTAAGAATCCAAATTGGTAGCAAGCTTTACTCCATAAAAAACTTATTTTGCATATATTAACTCGAGGTAATAGAGAGCAGTTGTAATTACAGAAGATTGGAGTTCATGAGTTGTTCTGGCTCATCATTCTTCAAATTAAATTGACATATTTATTTGTCAAAGAGAAATGATATAAGGTTATTTTCTGTGATTTTGGTCAGAAATCATAGATTATAGGAGATACTTGTTAGGGCATCTACATTGCGGTCTCCATGTACATTTGTAGTTTTTTACTTTGAGCACAACTATGGGGGGAATGTCTCAACAAATAGGCAAAATACAATATAGTCATAGTATCTTTATTTGAAAATAATTTCACATTAGTTTACTTATGATTTAATCATATTTTGTCCTATGCCATGCTTCAGTTTTGTGGTAATTTATGAGTTAATTCCCAATTTTCTTTCAAGAACATTGACAACTAAATTTTAAAATATAATAAGGCAGTTTAATTTTAAAACCAGGTGGGAAATTTGTTTGGCAACACTGTTGTTTTATCAAACTATTCTCCACAGAAAGCAATGACAAACACACTGCAGTATGGATTTACTATTGAAATCATCTTCAGTAAGTGATTCTTGATTCTTGGAAAGGTAATTTACTGAGCAGATATATAGCAAAATGTCTCTTACATATATAATTTTAAACCTTTAAAGAACTCTGCAAATGTGATATTACTATTCCAGTTAAAATTAAATTTCTTAATGTCAAGGCTCTAGAAAGTACAAAAACCAGGATTCAGACTTACATTTATTAAACCTCAGGTTCTTGCTGCATTCTACTACCTACACTTTTTCTCTTTAATTAGTAATTTGCTTATATACACACCATTCCTCTAACATTATTAAAGCATAATGCCTATTCTCCCACTTTTCTTGAATATAATGGGCAGGGGAACAAAGAGGCCATTGAGTTATTTTGCTTGCTCAAAGGACAGGAGCCACCAGAGTGTTATCACTTCCACAGCCTACCCAATTTTCCACCATTGTTCAGTTCCTAATATCAATTCTAAAGCTTTCAAGTAAAAATAATCTTTCAGGCAGGTTTCTTGTTACAGTGTCAAATATTATTTTTTCTCATCACCTTGGGCTGAAAGCAAATGTGTATGGAGTATAAATCATCTAAACACAGGAACCGTTGACTGAGTTTTCATTTTTAGCTAAAGTTTGTATTTAGTATATTTCACTTTTATTTTGCAAGTTTGCTTACAAAGAATAAAGTTTACAGGAATAATCTGAGTAATAGAGAAACTCTTTTGATATCCAGCATAGCCATTGATGAAAGTGTTCTTGTTTAAATGGATACCTCCATGGCACTTTAATGGTATCATATAGGAATACTATTTGTAATGAAATTTTAATTTTAAAATGCAATAATTCTTCACTAAGAATTCCTCAAATGAACTTCATTTAAAATATTCTGATTTTAACCAAATTTACTTAAATTGTGTGAAGTAGAGCTATTTATATTTACAACTGTCAAGCTGACAATTATTACATTGTTGTATATCATTGCCCTAAAGAGACTTAGATGAATCTAGATATACTTCAAGTCAGTAATAAATACATATACTGTTCTTTCTGCCATTCTTTCTCCCTCACAATTCTATTCTCCACTCAGTTCCTTCTTCACGCCTTTTCTTCACCCTCTTCTCTCTTTCCAAAATGGAATAATGAGTCTTTTCAACTTTTGATTGATTGGCATATTACATTTCAACACTTGATTTGGAAGGCAAGATTTTATCTACACATGAAGAATTTGAAGCATTAACAACAAGGAGAGATATTATCTGCTGACTGATCCATTTTGCTGGAGAGGGTAGGATGGTGGGAAGCAGTAAGCTTGTGACTGAAGCAAACCACTCAGAAAACAAGGCATACAGTTCAACCTGATACAATTCTGTATTAGTTATTTTGGGTTTGGCATGCAGGAGTGGTTTGAACTGTAGAGAACCTTCCCTTTTCTTTGCATTCTCAGCCAGCAAGCAGTGAGCTGTAACACCCAGAGGCCATATTCTGAAAATGACTAATAGGAAAGGATTTTGAAATTCTGATACTATTTCTGGACACAGAATATGTGATATTGGTGAGAAAAATTAAAGTCCTGTTGACTTTCTAAAACTTCAAGTAAAATACAAGTAGTTCATTATTGACGCCATGAACAGGATAAGTCAGCAACAGGAGTCACTGTGTGCTTACATCCCATGTGGGATCTGTCCTTAATGTGTTGTCTAATGTGCAGTGATGCTATAACTAGTACTGAAACAGTATTTTTACACTTTGTGTTTCTGTGTGGGTACAAACTGATGAGATCTTTACTAATTATATACTGAATGGATCTTCTGTATATAAAGATAATTGGAAATAAAAAAAAACCTGGTGTTAAATTGGAAATGGCATAGAAAATTAATTAATTTTAAAAAAATATCATGTAAGATCTCTATCTTTAATGTGCTGTACACTGTTATTTAATGCTATAACTAGTACTCCAACAGTATTTTTTTTCACTTTGTGTTGCTATATGGGGCCAAACTGTTGAAATCTTTACCTAATATATACTAAGCTGATCTTCTGTATATAAAGAGAATTGAAAATGAATCTTGATGTGATTGGAGGGGGAGAGGGAGCGAGAAAGGGGAGGGTTGCAGGTGGGAGGGAAGTTATGGGAGGGGGGAAGCCATTGTAACCCATAAGCTGTACTTTGGAAATTTATATTCATTAAATAAAAGTTTAATAAATGGAAAAAAAACTTCTGGTAGAAAATCTACTATATGTGTGACAGCATTCAAAATGCTTGAGAGACAATTTGTAAGAGAATCCATACATACTCACTTTGTTGCAAAAAGTGTTAAACCAACATTTATGGAACACATTACTTGGATTCTCTGACCTTGAGAAATGGAATTCCTAATACTTAAGTGAAAATTGGTAAATGGTTGTTTTTCATTACCTTCTGGGTTTTTTGTCCTTTTATCTGTGCCAAGCTTTCCATCTTCTCCAAAATCCACTATAGGAATCCTGTAAATAAACATCTGCAAATTTGCATTGGGACACCTGGAAGTGTGAAGATGCATGTGAGTATATGCTAATTATATTTTAGCGCTGGATCTTTACCAGGAGTGCAAGATCAGAATATAACCAGGCAAGGTTTTTCAAAATACCCATGTTTGGGCCCCAGCTCAGACTTAATGAGTCACACTGCCCAAAAGTTATGTATATATGTACTTTTAAATAAATCACTCAGCGCTGACACTGGCAGTTAATTTCCACTTAAAAAAAGAAACAGTGACAATGTTGGTAATTTACATTTCTTGAGTCTGTGTGGCAGATTGTTTTCTTAGACAGAAGTACAGTACAGTAATGAGTCTTAGAATATACACTCTCTGGGGGTCTTAGAATATATACATTCTTGGTGGGGGCAGGAGGCGGTGGGGAAGATGGAGCATACCAGTGCCTCCCACTGGAGTACCTGCAGATCCCACCGGTCAACGCACCTACAGTACCACCTGTGTCCTCACTGTCACAGCTGTGCAGTTGGAGCTGATCACACCTTTTAAGTTGTACTTCAAATCTGAGTTAATTTTTCAACATTTTCAAATATGGAGGTTAATCACCAATTTTTAATTCTTTGGGCCCATTGAATTCAACTTTTTATTTAACATGATTTTTCCATATCATTACTGTTAAATGCTAGAAAGCAGCTCATTCCGAGGCCAGACAGCAGACTTTGTATTTATGTTCTTTTTTGGTAGATTTTTAATGATTCTTTGCTTTCTTTGTGAGCTTAGTTTTCCTGGGCCAGGCCTTCAGATAATGCTGGTCTACGCTGGAGCCAAAGGAACCCATACGTCCACATTAACCTCTTTCACCTTCTCAACTTTCAGATCCTCTTTTTGCCCTGAGGAAAACCTGTTTATGAGGTTTTCCTTGTTGGTGGGGAACTCGATTATTGTGGACCTCTTGGGTATTTCTGATGGACACATATTTTTTTTTCTTGGAAAATGTATTCCCCAATCAGCGTGATGGTATAAAAATCCTGAAAATATTTATTTTGAAGGCTATTCTTGATACCCCAGATGAAGATCCAAATTACAATCCCTACTTGAAGAGCATCCAGGAGACTGCCTGGGGTGAAGGCCAGCACCATGGGTGTTAAAGTAATGTCAATAATGACACCCAGCTGGGGAGGACTCAGCGAATCACCAATTGGGATTCTTTTTACTTTTGTTGCAAAAGTATGGACATTTTTGACAGCTGTGACAGATTTTAACTCCGGAAGCACTTTATGAAATAGTATACTGACTAATCCAGAAGACATTTCCAGCAGTTTGCCAATGCTTGCTCACTACACTGATACTGAAATTGTAATCTCTTGGAGCCATAACACTGGAGAGATAAGTATCCTGTTGCCTCGATCAAGTACATGAGTACTTAAGTTCTATGGTGTAAGGCAGGGCTTTTGCTCCTTTCTTCACTCTGATAGAAAGGCCATGGTGTAAATAGAATTTCCAGAAAGAACAAAAATAAAACTGAATTCCATTTCTCTCTCACTGTAAGTCTGTAATATATATATATATATATATATATATATATATATACACACACATTCTTTAATGTATTTTAAATATATGCTTTTCTGAATGGACATCAGTTTGCATTTTCATTAGCAATACACAGCATTTGTTATTACTCCACATCATTGCCAGAAATGAGTAATATGGGAACACATTTGTATTAGGCTGTTAAATGTTTCTGAACAAGTTTTTTCCTTCAATGATACAGAACTACTCATACAAGAAAGGAATAGATATTAATTGATCATTAAATATTTGGTAGAATCCAACTATATAATTTTTGATTCTGGGACTACTGGCTATGATATGTAAAGTGGTGGGAGATTTTTAATATTTCAAGTTGTGTCATTATTATTTGTATCTTTCCGTTTAACTGGTTAATTTTGTGTCTGTTTTTAAAACTTTACATTTTTCCAGAAACACATTAGTTTCTTTTAGCTTTTCAAATATTTGTGTAAGACTGGTAGAATATTATTTTATAGATATCTATTTTACCACATTACCCACATTTCTGTCTGTATTTTATCTCTTTGCTTTTATTTTTCTTGATTAATTTTGCTGCCTACATATCTTTTCTACCATTCCTTTCTAAGAATCAGTTTTTGATTATGTAAATTATTCTGAATATATAGTTTTTCTCTATTATCATTTATATCTTTGGATTTACCTTGTTGTTCATTCTTGGCTTTTTGAATTGAATGCATATTGCTTTTATTCAATCTTTCTCAGTTTCTGATAAGTGTATTCAAAGCTTTAAATTTTCACTAAAGTACTGTTCTAGCTGGATACCACAAATTTGTAATGTTTTGTCAGCCTTAAATGGTAATTTACATTACAGTTTCCTCATTAAGCACAGTGTTATATAATAGTATTTCTTTCTTTCTTTCTGTTTGTTGCAAGATACATTTGTTGTTTTTGAGGGGGTATTTTCCTGTTATTGGTTTTTCCTTTATTTCATTATGTTCAGATCCCATTAAAGACCATTCTGTCACCTATGAAATGTGCTGTAGAAAATACTTAAGACTCAGTCAGAGTGAGGAGACATGAAAGTGGTAACATCTTCACTTAATATCCTCACACGCATCTCAAACCTAATGTGACTAAATCTCTGCCCTTGTTATTTTTCTAGCTCTGCTCTTTGTAGCTTTTGCATTTCAGTTAATGATTATCTATATTCTTCTAGTCGTTAGGACAAAACTTCTTAGACATCTTGATTTATATATATATATATATATATATATATATATATATATATTTTCTCTCTCTCTTCACATAAGATCCCTTGGCAAATCATGTTGCCTCTATCTTTAAAACATACCTAGCATCTAACGACCTCTTACTCTTTACTCTGCTGTTATCCTTGTTCAATGATTCTCCCAACTTATGGTGATTTGGTCATCAGAGAATATTTGATATTTTCTTGGTAGTTACAACCAGTGGCAAGGTATTGCTGGCCTCTCGTGAGTAGAGGTCAGTGATACTGCTAAATAATCCACTAATGTGTCTAGTGATTTGCCTCCTCAAGACATACACAACACATCACATGTCCCCAAATGCTAATAATGCCAAGGTTGAGAGACAGTCCTGAGCCAAATAACTAGTGTTGCTCACCTGAGTTATTTCAAAAGCTTTCTTATTGCCCTCCAGTTTCCTACCTTATCTCATCACAGTCTGTATTTTCCACACCAGCAAGAGAGCTTGTTTTTAAAATTGGCATATCATTCATTCTGTCTTTACAGCCCTCCAAAGACTCCCCATATCTTTGAAAGTAAAAGCTAAAGTCCTCACATTGGCCAGAAAGGTTATACACAGTCTTTCTGACTCACCATTGTCTGGTTGACATCATGTCTTACTGTTCTTGCCCTCACTCACTATGCAAAAGTTGCATCTCCACCTTACTAATGCTTGAATTCATTCCAAACTGCCATATTTGCTCAGCCTAGAATAATGCTCTTCTCTCAAAAAAAAAAATCAATGACTCTCCTTCACCTATAAGTCTTTACTCAGATATTACCATCCACAGAGACCCTACCCTGATCACCTTTCTTAAATTTTCATGTATCTTCTGCAACTCCCTGTCCCCTTCTCAGTTTTATATTTTTCTGTATTACATATGGGTGTTTTTCATTTGCTTAGCATATCGTCTGATTCTTTCTACTTTAATTCATGCTTCATGGGGACTGGGATCCATTGCTATATCCTTAGCACTTAGAATACCACCTGCTATACAACATCTGTGTAATAATACTTTTTAACTGATTTATGAGCTAAAAAGTTTTATTCAACCTATTATTAGTTGAGAGTCCTGTTTCCAGCTCTAGTTCACGATTCCTTGTAAATACGGTTTCCTATCTTTCCACCTTGGTCTTTCAGTATATTTTTGTGTTTACTGTGAGTGCAATTTAGGAAATCATCATTGCCTATCTCTTCATTTGTTGGAGTTGAAGAAGGAATCTAAAAAAACCAAGTAGATTGTCATCACATCCATAAATGTGATTGTCTTAAATATTTTGCATATATCCAGAAACTATTATGTTTAATGTATAATAGAAACACAATAAGTTTTGAATAATTGAATAAATGAATGGATGGAATTGTAATAATAAAACTTGAATTCAGAAAATGCCTCTTACTCATTGGAACAATTGATCCTACATAATTTTTTTTACAGAATCATAAAATCAATCCATTGACCTGGGACAATCAATCCATTGACCTGTGGTTAAGTAGTATCTGACAGAGTGGAAAAGCATCCAGACTATTCACCATGTTGCTATGTCATGCCTCTCAGTATAGATTAACAGGAGCATTGATTTTCAGGCTATACCAGATGGGAAGAATATTCAGGAAAAATCTAACCAAACTGCATCACTGGAAGGCAACAAGTGTCTGTATCATTCTGGACTACTGTTTGTCTCGTCTTTTTCCTTTAGGATCCTCAAGATCATAGGACTGCTAAAAATTTGCTTCGCTTTTTCCCAGTGTTATTTCAATTTGTATGTAACTTCTTTAAACACATTGATGTCTTTTTTCAAATTTTTCAAGTACACTCATCTTATGACTTTCCTATTTTCTTTTGAAGAACATGAACAATTCAGGCTTATATTTCACAAAAGTATTGAAATAGTAAAATATTTTGGAGCAAAACTCCTCACCAAATTATAAAGTGGATTCTTACATAATCCACATTTATAGTCCAAGGCAAAGTAGAACAAATGAGAGGTAAGAAATGTGTCAATTGCTGTCACTGAATAGAGAGGAAAGATTTGGAAATGATTTGAGATGGGAAAACTTTTCAAATGCTGTGCAATACTAAGTCTTATCTGCATAGAGGCCAAAGAGATATTATTTATAATTTGACTCCAAAGATTTTGAAATGACACATGAAGTGTATAAACTAAAGGAGGTAAAAGATTAATGAACTCTTACTGTACTTGGTTTCTATGTAGTGCTATTAAGAAAAGGAGAGAGAAGGAGGGAGGGAGGGAGAGAGAGAGTGAATTTTATCGTTTCACTGTTACTTCCTATTATACCCTCAAATATGGAAGGTCTGAAGAGAATATTCTTTCTCACTATATACAGCCAAGTTTTTTAAATACAATACTAAGTCATCAAATGCCAAGTTTGGATGAAAGAATTTCTTTATGCCTTCTTTTTAAGCCTTTGAAAAGAGCTTTAAATTGTTAGCAGTTTCCAAACTGCACCACTTCAAATTAAAGCAGAACCAATTAAGCTGAAATGCAGAGTTAATCCAAAAATACAATTAGCACTGCATTCGGGAAGAGGTTACATTATCAGCAAGAGGTGCTAACAAATGGCACAGTAAAATTTTATAGAGAGAGGAGATGTAGATTGGCCAGGAGGTAAACAGAATAGCATTACAAAGGTGCTATATAAATATAAAGAGCTGTTTTGTAGCAATATTTTAATTTTAAAATATTGAATTCGAATTACTATATTTAAGCCATTTATACACACATGCAGTACTGTACCTTTGGAAATGTTCCCTGACTTCAAGTCCAATCTGTTACAAAACAAGTTATTGCAAGTAGTAGTGATAGAAAGAAGGAGGAGGACAAGGCTATATGGAGTTTCCAACTATTTGAAATATTTTTACATTTTTAAAAGTAAGACTCATTTCAGTTTTGGTATTTTGCAATCCAGTTGATATGTGTTGTGTGATAGAAAAATCACTGTCAAAGAACTCAGTCTTCTAGTTACAGTTCTATTAGTAAATAGTTATACAAACCTAAAGAAATCACTTCATCCTCTTGGCTGCTTTCCTGAACTGTAAAAAGAAAACTGTAAATCTGACTAACTTCCAGGTTCCTTTAATCTATAAAGTTCTATATGTATAATAATTTTTAATTTTATGCAGCTCATTTTTAGATCCAAGGTCAAAATTTTCTGATCCAATTTCATTAGATCAAGATAGGACTGTAACATATTTCTAGTCTGTATTTAATTCTGGCATAAAAGATAGTGATTCAGATATATTATTTTGAAATCATGATATTGTATGATCAACCACAGCTCTGTGTATTTACATAAAACCTTTATAATGTTTCTGTGCTCTGTTCTCTGATATTAGTGAGATTAATTAACATGGATTGAATATTTTGCTATTGTTTTGGAAAGTAACTTATCCACACCAAATATCTTTGCAGTAAAGAAACAATAAGATTCATGTTGTATTGGAATATTTATAACATTTACCCAGTCATTTCCACTGACATAATCAAATTATGAAAACTATGCACTGGTATGATTCTCAATTTATCAGTGGCTCATCAAATTTTTCTTTAATTTATTAATTTGACAAATACTTTTTAATATTTATGAATTCATAAACAACATTTCTGTTACTAAGGATTCAACAGTTTAAAAAGATGTTACTGTCTCCTCAAATAGAATAATAAATTAATAAAGTATAACTAACATTACAGAAACAAATGCATACATATATAAATATTATATACATCTCAGATCTGGCAGTGCAGACCAATAGTAAAAGGCTTATTGAAAGGAATGGGCATTGTGGCATGGTGTGCTAAGTTGCTGCTTTGAATGTCTACTTTCCATGTTAGAGTGCCTGGGATCAAGTCCCACCTCCACCTTCTGATCAAGCTTCCTGCTAATGCACCTGAATGGCAGCAGAAGATGGGTTAAGTACTTGAGCCCTTGTCACCTGTGATGGAGACCCAGCTGGAGTTCTTGTTTCCTGGCTTCAGTCTGGCCCATCCCAGCTGCTACAGATATTTGGGGAATGAACCAGTGGATGGAAGATCTCTCTCTCTCTCTCTCTCTCTCTCTCTCTCTCTCTCTCTTGCCTTGTGTGTTTGTGTGTGTGAGAGATAGACTTTCCATTTCAAATAAATGAAAATGCATTAAAATGACTTATTCATAAATAGTACTAGAAAAATAGGGTATCCATATGAAAAAAAATTAGTTTCTTCAATCCAAAGTCAGAAAGAGTTCTGGCTAGATTAAATAAATCAACTTCATTCAAGCTAATATTGTCTATTCATTGAATGAAATCACTCCTAAATGAGAGTGATAAAAGAAGCCATAAAGGACTACAAGATGTTTTGAAAATGCAAAACTATCAGTATCCAGAATACATAAAGAAGTGATATAAATAAATAAGAAAAGACCATCAACACATCTGAGCAAATGTTTCATAAACTAAGACAACCACATGGCCCTCAAAAAATAAAAAGATGTTCACCCTTATTCATCATTATATAATTAAATTAAATTAGAATGAGATATGGTAACAGCCTCCAGATTGAAAGAAATGAGTCTTATAATATTGTATATTAAGTTTGGTAAAAAGGTAGAGCACTGAGAATGGTTACATAGTACTGATGAGAAGATAATTTGGTAAAATGGCTTTAGGAAACTAACATTATCCAGCATGTTTGAAGATTTTATATATCTTTATCTGATCTACAAAGTCCATTCCTAATTATTATTCCCCAGAAAAATTCATGGAAATATTTACCAGGATACATATATAACAATGCCCATAATAGCTATAACTTTCAAAAAATAGTATGCATGTGTTTATATAATGATATTTACATATAAAATAAATATGGAAAATGCTAATAATTCTTTTATCTATGTTTTCTCATTTAACTTGTTACACCTTTCTAAATTATTTAAAATATTTTTAATTAAAATATTAAAAATGGACATAAACAAACCCAAGAAAACAGGTAAGTACATTTTGGTATATTGATACAATTGAATATTATATAGCAATGATAGCAAGCAAACTACAATGATGCCATGCAGGTTCTCACAAGGTAAATAATAAAAATAACAAGAAACAGAGAATACAGTGATTTTCCATGTATATATCCTTATTTTTAAAGATTTATTTTATTTGTTTGAAAGTTACAGAGAAAGAGACAGAGAGAGATCTTCCATCCACTGATTCACTCCCCAAATGGCCACAATGGCCAGAGCTGAGCTGATCTGAAGCCAGGAACCAGGAGCCTCTTCCGGGTCTCTCACGTGGGCACAGGGGCCCAAGCACTTGGGCCATATTCCACTGCTTTCTCAGATGCATTAGCAGGGAACTGGATCAGCAGGGACATAAACTGGTGCCATATGGGATGCTGGTGCTGCAGGCCGGGGGATTGACATGCTGTGCCACAATGCCGGGCCCCATGTATATATTTTTATAATGAGAAAAGGCAAAGCACAATGTTTGTGGTTACAGTCACAGGTGGTAAAACTACAAAGTGTGGGGGCCAGCACTGTGGCATAGTGGGTAAAGCTGCAGCCTGCAGTGCCGGCATCCCATATGGGCACCTGTTGGAGTCCCAGCAGCTCCACTTCCAGTCCAGCTCTCTGCTGTGGCCTGGAAAATCAATGGAAGATGGCCTAAACCCTTGGGCCCCTGCATCCAAATGGGAGACCCGGAATAAACTTCTGGCTCCTGGCTCTGGGTCAGCTCAGCTCTGGCTGTTGCGGCCAGTTGGGGTATGAACCAGTGGATGGAAGACCTCTCTCTCTCTCTTTCTCTCTGCCTCTCCCTCTCTCTCAGTGTAACTCTGACTTTCAAATAAATAAATAAATCTTTAAAAAAATAACTATCAAGTATGACAAAAAAAACACTGTCATCAAATTTAGTATAGTCTTTACTTATAAAAATGAATGCACCTGTAGGATTTTACAAGTATTTAACCCTTTAGGCCTCTGGGGCTTTCTCATTAAGATAACTATCATGTCTAGTAACACAAGATCATTAGACTTTTTAATTCTCAAACAATTGTATTAATAACATTTTACATTATAGAAAAAGTCTGGTACCGCATCACATCTTTACAGTACTTCTAATATAATCCAATTAGCCTGATTAGTTGGTCTCTCTATAAGATGAGAGACATAGGTCCTTCGATTTTTTCAGTTGGGCCCAAACTGGAAAAACCAAAGTCCAGGATTTACTGGAAATTTTAGAGACCAGATTGTTTGAAACCTTAATTTTTTTGAATGCCTGTCAAGAATGCCAAGAAGGCTCAAAATCCAAACTATCTGGTTGAAATAAGATTCCTTAAAATCATGACATAACATAGACCAAATTTGATCATTGTTATAAGGTGATTATTCAAATCTTTGAAAAGAAGCATATATTTAAATGACCCATAGCTCTTAATAAAAATTCAGCTGTTTTTGAACAAGAGTTGGATCACTGGAAATGGACCTGCCCTGGAGTCAAAGGATGCCCAGGTCAGAGCCACAGATCTTATTGGCTCTAAGCTGAAAAGCCCTTCAATCAGCCCAGCTTCCAAAGTGACCACTGCAGCTGAGGGGATGGTCAAGTAGAGTCAGCAACATTGCAGGCAGAACTGTAAATTTCTTGTTAGAGATGCCACCTGCCTTTACCTGCCCAGCTCTCCTCCCAGGCCAGCCAAGTAATGAAAGTCAACAGAGTGCCTTCTGCTAGGAGGTTCACACCTCCCTTAGGATATACCCCATGTGAAGAGATAGGTAGGTCTGGGCCTCTTAACTTACAAGGCCTAAAGCCCACCAGATTATTATCAAGCCCCTTCTATCAGGTTCTATTTGTCTCTCAATCAGAAAACTTAATTGTAGCTTAGACAGCACCTTTCTTAGCTCCTCTAATAATGACTCTGTCCTTTGTTCTAGACCCTGTCTAGCATACTTGGGCCTCATTCCTTTGTAATCATAACCTCTACTCTACCACCAATGGCTCTACTCCCAACCTGTGTGTACTGATGGTCCTCTTCCCCACTTAATGCTGTATAATTGTTCAAACCTGGTAAATGCCACTCTTAGGATCATTGGTTACTATCCTCACTCTGTCTTTTATGACCTTGTCTAAATATGATCAGAGTCGGCAAACTTGGAAGGCTTCCATAGCCTTGGCAACTCATGACAAGAGCCTAGGGTGGTTACTGCGCCAGAAACTAGAGTGTCAATTTGTTGGGTCAACAACAGGAGCCACTGTGCACTTGCTCCTCATGTGGGATCTCTGTCCTTAATGTGCTGTACATTGTGATTTAATGCTATAACTAGTACTCAAACAGTATGTTTCACTTTGTGTTTCTATGTGGGTGCAAACTGTTGAAATCTTTATACTAAATTGATCTTCTGTATATAAAGAGAATTGAAAATGAATCTTGATGTGAATGGAAGGGGAGAGGGAGCGGGAGAGGGGAGGGTTACGCGTGGGAGGGAAGTTATGGGAGGGGGAAGCCATTGTAATCCATAAGCTGTACACTGGAAATTTATATTCATTAAATAAAAGTTAAAAATAAAAAAAAAATGAATGGTGTTATGATGAGAAAAGATTAACCATGAGGAGACACAGGTGTGCTTCTGTCAAGTTTTCCTTTATATCTCTGTATCTATATCTCTCTTTATATCCATATGTATCTAACTATATGAAAGGTGACAACTGAGCACCAAAGGGGAAACCTGTTAAGTGAAATGGACACTATAAGAAACAATGACCTGATCAGCTCTTGTCCTGACTCTAGATTTACAATGTAATACTTTATCCTTTTTAGTATTTGTTGTTGTTGTTGTTGTTGTTGTTCTAGTACTAGTGGTTGAACTCTGTAATTAACACACAATTATTCTTAGGTGTTTAAATTTTAACTGAAAAGTGATCCCTGTTAAATTTAAGAGTGGAAAAAGAGAGGGAGGAGATGTACAATTTGGGACATGCTCAATCGGACTTGCCCCAAATGGTGGAGTTATAAATGTGCCAGGGGATTCCAACACAATCCCATCAAGGTGGCATGTACCAATGCCATCTCACTAGTCCAAGTGATCAATTTCAGTTCACAATTGATGGCTCTGATAGGTCTAATAGTCAAAGGGATCACACAAACACGGCAAGTGTCTGCTAATACTAACTGATAGAATCAAAAAGGGAGAGAAGGATCCAACATGGGAAGCGGGATACACAGCAGACTCAAAGAATGGCAGATGTCCTAAACAACACTCTGGCCTCAGAATCAGCCCTTAAGGCATTCGGATCTGCCTGAAGAGCCCATGAGAATATTGTAGGCAAGGAAAGCCAAGATACCATGGAAAAAAAAGAAGAAGACCTAAATGAAAGATCTCTGTGAGTGAGATCACAGCGGAAAGAACGGGGCCATCGAAGAAGGAGGTACCTTTCTCCGAAGGGAGGAGAGAACTTCCACTTTGACTATGACCCTATCGGAATAAGATCAAAGTCAGTGAACTCTAAAGTTTCCATAGCCCTGACAACTCATGACTAGAGCCTAGGGAGATTACTGACCCCATGAACAGGAGTGTCAAATTGTTAAGTCAGCAACAGGAGTCAATGTGTACTTACACCCCATGTGGGATCTGTCCTTAATGTGTTGTCTAATGTGAAGTGATGCTATAACTAGTACTGAAACAGTATTTTATACTTTGTGTTTCTGTGTGGGTACAAACTGATGAGGTCTTTACTAATTATATACTGAATTGATCTTCTGTATATAAAGATAATTAGAAATGAAAAAAAAAACAACCTGGTGTTAAATTGGAAATGGCATAGAAAATTAATTATTTTTTTAAAAAATATTATGTAGGATCTCTGTCTTTAATGTGCTGTACACTGTTATTTAATGCTATAACTAGTACTCCAACGGTAGTTTTTTCACTTTGTGTTGCTATATGGGGCAAACTGTTGAAATCTTTACCTAATATGTACTAAACTGATCTTCTGTATATAAAGAGAATTGAAAATGAATCTTGATGTGAATGGAATTGGAGAGGGAGCGGGAGAGGGGAGGGTTGCGGGCGGGAGGGAAGTTATGGGAGGGGGGAAGCCATTGTAACCCATAAGTTGTACTTTGGAAATTTATATTCATTAAATAAAAGTTTAATAAATGAAAAAAAAAAACTTGGACATCATTTTGGTACTCATCTTTTCTCCATCTCTACATTCAGTCATTGAATTATATTGCTTTTTTCCACAAAAAAATCAAAATATAAGAAAGGGATTCTGCTATTAAGTGAAATAAATTTGTAAGGAATAAAAATGATATATCTGATAGGAAGTGCACAGATTTAAAGCGCATAAAAGAGATAAAATGTCCAGGACTTGGAAAGACTCTCAAGGTGTGGTAGAATGGAAGTCCCTGAGGATTCTATGATTTATGAGGCTACTGGAGCTGAAGGAGGGGGAAGTGTGAAAAAAGATTGTCAGTTTTCTGGTTTGGCATTGCTGAATGAGTTCATACGCCACTTCACAATAAGGAATATTTGAAGGAGACTGATTATCTTAAAATCGTAGGCACCATGGATTTTTCTTTGCATTTATTGCATTTCAGATGACAAGAGTATATAATAACAAAGCAATTGTATGTGCTGTTTGATATTGAGGGACGAGTATCGAGATAAAAATATCCACTTGAAACTGTTTGCTATATATGAGATTATTTTGTAAGAAGGCAAAATGTGAAAAGAGAAGAAAGTTGAAAAATTGATTAAGCACCAGATAGCTAGGGTTGTGTAATAAAAGACAGAGAGAAAGCAGTCACATAATAGTTAATTAGTATGAAATATTGCTGAGAGGATAAGTTGACGACTTAAAAGTGTCTGTTTACTTAGTGATATGAAAGTCACTAGTGATCTTAAACGATAAATATGTGGTAGAATCCAGATTGGAAATATCAAATAATAAATGGGAATTGAGGAAATGGAGGCATTTCGTCCCTTTGGGGAAATCCGTGATGAGAAGTTTGGTGATCAAAACTTTATAGAGATAGTCAACTCTGCTTCGTTCGATTTCTCAAGCATGAGTATAACATGGCTAATCTCTTCAGGACTTTGCCAGATGGTGTGAATGAAAGAAGGTAAAAGAGTTTGGAGTTTTATTAACAGTGCTATTAAAATTATGAAGCAATTTCTCTCGTTTTCTAAAGCATCTTCACTTTCATATTTCCAATCCATATTGATTTTGCAGAGGAAAATTAATGTTTCCTCCTGTAGGGAGATAATGAATGGAAATCTTTAAATCTTAAAGAACAGTAGTTGAATTTCCTTAAAGGAGCTTTGATAGTTATTTTCCTACAATAACTTCTTTGCTTCAGTTTGACCCTCAAATTCAATAAATATTCTTGAGACTGATTCAAATAACATTTTCTTTTTTTTCATTTATTAAACTTTTATTTAATGAATATAAATTTCCAAAGTACAGCTTGTGGGTTATAATGGCCTCCCCCCTCCCATAACTTCCCTCCCACCTGCAACCCTCCCCTTTCCCGCTCCCTCTCCCCTTCCATTCACATCAAGATTCATTTTCAATTCTCTTTATATACAGAAGATCAGTTTAGTATATATTAGGTAAAGATTTCAACAGTTTGCCCCCATATAGCAACACAAAGTGAAAAAAAATACTGTTGGAGTACTAGTTATAGCATTAAATAACAGTGTACAGCACATTAAAGTAAGAGATCCTACATAATAATTTTTAAAAAAAATAATTAATTTTCTATGCCATTTCCAATTTAACACCAGGTTTTTTTTTTCATTTCCAATTCTCTTTATATACAGAAGATCGATTCAGTATATAATTAGTAAAGATTTCATCAGTTTGTACCCACACAGACACACAAAGTGTAAAAATACTGTTTCAATACTAGTTATAGCATCATTGCACATTAGACAACACATTAAGGACAGATCCCACATGGGATGTAAGTACACAGTGACTCCTGTTGCTGACTTAACAATTTGACACTCCTGTTCATGGGGTCAGTAATCTCCCTAGGCTCTAGTCATGAGTTGTCAGGGCTATGGAAACTTTAGAGTTCACTGACTTTGATCTAATTCCGACAGGGTCATAGTCAATGAAACCCGGTCATTTGCAACAAGATGGAGGAATCTGGAAAACATCATGCTGAGTGAATTCAGCCAGTCCCAAAGAGACAAATATCATTTGTTTTCCCTGATCGGTGACAACTGAGCACCAAAGGGGAAACCTGTTGAAGTGAAATGGACACTATAAGAAACAATGACCTGATCAGCTCTTGTCCTGACTCTAGATGTACAATGTAATACTCTATCCTTTTTAGTATTTTGTTGTTGTTGTTGTTGTTCTTCTAGTACTAGTGGTTGAACTCTGTAATTAACACACAATTATTCTGAGGTGTTTAAATTTTAACTGAAAAGTGATCCCTGTTAAATTTTTCTTTTTTTTTTTTTTATTTTTGACAGGCAGAGTGGACAGTGAGAGAGAGAAAGAGAGAAAGGTCTTCCTTTTTGCCGTTGGTTCACCCTCCAATGGCCGCCGCGGTAGGCGCACCGCGCTGTTCCGATGGCAGGAGCCAGGTGCTTATCCTGGTCTCCCATGGGGTGCAGAGCCCAAGCACTTGGGCCATCCTCCACTGCACTCCTTGGCCACAGCAGAGAGCTGGCCTGGAAGAGGGGCAACTGGGACAGGATCGGTGCCCCGACCGGGACTAGAACCCGGTGTGCCGGCGCCGCAAGGCAGAGGATTAGCCTGTTGAGCCACAGCGCCGGCCCCCTGTTAAATTTGAGAGTGGAAAAAGAAAGGGAGGAGATGTACAATTTGGGACATGCTCAATCGGACTTGCCCCAAATGGTGGAGTTAGAAATGTGCCAGGGGATTCCAATTCAAACCGATCAAGGTGGCATGTACCAATGCCATCTCACTAGTCCAAGTGATCAATTTCAGTTCACAATTGATGGCTCTGATAAGTCTAATAGTCAAAGGGATCACACAAACAAGACGAGTGTCTGCTAAAACTAACTGATAGAATCAAAATGGAGAGAAGGATCCAACATGGGAAGCGGGATACACAGCAGACTCATAGAATGGCAGATGTCCTAAACAACACTCTGGCCTCAGAATCAGCCCTTAAGGCATTCAGATCTGGCTGAAGAGCCCATGAGAATATTGTAGGCATGGAAAGCCAAGATACCATGGAAAAGAAAAAAAAAAAGAAGAAGACCTAAATGAAAGATCTCTGTGAGTGAGATCCCAGTGGAAAGAACGGGGCCATCCAAGAAGGAGGTACCTTTCACTGAAGGGAGGAGAGAACTTCAAATAACATTTTCTTATAGATAACAAATCAAGAGTGGAATTTGAAGCTATAATCCAATAAACTTTGACACTCCTGTGAAAATTGTTATGTACACAGAGGAGCTGTTTTTTTTTTTTTTTTAAATCCATGAACTTTCAAGTAACAAGATGATTTTAGAAGATGCTTTGAGACCTTTAGAATGGCAACAACAGAATTTGGTGCCAGGGACAAACGAGAAACCTTTATAAAAGATCATGTGGCCACTGTTGCTTTTCTAAAGAATGAGTGCCCCTTTGAAGGGCTGTTTGCTGATATCACCAGCAGCTGCACTAAGAAGAACGAATAATCACCTTAGGGCTTTGGAAAGCAACTGGGAAGTGTGCTTTACAGCAGCTAGACTGAGATACCTAAATAGAGCAAACAATATACATTTTCTCCCAAGGGATAGCAAAAATAAAACAAGCTTGTTCCTCTTAAGGTTAGAAAATAGTCCATTTCCCTTTAGATGAAGGTGCATTTACTTAAAAATGAATAGTTGGTTGACTATTGGGACATCCAGCTAATCTATAGCCAAGTTTTAATCTCAAACCACTCATGCTTCAACTTGGACAAATATGATACAATATGCTTCTTTTTTAAATTGCAAATCTATTAATTAGACTTTTTTTCCGAAGCTTAATTCACAAAATTCACAGTGATGCTGTTTGATAACCACTACAGAGAAAAATCGTATAAACCTACCTGCTGCCATGCTTACAAAGCAACTGAATTGGTGACATCTGTCTGAGAATGCTCTGTGTGGCGGGTAGAATGTCACCATTCTGAGTACATCAGGGGTGAATGGAGAGTTTTCTAGATTATGAGGGAAGGGTAAAATTTGTATGTTTTTGTTTTTTGATGGAATCTGAGGTGTAATGCTCAATTTAATCCCTAAAATAATATGTATAAAATTTTCTGAGTTATTATATGCTTATTTGTATACTTCTGCCAATCATATCTTATGGAACTTGGTGAATTTCTTTCTTTGGTTTCTCCCGAAGCACCTCTTTTAAGACTGGTTAATAAGAGTTCTGCCTTGTTTACTAAGAACATGCTGCAGCCAATTTTACCTAAGCTCTATAAGATTTAAGGATACTGTAAGACTAGCCAGGTCAAGCAACAGCCAAGTTATTGGTTATCTTGCTTCATCTTTCAAAATTTTATTTTTCCAGCTCTAAAACTTCCAGTTTCCCTCAATTTTAATCCTTGATCTTTTAGGATCTGAGCAGGAAAGGTAAAAGAGAAAAATCTTGCTTAAATGTAGTAACTAATACCTTGACAGCACTGAAATCTGCAACATGAAACTAAGGAATTAAAAGTTTGAATATAGCCACTTTATTTAACAGTGGTTTTCTTTTAATTTAAATGAAATGGGGTTCAAGTGAATGTGATTTTGGAGCCATTTTCATGAATTATTGATGCAACAGATATTGATATAATTGTGTGATGATCTTTTGTGTTACTAATTTTTATATATTCCAGTTTTGGTGTGTTTCTGAATAGATAAAATAAAAACAAGCTCCCATTTGGCTGAGCTCTGTTTTAACTACATGTATCATTTGCTTATATTTTTATTTCAAAAAAGAAAAACAAAGATGTACTAAGCACAGAATACAAGGTAGATATAAGAGAGTGATTTAAAAAGGGGGACTAATTCATTGGGATAGAGTGGGATCAATAGACTGTAGGGCACGAGAGTGAAGTTCTGGTTAGAGAGCAGAACCATCTGATTATGGATAATGAAGTTGGCGGTTACAGAGGTTGACACAGTCCAAAGTGTGACTGTGGGAATGGGTTGCTGAAAAGGCATTGAGGGGAACTCAGTGGAGATGTGGAGGTCAAAAACTGAGAGGCTTGGAAGTCATCATGAATGATGTCAAGAATAGAGATGGAGAAATGGCTGTAAAACATGTGATAAAGACATCATTAAAAGCAGGAAGATTGAGTAAGGGATTAAGTGGAGTAGGGGTGGGGTGGGGTGGATGGTGATTAGTATGTGTCTTCAAAAGGTAGATTTGTTAGCTTTTTTGTTCTGTGTTTTTTATAAGAACATTAGAGCCTTGAGCTCTCAAAATTTAAAAGAGGTTAAAGGGAAACACTCAAGCTCCAGAGTCATATATGGAGTGTGAGAGATAACCTTACAAAATCACTATTCAATAGGTCTGCAGGGTCAGGTAACAGAACTTTGGGGTATGACCTGGTTCCAGTTCTTGGTGGGAACATTGATATAAGTGACAAAAAATGAAGTAAAAGCACATATTATGAAAGAATTTTTTTAACTTTCATTCAGTAAATATAAATTGCCAAACTACAGCTTATGGATTACAATGGCTTCAGTTCCCCCCCATAACTTCCCTCTGACCCGCAACCCTCCCATCTCCTGCTCCATCTCCCATTCCATTCACATCAAGATTCATTTTCAATTATCTTTATATACAGAAGATCAATTTACTATATATTAAGTAAAGATTTCAACAGTTTGCACCCACACAAACATAAAGTGTAAAATACTTTTTGAATACTAGTTATACCATTAATTCACATTGAACAACACATTAAGGACAGAGATCCCTCATGAGGAGTAAGTGCACAGGGACTCCTGTTGTTGACTTAACAAATTGACACTCTTGTTTATGGCATCAGTAATCTCCCTAGGCTCTTGTCATGAGTTGCCAAGGCTATGGAAGCCTTTTGAGTTCACGGACATCGATCTTATTTAGACAAGGTCATAGTCAAAGTGGAAGTTCACTCCTCCCTTCATAGAAAGGTACCTCCTTCTTTGATGGCCCGTTCTTTCTACTTGGATCTTACTTGCAGAGATTTTTCATTTAGGTCCTCTTTTTCTTTCTTTTTTTATTTTCCAGAGTGTCTTGGCTTTCCATGCCTAAAATACTCTCATGGGCTCTTCAGCCAGATCCGAATGCCTTAAAGGTTGATTCTGAGGCCAGAGTGCTGATTAGGACATCTGCTATTCTATGAGTCTGCTGTGTACCCTGCTTTCCATGTTGGATCGTTCTCTCCCTTTTTAATTCTATCAGTTAGTTTTAGCAGACACTAGTCTTGTTTATGTGATTCCTTTGACTTGGTCGGCCCTTGTCCTGACTGTTGATGTACAACTTAATACTTTATCCTTTTTAGTATTTTTTTTTGTTCTACTTAATACTATTGGTTGAACTCTGTAATTAACACACAGTTATTCTTAGGTGTTTAAATTTAATCGAAAAGTGATCTCTGTTAAATATAAAAGTGGGAATAAGAGAGTGAGGTGATGTACAATTTGGGACATGCTCAAGCTGACTTGCCCCAAATGGTAGAGTTAGAAATGTGCCAGGGGATTCCAATAAGAAAGAAGCATTTTGTAAGGCATGTCGGGATGTTTTGGAAATTGAGGAAATTGTGGGTGATTGGGTTGGAAAAAGAGCTGTCTGAAGATTCATGGTTATGATGACTACAGAGAGGCTTAAATGACCAGGAAAGCCTAAACTTTGTATGTTGAATATTGAAGACAGAATGATAATCTGGCACATTGAGACTCTGTGGGCAATTTGAGAACCTTATGTAAGGGTGTAGTTGTCAGATGACTACTTGTCTCACTTGTTTGGTGTGATGGTAGACCAAGAAGATGTAATTTCCATGGTTACAAATTCTGACTGACAGCAGATATGGAACTTTCAGAATTACCTTCTACTCTATCTCCCATAATTATTTCAATTACTCAAAAATACCATATTATCTCACCTCTAGGTCTTCACTCATACAGTTACTTCTTCCTGGAATAATCTTCAGTCCCTTGTTTATGTCCATAGAGAACCTGCTATGTTCCTTCTGCTGACATTTACCACCATGCCACATTGCAATAAAACTGCTAACTTGTGATCTCCTCCACTAGATAGCACTGAGGGGAGAGATGGGTCTTTTAACTGCCTTTATAATCCCACCACTCAGCAAAAGTCTTGAAAGAGAATAGTTGCTAAAAATATATATATTGAATTAACAAATAAATGAGTGAATAACTATGGTAAGATAGGGCCAGCGCCGTGGCTCACTTGGCTAATCCTCCACCTGCGGTGCCAGCACCCCGGGTTCTAGTCCCAGTTGGAGCACTGGATTCTGTCCCGGTTGCTCCTCTTCCAGTCCAGCTCTCTGCTGTGGCCTGGGAGGGCAGCAGAAGATGGCCTAAGTGCTTGGGCACCTGCACCCACATGGGAGACAGGGAGGAGGCATCCGGCTCCTGGCTTCGGATCAGTACAGAGCCAGCCATTAGGGGAGTGAACCAACGGAAGGAAGACTTTTCTCTCTCTCTCTCTCTCTCTGACTGTCTATAACTCTACTTGTCTAATAATAATAATAATAATAAAAACTATGGTAAGATAAGCAACAGTCATATTGTAGATCAGATAATACTTCATCCATTAATCCAACAACAAACCCATAGCACTTCTCAAGGGCCCACTAGAGATATAGTCCCTCCCTTAACTCACAGACAAAAGAAGAAGACAGATTCTTATCTGCAAAGAACAGTAGTGCGCTGATATTAGTGTCTTCATGGAGAAAAGCTCAGAGTTCTGTGAGAATGCAGAGGATGGTCATCTATTTGATCCAGAGTGGGAAGGAATTTGGGGAAATATCTCTCTCACACATAGAGATTAACCAAGAAAAATTGAATCTCTTTGTGAAGGGTGAATCCTGGGTCTGGTGATCAAAGTGTTTTTTTTTTTTCCAGAAAATGATAATTCTGAAATAGCACTTCTGAAATCTGCCCAAACTAAATATGTAAATTATTAGAAAGGATCTAATCTTAATTCAATCCTTCATTTCTGAGTGAATCTCCCCAACACATACATATCCACTCTCCATCAAAGGTGATAGAGTGTTTTCCCCTTTGTTCTCCCTTAGTACCTCTTAACATCTTTTATAATAGCACACATCACATTACTGTAATTATCTGTTTGCCCTACTAGACTTTCAGTATCTCTAGTGCAAACAGGGTTAAGGCTATGTTTTATTTTTTGTCTCCAGGGTCTAACAACTAACAGTTCAAATTGAATGACTAAAACATCTATCAGTAGAAATTACTCTAATTAATATATCACTACCCATTCCCAGGGATTATTAGAAATTGGCCAAGGAATTAAAGTACACTACTAACAGACTTGTGGTGGGTGAAGAAGTAGAATTGAAAGGGTGATGACAAGGTCTTTTAGCTGAAAAATGCAAGAGAATATCTTATCTCTTCTCTGCTACTTAAAAGTTGCATGGTTTTAACTGCCTTAGTTCACATATTATGGCTCAAATTTCTTTACTGATAAAATGTAGAGGAATGAGCTAAATGATTTCTAAGTCCATCTTTCATCTATCATGGTAAAATTATCATTTCTCCTAAAGACAGCTTTACCTAGAAAACTGGAATGAGAAAACAATTTAGTGTTTGAAGAAAAAATATTTCTGGACTAAAATCAATATTAATATATAAAGGACTAGATAACTAATCTTAGTGTAATCAAAGTTCACCGAAAATACAGTATTGAAAGATGATCCGTTTTGCTGTTGATAAAGAGATTTGCCTATGCATCATCTGACTCAATTTGAAACTGATCATTTTATCAGTTTACTTTAATTCTTTAGGGAAACTGGTAGAAACAAAATGTTTTGGGTGTTTGGTCAACTTGGCTATTTGGTAAGTTTTGTGCTCTATCATAGATACAGACGCTCTGCCATGAGTCTTTTCTTGGAGGAGTAAGGTCATAGCAGACATAGCTGAAAGCACCAGACATCATCAGGTTTGTATGTGGGTATTTACATAAAAGTGTAGCATAACATTTAGGTTGTACATTTACAGAAGTTCCAGTTGCCATTGAAGGTGGTAAACTGCTATTATTGAAACAGCACCACCATATTTCATGTTCTTTATTTGCATTTTAACATAAAATATCTCTAACTCACAATATGTATTGCTTAACAAAACCAAGTTCCATTCAGTGACTGTCATTCACTGTCATAGTGTCACTAGATTTAATCCACTAGAACATAATTATTTTGAACTTATATAATATATTGCAAAATAATACTAGGAGAAAAATTATCTCACACAAGGGAAGAAATGCAAGAAGGAAAAGAGATATCTATAAAATCTATCTGTACTGTCAAAATTCTTCATAACCACTCCAATCTTGAGGAATGGGGGATGGAGTTTGTGGGATAATATGAAAGATAAGTATAGCTAGGGATGCCTTTAGAGGTTGCATAATGTAACATAAAATTGTCGGTAAGAAATAGTGAACCAGGAATCCAAAGCCCTCTTTTCTCTGGCATATCTGAAGTCTTCTTTTCTACTTGCTGAAATGTCCAGGAAATCGTCCCACTTGTGCATACTTGGTTTAAAACTGCTTTTATTTTTAAGAAGCTTTTCATTCGCCTTTTTCCCTTTCCTTTCCTTTTTTTTTTGAGATTTATTTATTTATTTCAAACTCAGAGTTACAGAGAGAGAGGGAAAGGGAGAGAGATAGATCTTCCATCCACTGATTCACTCCTCAAATGGCTGCAACAGCCTGGACTGGGCCAGGCAAAAGCCAGCAGTGAGGAGCTTCTTCCAGGTCTCCCACATGGATGCAGGGACCCAATATTTGGGCCATCCTCTGCTGCACTTCCAGGTGCATTATCAGGGAGCTGGATTGGAAGTGGAGCAGCTGGGACATGAACCAGTGCCAATACAGAATGAGAGCATAACAGGTAGTGGCTTTTCCCGCTATGCCACCAGCTCCAGTTAGAAACGTTTTACACCAACATTGTAGGGTTTGTTAAAAATGAAATGTTTAGATCCTTCTATTCAGGAATTCCAATTATATAAACCCAATTAAAGGAGGTAGTCCAATATGTTGAAAATAATTTACAGAAAATTGTCCTTGAAATTACACTACTGAAAATATAACCAACTAGTTAAAACTGATAATCATACTAACCCCTTCACATACTTACTCATTTTTGTGGTGAAATCATTTAAACTATACTGTCTTACAGGTGGGCATTTGACCATTAATTAAGAAAAAAGTGAAAAAAAAAACACAAAGACCTACTTTTCTCAACCAAGATGTATTTAAATTAATATCTTTACATTCATTCATTAAATGCAATATTTTACAGCACTTATAAATGATTAATTTACTTTTTCAATTTATCTTCATATCTTTCAAGATCAACTTAAATAGCTTTACAAATACATGAGTAATACAGTATGAAAATACTCTTTCATAATTAACTATAAAGACTCATAATGATGTAATTTTGAATTAAAAGCAATGTAAAATTATATATGTGGCAGGACTGTGTGTCTAATCAGGAATACAACAGCAAAAACTTAATAAAATGTTTTCAAATAACAAATTTATTAATGCGCCTTCTGTTTTCCATTTGACTCAAATATTTAAGTACTTTATAGTGGAACATATAAAGATATGTAGATATGTATGAGTGAGTCTTCAAATGTTCACAGAAATTGTACATTATGAAAAAAGTGCATGGGGGAAGAAATTTGGCACAGCTCTTAGGTTGCCACTTTGGATGGGTGCATCCCATATTGGAGTGCCTGGTTCAAGTGTTGGTTCCTCCATTTTTGATCCAGCTTCCTGTTCATGTGCACCCCAGGCTTCAGCATGGGTCAGCCTGGACTATTGCAGGCATTTGGGAAGTGAACAAATGGATGGAATATCTCTCTATTTCTCTGTTATATAAAATAAAAACAAATCAGAAAAACTAAATGAATTTCAAAACTTTCTTGCACAAACCTAAAACATCTATTTTCCATAAATGTTTGAACTCTCCTTCTTGTATGTATGTGTGTATGTTTTATCTATATATGTACATATATTCACACAAATGTATTATAAAGTCAGTGTCCACAGAAGAATCTGACATTTTAAGGATACAAACTGAGACTGTATCAGACAAAATAAAATTCTATCACCTTGTTTCTTATGTTCTTTGAAGAGTAATGTCCAGGTCTGATTACTCTAACTTTCTTTTTTTTATTTTTTTATTTTTATTTATTTTTTTTTTTTATTTTTGACAGGCAGAGTGGACAGTGAGAGAGAGACAGAGAGAAAGGTCTTCCTTTTGCCGTTGGTTCACCCTCCAATGGCCGCCGCGGTAGGCGCGCTGCGGCCGGCGCACTGCGCTGTTCCGATGGCAGGAGCCAGGTGCTTATCCTGGTATCCCATGGGGTGCAGAGCCCAAGCACTTGGGCCATCCTCCACTGCACTCCCTGGCCACAGCAGAGAGCTGGCCTGGAAGAGGGGCAACCGGGACAGGATCGGTGCCCCGACCGGGACTAGAACCCGGTGTGCCGGCGCCGCGAGGCGGAGGATTAGCCTGTTGAGCCACGGCGCCGGCCTTGATTACTCTAACTTTCAAAGATTATATATAGTCTCATTAAAAGCAAGATGTAATTAGGTATGTATCTATTTGAAGTTAGTGTTTTTAAAAGAAAACTAAAAAAGTAAAAACAAGATGCACTTGTAAAAGTTTTATTTTAATCGACAACAATAATTGCATAAATTTATTAGGCTTAGTGTGATGTTTTGATATATACTCACAATGTAGAATGAATAAATCAGGTTACTTAACAAACTTATCCTTCACCTACTTATTAGTTTTTGAGGTAAAATCATTTAAAATCTTCTCTTTTAGAGACAGGTGTTTGCCCTAGCAGTTAAGACGCCACTTAGTATTCCCACATCTCATATCAGAGTGCCTGGGTACATGTACCAGCTCTGCACCAATTTACAACTTCCAGATAATATACATTATGGTAGGCATCAGGTGATAGTTCAAGTATTCCTGCCACCTAAATGGCAGACCCAGATTGAGTGTCTGGCTCCTGTCTTTGGTCTGGTCCAACCCCAACTGTTGCAGTATTTGGAGGGTGAAACAACAAATGGGCAATTTCTCTCTCTCTCTCTCTCTCTCTCTGCCTTCACATTTCAAATAAATAAAACTGGCTCTTACACAACTTTGAAATATATGATGCATTATTGTCTGTTTCACTCCTCATTTTGGACATAAGCACTTCCATCTTTACTAGCTAAGTTGTGGAATAAACCTAGGGCTCGCCATCAAATGGATATAGAAAATGTGTCATAAGTATATATAAGGTTACTTCAAAATATTGGTGGGAAATAGGATTAAGGGATAACTTTATTATGGTGCAAAGTATTTTGAAATTTATGTATAAAAGTAGCCTTCAAATATTTCATGTTTGAGTAAGCATTTGATATAGTGGTTAAGATGTCACTTGGGGTGCTGCCATTCCATATCTGAATGCCTGGCTTTCAGTCCCACCTCTGCTTGTGATTCAGCTTCCTGCTAATTCACATGGGAGTCAGCAGATTATAACTCAAGTACTTGCATCCCTGCAACTCATGTGGGAGACTTGTGTGGCCTTCCAGGCTGCTGATTTTGGCTTGGCCTACCCTCGGTTTTTATGAGCATCTGGGGAGATAAAACAGTGATGGAAGATCCATCTCTCTCTGTCTGTCTCTCTGCTTTTCAAATAAATAAATGTTTTTAAAAGTTCATGGCAATGCATTTAATGAAAAAAATCATGCATTTATTTAAAAAATATTTATTTATAAATTTGAAAAACAGAGTGACAGAGGGAGAAAGAAGAGAAACAGGGAGAGATTTCCATCTATTGTTTCACTCCCCAAATGGCCACAATGGCCAGAACGGGCCAGACCAAAACCAGAAACCAACACCTCAATTCAGGTCCCTCACATGAGTATCAGCCATGTGGGTGGCAGGGTCTCAAGTACTTTGTCCCTCTTCCACTACTTTCCCAGGCACATTAGCAGGGAGCTGGATCGTAAGCAGATCAGACCAGATTCAAACTCTTAGTCCAATATGGGATGCTGAAAATGTAAGCAACTTATTAACTCACTGTGCCACAACACTAGCCCCAACTTATCTTTTAATTTCATCTTCCCATGACCTTTTTTATAGTACTTTCATGCAAAACTGACTACAATAAAGTCTCAAAAAAGGAGAGGAAATCTGTAATTTGCAACAACCTGGATTAACCTGGAAGAAATTTTGCTAAGTAAAATAAGACAAATGCAGAATGATATTACATTGTCTCATTCATATGTGGAAACTATAACTAGATGTTCTTTTTTTCACACATGTTGTATGAATCCTATCGATATTGTCTTAGTAAATATTTTTTTTACTTAATTCTGTTTCTATTTTTATTTTTTAGTTATGGTAAAAAAGAACAAAACAAGCTCTCTCACTTAACAAAATTCTAAGGGTAAAACATATAATTGTTAACTATACATATTACTGTAGAGTAGTTCAGCTTTATATCATATAACGAAAGCTCTATATATGGAGAACAACAGCTCTCAATTCCCTTTCTGCCTGTCATGGTTTCTGTGAGTTTGACAATTTAAGTCCCTAATATATTGAGAATCACTCAAAAATTTTCCTTGTATGTCTGACATATTTCATTTAGCATAATTGTCTCCAAGTTCATCGATATTGTATATGAAAAGATTTTCTTTTTTTCTAAGTTTTAATAATATTTTGTTGTATGTATATATGATACTTTCTTTATCCGTTTGTCTATAGATAAACATTTGTTTCCACCTTTTGGCTACTGTGAAGAATAGTCTTCAAGGTGCAAATATCTCTTTTTCACCTTGTTTTCACTTGGTTTGGGACTAACATCCAGAAGGAGGTACTATGGTTTGAATGTTTCTATCAAAATTCATGTTGACTTTCAGTCCCAATGGTGGCATGTTCAGAGACAGGACCAAGTAGTACCTTTAACAATTGATTAGGTCTTAACAACTGCACTATGAATTGGTTAATGGATGCATGAGTAATGGGTTAACTTGAAAGGGTGTTTGTCATTATTAAAGCTAGTTTGGTTCTATGCCTTGGATCAACATGTAATGCCCTGTGTCACATCAGAACACTACAGAGTTCCCTACGTGCAAGAAAGTCCTCACCAGATATTACTCTTTCAATTTGTACTTCACAACCTCCAGAACTATGATCTGAATATGTTTTTATTCTTTATAAATTATTCAGTTTGTGATATTTAGTTATTATAATAAAAGATTTACAAAGATAAGCGGATTGTTAGATTTTACACTAAATGTATTTTTTTCATTCTTTAAGACAAACAGTGTTTTAGAGAGTAGCTGACCCATTTTACATTTCCACCAATTGGGCATAAAAGCTCAAGCTTCTCGATATCTTCAAAAATGATTATTTTCTGTTGCTATTATAATGATCATCTTACAGTTGTAAGGTTATACCTCAGCATAGGTTTAATTTGTGTTTCCCTTATGATTTGTGATTTTTATCATCATTTTTCTTGTTGGTCATTTGTATGTCTTCTTTAGAAAAATGTATATTAAAGCCAACTTTTCCATTTTTAGCAGAGTAATTTGTTTTGTTTTGTTTGTGAGCATAGTTTCTTTTGCTATTGAGTTGCAGGAAAATCTTACATAGTTTGGATATTAATTTCTTATTAGCTATTTGATTTGAAATATTTTGTTTGATACTATATATTTCCTTTTCACTCTATTGATTGCATCCTTCGCTGTGCAGAAATTTTTGGTCTCATTTATCTGGTTTTTTTTTTTTTTTGCATTTGATGCCTGTGCTTTTGTTGTAATATCCAATAAATCATTACCAAAATCAGTGTTATACAGTTTTCTCCTTTGTTTTCTTGTAGATGTTTTAGTGTTTCAGGTCTTCTGTTTAAACCTATAATCCATTTTGAGGGTTTTTTTACAGTAATTTTTATTTTCTTTATTTGAAAAGCAGAGCAACAGACAGACACACACACACACATACACACACACAGAGAGAGAGAGAGAAGTCAGAGACAGAGACAGAGAGATTTTCCACCCACTACTTCACTCCCTAAATGCCTGAAACAATTTAGGCCAAGCCAGAACAAATCCAGGAGCCCAAAACACATGTTGTCTGCTATGTGGGTGGCAGGCACTAAAATAATTGAACTATTATTTTACACACACACACACACACATATATATATATATATATATATATATACATATACATATATGGGATATGCCACTTCCCAGGATGTGCATAAGCAGGAGACTGGATCAAAAGCAGAATAGCTGAGATTAGAACCAAGCATGGGGATATGGGATGCCAGCAACTGAAGCAGTGGTTTTACCTGCTGTGCCACAATACTTGCCTCTATTTTGAGTTGATTTTTATGTGATATATTTGCTAATGGTCCAACTTCATTGCTTTGCATGTGGATACTCAGTTATTCTAACACAATTTGTTACAGATACTATTTACCCTTGTTGTTGTCTTGATGTCTTTGCCAAAAATCATTTGCCTTTTGGGGCAGGCTTTGTGACATGACACACTAAGTCTCCATTTGGGATGCTTGCATCCCATAACATTCTGAGGATCAGATCCCTGCGCTTGTGCTTCTAATCCAGCTTTCTGTCAATATACCTGGAAAGGCAACAGATGATGGACCAAATACTTGGATCTCTGTCAGCCATGTGGACAACCTGGATAGAGTTCAAGATTCCTGCTTTTAGCTTAGTCCAGCCATAGCTGTTGTGAGCATTCAGGCAGTGCATCACTAAATAGAGGATCTCTCTCTCTCTCTCTCTCTCTCTCTCTCGATCTCTTGATCTCTCTCTATCTCTCTCCTTCTCTGCCTTTCAAATAAGTAAACAAATAAAAACTTTAAAAATATGTTATTATATTTGTGGATTTAATTCAGGGCTCTCCATTCTATTCACTGATTTATTTGGTTGTCTTCATGACAATATCATATTATTTTTTATTGATTCTCATGATCTTCCTTTTTTGGTATCAGTTATAATTTCTCCTTTTTATCTTGATTTTTTATTTGTGTTTTTGTAAAATCATTTTCCTTTGTTAGTCTAGCTAAAAGTTGGTCTCTTTTGTTCATCTTTTCAAAATAACTACATTTTATGTTGTTGATCTTTTGAATTTTTAGTTTCAATTTCATTTATTTCTGCTCTAAACTGAATGTTTTGTGTCTGTTACTAACTTTCTAAGTCCTTGAGATGCATTGTAGATTGTTTATTTGAATCTATTATTTTAATGCATACAAGTGTTGCTATAATTTTTTCTCTTAACACTCTTTCTGTAGTATTCCACAGATTGAGATGCAATGTTTTCATTTCCTTTTGTGTTGCTTTCCTCAGTTATTTTAATTGCCTATCTGCATTCTCTTACATCTCATTGAGTTTCCTTAGGAGAATTATTTTAAATTTTTTAGACATTTAACAGATTTTCTTCAAATCAAGATCTATATCTAGAAAACTGTTGTGTTCCTTTGGATGTATTATACTTCCTTGCTTCTTCATGTTTCCTATGTCCCTACATTGACATTGTGCATTTACTGTAACACTTTCTTACTCTTTGTGGGGTAGTTTTTTGTTTTGTTTTTTTTTTTTTGGAATGGACCTTTTTGTACAGATGGAATAAATATCTTATGTCAGTGAATAGTTGTTTTGTCTTAGTTTCCTTAAAAATTTTGTTATTTGAAAGACATATTTACATACAGAGTGTATGTGTGTGGGAGAGAGAGAGAGAGAGAGAGAGAGAGAGAGAGAGAGAGAGAGAGATCATCCATACACTGGCCCATTCCCTAAATGGTCACAATGGCAAGGGTTGGAACAGGCTCCTGGAACTTCATGGAGGTCTCCTGCATGGGTGGCAAGGGCCCAAGTACTTGTGCTAACTTCTGCTTCTTTCCCATGTACATTAGCAAGGAGCTGGATCAGAAGTGGAGCAAATGGGACTCAACCTGGCACTTGTATTGGATGTCAGCATTGCCTGTGGCACTTAACCCTCTATGCCACAACTCCAGCTGCAGTTGCTTTGACTTTAGTTCTAGGTGATGCCAATTGTGGAAATGATGTGGGATTTCTTCTCATATACACAATGTCAACAGTGTCTTTCAGAGTCACAGTTGTTTAGTCTGCAGCAGTTCATGGAGTTAGTAGCATGTTTGAAGTGGATGTAGATTTCCAAAAGTGTATGTCTTCAGGGTCCAGAGAATTGGATGTCAATCACACTAGGCAGAGTAGCTAAGATTAGAACTGAGTTTCTGGTGCTGTGGGGCACAGAGGAGGCTGTCCCATTCCCTGCCAGTCAAGTCTGAGTTATACTAATATTTGTGGAACCAACAGTTGTGGCCCTGAAACTGTGTGTTTTGGGTGGGATTTTTCCCAGGTCTTTCTGTGCAAACCTGTATAATTCTATAGTTTATAGCACCAATAGCCTGTGTCCCAGCATTTGTGGGTGGAAAGGGGAAATATCCAAGGTTCTATATAGGAATACAGGTGAATATAGGTTATATTGGTGGCAATTCTTTGGCAATTGTGGGCCTGAAGTAGCAGGGTCTCTTCTAGGCACCACAGGATAGTTTCTGTTGTCTCTGAGGAATATTTTACTAATAGACAAAATTCTAGAGTTACAGAACAGGAAGGGTACTTTGTCTAGGTATCCCAGGAAAAACATGTTATTCTGGGGATTGTGCACTGAAAACCATTAACTTGCAGCAGTAAGGTGAATGCCTTGATTCCGCAGGATAAGCACTGAAATTTCCAGCACATGTACAGTCAAGGATCACAGTCCCAGAGCTGCAGAATGCGGTGAAGAGCTTACTGGGGTCACATGTTTCACATGCAGGTTGTGCTGAGGCTTATACACTGGCAGACACAGGTCTGGAGCAGTGGAATGCAGATAGGACCCTCCTTAGGTCCCATAGTGAGAACTAAGGTAACTCTGGGTAATATAGTTCCAGCAGTCCCAGTTTTAGAGCACCTTCCCCACATCCCACCTGTGGATCACAGGTTATGCTGGGGATTGTGCACTAGCCAATGCAAGCAAGGATCAATGAAATTCAAGTATGGTCTTCTCTAGGACCCACTGGTGAGCATACATGTCCTTGGGACTTGCAGAACAAATAGTCACTGAACCAGAGCTGCAACATGCAGTGGGACAATTACCCAGGTTTCTTATAGTGAACTCAGTTAATTCTGTGAAATATAGTTCCAACAAGTTAAGCTGCATAGCTGTACCAATCATAGGGCACATTATTCATTTCCCACACAGTGATTGTACATTATGCTGAAGATTGTACACAGGCATGTGCAGGCCTGGAACAAAGGAATGGTGATAAGACCTTCCCCAGTGGTGGGTGACCTTGAGACTTATAGGACCAACAGTCATGGTCCTGGAGCTGCAAGACATACTGTGGCCCTGATCTAGCTCTCAGGTCGAGTTCCAGTAATAACGGGGATTGTGGGATGGCAGTGGCCAGCCTGAAGCACAGGAATGCGAATAAACCCTCCAGTTCCCACAGGTGAATATGTTACTCCAGAAATTCTAGCACCAACAAACAACAGTCCCAGATGCATGACACAGAAGGGACTTCCCCCATTTCCCACAAAGCATGCAAGGATGCTGCTGCACTTTGTTTCCTGGCCACTCAGTGCTCAGCTAAGAAATGCAGAAAGAGACTTTTTCAGTTCTGGTCCTTTGTGTTTTTGTATCAGCTGCCGCTGGCATTGAGCCCCAAGAAGTAGAGAGAAATTTCCATCAATCACGCAGAGAGAGTGTGACTCCAGGACCCATGCATGGTTACACAGCTGTAGGATACAGAGGGTCTTGCTCTGTTCTCTGTGAAGCTCCCTGAGTCTGCTTCTAGGCACACTGGTAGCAACAGGGCTGCTTGTTGTCCCCTAAGACAGAATAGAATTTAGCAGTAGCTGTACCACAATTTTGGGTAAGGATTTTGGAGTGGAAAGTGGCAATGTGAGTTACTTTTTTGAACCAAAAATTTCACTTGGAACCCAGTCACCTTCTAGACTGTATTTAAATTCAGTAAGTAGAGGATGGAGAGGACATAAATGGTAAAGTGCACAGAGTAGCTCTTAAAAGTATGAGGGATCTTCAAAGTATTTGTTGAAAATGCAAAATATTACCCTAAAATTCAAATGGAATCACAGGAGATTCCAAATATCTAAAGCAATCCTACACAACAACAAAAAAACCAGAGGCAAAAAACAAACAAACAAACAAACAAAAAACCAGAAACTTGCCCTTAGTCTCCTATAAATATAGTCCTTCCTTTATTGTTCTGGTTCATCTCTGTGTGTGCAGTGCCTCTCTGTTCAACCATGTTGGATTCACCTGCCTTCATGACTTTATCATAGATTTTATTCGACATTTATTTTGCTCCTTTGAGCTATTTTCCCCTTTGTTCTTGTGATTTCTGGCTTAGTGCTAGCACTTGGACATTTGGGAAAACAGTCGACTTGCCCAGTCTTTCTGGATTGGCTTCGTGCAGTGAAGAGCTTCACTATACTCCTATGCTACACTGTGTCCTCTGTAATTGTATGCGAGCATCTCCAGCTAAAGCATTTAACATTTTCGGTTTTCAGGAGCTTACAGTCTCTTGCTTCACCTATTGTCTGTCTCTGGTGCTGGAGGTTGTATGGATCTGAACAAGACACCCAGTTCCCTTGTCCTCTCTGTGGCCCTTAGGTTTATAGAGTATGCTTGTTTGTGTCAGCATTCTGAGTTGAATGGGACATATTTGTCACTCAGGCAGTTCTCCAAAAGCTTGAAAGGTTGAACAAAGACTTCAGTCTTCTCTTTAGCACCTAAAGGAGAGGCTATGGTGTTGCATTGGCCTTTGTCTCCTTTAGCACAGAACCCTGAAGTAGTAGCAACCCACCCAGATTTTTGTTGATTTGCTTGTTCTCCAAGGAACTCAGGCATCTAAATTATGCTGGATCTGATCAGCACTCCTAGTCCAGAAGCTGCAGGTTTAGTCTCTCACTTTACAGAGAGAAGTTAGCAGTTGAGGGATTTCTTCCACTTGTTCTATGCTGAGCCAAGGCTACTAACTAAAGGACTCATGGCACCTTTCCCTTCCTACTGTTCTTCCTCCTTCCCCCTCCCAACCCCATATCCTCCTTTTGTTGAGATCTTAGGTGCCAAACTGACCCTTCCTGTCTCCTTGCAATGCCAATAGGAAAGCAGATAAGAGCAAAGAGCATCTTGTGAAACAGATAAAGGGGAAGTTCTCTGAGGCTTCGAAGACACCCACTTTTCCCCAGCCTTCTACACCCTCTCCCCAGTGGCAAATTCCCTACTAACCAGATAAAACCTGAATCCCAAATGCACCCTGTGCACAGTCTCTTCCCAAGAACAGCCTGTCGCCAGACTTTTTACTTCCAATAAAGTAACCTGTCTCTGTTGAGATTGGTCTCCATCTCCTTTTCAAATCTCTCCTTTCTGGGGGTACAAAAGACCTAAACCCCAAGCTATTCCAGACATAACACAAACAGTGACAAGTATACCTTAATTCAAATCACCTCCTTTGTTCTCAGCTGCCCCCAAATGGCTTTTTATCCTGATAGCAGCACAGACTCAAAAAGAAAGAAGCCATTGTCCTGCAACTCCTTGAAGAGTCACCATATTGGAAATATGGGGCCGGCACCGCTCTCACTAGGCTAAGCCTCCCCTGTGGCACCGGCACAGGGTTCTAGTCCCGGTTGGGGTGCCAGATTCTGTCCCGGTTGCTCCTCTTCCAGTCCAGCTCTCTGCTGTGGCCCGGGAAGGCAGTGGAGGATGGCCCAAGTGTTTGAGCTGCACCTGTATGGGAGACCTGCAAGAAGCTCCTGGCTCCTGGCTTCAGAACAGCCCAGCTCCAGCCTTTGGAGCCATTTGGAGAGTGAACCAGTGGATGGATGACCTCTCACATTTTGTCTCTCCCTGTATCTGTAACTCTCTTAAGAAAATAAATAAATCTTTAAAAAAAAAAGTAGAGAGAGAAAGAAATGCACTTCTGGCCATTGGCACTCCCCAAATGTCACCAATAGCCAGGTCTGAGCCATGCTGAAGGCAGAAGCCTGGAACTTCATCTAGGAGATAGGGTCACAAGCACTTGATCCATCATTGGTTGCCTTTCAGTATGTATTAGCAGGGAGCAGGACCACAAGCAGTGAAGCTGGGACTCCAGTGGGCACTCCAACATGGGGTGGGGACCTCCCAAGTGGTGACTTAACCCACTATGTGGCAATGTCCATCCCAACTATAACTTATCTTAATGACCAATTATTGGGGCCAGCACTGTGGCGTAGTGGATAAAGCCACCACCTGCAGTGCCAGCATCCCATGTGGGCACTGTTCAAGTCCCGGCTGCTCCACTTCTGATCCAGCTCTCTGCTATGGCCTGGGAAAGCAGTAGAAGATTATCCAAGTCCTTGGGCCCCTGCACCTGCGTGGGAGACCCAGAAGAAGCTCCAGGCTCCTGGCTTTGTATTGGCACAGCTCCAACCATTGTGGCCAATTGAAGTGTGAACCAGCAGATGGAAGACTCTCTCTGCCTCTCCTCTCTCTGTGTACTCTGACTTTCAAATCAAATAAATCTATTTTTATAAAATGACCAATTATTAAATCTTAGGCCATGCATTATGATGTTCAGGAAATGCATTTATTTCTGAAAAGGCTTATTTAAAACCTAATGTTTTTCTTAAGCATCACACTGCATTTTTCTAGACATAGAGGATTCTAGCTAACATTGAAAGTGTCTGAATTCATTTGATCAGAGTCAGAAATAGCTCATTTTTAATAGGCTGTAAAATTAAATATGAACTTGCAGAGTGAAAATAATTTGCTTAATATTCAATAATTGATCAAAATCTAGATAACAAAATACTCTGATTAGTGTGCAGCACTTGACTTCCTTCTAAATTCAGTTGATTACCACTTTGGAATATTTTCCTAAGTATAAAACATACTACTCATGAATTTGGTATTATTCTGAGGTTATGGTATCTGATATTAACTAAAATTCTAAGATGATCTTCCCTACTTTGTCATAATGCTTTTTAGTAAGGGAGAAAATAGATACTTAGTATTTCAGATTCAGAATCATTATCCGAGATATCTCATTATATGTCAGATGTTGAAAATAGTAGTAAAATGCACACTTGTACATTTGAATGAGTAGGATAGTATGTGCAAATTAGTAAACTTATTTATGAATGTATATACTTATTTAATATTACCTAAATAATTACTTGAAGAATAACATAAAAATACTCAGTAGTAGTTAAAACAATTTAAGGCAATTCACAAAGTAATTAATTTAAGCATTTTACATGGTGAAAATTCAAATATAAATTAACAGGTCGTAATGTTCCAGACTTTTTAAAAAAGATTTATTTATTTATTTGAAAGTCAGAGTTACACAGAGACAGAAGGAGAAGCAGAGAGAGAGAGAGAGAGAGAGGTCCTTCATCTGCTGGTTCGCTCCCCAATTGGTCACAACGTCCAGAGCTGCGCCGATCCAAAGCCAGGAGACAGGAACTTCCTCCAGGTCTCCCATGTGGGTGCAGGGGCCCAAGGACTTGGGCCATCTTCCACTGCTTTCCCAGGCCAGAGCAGAGAGCTGGATCAGAAGTAGAGCAGCTGAATCTCGAATAGGCGCCCAGATGGGATGCTGGCACTTCAGATGGCATCTTTACCTGCTAAACCACAATATCACCCCCCAGATTATTCTTAATCCTTTACACATAGACATACACAAAAATATGTCTCATATTTCTTTATTCAGAAAATTTGAGGCATCTATTTAAATTTTCTTACCACTTCAATCCTCCAAAATTTATTTCAATTTTTTTTCTACAACATATCTCTTTTTATCTGCTGTACAATGAAGAACATTAGCTTCTCATAAGCTTAAATGTTTTATATTCTGTTTGTAAGAAACATTGGAGGGGTGGGGTGGGGCTGTGGTGCGGCAGGTTAAGCCACAACCTGCAGTGCTGACATCCCATATGGGCCAATTCAAGCCCTAGTTGCTCTACTTCTGATCCACCTCTCTTCTATGGAGTGGGAAAAGCAGTGTAAGATGGCCCATATCCCTTGGCCTCTACTACTGCCATGGGAGACCCAGCAGAAACTTCTGGCTTTGGCCTTGCCCAACCCCAGCCATTGTGGGCATTTGAGAAGTGGACCAGCAGATGAAAGACGTCTCTCTCTGTCTCCCCTTCTCTCTCTCTGTACTTTGCCTTTCAACTAAATAAATAAATGTTTTTTAAAAAAATAATTATATTGGGTTTAACAATTATTTTTAATTGATGAAAGCTAGAAAAATAATGTACATAGAAAAAATAAATATCAACAAAAAACTCAACATCTGGAGATGATCAGTATTACCATTAAAATTAAAAATTCAAGCTTTGAGAAAATTTTGATACATTATTATTAGCATGCTATATTTTTCAAAAAATATATTGGGAATTCCCCATGATATGAAATATTATTTCAAAACAATTTTAAATAGTTAAATAATATACCATTTTATAAATGCATCATAATTTATTGATTTTCCTAGTGTTTCACATTTAGATTAGCTCCACTTTTTACTATTAAGGATATTATTAAGAAGAACTACATGTATATGGATTCTTACTTCTCTATTCATGCCTCCAGCTTATGTTTCTTAAAAGTTTAATCATGATCTTAAAGATACATTTTATAATATTTTATATTTATACATTATATCTTTGTATTATAAATATATTTTAAGTCATTACATGTAATCACATTTCACTACAGGATAATTGCACCCTTCTGTACTTCAATCACAAGGGAGAAGAAAATGCCTTATATGTTGAATTATTCCTAACATGTGATAGCATTTTTCAAAGTTTCTGTCTATTTCAAGGATGTCAATTTCAATTTCTTTGATAACTAATGCATTAAAAATAAAATTGAAGAAAATGGGATTTCTTTACTATGTCTGTTTTCTTTGTAGAAATAAATTTTTATTGCCTCTACAAATACTACATTGATATGGATACTTATCCATAGTAAAGATTTTCCCTGAATTAAGCATGCCAATTCTCCATAGAAAGTATTTAAGTATTTTATTCACTTTTTAGTTTATGATTTTTCAATGATATATTAACTTTTACACATTTGAGTTTCTTTTCCATAATGGTTTCCTTCTTTAGTCTAATCCTTTAATGACTGTCTTCTCTCAAAAACAAATTCCTTATTTTTCAGTGAGAAATTCTGGTTCATTTATATACGTAGCCAATTTTTCTGATAGTACTTCTTTCCTTTTTTGTGTTTGTATTTGACAATTTAAAAACTTCTACATTTTTCATCTTGACTACATTTGTGCACATTTACTGCTTCAATTCTGATGCATTCATTGTGTCTATTGTGGTGCCAGTGCAATATCTTCTTCTTGTGGTTGGTTTGTTCTGTTTTTCATTTTTCTTATTTTTAAAAAATTTGTATTGTGATATTAATATAAAGAGAACATATTTGATGTAGTTCATATATACAATTCTACGAATATAGTGATATGTCACTTCCTCCTTCCTTCCTTCCTTCCTTCCTTTCTTCCTTCTTTCCTTGATAATAGCCCTTCTGACTGGGGTAAAGTGATTTCTCATTGTGGCTTTGATATGCATTTCCCTGATGGCTAGTGATGGTGAGGATTTTTTCATAAATTGTTGAGCCATTTGTATTTCTTCTTTTGAGAAGTGTCTACTGGAGTACTTTCTCCATTACTTAACTGGATTGGTTGTTTTGTTGTTGTTTGGACTTGATGTCATACTCTGTATATAAATCCTTTCTTAGGTAGCTTGTAAATATTTTTTCCCATTTTGTTGAGTGTCTCTTCACTCTATTGATCATTTCCTTTGTTGTGCAGAAGCTTTTGAGTTTTATATAGTCCCATCTGTCTAGTTTTGCTTTTGTTACCTACTTTGGGGATCTTATCCAAGAAGTTGTCACCTACACCAATGTCCAGAAGTAGTTCCTCTAGATTTTCTTCGAGCAACTTCATAGTCTCAGATCATAAATTTAGGTGTTTGATCCCATATTGAGTTGATTATTGTATATGGTGAGAGGTAGGGTTCTAATTTTATTCTTCTACAAGCCACTTTTTGAAGAGATTATACTTTCTCAATCTATGGTCAGGATACTTTTGTCAAAAATCAATTTGCTCTATGTATGTGCTGTTCCATTGATCTAGTTCAGTTTTTATGCCATTTCCATGCTGCTTTATGTATTATAGCTTTGTAATATGCTCTGAAGTCAGTTATTGTGATGCCTCCAACTTGATTTCTTTTGCTCAGGCTTGCTTTACCTATTCTGGGCCTTTTTTGATCCTATATGAATTTTAGAATTGTTTTTCTATAATTCATTACAGAATGTCATTGGTATTTTAGCAAGGATGCTTTTTAATATGTAAGTTGTCTGAGGTAGAATAGACATTTAAATGATATTAATCTTTCCTATAGATGAACAAGGCATATCTTTTCATTTTTTGTGTGTCTTTGGTGATTTCTTTCATCAACGTTTTGTAATTTTCATTATAGATATCTTTCATTTCTTTGGTTAAATTTATTCCTAAATATTTGGTTTTTTGTGGCTTTTGTGAATTAGATTTCTGTTTTGATTTCTCTTTTTGCAAGTTTAGCATTAGTGTATAGAAAAGCTATAATTTTTTTTGCTGATTTTGTAACATGCAACTTCACTGAATTGGTTTATCATTTCTAAAAACTTTTGGATTTATTTCTTTTACTAAAACATGTTACTAGTGATATTCTAGCTTGTTTCCACCTTCTCTGCAAATATCCATGAGAATTTTCTCCCATTTAAGATTACCTATAAATCCTGTCAACACATAGCAAAATAGCACATGATTTTAAATAAAATTATCCATTATGAGTTAAGCCACCATCTATGATGCCAGCAACCTATATGGCCTCCAGTTATAGCCCTAGCTGCTCCACTATTGATTGAGCTCCTTGCTGATGTGCCTGTGCCTGTGAAAAGCAGCAGAAAATAGCCCAAGTGCTTGGTCCCCTGAACCAATGTGGGAGATCTGAATGAAGTTCATGACTACTGACTTCTTGCTGGCCCAAACCCAGCCATTGCAGCCATTTGGGGGGTGAACCAGCAGATGGAAGATCTCTCTATCTCTCCCTTTCATTCTCTGTAACTCTACCTTTCAAATAAATCTCCAAAAAATTATCCAAAACTTGCAAATTAATTTGCAGTTAATGCACAATTCTACATATTAAATATTTCATTAATAAATGTGACATGCTTTTTGGTGTATTCAAGTATTCCTTTATTCTTCCAGTAAAGGTTTCTTACTAGCATTTTACCTGCTATACCACAGCGCTGCCCGCAGCTTCTAAATTTAAGATTTTGACTTAATTATTTATATACTGTGTAAGGTAAGGATCCAATCTCTCTCTCTCTTTTTGCATGTAAGATAATTTACTTTTCACAGCACAATTTTTTGAATGGTGCTTTATGTTTCTTGAATAAATAAATCTATTTCCTGCTTCTAAGCCATTGTACTTACTCCATCTGAAATGTTCTGGCTGCACAATATTCATGAAATTGGTGCCATTTTGTCACAAAGGTGCCATTGAAATTTTATGTCCTCAGAAAAGACTCCAGATTTCAGGCTAGGATATCTCTATCCTATCACCTTATTTCACATGTTCCATAGAATTTCTCAAAATCAAAGTTTCTTATTGGTTACTAGGAGCAGGGACAGATAGAGAAAATTGGGAGATATTGATAAAAGTGTACAAAATTACAGATCTATATGATGGATAAACATAGAGACATAAGGCATAAAATGAGGACAATAGTTAAAATATTGTATTGTATCCTGGAAATTTGTTAAGTAAATTTTAAGAGTGCTTACCACTAAAAAGAGTAACCATGCAATATGATGGATATGCTAATTTGCTTGACTATAGTAACCATTTCATTGTGTAGGAGTATCACAAAACATTGTATTGTGTACCTTAAGTATATCCAAAAAAATTTCTTCTTTATTTGTTCAGCCTTTTCTACCCTTCTCTAAACACCTCATTCCCTCTCCCCATAAAAAGTAAACTGTATGATAATGGGGATTCTATGTAGCTCCTCATTAACTACTGATAAGAAAACGCAACTGTCACACAGAATGAGATCAATAAGTGTTTGCTAAATTCCCAGTGAATTATAATTGTCAGTAATAAAATGCAAAGTTTCTTTTCTTTAACATTTGTTCTATGTTGAAAACCTAGCAAATCAACATTGCAGGCAGATTCACAACGTTATCCAAATGTACACCAATATTATTTTCTTTTGTAGAGCAAGAACAAAACAAAAACAGTTTCATCATCAAAACAAAATCCAAAACACATATACTATTACACAGAAGAAAGTGGTTACTATTCTGTTTCCAGTGTGTGTCTTTTCTCTTGTCCCATTACTTTTGAAGACAATGTTATATGCTGTAAAGTTTAATGGGATAACAAAATGACTTGAATACAAATTGTTCCGCATTACTTAGAAAATACATCATTTGGTGATGTAGCTTCCCTGAAAGATGTTTTGGAAGTGGTTTTGTATATTTACTGGAAATACTAATTTAAGTTGGACCATATTTCTCAACAGGGTGCAGATATGATTTTCAGTCAGAGTGCTTATCAGAGTATATTGTTTCAGGCTATTTATTCAAGAAGAGAGAATAGAGGACAATTCTCCAACGGGAGGGAAAAAGTTGTAGAATGTTGTTATAAAACATTAACTTAACAGTAGGAAGTATCACTTATGAACCACTATAACTTCTATTTTCCTGGGTTTAATTTTTTGCCACTATTGTAAATCCAATGGATAACACAATTTCTTTATTGAGTCGGAAATTATATTTGTTTTCAGAAACTAGCAGTCTTTTGCCAGCATAGGCCAACATTCACACAGAACATATATACACTGTATACATAATACATTTGAAATAATATTTAAATTAAAATACTCTAAGGACATTTCCTTCTTTAGTATGCATTTGCAGATTATGGATTAAATTCGTGCTTCCTGTGAACTTCAGATTGCCAGAATCTGTTGTACATTTTGAGAAAATAATAAATGCTAATAGAATTCAAAAAAGACTTTCAAAAATATTTATTTATTTATTTAAAACTCAGAGTTACAGAGGAGAGGCAGAGAGAGAGAGAGAGAAAGAGAGAGAGAGAGATTTTCCATCTTTGCTGGTCATTTTCCAAATGCCTGCAACAGCAACAGCCAGGGCTGAGACAGGCTGTTTTTTCTTTCTTTTTTTTTTTTTTTTTGACAGACAGAGTGGACAGTGAGAGAGAGAGACAGAGAGAAAGGTCTTCCTTTTTGCCGTTGGTTCACCCTCCAATGGCCGCCATGGTTGGCGCACTGCGGCCGGTGCACCGCGCTGATCCGAAGCCAGCAGCCAGGTGTTTCTCCTGGTCTCCCATGGGGTGCAGGGCCCAAGGACTTGGGCCATCCTCCACTGCACTCCCTGGCCACAGCAGAGAGCTGGCCTGGAAGAGGGGCAACCAGGACGGAATCCGGTGCCCCGACCGGGACTAGAACCCCGTGTGCCGGCGCCGCAAGGCGGAGGATTAGCCTAGTGAGCCGTGGCGCCGGATAAGACAGGCTGTTTTTGAGCAGAACTATCTTGCACATGTCAGAACTACAGAGTTAAATGTCACAATATTCATAGACTATCAAAGAAAGAAGGAGTTTTAAAACTCTTTAGTCAAGAACCATGCAAACTGTTTCTAAAACCCAAATCCTATTTTCAATAGAAAATTTTTGAAGGAATATAATTTATAAAAATATATAAAAGCAGAGCTCCTTACGCAGTGTAGCAGATCAGGAAGCTTATCCCTTCTATCTAACTGAAGTTTGCACTCTTTGACCAATGTGCCCCTGTTCTTTGTTCACCCTATCTCCACTAGCCTCTGGTAACTTCCCTTTTACTCATTACTCCTGAATTCAACATTTTTTTAAAAAATTACAGCTGTAAGTGAAATTATACAGTTTTGTGTCTCTGAGCCTGGCTTATTTAGTTTAGCACAATGTCTTTTAGGTTCATCTATGTAGTTACAAATGAATTACATGGCTTTTCTTAAGGCAAAATGATATTTTATCTTGTGTATATACTGCATTTTTAAAGATGTTTATTCATTGATGGGTATTTGGGCTGTTTATGTATATTGGCTATTGTCAATAATGCTTCAGTAATGGTAATAGTTAATAACATATTGTAATGTTTCAATATGGCTAAGAAAAATGATTTTAAATACACTTGCTACAAGAAATGACAAATATTTGTGGTCATAGGTATGCTAATTATCCTGATCTGGTCATTTTAAATAAGATATTTATGTATCAAAATACAACACTGTACCTATATTTGCATACAGTTATTTTCAATTAAAAACAAAATAAGATAAAATTAGACATTTTAAAAAGTCGAGTTGCTTTGATTAAAGCAAGGATAGTCCTTCCTATTATTAGGAATTAATAATTAATCACTCCTCAGGGCATCTTGGCAGCAGGAAATGCCTGACTCCTCTTAAAAACAAAAGGATCATTTTGTAGTGACAGACTTGTCTGTGCTCTACAAGCCATTATCCAAATAAATAACTCTAAGGAAATGTTAATAGCTAACTTAGACGATCCATTCTCTCTGGGTGACATTAGACCACTGTACAATGAGTAATACTGTCTGTGTCCTGTAGATCTGGAAGCCACAGTTAGCTTTTTAATCATTTGATCAGGAATCAAACCACAGAAGAATTTACTTTTTAATTTCCAAGCCCTTTTTTTTAAATGACCTTAAATATGAGTCATTCAATTGTAGATGGCCTACTGTTATTATCACATTGGTTTAAAGAAAAAAAAAAAGTTTTCTTTCAGAGGGTAGGGTGAAAGTTTCCAGATAAACAACTTTTAAAGATAGAGATAGATAGATAGATAGATAGATAGATAGATAGATAGATATACATATATTTGACCCAGTTTTATTATTTCATTGCATATTTTGTGAAAATTCTATTGTTTCCCAATTGTACAATCTTTACAATGTTGTCAAAACCTATTAAAGATTAATGTACAGGTTCATTTAGAGACATTCAGTTATATTCCACTGATCTATATGATTATCCTTCTGTCAGTACTATTCTATTCTGATTACTGTGGTTTTCTAGTACCAAAATAAAGTATAAGTCTACCAATATTCCTTCTTTCTCAAAATAGATTTAACTACTCATTATACTTTGCAATTCCATATAAATTTTAGGTACAGCTCATTTATTTTTGCTAAAAGTCAGTTCAGATTTTGGTAGAGATTGTATTCAATGTATAGATCATTTGGGAAATATTGACATTTCAATAATACTTTCTTGCAGTCAGTGAGCCCAACATGTCTTCTATTTATTTATATGATTTTAAATTTCTTTTTTAAGTTTTTTTTAATTTTATTTAATAAATATAAATTTCCAAAAGTATAGCTTTTGGATTACAGTGGCTTTTTCCCTCCATAACCTCCCTCCTACCCACAACCCTAACATCTCCTGCTCCCTCTCCCATCCCATTCACTTCAACATTCATTTTCAATTATCTTTATATACAGATGATCAATTTAGTATATACTAAGTAAAGATTTCAAGTTTGCAGCCACACAGAAACACAAAGTGTAAATTACTGTGTGAGTACTAGTTATACCATTAATTCATATAATATAGCACATTAAGGGCAGAGATCCTACATACGGAGTAAGTGCACAATGACTCCTGTTGTTGATTTAACAATTGACACTCTTGTTTATGACATCAGTAATCACCCTAGGCTCTTGTCATGAGTTGCCAAGGCAATGGAAGACTATTGAGTTTGCCAACTCTGATCTTATTTATACAAGGCCATAGTCAAACTGGAAGTCCTCTCCCAACTTCAGAGAAAGGTACCTCCTTCTTTGATGGCCCATTCTTTCCACTGGGATCTCACTCGCAGAGATCTTTCATTTAGGGTTTTTTTTTTTTTTTTGCCAGAGTGTCTTGGCTTTCCATACCTGAAATAGTCTCATGGGCTTTTCAGCAGGATCCGAATGCCTTAAAGGTTGATTCTGAGGCCAGAGTGCTGTTTAGGACATCTGTCATTCTATGAGTCTGCTGTGTATCCCACTTCCCGTGTTGGATTGTTCTCTCCTTTTTAATTCTATCAGTTAGTATTAGCAGACACTAGTCTTGGTTATGTGATCCCTTTGACATTTAATCCTATCATTATGATCAATTGTGAATTGAAACTGATCACTTTGATTAGTGAGATGGCATTGGTACATGCCACCTTGATGGGATTGAATTGGAATCCCCTGGCACATTTCTAACTCCACCATTTGGGGTAAGTCTCATTGAGCATGTGTCGAACTGCACATCTCCTCCTCTAATTCCCACTCTTATATTTAACAGAGTTCAATTTACAGTTAAATTTAAAACCTAAGAATAATTGTGTGTTCATTATGAGTTCAACCAATAGTATTAAGTAGAACAAAAAATACTAAAGGGATAAAGTATTAAGATGTTCCTTGACAGGACAAGGGCTGATCAAATCATTATTTCTAATAGTGTCCATTTCACTTCAACAGATTTCCTTTTTGGTACTCAGTTATTTGTCACTGATCAGGGAGAACATATGATATTTGTCCCTCTGGGACTGGCTTATTTCACTCAGCATGATGTTTTCCATGTTTTTTTAATGCTGCATAGTATTCTATAGAATACATATCCTATAATTTCTTCATCCAGTCTACTGTTAATGAGAATTTGGGTTGATTCCAGGTCTTAGCTATTGTGAATTGAGCTGCGATAAACATTAAGGTGCAGACAGCTTTTATGTTTGCCAAATTAATTTCCTTTGGGTAAATTCCAAGGAGTGAAATGACTGGGTTGTACGGTAGGGTTATGTTCAGGTTTCTGATGAATCTCCAGACTGTCTTCCATAGTGGCTTTACCAGCTTGCATTCCCACCAACAGCGGGTTAGTGTCCCTTTTTCCCCACATCCTCCTCACCAGCATCTGTTGTTGGTAGATTTCTGTATGTAAGCCATTCTAACCAGGGTGAGGTGAAACCTCATTGTAGTTTTGATTTGCATTTCCCTGATGGCTAGTGATCCTGAACTTTTTTTCATGTGTCTGTTGGACATTTGGATTTCCTTTTATGAAAAATATCTATCCTTGGCCCATCTCTTAAGTGGGTTGTTTGTTTTGTTGTTATGGAGTTTCTTGATTTCTTTGTAGATTCTGGTTATTAATCCTTTATCTGTTGCGTTGTTTACAAATATTTTTCCCCATTCTATTGTCTGCCTCTTTTTCTTTTGCAGTACAGAAATTTCTGATTTGATGCAATCTGAATTGTTAATTTTGGCTTTGTCTGCCTGTGCCTCCAGGGTTTTTCCAAGAAGTCTTTGCCTGTGCCTATATCTGGCAGGGTTTCTCCAATGCTCTCTAATAATTTGATGGTTTGGGGTTGTAGACTTAGATCTTTAATAAATGTTGAGTGGATTTTTCTGTAAGGTGTAAGGCAGGGGTCTTACTTCATGCTTCTGCACGTGGAAATCCAATTTTCTGAGCACCATTTTTTGAATAGACTGTCCTTGCTCCAGGAATTGGTTTTAGATCCTTGATCAAATATAGGTTGGCAGTAGATGTTTGGATTGATTTCTGGTGTTTCTATACTGTTCCATTGGTCTATCCATCTGTTTCTATACCAGTACCATGCTGTTTTGAATATAATTGCCCTGTAGTATGTCATGAATTCTGGTATTGTGATGCCTCCAGCTTTCTTTTGTTGTACAAAAGATCTCCTGTGCCTCCATATGAATTTCATCATCATTTGTCCAGATCTGAGAAAAATGTCTTTGGTATTTTGATTGGTATCGCATTGAATGTATAAATTGCTTTTGGGAGAATGGACATTTTGATGATATTAATTCGTCCAATCCATGAGCATGGAATATTTCTCCATTTTTTGGTATCCTCTTCTATTTCTTTCTTTAAGATTTTGTAGTTCTCATCATAGATATTTTTAACGTCCTTGGTTAAGTTTATTCCAAAGTATTTGATAATTTGGTAGCTATTGTGAATGGGATTGATCTTAGAAGTTCTTTCTCAGCCGTGGCATTGCCTGTGCATAAAAGACTGTTGATTTTTGTGCATTGATTTTATATCCTGCTACTTTGCCAAACTCTTCGATGAGTTCCAGTAGTCTCTTAGTAGAGTTCTCTGGATCCCCTAAATAAAGAATCATATCATCTGCAAAGAGGGGTAGTTTGACTTCTTTCTTCCCAATTTGTATGCCTTTGATTTCTTTTTCATGCCTGACGGCTCTGGCTAAAACTTCCAGAACAATATTGAATAGCAGTGGTGAGAGTGGGCATCCCTGTCTGGTACCAGATCTCAGTGGAAAGGCTTCCAACTTTTCCCCATTCAATAGGATGTTGGCCGTGGGTTTTTCATATATTGCTTTGATTGTATTGAGGACTGTTCCTTCCATACCCAGTTTGTGTAGAGTTTTCATCATGAAAGGGTGTTGTATTTTATCAAATGCTTTCTCTGCATCTATTGAGAAAATCATATGATTATTCTTCTGCAGTCTGTTAATGTGGTATATCACATTCATTGATTTGCACACATTGAACCATCTCTGCATACCAGGGAGAAATCCCACTTGGTCTGGGTGGATGATCTTTCTGATGTGTTGTTGCATTCTATTGGCAGAATTTTATTGAGGATTTTTGCATCTATTTTTATCAGGGATATTGTTCTGTAATTCTCTTTCAATGTTGCATCTTTTTTGGCTTAGGAATTAAGGTGATGCTGGCTTCATAGAAAGAATTTGGGAGGATTCCCTCTTTTTTGATTGTTCTGAATAGTTTGAGAAGAATTGGACTTAGATCTTTAAATGTCTGGTAGAATTCAGCATTGAAACCATCTGGTCCCGGTCTTTCCTTTGTTGTGAGGGCCTTTATTACTGTTTCAATTTAGGTCTCAGTTATGGGTCTGTTTAGGTTTTCTATGTCTTCATGGTTCAATTTAGGTGGGTTGCATGTGTACAGGAATTTATCCATTTCTGATAGATTTCCCTGTTTGATGGTATACAAGTCCTTGTAGTAATTTCTGATGATTCTTTTTATTTCTGTAGTGTCTGTTGTTACATTTCCTTTTTCATCTCTGATTTTATTGATTTGGGTCTTCTCTCTTCTTTTTTTAGTGAGTTGGGCCAATGGGCTGTCAATTTTGTTTATTTTTTCAAAAAATCATCTCCTTGTTTGGCTTAATCATTATATAGTGCCCCTGTTTGTCTTTCCTAACTGTTTTTGTGGTAAAGCTTATGTTGTCCGATATTAAGATGGCTACGCCGCTCTTTTTTCATTTCTGTTGGCATGGTATAACTTTTTCCAGGCTTTCACTTTCAGTCTGTATGCATCATTGTTGGAAAGATGTGTTTCTTGTAAGCAGCAAATAGATGGGTTTTGTTCCTTAACCCAATCAGCCAATCTGTCTTTTAACTGGACACTTCAGGCCATTAACTTTCAATGTGACTATTGATAAGTAGTAACTTTGCCCTGCCATTTGCCAAACATATTTTCTAATATATGCTTTGAATTCCCTGTGATCTTTTGCTGTGAGATTTCCTTCCTTTACCTTCTTTCATATTGATGACCGTGTTTCTATGTGTAACACATCTTTAAGCATCTTTTGCAGGGCTGGATGAGTGACGACAAATTCTTTCAATTTCTGTTTGCTATGAAAGATCTTTATTTCACCTTCATTCACAAATGAGAACTTTGCAGGATATAATATTCTGGGCTGGCAGTTTTTCTCTCTTAGTACCTGGACTATGTCTCTCCATTCCCTTCTAGCTTGTAGGGTTTCTGATGAGAAGTCTTCTGTGAGTCTAATTGGAGATCCTCTGAGAGTAATCTGACATTTCTGTCTTTCGCATTTTAGAACCTTTTCTTTATGTTTCACTGTGGTGAGTTTGATTACAATGTGTCGTGGTGAGGATCTGTTTTAATCTGGTTTACTAGGGGTTCTATGAGCTTCCTGTACTAGAATGTCTCTGTCCTTCTCCAAACCCAGGAAGTTCTCTGCAAGTATCTCACTCAAAAGGCCTTCTAATCCCTTCTCTCTCTTCATGCCTTCAGGAACTCCTAGAACCCGAATATTGGGTTTTTTTAATATTATCCTGTAGACCTTTATTACTGATTCAATTTCTGTCTCATGTATGGGTCTGTTAGGTTTTCTATGTCTTCATGGTTCAATTTAGGTAAGTTGCATGAGTCCAGTAATATACCCATTTATGATAGATTTTCCGGTTTGATGGCATACAAGTCCGTGTAATAATTTCTGATGATTCTTTTTATTTCTGTGGTGTTTCTTGTTACATTCCCTTTTTCATCTCTGATTTTATTGATTTGGGTCTTCTCTCTTCTTTTTTTAGTGAGTTGGGCCAATGGGCTGTCAATTTTGTTTATTTAAAAAAAAAAACAGCTCTCCGTTTGGCTGATATTTTGTAATTTTTTTATTCAATTCTGTTGATTTCTTCTCTGATTTTAACTATTTATCATCTCCTACCAGCTTTGAAGCTGGTATGCTAGAGTTTTTCTAGATCATTGAGATGCATTGAAAGTTCATTTATTTGGTTCCTTTCCAATTTCTTGATGTATGTATCTATTGCTATAAACTTTCATTTTAATGCACTTTTGCTGTATCCCACAAGATTTGATATGTTGTGTTGTTATCCTCATTTACTTACAGAAAGTTTGCTCTAGGGATTCCTTATTTGCTAATTTCCAACTTCATTCCACTGTGATCTGAGAAGCTGCGTGGTATGATTCCAATTCTTTTGAATTTGCTGAGACTTGCTTTATGGCCTAGTATGTGGTCAATCTTAGAGTAGGTTCCATGTACTGCTGAGAAGAATGTAAATTATTTAAGTGTAGGATGAAAAGTTCTGTAGATATCTGTTAGATCCATTTGGGATATAGTGTCAATTAAATCTGCCGTTTCCTTGTTGGTCTTCTGTCCTGTTGATCTGTCTATTTCTGAGAGTGGAGTATTGAAGTCCTCCAGTACTATTTTATTGGAGTCTAAGTATTCCTTTAAGTCCCTTAACATATCTTGTAAATAAATCGGTGCCCTGTAGTTAGGTGCATATACATTGATAATAGTTACATCTCCTGTTGAATTGATAACTTAATCTTTATATAGTTCCCCTCTTTGTCTCTCTTAACAGTTTTTGTGTTAAAGTTTATGTTGTCCGATATTAAGATGGCTACTCCACTCTTTTTTCATTTCTGTTGGCATGGAATATCTTTTTCCAACCTTTCACTTTCAATCTGAATGCATCTTTGTTGGAAAGATGTGTTTCTTGTAAGCAGCAAATGGATGGGTTTTGTTACTTAATCCATTCAGCCAATCGGTGTCTTTTAACTGGACAGTTCAAGCCATTAACATACAATGTGACTATTGATAAGTAGTAACTTTGCCCTGCCATTTTCTGAAAGATATTTCTAATATATGCTTTGAGTTTCCTGTGATCCTTTACTCGGCGGTTTTCTTCCTTTACCTTCTTTCATATTGATGGCCGTGTTTCTGTGTTCTGTGTTAACACATCTTTAAGCATCTTTTGCAGGACTAGATGATTGGTGACAAGTTCTTTCTTTTTCTGTTTGCTATGAAAGGTCTTTATTTCACCTTCATTCACAAATGAGAGCTTTGCAGGATATAATATTCTGGGCTGGCAGTTTTTCTCTCTTAGTACCTGGACTATGTCTCTCCATTCCCTTCTAGCTTGTAGGGTTTCTGTTGAGAAGTCTTCTGTGAGTCTAATTGGAGATCCTCTGAGAGTAATCTGACATTTCTGTCTTTCGCATTTTAGAACCTTTTCTTATGTTTCACTGTGGTGAGTTTGATTACAATGTGTCGTGGTGAGGATCTCTTTTGGTCATGTTTATTGGGGGTTCTATATGCTTCCTGTACTTGGATGACTCTATCCTTCTCTGAATCCGGAAAGTTTTCTGGTAGTAACTCACTAAAAAGGCCTTCTTATCCTTTCTCTCTCTTCATGCCTTCAGGAACTCCTAGAATCCGGATGTTGGGTGGTTTAATAGTATCCTATAGATTCCCAACAATATTTTTTAGATTTCTAATTTCCTCTTCTTTTCTTTGGTTTGACTCTATACTTTCCTGTCCTCTATCTTCTAAGTCTGATATTCTCTCTTATGCTTCACTGACTGTTTTTAATGCTCTCTAATGCGTTTTTATTTGATATATTGAATTCTTCACTTCATTATGATTTCTCTTCACTATCACAGTTTCATGTTCTACTAGTTGCTTCATTTCATTTTGATTTCTCCTTAATATTTCATTTTCGTGACAGAGATTTTCTATCTTGTGCGGTAAGGATTTCTGTAGTTCAAGAATTTGTTTTTGAGAACTTCTTAATGTTCTTATCATAAATTTTTTGAAATCCTTATCTTGCATTTTTTTCTATCTTGTCATCTTCATAATCTTGCATTGGAGTGTCATGTTCATTTGGGGGCATCATAATGTCTTCCTTGTTCTTGTTTTCTTGGTTTCTGCATTTGTTGCTTGGCATTGTGGAGATATATTTTGATTTCTTCTTCTTCTTTTTTTTTCCTCACTGTGGTGGCTTTTCTCATTATACTATGACTCTAGATTAAGTGGACTGTCTGCTTTTGGTGAATCTCTAGAGGCTTGTGGTGGGTGTGGCCAGAGAGCTCTGTTTGGTTCTTCAGGATTAAGGGTGTGCCAAATGTGACACACCCAGGTTTGGCATGGTAAATTCTCTCTCTCTCTTTCTTTAGAAGGGAAGTAATTCCACTCAGCTGAGCTCTTCTCCTTGATGGCAATCAGTGCCTGAGCGCTATCCCCAGTGGGTATTATATTCGTCTGCTCTGCCCCAAGGACTACATAAAGGATCTGTGCAGTCCTCAGTGTAAGCTCGGATTCTCCTGCAATGTCTCCCACTGGGTTGCAAGGGTTAATGAGTTTATGGCCTCTCCAACCAAGAGTACTCACATCTCAGGCACACCATAAGTTCTCACACACACCCTCAGTTTTTTCTTTTTTTTTTTCACAGTCCCAGTTCATAAGCTCCACACATTCACTAGGTCTTATCCTCCTGTTATTTCTCCCCACCAGTGTCAGCATTTTCTGCTTGCGTGATGGCGGGCACAGCCTTGAGATGGCGTAGCTTTTATGTATGTCCAAAATGGCACCTGCTGTATTTTTTTTTCTCCACCTTTGTAAGGTGAATGGAGAAAGAGAATCGTGTCTGCACCAGTCCCTTTTATTTATTTATTTTTCTCCTCTAGTTGGGCTGGTGAACTTTCCCCTACGGGGTTTCAAGCCTCATTCCCTCTAGGCTCTTCCTTTTGCTTTTCGACCAGTGTATCGGGCTACTGTGGTTTCACCTCACCTCCCTTTCTAGGGCTGGTGTGTATACTCAGCAGCTGGTGTCCCAAGCTGTGGGCACCCATGCCCTCCATGCAGGTCCACCATGTCCCACTAGTTCCTGAAGAGTTTCCCCTGTAGTTTTTTCCCTAACTCTTCCCAGAGACTATAGTATCTCCACTTTTATTAAACTATCTTTTCCCGGACTATCAGTGTGCTCTCCCCCTATTCTGCCATCTTTGAGCTCCTCCTAAGTTTTCTTGTTTAAGGCTTGCACCTCCTGGATACATGATTTCCTCAACATTTTGTTCTTTTTGATTGTTATAAATAGATTTGTTCATTAATTTCATTTTTGTATTAATAATATCTTATATATAACTGTGTAGTTGATTTTCGTGTGCTGATCCTGTTCCCTGCAACTTTGATTAATTTTATTAGTTCTAGTTTTTGTGTTTATTCCTTAGGATTTTCAATATGCATGATCATGTTATTTGCAAATAGAGACAGTTTTTTTTTTTTCCATTTCTATTTGGATATTTTGTTGCATGGTGGGTTAGAAAATGGGCTTTGAAATTAATTATAGATTAAGCCTTAGATCCCCCACTAGTTAGCTTACTTCCCTCAGATATAAAACATAAATAACAAAGGCATGCTGCCTTTCCAAGTCAACAGCAGGGAGCTGGATAAGAAGTGGAGCAGCCAGGATATGAACGGGCACCCATATGAGAAGCCAGCATCACAGGCAGTGCCTTTACCCACTGCACCACAATGCAACTTGATTTCAGTTATCTTAATTGCCGAACTATTACCTATTTTGGGGTGAAAATTTTCCCTGTCCAATATTAGTTGTGTGACTTCAGGTAGGCTCTTGAACTTCATTGCAAAATGGAGATCATTATAGCAGTCACTTCACAGGCTTTTGGGAAGGTTACCATAAGAATTCCTTAAAGAAAGGCACTTGTTATTGTGCCTGACATATATTATACATTCAATAAAAGTTTATTTTTAACATGCACACATCTACCATCATGGTTCATATAAAAGATTAAAAATATATGAAGGCGGCCGGCGCTGTGGCTCAACAGGCTAATCCTCTGCCTAGAGGCGCTGGCACACTGGGTTCCAGTCCAGATCAGGGCGCTGGATTCTGTCCCGGTTGCCCCTCTTCCAAGCCAGCTCTCTGCTGTGGCCCGGGAGTACAGTGGAGGATGGCCCAAGTGCTTGGGCCCTGCACCCCATGGGAGACCAGGAGAAGCACCTGGCTCCTGCCTTTGGATCAGCGCAGCGCGCCGGCCATGGCGGCCATTGGGGGGTGAACCAATGGCAAAGGAAGACCTTTCTCTCTGACTCTCTCTCTCTCTCACTGTCCACTCTGCCTGTCAAAAATTAAAAAAATATATGAAGGCTCTTCTCATTTATTACATGAAAATATGGAGGCAAGAAGTAAATTCAATAAAGAAATGTAATCAAGAAAGGAAAAGTGATAGGGAAACAAAATGGCATAAAATTCAAATAGATGGGAAGAAAACATTGTAGTTGGGCCTCAGTAGTACAGAGAAAATATGAAACTAATAGAAGAACCCAGATGTTTTATCTTGTTTCATTCAGGAAACCATCACTTTCTTGCCTGATTCACCTGCTCACAGTTCGTCTCAAGCTCTGGTAAACTCATAGAGAACAGATGGTCCAGGCTGACCTCCAAAAGTTATGAATTCAATAAGCTACATGAGGAAATTGAAATGCTGTAAGTTCTAAATATTATTAGTTTAGGCACTGGCTGTTGACATAGGTTAATGTTCATGTGTTTGTATCCTGCTAAGATTTCTGCTGAACTCTGAATAATGGAAATTTTGAAAGCCCAGATGAGTTTATCAATAATAATTGAAAAAAGACTCAACTGGTTAACTTTGTAAAGCAAAGAATGGTAAGAAATTGATATTATTTCCTATGTCTATACAGAATTTCAAATTACCACTTCATCACAGTTTTTATAACCAGAGGATGATACAGGCAAGACCATCCAATGTGAAAGATTTCAGCAATTAACACTGCGTTCATTTCTAGCAAAAAACAAAGTCAACATTTGCGTGACTGACTAAATTAATTTTATTTAGACAACAAGGCATGAGACATTCAGTGAAACATTCAGTAAGACACTCAAGTAACACTCTGTTTTCATTTTTTCTTTTTTATTCCTACAGCAATGTTTCTTCTAGGATGTGAGAAAATGTATTAATGTCAAAGTTAAAAATGGCAATGATAAGAATAAAAATAAATGCTAAAGAAATTTTCCTCTATTTTTAGATTAACCTCAATGTTAAAGTAATGTTCATAAAATATATAGACAAACTAAGTTATTATGTATATATTGAGCATATGATTGACATGGGACTAACTGTATCCAGTCTTCCAGAAGCTATCATTATTCTTGGGGAATACATGTAGATAAGAATAGATCCTTGATGGATCAACCAAGAGACTGTTTAACAAAGCCTCCAAATGTTTTCTAGGACATCAAACATGGAAGAAATAATTTTTGAAGTATTAAAATTGAAGATGGTTTAATGAAGAAGTTAAGTGAACTGGATTTGGAGGGAACACCTGGGAAGTGGCACAAGGTCATCCAAGGGCTGGACTTCTTGCCCCCTACATGGGAGACTTGGATGGAGTGTATGGCTTCTGGCTGCAGACTGGCCCAGCCCTAGCTACCATAGGCATTTAGGGAATGAATCAGCAGAAGGAAGATCTCTCCTCCTTCTCCTCCTCCTTTCCCTTTCCTCCCCCTGCCAGATGTGTGTGTCCACACATGCCACTCTGACTTTCAAATAAATAAATATTTGTTGAATCTATTAGTAGAAAGCTTCAATTAACATCTGGTCACTTTTAGATATATATTTCTCATATCATTTTATTGAATCCAAAGCCTACAGTTCAAATTGTCTGATGTAATTCGTTAAGTAAATATTGAGTGAAAAGCATGTTGTAGGCTATAGTGATAAATTAGTGAATAAAAGAGATAAATGACCTTCACTCACAAAATTTACATATTAACTGCGTGTTTTTTCTTAAAAAATAAGGATATTGATGCTTAGGTTTAAATTTTTATTGTGATTTGAAGTTGCTTGGGGAGATACAAAGTACTGTGAGGAAGTATGCTCTTAGATTGCCTTATATTCTTCTATGAATTGTGATAATAATCATAATTGATTTGTTTGGTGTCTAAGGAGCTGAATGAGATATATAAGATATGTAATTAGATTTAATGAAGACACAATGATTGTTATAGTTAATTTTATATGTTAATGGGGTTAGGACATGGGGTGTCCATGCATTTTGTTAAACATTATTCTGAGAGTATGAGGTGTTTCTACATGAAGTTAACATTTGAATTGGTAGTCTGAGAAAACAAGACAACCCTGTCCAACGAGGATATGCCTTATCCAATCCATTGAAGGCCTATATAAAATAAAATGCTAAGTCAGAAAGTATATTCTCTCTCTTTCTCTCTCTCGGTTTGTCTGTCTGTCTTCCAGCTGGGGCACCATTTATCTTCTACCTCTATATTTTCCTTCAACTGCTATCTATGCTGGTCCTCAAGTCTATATCATTTACATTTCTGGAGATTCAGCTTACTGACTATAGATCTTGCAACTATTCGGTTTCCCTAATTGTGTGAGTGAATTTCTTGTGAAATTTAGCCCTCATTTATCTAACTATCCATCTATGTTTGTCTGTCAACCTATATCAACTTGTGTTTCTATGAGAAACCTACACCAACACATTGGAAATTATAATACATTTTCTGATTTTGTTTATTCTGTCTTATATTTTACTAACTACTTATATCCTCTTTAATACAATTTTTTTTGGACAGGCAGAGTTAGACAGTGAGAGAGAGAAAGAGAGACAGAGAGAAAGGTCTTCCTTTTTCCATTGGTTCAGCCCCCAAATGACCACTAGGGCCGGCACGCTGTGCCTATATGAAGCTAGGAGCCAGGTGCTTCCTCCTGGTCTCCCATGTGGGTGCAGGGCCCAAGCACTTGGGCCATCCTGCACTGCCCTGCCGGGCCACAGCAGAGAGCTTGACTGGAAGAGGAGCAACCTGGACTAGAACCCAGGGTGCCGGCGCTGCAGGCGGAGGATTAGCCAAGTGAGCTCTGGCGCTGGCCCAATACAAATTTTCAATTAACTCAAAACATATTCACTCATTTGCCAGACATTTTTCTGTATACTTGGATATTTAGACAAGTATGATATAATTCCTGTTTATAAATACAATTGTAGTACAGTAGAGGTAAGAGACAGGAAAACTGTATGTGTAGATTTTATGCAGATATTCCCCTTAACAGTATTTTAGAAACTATTTTTTCAATCAACCATTTAATATTTATTGAGCATTTCAATGTGCCAGACATTGTTCTTGAAACTGAAAATACAGAAGTAGACAAAAATGGATTCAACATTTGCTCTTATACAGCTTATGTTATAATTAAAAATCTATAGAAATAAGTTAAGTAATGATGGACAAAAAATAAATCCAGGAATTAATATGTTCTTATTTCTCTGATTTTGCCTTGAAATCAGATACACTTTCTAAAATGATATTTATTACATTTTGTTGAAAGGTAGAGCAAGAGGAAGTGGTTGAGAGAAATGAACTACATCAGCCAATTCATGCTTCAAATGCCCAAGTCAGCTGTAACTGGGCAAGTTGAAGGCAGAAACCGGAAACTCCTTTTGGGATCTGGGTCTCACACATGCGGAAGCAGGAAACCAAGTACTTGAACCATCACTCACTGCCTTACAGGAAGTAACAGGAAGCTGGATTAGAAGTGGAGGCTGGACTTGATCTCAGACAATGCAATATAAAATGCAGGAACCTCGAGAATTTGCCCAGTTCATTGTGCAACAAGACCTTCCCCAAAACACACTTTTCCTCTGTATACTCCATTCTCATTTCCATATACAATTCTACTCCTTTGATACTGCTACTCTAACAACATCACATCTGGTCTCTTCCAAAGAAACTTCAATGCTTTCTGGGGACTAAAGTTTACCAAATGAATGACAGGAAGGATTATATAGGTAGATTAATGGATAGATAAATTGACAGGTAAATGATAAATAAATAGATAGATATTAGAAAGCAAGGAAAGAAAGAAGGAAGGAAGGAAGGAAGGAAGGAAGGAAGGAAGGAAGGCAGACAAAAGAAACAGAGAGAGAGAGCAAGTAATAGTGACTATCATGAAGGACTATCTCCCCAATTATCAGGTTGGTACTATGCTGGTACTTTGTTATAAGTGGTATTCAGTGATAAAGTGAAAAATACACCATGAGCTTCTTTTCTGTTTTGTTTTTCAATTTATTTAGTGAGTTATATATTTTTAAATTTTCATTTATATAAAAGGGACAAATTCCATATAATGATGCTTCCCATTGTACCTTCCTTTCCTCCCTTACTCCCACCCCCCCCACTTTCTTCATTCCTCATTTTCCTCTTAGTTTTTATAGTGACATACTTTCAATTTACTTTATAATCACAAACTTAATCCTCTACTAAACAGTGTTCCTTAAGAGTATAGACAAGGGCTATAAACAATATCCGAATCCCAAAATGTCAATTTTCATTGAACTTCTTTTCTTTTCTCATGTAATATTTCAGTATCATTGTAAGTAGTGGAAGTTTTTTATAAATAAAGACAATGGGCTGTCAGCCATTCTGGCTATTATATATATATATATATATATATATATATATATGCCTTCTCATATTTTTTTAAGATTTATTTTACTTGAAAGTCACAGTTACACAGAGAGAGCAGAGGCAGAAAGAGACAAAGAGAGAGAAAGTGAGAGTAGTCTTCCATCCAATGGTTCACTCTCCAGATGGCTACAACAGCTGGAGCTGTGCCGATCCTAAGCCAGGAGCCGGGAGCTTCTTCTGTGTCTCCCACATGAGTGCAGGGCCCCAAGGACTTGGGCCATCTTCTCCAGCTTTCCCAGACCATAGCAGAGAGCTGTATTGGAAATGGAGCAGCCGGGTCTCGAACCAGCACCATATGGGATGCTGGCACTGCAGGCGGCAGCTTTACCTGCCACACCACAGCGCCAGCCTCCTCATATATTTCAATGAGTAGTGAGTATTTACTGTTTTACTTTGAATTTTTATTTATTTTCAATTAATTTAAAAGATGGGGGAGCGATAAAAGAAACGTGGGTATTCAATCTTTGTGTTTATTCCCCAAATGTTCCTAATAGCCAGGGCTGGGCTAAGTCAAAGCCAAAAGCCTGGAACCCCAACATGGGTTTCAGAATACCAAATACTTCAGACATCATTTTTTGCCTCCCGTGTTGAGCATTAGCAGGAAGCTGATGAGAAAGTGAGACTCAAAGCAACCATTCTGATATGGGATGTGAATGTTCCAGGTCTTTGCCACTGTACCAAATTCCTGCCCCAACTTTCTCTTTTAGAATTTAGCTCTGTGCCCCCACATCCCATAGTCCTCCAAATTGTTTTATTCTATCTTCTTGCATAAACGGAAGAAATGTAAATTTCATGTAGCAAGGTTGTAGTGTGATGCCCTGTGTTTTTAGTAGTCTTGTTGAGAACTCTACTTAAGAATGGCAAAGTTCATGGATTGTAAAAAGACATTTTATTTTATGCATCTGATGATTTCTCTTTTGTGCTAGCTAGTAAAAGAAAGTAAATAGAGTTCCTGAATTGGATGTAAAAATTCTTTAAAGAAAGAAAGAATCTTGAAGTAAAGAGAGAAGGAGAAGAAATGAAGTTTTATTAGTAATAGCACTTTTCTACTAATAGCTACCTCATGTAATGGCTACTCTGATGCATAATAGAAGCAAACTGCTTTGTATGTTTTGGATTCACTCTAGCACATCAGCACAAAGAGTGATCACATAAGTAGTTCACCTAAGCTGTGCATGAAAATATCTTTTCTATTCAATAAAAAAGGAAACATATAATTATGGAATATAATGAACAACTTAGAGTTGTAAGGTATGATTATTTCTATGTCCTTTATTCTGAAAAAAAATTTAAGCATTTTTTTCAAATGTAACACATGGGATTACAAAAAAAATTTCACCATAAATAGGTTGATTTGAATAATTTCTGCAGGTCTTAATAAATATAATTCTCCTATAATGTATTGCAACTTAAGGGCGATAATTTAGTCTTTTTGATCACTCTCATACTCTAGAGCCTGGAACAATACCAGGAAACTGCTGGGTAAGCACAAATATTTACAAAAGGAAGGAAGGAAGGAAGGAAGGAAGGAAGGAAGGAAGGAAGGAAGGGAGGAAGGAAGGAAGGAAGGAAGGAAGGGAGGGAAGGGGGAGGGAGGGAGGGAGGGAGGAAGAGAGGAAAGGAGGGAAGGAAGGACAGAGAGGAAAGGAGGGAGGGATAGAAGGAGGGAGGAAGAAGAGAAGGAGGGACAGAGGGTTGGGGTGGGTGGAGAGTGAGGGAAAGGCATATATATGATAATTGCTGCATGATTGCCACTTACAATTCATCTCATATATGCAAACATCTATTCCTCTGTTTTTTGTCAGTTTAATAGTGAGTAAGGCCCTATGTTTTCCAGCTTACTGAAACAACCTAGGTATCCACAACAAAAAAGCCTGTCAAAAACGCCTAACTTCTTTTAATAATTCATCAGCTCTAAATAATTTTAACTTACTAGCACTCTATTTTATTAAAGTTTTTTTTATTGATTTGAAAGGCAGAATTACAGAGAGGGAGATTGAGAGAGAGAGAGAGAGAGAGAGAGAGAGAGAGAGAGAAGTCTTCCATTCTCTAATTCACTCCTTAAATGGCTTCAATGGCCGGGCTGGGTAAAGTTGAAGCCAGGAGCTAGAAGTTTCCTCCGGGTTTCCCACATTGGTACATGGGCCATTGGTACAGCACTTGGGCCATCTTCTGTTGCTTTTAGACACATTAGCAAGGAGTTGGTTCAGAACTACAGCATCTGGGACTCCAACTGTTGGCTATATGAGATGCCAGTGTTGCAGTCTGAGGTTTAATCTATCATCCCACATTGTTGGTCCCAGCATTCTATTTGTAAAGTCAAGTATGCTCATATATAATTTGTTTTGAGTAAAATTTATCCTTGTAGATATGTAGAATAAGTTTTTGCAAATGTGCAGTCATATGATCACTAAAATCTTGATATAAAGTTTTTCTATCATCCTCAAATAACCAATGAACCCAATAAATCTTCCGTAAAAGTATTTTTCTGTTCCCCACTCCTAGCAACCACTAAAGTGCTTATTCTACAATAAAGTATTCCCCAAATATCATAGGAATGGAACCATGCAATATGCAGATTTTTAGTTGGCTTCTTTCATTTAGCATAATGTGTTTCAGATTTGTCCATTTGATGTATTAGTATTTCATCCCCTTCAATTTCTGAATAATATTCCATTGCATGAATGTCCCAAAATTTATTATTCTATGTACCAGTTGATGAGCTTTGAGGTTAATCCTGTTTTTGACAATTATGAAAAAAGCAGCTAGGAATATTTTTGTACAATTCTCTATGTAGGCATACGTTTTCATTTCAACTAATAAATAACTAGGAGTAATATTTGTGGATCTTAGGGTATATATACATTTATAAGAAACTGTGAAAACTCATGACTAGAGCCTAGGGAGATTACTGACGCCATAAATAAGAGTGCCAAATTGTTAAATCAACAACAGGAGTCACTGTGTACTTACGTCTCATGTGGGATCTGTCCTTAATGTGTTGTAAAATGTAAAGTAATGCTATAACTAGTACTGAAACAGTATTTTTACACCTTGTGTTTCTGTGTGGGTGCAAACTGATGAAATCTTTACTTAGTATATACTGAATCGATCTTCTGTATATAAAGAAAATTGAAAATGAAAAAAAAAACTTGGTGTTAAATTGGAAATGGCATAGAAAATAAATCAATTCTTAAAAAAAATATCATGTAAGATCTCTGTCCTTAATGTGCTGTACATTGTGATTTAATGCTATAACTAGTACTCCATCAGTATTTTTCACTTGGTGTTGCTATGTGAGGGCAAACTGTTGAAATCTTTACTTAATATATACTAAACTGATCTTCTGTATATAAAGAGAATTGAAAATGAATATTGATGTGAATGGAAGGGGAGAGGGAACGGGAAAGTGGAGGGTTGTGGGTGGGAGGGAAGTTATGGAAGGGGGAAGCCATTGTAATCCATAAGCTGTACTTTGGAAATTTATATTCATTAAATCAAAGTTTAAAAAAAAAGTCAATGAGTAAGGCCCGCACCGCGGCTCACTTGGCTAATCCTCCACCTGCGGCACCAGCTCCCCAGGTTCTTGTCCCAATTGGGGTGCTGGATTCTGTCCTGGTTGCTCCTCTTCCAGTCCAGCTCTCTGCTGTGGCCCCGGGAAGGCAGTGAAGGATGGCCCAAGTGCTTGGGCCCTACACCTGTATGGGAGACCAGAAGGAAGCATCTGGCTCCTGTCTTCGGATCAGCGCAGCACGCTGGCCGGGCGTGGCAGCCATTTGGGGGGGTGAACCGAGGGAAGGAAGACCTTTCTCTCTGTCTCTCTTTCTCACTGTCTAAATCTGCCTGTCAAAAAAAATAATAAATAAATAAATAAAACAACAAAAAAGAAACTGCCAAATGTTTCTAAAATAGCCATACGCTTTGAGCTTTTTAATGTTAGCCATCTTTCCACCACATTTTTAAAAATTTATTTTATTTATTTGAAAATTGGAGTTACAGAGAGATATCATCCATCTACTCATTCACTCCCTAAATGGCCACAATGGCCAGGGCTGAACCAGACCAAATCCAGGAGCCAAGAACTCCATCCAGGTCTCCCATGTAGGTGGCAGGGGTCCAAGTACTGGGGCTATCTTCTTCTTTCCCAAACACATTAGCAGGGAGCTGGATCAGAAGCAGAGTAGCCTGTACTAGAATCAGCATTCTCATAAAGGATCCAGCATCACAAGGCGGTGGCTTATCCTGCTGTGCCACATCATCATCCCAATGTTTTTCACCTTTATCAAACATTTACACTTTCAGTTGTTTTCAAGGTTGGTGATTTTATTGAATATGTACTGTTAGCTCATGGTGGTCTCATTTTATATCACCCCAAATGATGTTGAGTATTTTTAAAAATTTATTGATTTTATTTATTTGTGGGGATTGGAAGGAGAGTGAGAGAGAGAAGGAGCAAGAGAGAGAGAGAGAGAGAAGGAGCAAGAGAGAGAGAGAGAGAGAGAGAGAGAGAGAGAGAGAAAGGCTGGGAAAGAGCTCTTTACCACCTAGTTCAATTCCCAAATGCCTACAACAGCCAGAGATGGGCAGTAGCAAAACCGGGAGTCTGGAACTCAATTCCAGAGCATCCATGTGGGTAGCAGGTACTTAATTACTATAGCCATCACCTGCTGCCTCTCAAGGTGTGCATTAGCAGAAAGCTGGACTCTGGAGAATTAGTACTTGAACTCAGGAACTCTGATATGGGATGTGTGCATCCCAATTGGCATGTTATCTGCTAGGTTAAACATTTGCCCCAATGTTGAACAGCTTTACATGGAATTATTTGACATCCATGTAGTGTTCTTGATGATTTGTTATTTCAAATCTCTTGTTCATTTCTTCTTGTACTATATATTTTCTTGCATAGCCTGAATGACAATCCTTTTGCAGATATGATTTCTTTGGAACTAACTCACTAAAACTTAACACTTTTTATACATTTGATTCTAATCAGGACCACGTGCTGATGGCTGCACTCATAGTGATTTTCTAGACATTCTCTTTAGATTTGTTATATTCCTTTGGTTTCTTGTCATTGTGCATCTATCTGTCATCCTAATTGAAGGGACTTTTTGCCAGTCACACTGTTGTGGAAGAGTCAAATATTTAATTCTATTTCCCAGAGCTATTTTGTCATTGAAGTCATTTAGTGGATGCCAGTTTAATCCTTTGCAAGGTTTTAACAATGGATATGACAGCTAGAACTTCAATTTGATTCTTGTCACAAGAATACTCCTGAGTTAAATGGGTCTTTGTCATTCAAAGTGCTTTTCAATTTCTCCTTTTTCTGTTTGGGGTTGAGAAACAGTTGCTTCTTCCTCCTATACAAGTCCCTGACTTTGTGGAATTTTTCAATTTCTTTCATTCCTGTCAGCAAAAATAGTTCCAGTTCTTTTCTGAGTCCATATTTTCCTTGTAATACCATCCGTGGAAACACAGTCAATGGCAAACAACAAGAGTTGTCCTTCAAAATCTTTACCTAGAGTTATGAACAGCTCATTGATTACATGGTCTGCTTTACAAGTAGCTATTTTATTAGTGCTGCTAATAGTGTGCTATTGAACTACTTGAGTCCCCATTTTTCAAACTTTTCCTAATAGCTTCTCACAGACTACCATCTAAATTCAAAATCATTGCCACATGTTTTAGTTACTGTGCATGTGTGTTAAAGTGACACTATAATTTCCAGTAACAATTTCTTAACCAAGGCATACTAGATTGTGCTATATTAACTAATATGATAACCTCAATAAGTAAAAATAACATATTTTATTTTATTTTCCATATTATATATCCATGATTGGTATAGACATTAGAATTTTGTCATTAATCTGGGATTCAGACTGAAGGATCAGCTAAAGTCTAGAATAATGTTGGTTAGTAACAGAGGTGAAAAAAATGATCATGATAACTTGTACCTTGGCTTTGAAAGATTTCACTTGGAGATGTCACATCATTGACACTAACAATTCATTAATCAAGGTAAATTACAAAACTAGTCAAACTCTAAGGAAGCAGGAAAACAGAATACTACAATGTGCCTTAAGAATGATAAATATGGGGCCGGTGCTGTAGTGTAGCAGGTAAGGCTGCTGCCTGCAGTGCCAACATCCCATATGGGCACCGTTAGAGTCCTGGCTGCTCCACTTCCCATCCAGCTCTCTGCTATGGCCTGGGAAAATAGTAGAAAACAGCCCAAGTCCTTGGGCTTCTGCACCCATGTGGGAGACTCAGAAGAAGCTCCTGGGTCCTGGCTTTGGATAGGCACAGCTCCAACGGTTGCAGCCATCTGGAGAGTGAACCAGCAGATAAAAGACCTCTCTCTCTCTCTCTGCGCCTCTCCTTTTCTCTGTGTAACTCTGACTTTCAAATAAAAAATAAAAACCTTTAAAAATGATAAATATTTGCTGAAGAGTACTAATGACTATTTCTATGTTGTCTTCAGTTCTCGTTATAAAATCTTAAAGAGGAGTACCAAGAAAGCAGTAGTATTCCCAAAGGAATGTGACCTAGGCAGTAAAGAACTTGAGATCATGCTTATGATGAACTGTAGTAATGTGTAGGCAAAAGAAGAAAGTACATGAATATGCTTTCCAAATACATGAAATATGTTAAAAATGACTAAGGAAGACAAAAGGGAAGACTGGGTCCTGTGGCAAACAGAAATTTTCAGATTTCAGCAAAATGTCAGAACAGGAGATCAATTATAATGATTCACAATAACAATTTTGCACCTCACCATAGATAAAATTCTCCTTGTGAAAGGCTTGGGATTGAGGTTGGAGACCATGAATATCCAGTCAAGACGAAGACATAAGAGCATCTTTCTGAGGGTGCAAACCTGAATCTCAGTTCCAGACCATTCCAATTGTGGTCTGCAAGTAATCCTTCCTGCATAGGAAACTGCTGGGAATCTTGCCTGCTGGTACCAACAAGTCAGGCTTGTCAATGTCGATCCCATAGTAGATTCTGAATTAGCCTTGAAATTGCTTTTCAGCCTCTTTCATTCTGGAAACAGTTCTGCCTAACTGAGGTCCCACTGGGAGACATACCTGTCTGAGTTTCTGTGACAGAATTCAAAAGATCTGTCCATCAGGGGATTCTCAAATAGCCCTGAATCTTAGTCCCAGCCCCTCTCATCTTTGAACCGAAAGCAATGCTGCCTGCCTGGGGACCAGGAGGGAGGCATGTCCAGCAGTGTCATTGAAGGTTGATGCCCTGACCTCAATCCCAGTGTAAATACTGAATTGGTCATATAAGTTGTTTCCAGCTCTTCTCAACCAGAATCTAGAAACAGCTATCCTCAATCAGGAAAAGACTGGGAGATACATATATCTGTGTCCCTGGAGTATGGCCTGATCATTTCAATTTCATGTGGATATGAAACAACTATATGTCTCAGTTCCAGCCTATCTCAGAGACAGGACATTACAGCCTGGGGACATACACATTGACCCAGTGGGAGCCTTCCCAGAGACCCATAAGCACCCACATCCTTCACTGTGCCTGGTAACAGGCTGTCTGTCAGCAAACCCATGATGATGAATCTCATTCCAGCACAGTTGCCACTCACCAAGGTCCTGGTAAGATGTATGAAAAAATGTTCTTCATTACATCAGGGGAATGTAAATGAAAACCACAAGTAGATAGCACCTCATATCTGTTGGAACAGATATTATAAAAAAATAAATGGTGACAAGTTTTTGCAAGATTATGGAGAAAATTGACTTCTTGTGCATTGCTGATGGAATTTAAGAAATGCAGCCAATATAGTAAACATTATAAAGTATCCTTAGAAAACTAAAATTAAAATCACAATGCAATCCAATAATCTAATTTCTGGGTATATATTCAAATTTACTCAAATCAATATGTCAAAGAGATAGTTGCACTACCACATTCATTATGGCATTGTTTATAATAACTATGATATTGAAGCAACCTAGTTGTAATCATAAGCTGAAGAAACACAGAACATGTGATGTATACACATGACAGAATACCATTCATTCACAACAGGGGAGAAATCTTGCCATATAATAACATGGATCAACCTGAAGGACATAATGCTAAGTGAATAAGCCAGGCACACTTCTTGATATCGCTTAATATGTAGAATCTGAAAAAGTGGAACACTTTGAAGCAGAGAGCAGCATGATGATTACAAGGAGTTGAAGGTGGAAATTGAATAGGGAAAGGTGCATTTTTGATCAAAGAATAAAGTCTTGGCTGGACAGGAGAAATACATTCCACCAAATGCTGACTATAACAATAATGTATTGTGTATGTTTAAACTATTGAAAAAGTAGATTTTAAATGTTTACACAAAAAGATATGTGTGTGAAGCTACTAATTTGTTAACGCACTTATCTTAATGTTTCTACAATGTATGCATATATCAGAATATCTCATTGTAAACCCTACTACATATAGTTATCATTTGACAATTAAAAGTAAAAATAAATAATAATGCCTTTTATTGAATGCGTATTATATGTGTATCCCTTTGAATCTAATAACTTCATCCTATATGGTAAGCCAATATTGCAGGCAGAAGCTTAACATGTTATGCCATAATGCTGGCCGCAATTAACACAATTTCTAAAATATGATAAAAAGTTAAAATGTTAGTTGAATGAAAAAATGTATGAAATGTGGATATTCTCGAAATAGTTTGTACATGGATTTGTTTTACTTTTAATGCTATAAAATCAGGAACATTTGCATTCATGATAAATTTCTTAACAGATTTCACATTCCATGGAGTCACAGATTTTGTAATTTATGTATTTTACAATCTATCCAAGAAAATTGGTGTAATGTTTTACATGTACAAGTTCTCAATAAGGGCAAGTGTTGGCCTAGCAGTTAAGACACCTGCTTCCTTTATTGGAGTGCCTGCATTTGAGTCCTGGTTCCTCTCTTGACTCCAGCTTCTGTTAATGTGCACCATGGAAGATGATGGCCCAAGTAGTTAAATCCCTGCCACCTACATGGAGATTTGGATTGATTTCTTTTTTTTTTTTTTTTTTTTTACAGGCAGAGTGGACAGTGAGAGAGAGAGACAGAGAGAAAGGTCTTCCTTTTGCCGTTGGTTCACCCTCCAATGGCCGCCGCGGTAGGCGCGCTGCGGCCGGCGCACCGCGCTGATCCGATGGCAGGAGCCAGGTGCTTTTCCTGGTCTCCCATGGGGTGCAGGGCCCAAGCACTTGGGCCATCCTCCACTGCACTCCCTGGCCACAGCAGAGAGCTGGCCTGGAAGAGGGGCAACCGGGACAGGATCGGTGCCCTGACCGGGACTAGAACCCGGTGTGCTGGCGCCGCGAGGCGGAGGATTAGCCTGTTGAGCCGCGGCGCCGGCCAGATTTGGATTGATTTCTTATCTCCTGGCATTGGTTTGGCCCAGATGTAGAATTTGAGGAGTGAGCCATCTGATGAGAATACTATCAGTATTTGTGTTTTTCGGTCTTTCACTGTTTCATAGATAGATCGATAGATAAGTATTTAAAAACTAAAAGTGCTTAATAATTGTTTTTGATCATGCATCTGATTTTGAAAACATTACAATTACACATAAGTTGAAACTAGTGACTCATAAAGTACCCAGAATTAATTCAGCATAGAATGGAAATTGCTTCATGTTTTCAAAGGATATTTAAAAATGAATTTTGTTGAGTTAAAGATGGAGTTTTTAATGATGAGAGAATTGAAAAGCATGCTTTGAAAGGAAGGATGTCAACTTTTTGATTTATGGACATCAAGAAATGTATGTCTACCTCCATTCCTAAATAGATGTTAACATTTACAGAAGCCATTTCACTTTATTGCCATGTATCACATTTAAATACACACACACACATATATATATATATATATATACATATATATATATATATATGAGGATCATGCAATACTTGCACATTTTAAGGTGTACAAAACAACTATCCAACATCGTAATTTAATAATCAGATTTCTTGCTTGTTATTCATAGGCATAAGGTATGAACAATCAGATAGAAATGATGGAACTGACATCTTACACTGTGATGATAAGTTTTAGGTATAGGCTTGACTGGATTAATTGCCAGTCAAATGGTTGTTAAGGCATTATTTCTGGTTATGCCTAAGAGAATACTTTCAAAAGAGCTTTTCATTTGAATCCGTAGAATGGATATAGATGATCTTCTCTCATCAGACATGAGAGGTACCATCTAATTGGCTAGGGACCTGCACAAAGCAAAAAGGCAGAAAAAGTTGAATTGCTCCCTCTTCTGGAGCTGGGACACCCTACTTCTCCTTCTTTTGAACATTAAAGCTTCAAGTTCTCCAGCCTTTGAGCTTTCAGACTTGCCCATCAACTGCTTAGATTTTATGTCACCAGTCCTTCAGTCTAGAAGTGTTGGCTGAGCTTTGCTAACAGGTTCCCTGGATTTCCCATTTGCAGATATCCTTCTGTGGGACTTCTAAGTCTCCATCATAACGTCAACCAATTGCCTTAAGAATTCACCATTCACCTCTCATATATCTCTCTACAATTGTATATCTCCTACTGTTTTGCTGTGTAGGACTATGGCTAATACATAGATAGATAGATAGATAGATAGATACATAGATAGATACATAGATAGATACATAGATAGATGCTAAAATTATTTGAATAATAAAAATGGCATAAAACGAAAATGTTTAGTAAATAAAAAAGACTTCAGGATTTTCTAGCATCAAATAGAAGATACCTTCATAAAACCCCAAAAATGTTTCCAAAATACTTTAAGATATAAATGCTCTTTGTGTATACCCTTTACTTGAAAATATACTGATTTTGATGAAGAGCTTTTATTTTTATCTACTAGTGAGAGAGTCATCACTTACAGATTTAGTACTTAAACATTATCCTTTGCTGTAGTAAAATGTGACAGATAGAAGAAGGAATTGAGAATGAAATGAAAATACATTATCTTTCCATATTCATTCTCCAAAGACAATAGTAAATAAATATCATTCAGGCAATTGTTGATAATGTATAGTAAGAACTGAATAATTAGTGCTGTATGGATATGGTTCAATAAAGAGTGAAAGAACAAACAAAAGGAGAGGAAGGAAGGAAGGAAGGAAGGAAGGAACAAACGAAGGAACGAAGGAAGGAAGGAGCTCACAGCTCAGGACCTCAGCAGCTAAGAGGCTATATATCAGTGCTGGAAAGTGAGGTGAGACCAGACCACAGCAGCCCAAGCCACTGGAGATAAAGCTACAGGAAAAGCCTAGAGGGAATCCAGCTTGGATCCCCATGGGGATAATATACCTGGCAAACTAGAGGAGTTTTACAGCGGGTGCCATTTTGGACATATGTAACAGCTGTGCCAGCTCATGTCTGTGCCCAACAAGCAACTGAGTGAAAACTCCTAACTCTGGTGGGGAGAACTAACAGGGGGTTGGGTGCTCATGACTGTCGGAAGCTTCTGTGCCAAGACTGTGAAAAAAACAGGCTGTGTGGGAGGAATCACAGTGTGACTAGGACATTGGGCACTCACTGTGGGAGACTCCACAAGCTCAGGGCTTCCTGGTTACATGGTGAGGGACATTGTCAGCGAATCTGAGCTTACACTAATGACTGCATAGATCTTTGTATGGTCCCTGTGGCAGAGCAGATGAATATTATAACCAGTGGGGTTAGCAATCAGGCACTGGTCTCCTTTGAGGAGAAGAGATCAGCTGAGCAAAATAAACCTCCATTCTGATAAAAATAAAAGGAGATTTACCACACCAAACCTGGATGTGTCACCTTAGACATGCACTTCACCATGGAGAACTGAACGGAGCCCCCTGGCCACACCCATCACATGCCTCTAGATATTCACTGAAAGCAGACACTCCACTTAACTACAGAGGATAGTATAAAGAAAAAAACCACCGCAGTGAAAAAAAAAAAAAAAGAACCAACTGAGGAGTATCTCTACAAATGTCAAATAACAAATGCACCAATTCAAGAGATAAGAATAAAGAAGACTACTCTGTCCTTTGTTCTAGACCCTGTCTAGCATACTTGGGCCTCATTCCTTTGTAATCATAACCTCTACTCTACCTCCAATGGCTCTACTCCCAACATGTGTGTACTGATGGTCCTCTTCCCCACTTAATGCTGTATAATTGTTCAAACCTGGTAAATGCCACTCTTAGGATCCTTGGTTACTATCCTCACTCTGTCTTTTATGACCTTGTCTAAATATGATCAGAGTCGGCAAACTTGGAAGGCTTCCATAGCCTTGGCAACTCATGACGACAGCCTAGGGTGGTTACTGGTGCCATAAACTAGAGTGTCAATTTGTTGGGTCAACAACAGGAGCCACTGTGCACTTGCTCCTCATGTGGGATCTCTGTTCTTAATGTGCTGTACATTGTGATTTAATGCTATAACTAGTACTCAAACAGTATGTTTCACTTTGTGTTTCTATGTGGGTGCAAACTGTTGAAATCGTTATACTAAATTGATCTTCTGTATATAAAGAGAATTAAAAATGAATCTTGATGCAAATGGAAGGGGAGAGGGAGCGGGAGAGGGGAGGGTTGCAGGTGGGAGGGAAGTTATGGAAGGGGGAAGCCATTGTTATCCATAAGTTGTACACTGGAAATTTATATTCATTAAATAAAAGTTTAAAAAAAAAAGAATAAAGAAGACTACATAGCACCCCCAAAAGTGCACAAAACCTCAACACTAGATTGTGAAGATGATGAGATTGAAGAAATGCAAGAAATGGAATTCAAAAAATTGATCATAAGATTACATAGAAGTAATCAGAAGCAAATGCACAAACTACTGAAATCTGTGCAAGACAGGAAAGAAAATTTCTCCCACGAAATTGAGATCTTAAAGACAAATAGAATGAAATGAAGAATTGAATAGAACAAATAAAAATGCAGTGATTCAGTGATGCAGTGGAAAACCTTAACAGCAGAATTGGTGAAGAAGAAAGAATATCTGACTTAGAAGACATAGCACAAGAAACTATACAAACCAAAAACAAGAAGAGGAAATTAAAAAACTAAACAAACAAACAAACAAACAAAAAACTGTTGGGAATATACAGGAACTATCAAACAACCCAACACATGGGTTCTAGGAGTTCCTGAAGGTGTGGAAAGAAAGAAAGGATTAGAAGGCCTTTTTAGTGAAATAATAGCAGAAAATTCCCCCAATTTGGAGAAACAAAGGGACATCCAAGTAGAGGAAGCACATAGAACTCCTAATAGACATGACCAGAAAAGAGCTTCACCATGACACATTGTAATCAAACTCACCACAATAAAACATAAAGAAAAGATTCTAAAATGTGCAGAGAGAAATGCCAGATTACTTTCAGAGGATCTCCAATTAGACTCCCAGCAGATTTCTCATCAGAAATCCTACAGGCTAGGAGACAATGGTGAGATTATATTCCAAGTCTTAAGAGAAAAAAAAAACCTGTCAATCCAGAATACTATACCCTTCAAAGCTCTCATTTATGAATGAAGATGAAATAAAGACCTTCCATAACAAACTGAAATTGAAAGAATTTGTCATAACCCATCCAGCCCTACAGAAGATGCTTAAGGATGCACTGCACATCCCTGCAAGACATATGCACAAAGAGTTATTGGAAAACACCCCCAGAGGCACAGCCAAAATTAACAAATGGGATTACATCAAATTGAGAAATTCCCATACTGCAAAAGAAACACTCAGGAAAGTGAAGAGGCAACTGACAGAATGGGAGAAATTATTTGCAAACTATGCAGCTGATAAAAGATTAATAACCAGAATATACAAAGAGTTCAAGAAACCCCACAATAGGAAAATAAACAACCCAGTTAAGAGATGAGCAAATAACTTAAACATTTTTAAAAGAGGAAATCCAAATAGCCAACAGACACGTGAAAATGTGTTCAGGATCACTAGTCATCAGGGAAATGCAAATCAAAACTGCAACGAGGTTTCACCTCACCTCAGTTAGAATGGTTTTCATACAGAAATCAACAAACAACAAATTCTGGCAAGTATGTGGGGAAAAAGATACCCTATTCCATTGTTGGTAGAAATGTAAACTGGTAAAGCCAGTAGAGAAGACAGGATGGAGATACTTCAAAAATCTGAATATAGTCCTACCATATACCCAGCCATCCCAGTCCTGGGAATTTACCCAAGGGAAATGAAATTAGTAAGTAAAAGAGTTATCTGCGGCTGGCGCCATGGCTCAATAGGCTAATCCTCCACCTAGTGGCGCTGGCACACTGGGTTCTAGTCCCGGTCGGGGCACTGATTCTGTCCCGCTTGCCCCTCTTCCAGGTCAGCTCTCTGCTGTGGCCCGGGAGTGCAGTGGAGGATGGCCCAAGTGCTTGGGCCCTGCACCCCATGGGAGACCAGGATAAGCACCTGGCTCCTGCCTTCAGATCAGCGCGGTGCACCTGCCGCAGCGCGCCGGCCACGGCGGCCATTGGAGGGTGAACCAACAGCAAAGGAAGACGTTGTTCTCTGTCTCTCTCGCTCACTGTCCACTCTGCCTGTCAAAAAAAAAAAAGAGTTATTTGCACACTCATGTTTATTGTTGCTCAATTCACAATAGCTAAGACATGGAATCAACCTAAATGCTGATCAACCAAAGACTGGATAAAGAAATTATGTGCTATGTTCACTATGGAATACTACACAGTGGTTAACAAAATGAAATCAGGTAATTTGCAACAAAATAGATGAATCTGGAAAACATTATACTTAGTGAAAAAAGCCAGTCCCAAAGGGACAAATACTGTATGTTCTCCTTGATCTGTGATAACTAATAGAGTGCCTAAAACAAAATCTGTAGAAATGAGATTGACACTTTGAGAAGGAATTACTTGAGCTGTCCTTGTATTGACTGTTGAGAGAAGATGTCATTTTTTTTGTTTTTCTGTTTTTTTTTAATACTATTTGTTGAATTATTTCCTTAACATAGAGTTAATCATATGTGTATAAAGTTAATTGAGGATGGATCTCAGTAAAAAATAAGAGTGGGAATAAGAGATGCAGGAGGACATTTGTTACTATAAAGCTGTATAGTTCTGCATTTATTCCTACTGACTTACTTCTAAGGGTACAGTTTAAAAACTTGTCATGGGACCCCAAATCCCATTAAGCTGTGTGGTAAAAATGCCATCTCAAGTGTTAAACTGATCATATTAAGTGTTAAAATGAACATACAGATAGGATTAAGTGTTAAAGTGATCATATACACAAGATTAAGTGTCTGGTAACAATAATAGATAGAATCAAGAAGGAGTAAATATTCCAATATGGGAAGCAGTCCACACAGCAGACTCAAAGAATGATGATCATTTTAAGTTTAACTCTGACCTCAGAATCAACCCTTAAGGCTTCCTGGAGCCTGTGAGAACATTTCAGGCATAGAATGCCAAGACACTGTGGCAAAAAAAATGTTCTACATGAAGGATATCCGTTAGTGAGACCCCAGTGAAAAGAATTGGCCATCAAAAAAGGGTGTATTTTTTTCTAAAGGCAGAAGAGAACTTTGACTTTGCTTACAGCCTTGTCCAAATACTGATTTTGTAGATTCAAAAGGCTTCCATAGCCTAGACAGCTCATGTCAAGAGCCTCTGGGGATGGTCACTGATGTCATACATAAGAGTGTTAATTGTTAATTTAACAACACCAATCACTGTGCACTAACTCCTCATGCAGGACCTATGTCCTCAATGAGTTGTATTATTAGAGTTAACTGTGAAACTAGTTCTCAAACAATTTTGCATGTATGTGTGTGTGTGTGTGTGCAAATTGTTGAAATCTTTACTTAGTACAGAGTTGGTCTTCTGTGTACAAAGTTAATTGCAAATGAATCTTAATGGAGTATGAGACTGGCAAGGGGAGAGGGAGGGCGAAGGGTGGGAGTGTGGGTGGAAGGGTGGGTATGTTGGGAAGAATAAGTACATTCCTAAAGTTGTACTTATGAAATTTGTATTCCTTAAAAATAAATCAATAAATAAATATTAAAAAGTGGAATATTCTGTTTACAAGTAGCCTCTTTAAGAAAACCTGTCTAAATAATTTAGTCATTTTTATAGAAGAATTGTATAAATGTTAAATTCATAAATTAATTTCATTAATTATTTAACATATTTTCATGCAAATAAATGGATATACTTTAAATTTCCATACTTAATCTCCCCCAAAGTGCATATAATAACATATTCTATGGAAACAATGCTTTTTTTCCCTAAGGCAAGTTCCCTAAATAGTTAAAGTATACTGACATTCAGAAATAAATTACTTTTCTATTGATCATTTTATTGCTCTATTTCTTATTTTACCATATAATTTATAGAATACAATAGTGAACTTCCATTTCTTTATTACATTATTTGGTCAACAATATTACAAATGGTAAAGAGCAATAAAATTAAGGTGATTTAGCAATAAAGCAATTCTCTGGGTTTTAATTAAATTATAGATGGTTATGTTTTAAAGAGGCTAAACAAGGACTCTGTTATTTGGGTCTAGGGCATCACAGATTTACAAATACAACTCTGAAAATATAAATCATATGAAATATATAACCGAGTTTGCTTGCGTATTTTAGAAGTGAAAAGAAAGGAGGAAATAAACAACCCCCTTCATTCTTTTTACCTATCAGTAGGAATCCCTAGTAACAATCACAAATCCTGACACCAAAGCTCTAAATGGATGCTTCTAAGTGAATCACTCCAATTATATTGCAATTTTCGAATACTCGATTTCACTTTTAGAGTTGCTTCCCAAATATATTTATAGGAAGAGTACAAATCTAGATTGATGATTATGAGAATAAAAAAAACTCAAATTTTAAAGTAAAAATTAAACATCAAATATTTAGAGAATTGAAAATAGCTTACTCTTTGATAAATATTCAAGAACCCTAAAAGCTTGTTCTAATAATGTTTTGAATGTTAGTTCTCATTAAATAAATTAATCTAAATTCAGAAAACACATCTTCTGATCATCCAATTCAAAGTAACCTAAAATAGTTAATTGCACTTCAAACTTAATATAACCACATTATTTGCATAGTGACTAAGTATGGATATCATCAAACAAACTTATTGGTCCACATAATCATGAGATATAAGTAGTTAAAATCCTATCTGTGGCCACATAATTCATAACTGAGAAGACTAGGAACATAAGCTCATTCTGAGAGTAAGGATAAATTTGTATCTTGAGTAATATAATAATATTCTTTTTCTTCTTATTAGAAATTTTAATTAATTTCACAAGTGACTACATGTCTCAAGGTTACACACTTAGAAGATACCTTAAAGACATTTTTAGCTTATTCTCAATGTTAAACTTTAATAACATTAAAATTTTGCTTAATTGTGCAGTCTCCTTGAATATAATTTAGGTCTTATTCAATGGAAATAGATGTAATATGGGCCCTAAGGACCTAGTGATATCAATTATTCCCTTTTAAAGCTTATTTTACTCTAAGGTTTACCTTTGTAACACATTCTTTACACACTTATGGATCTATGGACTTATTTTTCCAATTAAATATTTTGTATTTGTAGTGTTTGTGTTCAATGGTCTTTCTGTGTAAAGAAATGTTATAGTACCTCTGTCTCTCTTCCTAAAGGTTTATTTATTTATTTGAAAGGCAGAGTGAAGCGAAAAAGGGAAATACAGAGAGGAAGGGATCTTCTATTCACTGTTTCAGTCCCCGAATGACTACAACAGCTGAGCTGATGCAGGCCAAACCAGGAGCCTGGAGCGCCATCTGGGTTTCTCATCTGGGTAGCAAGGGCCCAAAGACTTGTGTCATCTTGCACTTCCTTCCCAGGTACATTAACAGGAAGCTAAATCAAAAGCAGAGCAGCTGGGACTCCCCGGCACTTAAACTTAAAATACAAAACTGCATCCCTAAGCTCTACAACTTGATCCAGCACTTCTGAAGGACATAAGACATATTGTATTCATTTATGTACCTTAGGATCTGGTAGAGCATGTAACAATTTTTGAAGTACTGTATAAACATCTGGACTGCATCATATGCATTACAGAATCAAAATTCTCACACTCTTATCCTGCTCTTTTTCATGTTTTTTTTTTCTTAAGCTATCTTAAATTTTAATCCTTGGCTAGCATTGTTTTAACATATTTTCCTGGTCTCAGCCACAAGATCCATTTAGTTATTAAAAAAAAAAAAAGTCAAGATGGGCGTGGGCCTAGCAGCCTAGCAATTAAGATGTTGACACCTCATATTAAAGTGCACAGGGTCAATGCCCACTTCCAACCCCTGACATTGCCTTCCTGATAATGCAGACCTTGGGAGGCAGCCATGATGTTTCAAGCACTGGGATACCTGATAACCATATGGGAGACCTTAATAGAATTTCTGGCTCTGAATTCAGCTGGCCCACCTCTAGCTATTGTGGGCATTTGGAATTGAACTAGTGGATGGGAGAACTTTTCATTTACTCTCCCTCTCTATCAAATAAATACATTAATAAATATATTTTTAGAAAAGTTAATACAGTAGATTTGCTTCCAATTGTGACATTGTTAGGTGTAAAAAACAGATATTGTGGAAAGATTGGGAAAGCTAACACTAGATTGAATCATGATTACTGAAATTCACTCTAGGACTTTAACTTTTAAAATAATAGTTTTATTGGTATTTATTTCACATACCACTCATTTTACCCTTTTAATGTGTATAATTCCACAGATTTCAGTGTACTAACAGAGTTGAGCAGCCATCTCTGTAATTCAATTTAAAATACTTTCACATCCCACACGAAAAACACCTTGTCCATTTGCAGGCACCACCTTAGCCCCAAGCAAAGATTAATTTATTTTCTGTGTCTATAAATTTGCATATTCTGGACATTTGATAAAAGCATAATTATATACTATGTGGAACTTTTTGACTAGCTCGTTTCACTTGGCAGCAAATTTGCAAGGTTAATCCATATCTTAATATGTATCAGTACTTCCTTTGTTTTGATTTTTATTGATTTATTGTTTTTAAGGATTTATATATTTATATATATAAATACATAATATATATTAAATATATTTATATATTTACTTGAGAGTCTGAGTTACACAGAGAGAGGAGGAGAGGCAGAGAGAGAGAGGTCTTCCATCTGCTGGTTCATTCCCCAGATGGCCGCAACGGCCGGAGCTGAGCCGATCTGAAGCCAGGACTCAGGAGCTTCTTCCGGGTCTCCCACGCGGGTGCAGGGGCCAAGGACTTAGGCCATCCTCTACTGCATTCCCAGGCTATAGCAGAGAGCTGGATCGGCAGTGGAGCATCCCATATCGGATGTTGGCATTGCAGGAGGAGGTTTTACCCAGTATGCCACAGCACTGGCCTCTCATTTCTTTTAATTACTGAATAATATTCTATTATAAGGATGTGTGTATATGTATATATGTATATATATGAGCATATATATATGTATATATATATGAACATATATATATATATATATGTATATATGTGTGTATATACACACACACACACACATCCATTCAACAATTGGTGCCCATTTAGATTCCTTTTGCAAGGTATATGCTTTCATTCCTCAAAGGTATATATTGCTGAGTTATACAGTTTATGTAATATTTTGAAGAACTGACAGAATGGGCTATTTTACAATTTCTTGAATCAACGAATTCTTCCACCAGCAGTGTATGATGATTTCATTCTTCCTTAAAACTTGTCTTTTTCCATATAGCCCTCCAAGTGTTGTGAAGTGGTATCACACTGGTTGTTTTGTCATTTTGCTAATGATTAGTGATGTTGACAATCTTTTTGTATGTTTATTGGATATTTGTATAGTCTCCTTGAAGAAATGTCTATACCTGCTCTTTTTCCATTTTAATCATATTATTAGCCTTTTTATTCTAATATTCTAATTGTCTTTTATATATAATCTAGATACAAGTCCATTATCACATATAAAATTTTCAGTTTTCATTTATTTTGTGTCATCTTTTCAGGTTCATGATGGTGTGTTCTGAAGCCAAAAAGTAATTTTATGATGTCCAGTATATTATTATTGTTTTTTTTTTTTTACTTATAGGCTTATGGTGTCATATCTACTAATCCATTGTTAAAGAAAAAGTCTTACAAATTTCATCTATATTTCTTTCTAAGAATTTTATATTTTTAACTTTTACACTTAGGTCTTTAATTAATTTTAAGTCAATTATTTAATATGTTTAGAAGTAGAAACTCAACTTCATTCTCTGGACCGTGAATAGCCAGATGCTTCAACACCATTTTTTTAAAAATTTACAAGTTGAATTTTGGTAAATTCAGTTGAATTGTTTTGGCATACTTACTTAAAATATTTGATTGTTAATGAGCTAATTTTAGATGCTCAATTTTGTTAATAGGTAAATATAGATATATCTATATAAAAGTTTTATATAAAATTTCCAAAAATGAATCTTGATTTTTGCTGTTCTGTCATAAGTCTTCAATGGCAATGTGCAAGTTTCCCAATATTGCATTAATTTTTCATACTTTTTGGCAATTTGTGGCCCCTTAAAAATCCATATGAATTTTAAGATCAAATTCTGCTTCCAATATATCCACTTGAGATTTTTCATATGAATTGTGTTGAATAGGCACGTAAATTTGCTTTTACTGTCATGTTAACAATATTAAATCTTCTGATTCATAAACATGAAATATCTTTCCATTTTTTTAGAGTATTGAATTCGTTTCACAATATTTTGTGCAATTCAGAATACAGGTTTCAGGGCCTGGTGCTGTGGCATAGTGGATATAGCTTTCACCTGCAGCACTGGAATCTCATATAGGTGCCAGTTTATGTCTTGGCTTCTCCTCTTCTGATTCAGCTCTCTGGTATGGTCTGAGAAAGCAGTAAAAGATGCCCCAAGTACTTGGGCCTCTGCCCCGGTGTGGGGGAGCCAGAAGAAGCTCCTGGCTCCTTGTTTCTGATTGGCCTAGCTCCAATTGTTGAAGTCATTTGGGGAGTGCACCAGCAGATGGAAGACCTTTCTCTCTGTCTCTCTCTCTCTGTAACTACCTCTCAAATAAATAAATAAATCCCAGGCAGGGTGCCAGATTCTATCCCGGTTGCACCTCTTCCAGGCCAGCTCTCTGCTGTGGCCAGGGAGTGAAGTGGAGGATGGCCCAAGTCCTTGGGCCCTTCACCCCATGGGAGACCAGGATAAGCACTTGGCTCCTGCCTTCGGATCAGCGCCGTACGCCGGCCGCAGTGCACCGGCCACGGTAGCCATAGGAGGGTGAACCAACGTCAAAGGAAGACCTTTCCCTCTGTCTCTCTTTCTCTCACTGTCCACTCTGCCTGTCAAAAATTTAAAAAAAGGTTTTAAAACAGGTTTTGAATATCTTTTGTTGAATTATTTTATAATTTTTATTCCCTTTAAACTTCTATGAATAAAATTTTTATTAGATTTATTATCAGATAATTCAAGTGCAGAGAAATATAATTAATTTTGCATATTGACCTTTTACCCTAAGCTTGTTGAACTTTGTGTTTAATTTAATAATATCAGAAGACTCCTTAAAATTTTATATGTGAGGGGCTGGCACTGTGGCATAGTGAGTAAAGCTGCCACCTGTGGTGCCGGCATCCCATATGGGTGCCGGTTAGAGACCTGGCTGCTCCACTTCTGATCCAGCTCACTGCTATGGCCTGGGAAAGCAATAGAGGATGGCCCAAGTCCTTGGGCCCCTGCACCCGCATGGGAGACCCGGGAGAAGCTCCTGGCTTCGGATCAGCGCAGGTCTGGCTGTTGCAGCCACCTGAGGAGTGAAACAATGGCTGGAAGATCTCTCTCTCTCTCTCTCTCTCTCTCTCTCTCTCTCTTTGTCTGCCTCTCCTCTCTCTGTGTAACTGTGACTTTCAAGTAAAATAAAATAAATTGTTTTTTAAAAAGGGGGGTTAAAGCCCTCGCCTGAAGTGCTGGCATCCCATGTGGGCGCCAGTTCTAGTCCCAGCTGCTCCACTTCTGTTCCAGCTCTCTGGAAACAGGCTCCATGGCCAGGGAAAGCAGTAGAAGAGTCCTTGGGACCCTGCAGTGGTGTGGGAGACCTGGATGAAGCTCCTGGCTCCTGGCTTCAGATCAGCATAGCTCCAGCCATTGTGGCCCTCTGAAGAGTGAACCAGCAGATGGAAGACCTCTCTCTCTGTCTCCACCTCTCTGTAACTCTGTCTTTCAAATAAAGAAAATACATCTTTAAAAAAAGATTTTATATATGCATTTCTTATGGTTTTTTGAAATGCATCCATTTTATCAAAGTAGATCAATTTTCATCTTAAAGTTCTTCATAGTACTTCTTTAAAATACCATTTTTCTATATACTATATTGTTTTGTCTCATTTACATAGTTGATTATAATAATTTGAATTTTATTCTTTCTGTTTTCTTAATGATTTTTATTTCATTAATCTTTCCAAGAAACACATTTTTTTCTTTTTGTTTTTAAGATTTGTTTTATTTTATTTGAAAAGCAGAGTTACAGAGAGAGAGAGAGAGAGAGAGAGAGGGAGAGATACAGAGAGAGAGAGATCTTCCATCCACTGATTCATCCGCAAATGGCCACAATGACAGGAGTTGGGCCAGGCTGAAGCCAGGAGCCAGGAGTTTCTTCTGAGTCTCCCATATGGGTGCAAAGGCCCAAGCACTTGGGCCATCTTCTGCTGCCTTCCAAAGCCATAGCAGAGAGCTGGATCAGAAGTGGAGCAGCTGGGATATGAACCGGCTACCATACAGGATGCCAGCACCACAGATTGCAGCTTTACCTGCGACATCACAGACCAATCCCAGCGATTTCTAAATTAGCATTTTTTCTCTCTTATTTCTGTACTCTATATAATTTACTTCCACTTTAATCTTTTTGTCTGCTTTCTGCTTACCTTTAGTATAATTTGCTCTTTCTCTTTTCAACGTGTGAACATACAAAGTTAAATTTTTGTGATTACTGGTTAGAGATATTTTCTTTTTAATATAGGTATGTACAAAGAGAAATTTCCTTTTGACATAACTTTAGAAGCATGATTTAGCATGCTGTGCCTTAATTGGTATTCATTTGAATTTATTTTCTAAATGCATTTCTGCTTTCTTCTTTGATCCATTTGTTATTTAGGAATATATTGTTTAATTTTCACCTATTTGTGTATTTTCCAAAATTATTTCTCCTATTGTTTTTGTAATTTTACTCCAATGTATTTTTACTACTTAATTTTTTAATTTATTGAGGTTTTCTTAATTCTTATCATATCATTCATCATGGAAAATATTCCACATACACTTGAGAATCATGTAAATACAGTTATTAATGGATGGAGTATTCCATAGAGATATAACTTCCACATAAAGTTATTCAAGTCTTATATTACTTGTTGAGCTTATACTTAGTTGTTCCCCTCATTACTGAAAATAGGATACTGACATCTTCAACTATGATTGTTGAATAGTTGATTTCCATTTTCAAGTCTGTCACTTTTTCATTCTGTATATTGAGATGCTAGAGTTAGGTGTATATATGTTTATAGTTGTCATATCTTCCAGAGCAATTTATTTATTTCTCATTTATTTCCTATTTATTTTCCATAATTTTTGTTTGCTGATATATTTTGTGTTAATAGTACAAGCACTACAGCTTTGTTGTCATTGCTCTGTGCATGATATACCATTTCCAACCTTTCATTTTCAACCTGTTTCTATCGTTGAATCAATAAGGTTTCTCTTGTACTCCATGAATGTTTGATCTTGTTTTTATTCATTATGATGCTAATATTTGATATATATTAGTATAGAAGTATATAAATATTCTTCTTTTTAATTGTGATTTTAAAAATGTAGAGTAAATTTACATCTGCTATGGCTTCAATGTTTAGTTTCTCTCCAAAATTAATGTTGAAACATAATCCCTGGTGCAACAGCATTAAGGTATGGGTTATTTCTTTTTTCACAAATACAATTCTAAGAGTATGATGATACTTGCTTCCTTCCCTCTCCATCCCTTCCTTATTTTCTTTGCTTTCTCTTTTTCTTTTCTTTCTTTAATTCTTTCTATTTCTTGGAACTGATCAGGCTATCAGGACTCCTCTTTCATCTGTGACATTAACACTCTTATAACAGGACTTATGGGACTGATGGAGCTCATTTTGTTTTCCCATCCCTTGCACCATTGGAGAACATTGTGTTTCTTCCCTCTGGAGGATGAAACAATAAGGTACCTTCTTGGAAGTAGAAACAGTACCTTCACAAGACACCAAGTCTTCCAGTTCTTTGATCTTGAATTTCTCAGTCTCCAGAATTATGAGAAATAAATTTCTCTTTGTTACAAATCACCCTATCTTGGGTACTTTTTTATAGCTGCACAAACAGAATAAGACACTGCTCTGGGCAACAGTACAGATTGTCACCCATGATAGGTGTGGTGAAATATGTCTGGCTACAGTCAGTGGGGAGAGCAGATGTTGGAACCAACTTCTGCACTCAAAGTCCCAACTTTTCTCTGTTCCAGAGAGCACTAGCTGATGTATAGATTCAACTGAGCTCGTGAGGCCAGTACACTACGCTCACCAGACATGGCACTATTCAGAACACTAACTCTCTCCATACTGTATCCCCTGACACAATTGTGATATTCATGTCTAGTGGAGCTCTGAGTCTCTCCAGTGAGGTTGGGTGGCTGCATGGGAATCTAGCTAGAAAATGCAAACTTTGAGCTCTGGGGCTTATGCTCAGAACACTCATAGTCATATGATGAAGGGATTCTGCTTTCTAACCTGTAAATTTCTGTTGTTTCTGGATTTGGTGCCTTCTAGTAGCAACAGACTGCTTGCTGTCCTTTGAGTCAGAACAGAGTTCAGCAGTCACTCTATCAGATCAAACTAAGTCTATTGGAGAGGGAAGGAAGTAATGTGTCTTTCCTTTGTGGAGCAAAGTATTTGCTCAGAACCCTGTCATCTCCCTAGGTTGAACTTCAATTTAGTAGAAACTGTAAATAAATGACCTCTCCATGCACCTCAAGGATTTAGAAAAACAGCAGCAAACCAAATCCAAACCCAGGAGAAGAAAAGAAATACTAAAGATTAGAGAAGAAAAAGTCACAATTGAAACGAAAAAAAAATACAAAAGTTCAGCAAAACCAAGAGCTGGTTCTTTGGAAAAATAAATAGAATAGACATACTGTTGGCCCAACTAGCCAAAAAAGGAGAGAGAAGACTCAAATCTGTAAAATTAAAGATGGTAATGGAAATATATCAACAGACACGACAGAAATAAAAAAAATCCCCAGAAACCACTACAAAGAGCTGTATGACAACAAACTGGGAAATCTGGAAAAAATTGATAGATTTCTGGACACATAAAACCTTCTGAAACTGAGCCATGAAGAAATAGAAAACCTAAACAGATCCATAACCATGCAAGAAATTTAATCAGTAATAAATGCACTACTGAAAAAGAAGAGCCCAGAACTGGAGAGCTTCACTGCTGAATTCTACCAGACATTTAAAGAAAAACTAATCACAGTTCTTCTTAAATTATTCAAAATATTTGAACGGGAGGGAATCCTCCAAAATTCTTTCTATGAAGCCAATATCATCTTAATTCCTAAGCCCGGAAAAGACACAACAGAAAGAAAACTATAGACTTATCTATCTGATGAAAATAGATGCAAAAAATACTCAACAAAATCCTGGCCAACCAAATCCACCTGGACCAAGAGGGATTTATCCCTGGCATGCAGGGATGGTTCAACATTCAAAAATCAATCAATGTGATACATCACATTAACAAATTAAGAAACAAAAATCATATGATTATCTCAATAGATGCAGAGAAAACATTTGTCAAAATACAACACCCTCTCATGATGAAAATTCTAAGCAAATTGGGTTTAGAAGGAACATTCCTCAACAATATTAAGGCAATTTACCACAAACTCATGGCCAGCATTATATTGAATGGGGAAAAGTTGGAGGCATTTCCATTGAAAACTAACACAAGACAAGGATGACCACTCTCACCATTGCTATTCAATATAGTCCTAGAAGTTTTAGACAGGGCCATCAGGCAAGAAAAAGAAATTAAAGGGATACAAATGGGAAAGGAGGAAGTCAAACTATCCTTATTTGCAGATGACGTGATTCTATAAATAGCGGATCCAAAACCTTGCTCTCAGAGACTATTGGAACTCATAGAAGAGTTTGGCAAAATAGCAGGATATAAAATCAATGCACAAAAATCAACAGTCTTTGTATACACAGACAATGCCATGGCCGAGGAGGAATTTCTAAGACCAATCCCATTCACAATAGCCACAAAAACAATCAAGCACCTTGGAATAAATTTAACCAAGGATATCAAAGATCTCTATGATGAAAATTACAAAACATTAAAGAAAGAAATAAAAAAAGACACAAAAAATGGAAAAATCTACCATGTTCATGGATTGGAAGAATTAATATCATCAAAATGTCCATTCTTCTGAAAGCAATATACAGGTGTAATGTCATACCAATGAAAATACTAAAGATATTCTTCACAGACCTAGAAAAAATGATGCTGAAATTCATATGGAGGAACAGGAGACCGTGGATAGCTAAAGCAATCCTATACAATAACAACAAAACTGGAGGCATCATAATTCCAGACTTCAAGACATACTACAAGGCAGTTATAATGAAAACAGCCTGGTACTGATACAAAAACAGATAGATAGAAAAGTGGAACAGAATAGAAACACCAGAAATCAATCCAAACATTTATAGCCAAATTATATTTCACCAAGGATCTAAAATCAATTCCTGGAGCAAGGAAGGTCTATTCAACAAATGGTGCTGGGAAAATTGGATGCCCAAATATCACAGTATGAAGCAAGACCCCTGTCTTACACCATATACAAAAATCCACTCAACATGGATTAAAAATCTAAATCTATGTCACAACACCATTAAATTAATTGAGAGCATTTGGGAAACCCTTCAAGACATTGGAGGAGGCAAAGAATTCCTGGAAAAGACCCCAGAGGCACGGGTAGCCAAAGCCAAAATGAAAAATTGGGATTACTTCAAATTGAGAAGTTTCTTTACAGCAAAAGGAACAGGAAAGTGAAAAGGCAACCAAAAGAATGGGAGACACTATTTGCAAACTCCACACCTGATAAAGGATTAACAACCAGAATCTATAAAATGATCAAGAAACTCCACAACCACAAAACAAACAATCTAATAAAAAGATGGGCCAAGGACCTTAACAGACATTTTTCCAAAGAGAAAATCCAAATGGCCAACAGACACATGAAAAAATGCTCAGGATCTCTAGCCATCAGGGAAATGCAAATCAAAACCACAAAGAGGTTTCACCTCACCCTGATTAGAATGGGTCACATACAGAAATCAACTAACAACAAATACTGGAGAGGATGTGGGGAAAAGGGCACATTAGCCCACTGTTGGTAGGAATGTAAACTGGTAAAGCCACTGTGGAAAACAATCGGAGATATCTCAAAAACCTGAATATAGAACTACCATATGACCCAGCCATTTCACTACTGTGAGTTTACCTAAAGGAAATTAAATCAGTAAACAAAAGCACTATCTGTAACTCTATGTCTGTTGCAGCTCAATTCACAATAGCTAAGACATGGAAGCAACCTAAATGTCCATCAACCGAAGACTGGATAAAGAAATTGTGGGACATGTACACTATGAAATAATATATGGCAGTAAAAAAGGATGAAATCTTGAGGGGCAGAGCCAAGATGGCGGATAGTGAGGACGTGTGCCGTAGTTTGGGAAAATAAAGTTTCATAAAAGTGGAATTATTGTAGCCTCAGGAAAAGATCCAAGAAAAAAACTGCAGAGGAAACGCTTCCGGATCTAGTGGATGTGATACAGAGGACCACAGGGAGCCCACCTCGTGGAAACCCAATCGCGGGAGACGAGCCGCAGAATCTCGCCAGCGCGGGAACGAACTGAAGGTTCCTTGGGGCGGGGGGGGGGAGCAGAGGCCTCTGTATTCACTCACCAAACAAAACAAAGAGCAGGCACCATTCTACATATGTAAAGCGCTGCCAACCAGTTCACAAACTCAGTAACTTTGGAACTTTGGTGAAACTTGAGAACACATTGAGGGCTGCATAAACTCTTTGTGTGGTCCCAGGAGTAGATCAAACGAATACTCACAGAGGCCAGATTTCAACTACACTCAATTCCACTCACCTGTGCCAAATAACTTCCCAACTGAGAAAAAAAAGAGAGAGAGAGAGAGAGAGAGAGAGAGCGAGCAATCCAGCAAGGAGCAAGGAAGAGAACAATCTGGGTGAGTCACTTTTTGCACAGCCTTAAACCTGAAGAATCAAGCAGAGCTCTCTGGCCACACCCATCACAGCCTCTAAGGATCCATCTAAGCAGACAGCCCACATAGAGGCATAGTATAACGAGAAAAAAACACCACAGCCAAAAAAAAAAAAAAAAAAACATAAATTATCTCCAACATGCCAAACAAAAAACGTAGAAACCAAGGAAACAAGAGCAAGGAAGACATTATGATGCCCCCAAATGAACAAGACACCCCAATCCAAGATTATGAAGATGAAGAGATAGAGAAAATGCAAGAAGCAGATCTCAAAAAATTGATAAGAACACTAAGAAGTTCTCAAAAACAAATTCTTGAACTACAGAAATCCTTAATGTACAAGATAGAAAATCTCACTCGTGAAAATGAAATATTAAGGAGGAATCAAAATGAAATGAAACAACTAGTAGAACATGAAACTGTGATAGTGACAAAAAACACAATGAAATGAAGAACTCAATAGATCAAATGACAAACGAATTAGAGAGCCTTAAAAACAGAATGGGTGAAGCAGAAGAGAGAATATCAGAATTAGAAGACAGAGAACAGGAAAGGAAACAGTCAAATCAAGAAAAGAAGAATAAATCAGAAATCTAAAAAATACTGTCAGGAATCTACAGGATACTATTAAAAAACCCAACATTCGGGTTCTAGGAGTTCCTGAAGGCGTGGAGAGGGAGAAAGGATTAGAAGGCCTTTTTAGTGAGATACTAGCAGAAAATTTCCCAGGTTTGGAGAAGGACAGAGACATCCTACTACAGGAAGCTCATAGAACCCCTAATAAACATGACCAAAAGAGATCCTCACCACGACACGTCGTAATCAAACTCACCACAGTGAAACATAAAGAAAATATCCTAAAATGCGCAAGAGAGAAACACCAGATTACTCTCAGAGGATCTCCAATTAGACTCACAGCTGACTTCTCAAAAGAAACCCTACAAGCTAGGAGGGAATGGCGAGATATAGCCCAGGTACTAAGAGAGAAAAACTGCCAGCCCAGAATATTATATCCTGCAAAGCACTCATTTGTGAATGAAGGTGAAATAAAGACCTTTCACAGCAAACAGAAATTGAAAGAATTTGTCGCCACTCGTCCAGCCCTGCAAAAGATGCTTAAAGATGTGTTACATACAGAAACACAGAAACACGGTCACCAATATGAAAGAAGGTAAAGGAAGGAAACCTCACAGCAAAAGATCACAGGAGTCTCCAACCATATATTAGAAAAAATCTTTGGCAAATGACAGGGCAAAGTTACTCCTTCTCAACAGTCACACTGAATGTTAATGTCTTGAACTGCCCAATTAAAAGACAACGATTGGTTGATTGGGTTAAGGAACAAAACCCATCTTTTTGCTGCTTACAAGAAACTCATCTTTCCAACAATGATGCATACAGGCTGAAAGTGAAAGGCTGGAAAAAGATATACCATGCCAACAGAAATGAAAAAAGAGCAGGGGTAGCCATCTTAATATCGGACAACATGAACTTTACCACAAAAACTGTTAGGAGAGACAAAGAGAGGCACTATTTAATGATTAAGGGATCCATTCAACAGGAAGATATAACGATTATTAATGTATATGCACCTAATTACAGGGCACCAGCTTATTTAAAAGACTTGTTAAGGGACTTAAAGGGAGACTTAAACCCCAATACAATAGTACTGGGGGACTTCAATACTCCACTCTCAGAGATAGACAGATCAACAGGACAGAAGATCAACAAGGAGACAGCAGATGTAAATGACACTATAGCCCAAAAGGATCTAACAGATATCTACAGAACATTTCATCCTACATCTAAGGACTTTACATTCTTCTCAGCAGTACATGGAACCTTTTCTAGGATTGACCACATACTAGGCCATAAAGCAAGTCTCAGCAAATTCAAAAGAATTAGAATCATACCATGCAGCTTCTCAGATCACAGTGGAATGAAGGTGGAAATTAGCAACTCGGGACTCCCTAGAGCACGTGCAAACACATGGAGATTGAACAACATGCTCCTGAAAGAACAATGGGTCATAGAAGAAATTAAAAGAGAAATCAAAAATTTCTGGAAGTAAATGATAACAGCACAACATACCACAACCTCTGGGATACAACAAAAGCAGTGTTAAGAGGAAAGTTTATATCAATAGGTGCCTACATCAAGAAATTGGAAAGGCACCAAATAGATGAGCTTTCAAGTCATCTCAAGGATCTAGAAAATCTGCAGCAAACCAAACCCAAACCCAGTAGGAGAAGAGAAATAATTAAAATCAAAGAAGAAATCAACAGGATTGAATAAAAAAAAATTACAAAAAATCAGCCAAACAAGGAGCTGGTTTTTTGAAAAAATAAACAAAATTGTCACCCCATTGGCCCAAGTAACTAAAAAAAGAAGAGAAAAGACCCAAATCAATAGGATCAGAGATGAAAAGGGAAATGTAACAACAGACACCAGAGAAATAAAAAGAATCATCAGAAATTACTACAAGGACTTGTATACCAGCAAACAGGGAAATCTATCAGAAATGGACAGATTCTTGGACACATGCAACCCACCTAAATTGAGCCAGGAAGACATAGAAAACCTAAACAGACCAACAACTGACACAGAAATTGAAACAGTAATAAAGGCCCTCCCAACAAAGAAAAGCCCAGGACCAGATGGATTCACTGCTGAGTTCTAGCAGACATTTAGAGAAGAACTAACTCCAATTGTTCTCAAACTATTCAAAACAATCGAAAAAGAGGGAATCCTCCCAAATTCTTTCTATGAAGCCAGCATCACCTTAATTCCTAAGCTGGAAAAAGATGCAGCATTGAAAGAGAATTACAGACCAATATCCCTGATGAACATAGATGCAAAAATACTCAATAAAATTCTGGCCAATAGAATGCAACAACACATCAGGAAGATCATCCACCCAGACCAAGTGGGATTTATCCCTGGTATGCAGGGATGGTTCAACATTCGCAAAACAATCAACGTAATACACTACATTAAGAGACTGCAGAAAAAAAAATCATATGATTCTCTCAATAGACGCAGAGAAAGCATTTGATAAAATACAACACCGTTTCAGGATGAAAACTCTAAGCAAACTGGGTATGGAAGGAACATTCCTTAATACAATCAAAGCAATATATGAAAAACCCACGGCCAACATCCTATTGAATGGGGAAAAGGTGGAAGCATTTCTGCTGAGATCTGGTACCAGACAGGGATGCCCTCTCTCACCACTGCTATTCAATATAGTTCTGGAAGTTTTAGCCAGAGCTATTAGGCAAGAAAAAGAAATTAAAGGGATACAAATTGGGAAGGAAGAACTCAAACTATCCCTCTTTGCAGATGATATGATTCTTTATTTAGGGGACCCAAAGAACTCTACTAAGAGACTACTGGAACTCATAGAAGAGTTTGGCAAAGTAGCAGGATATAAAATCAATGCACAAAAATCAACAGCCTTTGTATACACAGGCAATGCCACGGCTGAGGAAGAACTTCTAAGATCAATCCCATTCACAATAGCTACAAAAACAATCAAATGCCTTGGAATAAACTTAACCAAAGATGTTAAAGATCTCTACGAAGAAAAATACAAAACCTTAAAGAAAGAAATAGAAGAGGATACCAAAAAATGGAGAAATCTTCCATGTTCATGGACTGGAAGAATCAATATCATCAAAATGTCTATTCTCCCAAAAGCAATTTATACATTCAACGCAATACCAATCAAAATACCGAAGACATTCTTCTCAGATCTGGAAAAAATGATGCTGAAATTCATATGGAGACACAGAAGACCTTGAATAGCCAAAGCAATCTTGTACAACAAAAACAAAGCCGGAGGCATCACAATATCAGATTTTTGGACATACTACAGGGCAGTTGTTATCAAAACAGCATGGCACTGAACAGAAACAGATGGATAGACCAATGGAACAGAATAGAAACTCCAAAAATCAATCCAAACATCTACAGCCAACTTATATTTGACCAAAGATCCAAAACTAATCCATGGAATAAGGACAGCCTATTCAATAAATGGTGCTGGGAAAATTGGATTTCCACGTGCAGAATCATGAAGCAAGACCCCTACCTTTTACCTTACACAGGAGTCACTGTGTACTTACATCCCATGTGGGATCTGTCCTTAATGTGTTGTCCAATGTGAAGTGATGCTATAACTAGTACTGAAACAGTATTTTTACACTTTGTGTTTCTGCGTGGGTACAAACTGATGAGATCTTTACTAATTATATACTGAATCGATCTTCTGTATATAAAGATAATTGGAAATGAAAAAAAAACCTGGTGTTAAATTGGAAATGGCATAGAAAATTAATTAATTTAAAAAAATATTATGTAGGATCTCTGTCTTTAATGTGCTGTACACTCTTATTTAATGCTATAACTAGTACTCCAACAATATTTTTTTCACTTTGTGTTGCTATATGTGGGCAAACTGTTGAAATTGTTACCTAATATATACTAAACTGATCTTCTGTATATAAAGAGAATTGAAAATGAAAAAAAAAGAAAAAAAAGTATGAAATCTTTTGCAACAAAATCATTTGCAACAAAATGCAGCAAGCTGGAAAGCCTCATACTCAGTGAAATAACCCATTTTGAGATACAAACACCATATGTTCTCCCTGATTCAGAAGAATTAACAGCACAGCTAAAATGAAAGCTATAGCAATGAAATAGTCACCTTCAGAACTAATGTCCCTAAGAACTATTGACCTGATTGTTGAGAGACAGTTAACTATTGTTACTTGTTACTGTGTATATCCCTTTGGTTTTGTTTTATTGGCTGTTTTTTTTTTCTTTTTCCTCTATTTGCTTTTTATCTCTCTCTCATCTACCTCATAATTTAGGCTGAACTCTCTATGTAACACAGAGTTAATTGTATGTATTTTAAAGCAATTGGAAAAAGACATCAGCTAAACAAAAGGAGGGAATAAGAGATGGAGAAGGTAGTCTAAAACTATTAATAAAAGTGTAATTATGCATACAAGCATATAGACTCACCTCTAAGGGTACAGCCTGAGAACTAATCCTGGGCTACAAACCCATAAGAATCAGTGGTATAAACATCATATTCAATGTTACAATGATCAACTTAAGTGTTAAAGGCAACAGATAGACCGGTAAAGGGACGACTTAAGTAATATCAAATACCCAGTAAAACTAATAGAATTAAAAAAGGAAGGAGGGATCACTTTTCAGTTAAGTTTCAACATTAAGAATAACTGTGTATTAATTACAGAATTCAACCAATAGTATTAAGTAGATCAAACAAAAAATACTAAAAGGGATAAAGTATTAAGTTGTTCAACAACAGTCAGGGCAAGGACTGATCAAGTCACCGTTTCTCATAGTGTCCATTTCACTTTAACCGATTTCCTTTTTGGTGCTCTGTTACTTGTCACCGATAAGGGAGAAAAATTAAAACACAGTTATTCTTAAGTGTTGAAACAACTGAAAAGTGATCCCTGTTAAATATAAGAATGGGAATAAGAGAGGGAAGAGATGTACAATTTGAGACATGCTCAATCTGACGTGCCCCAAATGGTAGAATTAGAAACATGCCAGGGGATTCCAATTCAATCCCATCAAGGTGGCATGTACCAATGCCATCTCACTAGTCCAAGTGATCAATTTCGGTTCACAATTGATCATAATGATAGGACTAAGAGTCAAAGGGATCACATAAACAAGACTAGTGTCTGAAAATACTAACTGATATAATAAAAAAAAGGGGGGGAGAGAACGACCCTACATGGGAAGTGGGATACACAGCAGACACATAGAATGGTGGATGTCCTAAACAGCACTCTGGCCTCACAATCAGTCCTTAAGGCATTTGGATCCGGCTGAAAAGCCCATGAGAGTATTTCAGGCATGGAAAGCCAAGACACTCTGGAAAAAAAAATGACCTAAATGAAAGATCTCTGTGAGTGAGGTCCCAGTGGAAAGAACAGGTCATCAAAGAAGGAGGTACCTTTCTCTGAAGGGAGGAGAGAACTTTCACTTTGACTATGACCTTGTCTAAATATGATCAGAGACGGCGAACTCAAAAGGCTTCCATAGCCTTGGCAACTCATGACAAGAGCCTAGGGTGATTACTGACACCATAAACAAGAGTGTCAATTTGTTAAGTGAACAACAGGAGTCACTGTGCACTTACTCCTCATGTAGGATCTCTGTCCTTAATGTGCTGTACATTGTGATTTAATGCTATAACTAGAACTCAAACAGTATGTTTCACTTTGTGTTTCTGTGTGGGTGCAAGCTGTTGAAATCTTTACTTAACATATACTAAACTGATCTTCTGTATATAAAGAGAATGGAAAATGAACCTTGATGTGAATGGAAGGCGAGAAGGAGTGGGAGATGGGAGGGTTGTGGGTGGGAGGGAAGTTATGGGGGGGGGAAGCCATTGTAATCCATAAGCTGTACATCGGAAATTTATATTCATTAAATAAAAGTTTAAAAAAAAGGAAGGAGGCACCAACATGGGAAGCAGTCTGTGCAGCAGACTCCTAGAATGACTTTCGCAGTAAATAACACTCTGACCTCAGAATCAACCCATAAGGCTTCCTGGTCAGTCTGAAAGGCCTGCGAGAGCTTCTCAAGCATGGAAAGACAAGACTCTGTGGGGGAAACAAATCCTACACGGAGGATCTCTGTGAGACCTCAGAGGAAAGAAAGGATCATCAAAGAAGGAGACATTCTTCTAAAGGGAGAGGAGAACATCCTCTTTGTTGATGGCCATGTCCAAATACCAACAGAGTCTATGGTCACAAAAGACCTCCATAGCCCTGGCAGCCCACAACAAGAACCTCGGATGACCACTGACATCATAAAAAAAAGAGTGTTAATTGTTAAAGGAACAACAGTAGTCACTGTGCACTTGCTCCCCAGGTAGGACCTCTGTCCCTATTGAATTGCAATATGAGAATCAACTGCAAATTCTCTCTCCAAACTGTACTCTATATATTGTGTATGGGCGTGGGGGCTAATTGTTGAACTCTATGATTAGCATAGATAGGATCCTCTATATATAAAGTCATACTAAAAATGATCCATAATGAAGAAGGAGATGGGAGAGGGAATGGGAGGTTGGAAGGGAGCAGGGTAGGGGGCATGAGAGAAAGAACCACTGTATTCCTAAAGTTGTATCTGTGTAAAAATGCATTAATTAAATTAAAAAAATAATAATAGTGGTACAGGGCCGGCGCTGTGTCACAGTGGGTTACTGCCCTGGCCTGAAGTGCCGGCATCCCATATGGGCCCTGGTTTGAGAACTGGCTGCTCCACTTCCAATCCAGCTCTCTGCTATGCCTGGTAAGGCAGTAGAAGATGGTCCAAGTCCTTGGGCCCCTGCACCCAAGTGGGAGACCCGGAAGAAACTCCTGGCTCCTAGCTTCGGAGTGATGAAGCTCCAGCCGTTGCGGCCAGTTCGGGAGTGAACCACCAGATGGAACACCTCTCTCTCTCTCTCTCTCTCTCTCTCCTCTTCTCTCCTCTCTGTGTAACTCTGACTTTCAAATAAATAAAATAAATCTTAGAAAAAATAGATAGTGGTGGAGGCCAGGGCATTTTCTTCCTTATCCTTATTGTGGCAAGATCGCATTTCATAGCTAGGAGTTGGTCACACAGAAGCAAAGTGTGTGTGTGGTGGGGGGGAGGGGGGTAGCACAGCTGGTGGCAGCAGTGTGTCTCTCCTTTCTCATCATTGTCCCATGGAATCTCTGTTCTGTTCTGTCATTTCTCCCACTGTACATTTATGTCAATCAGTCCCCTGAGAATATTTTCCTTCCTTTGTATTTCTGGTGTCTTTCTGTGGCTGAGGTCAGTGTGGCTTTTCACTATTCAGTCATTTTGAACCAGTACCTTTTTTATGGCTTAATAGTCTACAGTTTTAAGTGGAATTTTTCTATCCATTCATCCCTTGATGTACATTTAGGATGATTCTATATCTTGATAACTGTGAATAATGTTACAATGAAAGTGGAAGCTTGGTTAATTTACTTTGGATACACTTATTTCATTTACTTGAGATATATATACCTAGAAGAGGCAATACTGTGTTACATAATGGTTATATTTTTAATTTTTAAGGCTCCTCCATATTGTTTTTCAATAATCATTGAACCAATTTAATTCCCACTAACAACAAAAAGGGTTCCAATTTTCCACATCCTTGACAACATTGTTATCCTTTGCCTTTTTGTAATATCAACACCTACAGGTGTGATTTTATGTAACATTGTAGTTTTTACTTTTATTTCTCTCATAATTAGCATTATTGAGTATCTTTTCATGTGTGATGTTACATATCATTTTATGTATTTATTTCCCATTTGTGTATCTTCTTTAGAAAAATGTAGAATTAAAGAGGCTGCATATTTTTATTGTTTTTAATTGTAGAATTATAATATTTACTTAAATAGTCTGGATATTAACCCTTTGTGAGATCTATAATTTGCAAATATTGTTTCCCATTATGTAAAGTGTCTCTTCACTCTGTTAATTGTTTTATTTGATGCACAAAACATTTAAAAATTGACATAGGTCCATCTACCTCTTTTGGCTATTGTTGCCTACACTTTTGGTGTCATATTCAAGAAATCATTGCCAATTCAAATGTTATGAAGCTTATAGATTATTTTTTATAGTTGTTTTATAGTTTGAGGTATTATATGTAAGAATTGAACACTTGTTAAGGTGATTTTTACATATGGTGTAAGGAAACAACCCAAGTTTACTTTTGCATGTGAAAATAAAGTTTTTCTATTATTTTCCTCTTGAAAAGACTGTTTTCTGGCCAGCACCGTGGCTCAATAGGCTAATCCTCTGCCTGCAGCGCCGGCACCCTGAGTTCTAGTCCTGGTTGGGGCACCGGATTCTGTTCCAGTTGCTCCTCTTCCAGTCTAGCCCTCTGCTGTGGCCCGGGAGTGCAGTGGAGGATGGCCCAGGTCCTTGGGCCCTGCACCCGCATGGGAGACCAGGAGAAGCACCTGGCTCCTGGCCTCGGATCAGTGCGGTGTGCCGGCTGCAGTGCACAGGCCACAGCAGCCATTGTGGGGTGAACCAATGGAAAAAGGAAGACCTTTCTCTCTGTCTCTGTCTCTCTCTCACTGTCCACTCTGCCTGTCCAAAAAAAAAAAAAAAAACTGTTTTCTATTTTGTGTAATCCTGGTGTGGAAAATTATTTGATCATACACAACATGATTTATTTTATTTTAAAATTTCTCTGCTGTTCTGTTTGTGTGTCTCTATTTAAGCTAGTGGCAAGCTATTTTGGGTGCTGGATCTTTGTAATATGTTTTGAAATTGGGAAATGTGAAGTTTATAGGTTTGTTCTGTGTTGGATTGCTTTGGCCATTCTGTGTTCTATGAAAATGGGGCATCTTTATTTTTTTAAATATTTATTTTATTTACTTTAAAGACCGAGTTACAGAGAGAGGTAGCGACAGAGGAAGAGAGGTCTTCCATCCACTGGTTCACTCCCCAGATGGCTGCTACAACCGGAGCTGCACAAATCCGAAGCCAGGTGCCAGGAGCTTCTGCCGGGTCTCCCACGTAGGTACAGGGGCCCAAAGACTTGGGCCATTTTCCACTGCTTCCCCAGGCCATAGAAGAGAGCTGGATTGGAAGAGGAGCATCTGGGACTAGAACCAGTGCCCATGTAAGATGCTGGCACTTCAGGCCAGGTCTTTAACCCACTGCACCACAGTGCCGGCCCCATGGGACATCCTTTTAATTACTTCTATCTGCTTTAATTTTGTTCACTACTTTTTCTGGAGTTTTTAGTATACACATTTCGCCTCTTATGTTAACTTCATTCCTATTTTATTTTTGTCATTGTAAGTTAAATTCTTAATTCCTTTTCAGGTTTTTCATTGTTGTATAGAAATGCAATGCCAATGGCACGGATCACAATACACACACACACACACACACATATAGGTGAGCATGTATTGGGAATTTAATTCAAACAAGTCAAATTACATACTGATGTTGCAGTGTCTCAGGTGGGTATTAGACCTTATTTAAATTAATAGTTTTTTTAACTTTTATTTAATGAATATAAATTTCCAAAGTACAGCTTATGGATTACAATGGCTTCCCCCCCATAACTTCCCTCCCACCCACAACCCTCCACTTTCCCGCTCCCTCTCCCCTTCAATTCACATCAAGATTCATTTTCAATTCTCTTTATATACAGAAGATCAGTTTAGTATATATTAAGTAAAGATTTCAACGGTTTGCCCTCACATAGCAACACAAAGTGAAAAAATACTGTTGGAGTACTAGTTACAACATTAAATAACAGTGTACAGCACATTAAAGACAGAGATCCTACATGATATTTTTTTTAAATTGATTAATTTTCTATGCCCTTTCCAATTTAACACCAGGTTTTTTTTTTTCATTTTCAATTATCTTTATATACAGAAGATTGATTCAGTATATACTAAGTAAAGATTTCATCTGTTTGCACCCACGCAGAAACACAAAGTGTAAAAATACTGTTTCAGTACTAGTTATAGCATCACTTCACATTGGACAACACATTAAGGACAGATCCCACATGAGATGTAAGTACACAGTGACTCCTGTTGTTGACTTAACAATTTGACAAAATAATTTTTTTAAAAAATGAGATTAGACCAAACTAAAAGACTTCTACAAAGCAAAAGAAATAACCTATAGAATGGGAGAAATATTTATAAGCAGATCTGATAAAATGTTAATAACCGGAAGACATAAAAATTTAACACAATAGCAAAATAATAGAAAAATCTGATTAAAAATGGACATTAGACTGTAATTGACATTTCTTAAAAGAAGATATACAAATATTCAACAAATGTAAGAAAAAAAATGCTCAGCATCAGCAGTCGTCAAAGAGAACAAATCAAAACCACAATGAGATATATCTCACTCCAGTTATAATGGTTATTTTCAAAAAGATAAAAGATTACTAGGACGATAAGGCTGATAAGGATGTTGAGAATGGGGAATACTTTTATACTGTTGTCAGAAATGCAAATTAGTACAGTTACAGTGGGAAATAGAATGGATATTCTTTAGTAATTAAAAATAGTACTATTGTAGGATTCATCAATTCTATTACCGGACATACAATCAAGGGAAGTGAAATCTCTACTTCGTAATCATTACTGCCCTAGTCACAATAGCCAAGAAATGGAGTAAAGCTAAGTATCCATCAATTGATGAATAAATAAATCAAACTCAGTACACACACAAACACATACACACATGCACACATATATAATGTACATACATGCAAACATTCATACATACAATGGAACACTATTCAACCATATAGAAGGATGACATCCTTTCATCTGCCACAATGTGGATGTAACTGAAAGGTATTATGTTGAATGAAATAAGCTATGGGAATTACAGTGTTGCATGAGATCACTCAGATGTGAAATGAAAATCAGTTTATTTCAAAGAAGTTGAAGATAGAATAGTGGTTAGCAGAGGCTGGAGAGAGTAAGGAGAAAGGTAAGATGGAGAAAGTTGATCAATTGGTGCTAAGCAATAGTTTGAGAGAAGAAAAATATTCTTATGTTCTCTCACAGAGTAAGGGAACTGTAGATAATGATGATGTATTGCACATTTTCAAAAAGAAAGAAGGAAATATTTTGAATATTTTGAACACAAAGAAATGATAAATATTTGAAGAGTATGTAAACTTACCCTAATTTTAACATTATACAATGTATACATGTGTTGAAATTTCACATAGTACCCCATAAATACATACAGTTTTAAGTGCTAATGAAAACAATTAATAAAAATAGAAATGCAGCACATTTTTGCATGTGGTTTCATCTTGCAGCTTTGTTTAACTGTTTACTACATTTAACACATTTTGGAGGGATCTTTCGGTTTCCTACATATAACATCATGTCATCTGTGAACAGAGATAGTTTTACTTCTTCATTTCTAATTTGGATGACTTTATTTCTTTTTCTTACTTAATTGCTCTAAGATTTCCATTACTATGTTGACTGGAATCCTTGCTTTATCCCTGATTGGAAGAAAGTCCCTCAATTTTTCTTTTTTTTTTATTAAACTTTTATTTAATGAATATAAATTTCCAAAGTACAGCTCATGGGTTACAATGGCTTCCCCCTCCCAAAACTTCCCTCCCACCCACAACCCTCCCCTTTCCCGCTCCCTCTCCCCTTCCAATCACATCATGATTCATTTTCAATTCTCTCTATATACAAAAGATCAGTTTAGTATAAATTAGGTAACGATTTCAACAGTTTGCCCCCATATAGCAACACAAAGTGAAAAAAAAATACTGTTGGAGTACTAGTTATAGCATTAAATAAGAGTGTACAGCACATTAAAGGCAGAGATCCTATATAATATTTTTTTTCAAATTAATTAATTTTCTATGCCATTTCCAATTTAACACCAGGTTGTTTTTTTTTATGTTGCATTAGCCCTGGATTTTTCATATGTGGTTTTTATTATGTTGAGGTTATTAATTCTATTTCTAGTCTATTGAGTGCTTTTTATCATGAAGGCTGTGGAATCTTGTCAAGTATTTTTTTCTGTATCAGCTGAGATGATCATGTCATTTAATCTTTAATCCGTAAATATGACATATTACATTTTTATATGCTAAACTATTCTGCACCTCACAGACAAATCCCATTTGGTTCTGATATGTGATCATATGTGATCATATGATCACATGTGTTGTTGAATCCAGTTTACTGTGCTTATTAAGGTTTTTGCATCACTTCTCATCAAGATTATCGCTTTATAGTTTTATTCTAGTATTTCGAAATGTTTACTAATTTTCAGTTTATTTCAAAGGCAGAGAAACAGATAGATTTAATCCCGACATGCTTGCAGCAGCCAGATTTGTGCCAGGTGGAAATCGAGAGCCTAAAACTCCATCCAGATGGAGTGAAAGGAACCCAACTACATAAGCTATTACCTGCTGCCTCCTGGGGTGCACATTAGCAGAAAGCTGAAATCAGGAGTAGAGGAAAGACCAGACTGGAAACAGGCACTTCAATCCATTATTCTGCTGGGTGCGAAGTATCATTATGCTGTTAAATCTGTATGTATGATATACATGGAATTTTTTCACCTTATATAAATAAAAAATTTTAAAAAAACAAGAAAGAGACAAAAAAAGAAAGTCTCCAATCAATAAAAAGTAACTTCTCTGATAACTCAACAGGAATAAGGCAGTGACTAACAAATATTTAATATCTACAATGTGTTAGGTAATTCACCTATATTATATAACTAAACCAACAACCTTATGAAGTGCGCATTATTTTCTTCATTTTAGAGCATCTATGAAGCTCATGGAGGTTAAGTAACTTATCTAAGATCAAAGAATTAAGTTCAAAATTCACATTCAAATCTAAATATTCACTGATGTTGAAGTCCATGTAAGGAATTGAACCTTTTCCCCATGAAAACAATAGAAAAAGAAGCAAAATGTCAGACTATCTGCATCAACTTTTTGGATTCTAAAAGTAATCAAATTTCTGTAGCAACACAGGAAGTCTTTCAGAGTAAATGAAAAGATACTAAAATTAACTTACCTCCAATGTCGAAATAAAGAGTACCAAGAAAATGAAATACGTTGGTATACAGAAACAGAGTAAAGGTGTTTTTGTTTGCAATGTCTTTTCTATATCATTTAAGAGACAGCGGCATAAAGAAATTTTTAATTTAGGTTAATGGATAAAGAATGTATAAACATGTAAATTTTTATAACAACATCACAAAGGTTGGTGGAAGAATAGAGATATACAATGGAAAGACTTCTATATATCATTGAAACTAAGGCCATAACAATCAAATTAGACTTTTATAATATAGGATGTTAATTATAACCCTTAGATGAATCCCTACCCAAAATACTCTCAAAAAAGTGCTCTTATGGGCTGAATTGTATTTCAACAAAATTACTATGTAGAAATTCCAACCCATAGTACATCTTAATGTAACTGTATGTGTGGATAAGTTTCTAAAACTGGTGATTACATTAAAATGAAGACATAAAACTGGTTCCCTAATTCAATATGACTGGTATTTTATAAGAGGACGAGACAGGAGGGATGCACACACACAGAGTAAAGGTCATGTAGCACAAAGTGAGACAGAAGTCATGTGTACGTCAGGAAGAAAAGGTGCACCTGACATCTTGGTCTTGTAAGAAATATTTGGGCCCAACTGAAAAAATCGAAGGACGTATGTCTCTCATCTTATAGAGACACAAACTAATCAGTCTATTTGGATTATATTAGAAGGACTGTCAAGATGTGATGTGGTACCAGACTTTAAGTTTCTATAATGCAAAATGCTATTAATACAAATGTTTGAGAATTAAAAAGTCTAATGATCTTGTGTTACTAGACATGATAGTTATCTTAATGAGAAAGCCCCAGAGGCCTAAAGGGTTAAATACTTGTAAAATCCTACAGGTGCTTTCAAAAATACTGTGAAGTAAGCAAGTGCCTCTTGTTGGTTGATGAGTTTATAATTTTAAACATGGCGACTTAAAGTCTTTTGTCATCCACAGTTATATATGATGTGCTGCTCATAAAACTAAAGCATTGTTGGTTCTGTGTTTAGCGGTCCTCCTATAGGTTCCTATGGACTTTTTCCAGCCACTTTTATTGTATTCAGTACTTTGGGATGGCTCTGTAAACAGATGAAGCCAATAATGTATTAACAGTACCAACTGAGAGAAAGTATGGTTAACTGAGGTTACTAAAAAGAAAAAGCAATTCAAATCAATTGTCAATCTACAAAAAGAGTTAAAGATTTTAAAAGCTATTATTAAAATTGCTATATTGGTCTATTATGCTATATTATATGTGTGTACATATTGTATGTCCACATGGGGAAATTTTATTAAGAGTTTATTTTAAATGGCTTATAGATAAGATTGTCCATAAATTTAAGCTGCTAAAATCAATCAAAGATACATTTTAATTTGTGGGACCTGAATCTGTGTATCATATGTTTTAGACTTGTTGGTAGAAAGAAACTAAAAACATTTTAGATGGTTGTGCTTGAGTTTACTGGCTAGACAAACTACACCATGTTAGATATTTAAGAGGTGTTTTCAAATACATGATTCTTAAAATTTATAGAAGGCATTGGACCTTCTGGTAAATGTTTTCTTAAGTTGTTATCTAATGGTTGAAACGGTTTGCTAAGTATTCATGTGATATTGCTATTGTCAGCAAGCGATCTAGGACTTGCTCCCTCATTTCTCTATTCTAAGCCCAACTTTTCTTTCATTTCTCTATTCTCTTCAAGGTAGGAAACTAATTCTATTATGAAGGAATCTGTAGGATGCACAATTTAATCTTTAGACCTTATAAAAGAGATGGCTAACATTTTTCTGCGATAGCATAGCCAAAATAAGAACTTAAATAATAATCTCATAGCTAGATTCACTTCGCCATCAGCGAAGTATACAGTAAGTAGAAAAAGCCTCCCTTTCCGACCAAAGGGAAAGAAAGTTTTAAAGTGAGAATATAATTTTCCTCATGGGCATTGTCTACCTTAGAAAAACTACTACAGAACATGCCTGTGACTATAGACTTGTAGTTCAGGCCACCGAAGATTAGAGATGGGACTTGGGCACTCCCTTGACTTGCATCCTCTGGTCTGCTTTAACACAAACCAGGAGGAAAAGAAAGCTAGGCATCAGAAACAATGGGTGGCAGGCCTATTAATGGCTGATCTGTACAGTGATCTGCCCTCAAGGAGACCCAACAGGCCAGTCCACTGCAGTGGCTTTCAATGTGGTAAGCCTGGGCTTCAGCAGAAGTCAGCTTGTGAAGAGCCCTGGCAGCTCTGCCAAGAGTTGGATCACTGGAAATGGACCTGCCCTGGAGTCGAAGGATGCCCAGGTCAGAGCCACAGATCTTATTGGCTCTAAGCTGAAAAGCCTTTCACTCAGCCCAACTTCCAAAGTGACCCCTGCAGCTGAGGGGATGGTCAAGTAGGGTCAGCAACATTGCAGGCAGAACTGTAAATTTCTTGTTAGAGATGCCACCTGCCTTTACCTGGCCAGCTCTCCTCCCAGGCCAGCCAAGTAATGAAAGTCAACAGAGTGCCTTCCCCTAGGAGGTTCACACCTCCCTTAGGATATACCCCATGTGAAGAGATAGATAGGACTGGGACTCTGAATTTACAAGGCCTAAAGCCCACCAGATTATTATCAAGCCCCTTCTATCAGGTTCTATTTGCCTCTCAATCAGAAAAATTACTTGTAGCTTAGACAGCACCTTTCTTAGCTCCTCTAATAATGACTCTGTCCTTTGTTCTAGACCCTGTCTAGTGCACTTGGGCCTCATTCCTTTGTAATCATAACCTCTACTCTACCACCAATGGCTCTACTCCCAACCTGTGTGTACTGATGGTCCTCTTCCCCACTTAATGCTGTATAATTGTTCAAACCTGGTAAATGCCACTCTTAGGATCCTTGGTTACTATCCTCACTCTGTCGTTTATGACCTTGTCTAAATATGATCAGAGTCGGCAAACTCAAAAGGCTTCCATAGCCTTGGCAACTCATGATGGAGCCTAGGGTGGTTACTGGTGCCATAAACTAGAGTGTCAATTTGTTGGGTCAACAACAGGAGCCACTGTGCACTTGCTCCTCATGTGGGATCTCTGTCCTTAAGGTGCTGTACATTGTGATTTAATGCTATAACTAGTACTCAAACAGTATGTTTCACTGTGTGTTTCTATGTGGGTGCAAACTGTTGAAATCTTTATACTAAATTGATCTTCTGTATATAAAGTGAATTGAAAATGAATCTTGATGCAAATGGAAGGGGAGAGGGAGCGGGAGAGGGGAGGGTTGCGGGTGGGAGGGAAGTTATGGGAGGGGGAAGCCATTGTAATCCATAAGCTGTACACTGGAAATTTATATTCATTAAATAAAAGTTAAAAAAAAAAGAAACAACAATATAATAAAAAAAGAAAATATATAAATAACAAAAAAAAGAAAATAAAATTTCGTAATTAAGCTAGCCAGTCAGTGCTGTGTTGCTATGATAACCTTAGGAAACTAATACATATGGCAAAGTAAATGAGTATGCAATTTAAAATGTACAATGGAAATAACTAACTCTTTAAAAAAAAACTAAATTAACTATAGAAGTTAATTTGGAAAACTGAAAGCAAAGTGGTGATAAAACAACACACTGCTAAATGACCAAATGGTTAGAGAAGAAACTAAAAAGTAAGTGAGAAATACTTTTCAGAGAATGTAAACAAAAAGCCAGCATCCCCAAGCTCATCAGAGGTAGCAAAATAGTGATCAGAGGCAAATCATGGTTGTAAATGTTTACCTTAGAGAAGAAAAATGTAGTACCAATAACTTTACCCTTTAATTTAAGAAAATAGCAAAAGAAGAGCAACATCAACCTGAAGCAAGCAGAAGGAGGATCATAATAAGTCTTAGAATAGAAATAACTGACATAAAAATGGAAAATTATAGAAAAGATCAATATAAACCAAAGTTGATTAATTGAAATAATCAACAAAGTTGACATTTAGCTACACTGACCAAGAAAATGAGACAAGAATCAAAAAGAGCATTGTAATTCACTGCTGGTGGGAATGAAAATTGGTACAAACATTGTGGAAAATGCTATGTATTGTATCAGATTTAAAGCATTCTTGGAAATCCAGCATACTTTGGATGACTGGGAACTGCTGAGAACAAGAGACTCAGCAGCTTGGTGTAGCACCAGGGGTAGCGCTGAAGTACTTCAGGCAAAGTTTAACATGATTCAGTGCCAACAAGTCAAACAACCAGTTTGTAACATCTCCCTCAGAAGAAAAAGATTGTAATGTGTGTCTGGCATGCAAGCTTCTCAGAGAGCTGCCTAGAGAAGTGGTTTCTATCTTGACAGACTCAGAATGTTGACAGGGAACTGGCATACCTTGGATGGTTGAGGACCACTGGGAGTGAAAGAAAGCTCAGCAGCTTGTGGTAGTGCCAAGCTAGCTCTCTCATGACAGTACAAGGTCATACAGCTCACAGCTTCTCCTTTGGGAAGGAAAGAGTAAAAAAATGTGTTTAATAGTCTGACTTTCAAGAGAGGCTTCCCCAGGGATTGCTCTCCCTCTTTCTTAATTGTTATGTCGATGGACCTCAAAACGTACAACCTGTAAGGACTGAATCATGAAGAAGTGAAAAACCTGAAAGGACAAATAACTAGTAGGGAAATTCAATCAGTAATCAAAAACCTCTCAAAGGAAAGTCCAGGATCAAGTGAATTCACAGGAGAATTCTAACAGTTAATGAAAAATTAATACCAATCCTTCTCAAAATCTTAAAGAAGCAGAAAGAAATAGTTTGCAACTTGTTTAATTAAGCCAGTGCTACTGCCCCCTCCCCACCCCAAGAAAAATGTAGTTCACACAGGGACAGGAATTTGTCAGAGCAGTTAAAAATACTGCTTGGGATATCTGCTGCTCATATTTGTTACAGAATCCATATGGCTGCCCATTCATGTTCAGTTGCTCCTCTTCTGATCTGGCTTTCTGATAATGGCCTCGGAAAGCAGTAGAGGATGGCCCAAATGCTTGGACCCCTGCACCCAGGTGAGAGACCCAGAAGAAGCCCCTGGCTCCTGGTTTTGGATCAGACCACCTCTGGTCACTGTGGCCATTTGGAGAGTGAACCAGCAGATGGAAGACCTCTCTGTCTCTTCCTCTCTCTGTCTGTAACACTGTTTCTAAAATAAATAAATGAAATCTTTAAGAAAATGAAAAGAATTATAAGATCATACTACAATTGTAAGCCTACAAATTAAATAATGCTGAAAAATGGAAATATTCATATAAACACATAAACTATGAAATTTGATCAAGAAAAATGAAAATATTTTAACAAACCCATAGCAATTAAAGGAAAGAAGCTAGCAATAATAGTAATAACAAATACTTTCAGAAAAGTCCAGATCTAAATGTCTTCATTGATGAATTCTAGAAATCACTTGAAAAATAATTAAAATAAATGCTTCTTAAACTTGCAAAAATATGCTGAAAAAGAAACAATACTTCCTAACCAGTACTACTGTGACACCCAAACCAGACAAGCAAAGAGGAAAAAGCAAACAACAAACAACAGCAACAAAAACTAAAGATTTTATTTGTGTGATATTGATATGGCCACAATAACTTTCTTCTTTTTTAACATTAATCATTAAATCCTGTATTTTAGGTGGGTCTATGTTCACAGCAAAATAGAGCAAAGAGTACAGGGAGTGTACATATATCCCTTGTCCTCACACATATCTGATTTATCTCACTACCACCATTTTCGTTGTGTGACATATATTTTCTATCTTTTTCTGAGATTCCAATAAGTTTCTTGGAAATAGTATGATCCTTTCATTATTGCTTATCTGTCTATTTATTTGTTCCTGTAAGTTAAAAATTAAGAGACATAAAAAATGTACATATTTATGGGATATTGTGTGATGTTCCAATACATACATACATTATGTTATGTCCAATCAGGGCAAATGTATCTATAATTTAATGCTTATTTATGATAAAAACATCAAACATCTAAAATCCTACACTCTAAGTGATTTTATCTTTTTACAGAAGACTATACAGTAGTATAACATTATCTAAAGTCATCTTACTGTACAATAGAACCCCCAAATTTCATACTTTGATCTACCTAAATCTACAGTCAACTAATAAATCTTTCCTCCTTATTCCTTTCCCTATGTCCTCCCCAACCTGTGGTAACTACAGTTGTATTTCCAACTTCTATGATATGACCATTTTTAGACTCCAAGTGAGAGTTTGATCCTTAAACATATGTTTTTCCATGTTTGGCTTATTTCACATAACATATGGACATCTATTTCTACATTGTTGTGAATGACAAGATTTTGTTCTTTTGTGAATAACTGATATTATATTGTGCATATAAATTTTTAAGGATTTATTTCCTGGACTGGAGCAGTATTCAGACTGAGACTAGTGATTCCTCATTATTGAGGCTAAGATACTTTTGTACTCTTTCCAATCTCCCATGAATCTGGAATTTTTTCCCCCATTAACTTTATGAAAAAGTCTCCTTTATAAGCCGTTTGTGAGGGCAGGACATTTCTGCTTTTCAGTATTTTCTTTCCTTGGTCTCAAGTATTATTCTTCTACGAATACGTGTGAGTGACCCTTTGATTATCTCTAGAGTTCTCTCTTTGTGCAACTGTGTCGTTTCTTTTCTACTACTCTGATTGGTTTTTGTTTGTTTTATTTTGTTTTTTGTTTTTTTTTTTTTTTGGTCTTTTTTTGACAGGTAGAGTTAGACAGTGAGAGAGAGAGAGAGAGAGAGAGTGAGAGAATGATCTTCCTTTTTCCATTGGTTCGCTCCCAAGTGGCCGCAATGGCCAGTGCGTTGCGACCTGCGCTCTGTGCCGATCAGAAGCCAGGAGCCAGGTGCTTTCTCCTGGTCTCCCATGCAGGTGCAGGGCCCAAGCACCTGGGCCATCCTCCATTGCACTTCCGGGCCACAGCAGAGAGCTGAACTGGAAGAGGAGCAACCGGGACAGAACCGGCGCCCCAACCAGGACTAGAACCGGTGTGCCAGCACCGCAGGCAGAGGATTAGCCTAGTGAGCCGCAGCGCCGGCCTACTACTCTGTTTTTAGAACTGTAATGACCTTATTCTTATACTCTGCTTTATCTCCTCAGTTCTGGAAGTGTGCTGTTTTATGCCCACGCTGCTACTGGTAATATCTCCAGAGGCATCAGGTGGGTTATTCAGAAGGTTAACTTCATTTGCTTTCCATCTCCAAGAGATCACTATCCTTTTTACCTGATGTTTAGTAGCTGACAAACTGTTTTTCCATGTATTTCTTTCTCTTTGAATGTTATTGTGGAGCAAAATTCTAGCTTGTGATATTCATGGTTAGTAGTGGAAGTATAAGCACATAGAATCACTGTGTTGTCCATAAGAATATTTATAAATATTTCTTCAAAGAAGTTGGTAAAATATATCTTGTGTATTGACATGAAATAATACTGAAGCAATTATTTGTAAAGTTTAGATAAAAAGAAGTTTCTAGTGACAAGTTTGTTTTTAGTTTTATTGTGTTTTCTTTTAGCTTTTGTTTTTTTTTTTCAGGGTTGCAGCCACATACCAACACTCTACATTGATGAATTCCATTGAATAGATTTTGAATTGCATATCCCATAAATAATTAAACTCCTGAAATTTCTTTGTTAATGTTCTTTGCAGGCTGCAAAGAGTAGGTAGAGTATAGATGGGGAAAGTTTGATTAATAGGTACTAAATTATAATTAGATTGGAGTATCAATTCTGGTATTCCATTGCATAGTAGGGTGACTACAGATAATGTTAAGTTACTGCATATTTTTCTTCTTAAAAGAAAGGATTTTGAATGTTTTCACAATTAAATATTTGAGAATATAGATATGTTTTTCATGATTAGGCAGTACCCAATCTAAACATGTATGAAAACATCACATGTGCGATTTTTATTTAAAAATGTATTTTATTGCATTTTTTGCATTTTAGAAGGCATAGCAAGAGAGGAGGAGAGAGACAGAGATAGAGAGAGAACCCACAATAGCCAGAGTTGGACTAGGATGGAGCCTAGAGCCCTGAACTCCATCTGAGTCTCCCACATGAATGGCAGATGAGTTAGATTGGAAGTGGAGTAGCTGAGACTCATACTGGCACTTGAATATGGGATGTGGGCATCCCAAGTAGGTGCTTAGCTCAATGTGCCACACCACCAACCACTCCTAAAATATGTTAACCCCACTTTTTGCTAAATTGAATCTACTATGGAAATAAATTCATTTAGGTCTCACCCAATGTGAAGTGTTGGAGTATTTTGTCTAAGGATCTTTCTAGTTGTTACATTCTATGGCTCATATGACACTTCATTAATGTATTTATAAGCAATGCTTTTTAAACTTATAATACTTATTGTTAAGCAAAATAATCTTGGATAGGGTTTTCTGTATCAGTAGGTTTTGTATGAAATGAAAGATAAAATTTAGCTCAATTTTTTTTAAGACTTATTTATTTGAAAGGCAGAGTTAAAGAGAGGCAGAGAGAGGGGTTTTCCATCCACTGATTCACTCCCCGAATGGCCACAATGGCCTGAGCTGGGCCTGTCCAAGGCCAGGAGCCAGGAGCTTCTTCCTGGTCTCCCACGTGGGTGCAGGGACCCAAGGACTTGGGCCATCTTCCACTGCTTTCCCAGTCCATAGCAGAGAGCTGGATCAGAAGAGGAGCTGCCAGGACTCAAACTGGTGCCAATGGGGATGCTAACATTGCAGGCAGTGACTTTACCAGCTAAGCCACAATGCCGACCCCTCAAACTTGTTTTGATAACAAAATGTTTTGTCAAAAAAAATTGAAAAGTAAAGAAGGCTTCTCGGGTGATATTCAAGAACTCTACTTTCACTTCTCCGTGTGGATTGCATTTGAATTCCTTCAGTTGTTCCTTTAATTCTCAGTAATATAGTAAGGTGGATTTCATAATCTGAAAATTACAATATTCGATGGAAAATGAATAACTTTTCACTTTTTTCCCCATAAGACAGAGGAAAGAATTCCAAGAAGCCCTTTCAAGGATTTCACCTATATGTCATTGATTACGTGGATATTCGTATTCCAATCACTGGTAAGATGGCTTCAATTAACATGAATGAATGGATTCTATTCATTGACTGGAAGTAGAGATCAGGTCAACTTTCATGAAAACACATGATTAGATTCTGGATGGTAGATGACTAAACAACAATGACAACATATAAAGAAAAATAAAACAAAGTAAAAACTTCAAAGTTTTCTTAGGAAGGAGAAGGAGAGCCATCATATATAACAAATTCTGTTGAATTATCTTAAATAAATGTTAAAAATATCAAAGAAGATGTCTTTGAAATAAACTCAGTTGACATAGGAAACCATATTGAAGAGAAACATCAGATGAGACATTTGAGAGTCTAGGATATACTGTAAATTCTCAAGTTAAAAAATTATACTTTGGCACATCAGTGAAACTATCTGAACTTCAGCTTGCCTACCAGAATATTGATACTGTTTCTTGCCTATTATTATTCAAATAGGTATTTAGAAAACAAAAAAAGTGAAAGCATTTTGAAAGAGCAGCACTATCTTAAGTTTTAAAAATATATTTTGTTGGGGCCAGCGCTGTGGTGCCACAAGTTAAAGCCCCACCCTGCAACGCCAGCATCCCATATGGGCACTGGATGGAGTCCCAGCTGGTCTACTCCCTATCCAGCTCCCTGCTAATACGCCTGGGAAAGCAGTGGAGGATGACCCGAGTGCTTGGGCCCCTGCACCCATGTGGGAGACCCAGAGGAAGTTCTTGGCTCTCGGCTCCTGGCTTCAGATCAGCTCAGCTCCAGCCATTTTTGCCATTTAGGGAGTGAAACAGCAGGAGGATCTTTCTTTCTTGCTCTCCCTCTCAGTCTGTTAACTCTACCTCACAAATAAATAAATAAAATATTTTAAAAAGAAACCCTTCGAATACATGAAAGATAATGAATTATTTTCAAGATCAGAATAAAGATGGAATAGGGAGGAGTTAATAGTCTATTTTAGTAGCTGATTATAGAGATCAATGTAGTTTACACTAAAATATTTGTGGCAATAGAGGAAAGTAGCTAAATTTACAATGTGAAATGTATATTACTTGGTGATTAAGTTGATGATGGTAGTGATAGTTTAATATCAGATCGAGAAGAAGCTCCTGGCTCCTGGCTTTGGATCATTCCAGCTCCAGCTATTGTGGCGTTTTGGACAGTGAACCAGTGAATGGAAGACCTCTCTCTCTCTCTCCCTCTCTCAATTTCTACCTCTCTCTGTTATTCTGTCTTTCAAATAAATAGAATAAATAATTCTTTAAAATATGTATGTGTGTATAGATAGATAGATAGATACATACCTTTGAGTTAGGAGATTGAATCTTTCCATGTAGCATATACATTCAAACAAAAAAGAGATTTTATGTCATTTTGTTCTTTTTAAGAATAACTTTCGTATTTCTGAATTGTATTTTAGGATGGAATGATTCAGACAATATCAAAATCATCTTTTTTATTAGCAAGACTTATTAAAATGGTTGCTGATATTTTTGATGAGATTGCAAGCAAGAAAAGTCTGAAATCTAGCAACTCATAGAGTTGATATAACGCTTACAGTAACATAAATGACAAAGTGTCAGTGATGACTGAGATGACAAATGACAACATGCATATTAATGAACACTACACAACATTCAATCACTGTCCAATGTTCTTAGTCATGTTGAAGGACAATGCAATCTTCAAATGCAGTACCCCACAGAAGAGGTGTGACTGTCACCAACAACTTCTACAACTTAGGAAGTCAGCAGAAAAGTCACAAGGTCGTACCTACCTTCATGGTGGGTGAACGACACCTGCATAATCATTATATCCATACTAAAGGACAAAAGCAGTAGTATTCAAATTATTGTACAGAGGTCATATATACACATATCATCAGTTCACATCTTACAACTGAATATAGTAAATGAAATTAAAAATGTTCTCTTTTGCATGCTCTCTCCATCTCTCCTTTTCTCTCTCCATCCTTCCCTCTCTTTCTACTTACCTAAATAATTATTGGACTGAAATAGTTCTTTGATTGCTGCAAACTCTGTGAAAATACAAATCTAGATGAAATTTATGAGGTACAATGTTATTAATTTAGTTCTGCCAAATAAGTGCTAGGTGCATGTCTGTATTCATATAGATAGATAGATATGACATACATGGAAAATTTTCATATATCAAATGTCCAGTCTTTTATAATTGCCATCTATTTTATACTTACACAATTTTTGTTTTGTATATTTATTATGAGGGAGATTCCCTAAAAATTTCTACTAACATCATATAATAAATTTAAATAATGTAGCTCCTTGACAAAAACACTCAATAAGCCAACAAGAAAGCCTGGAAGTTGACAGTCCAGTGCAAAACTTACTGTTCACTAGAATGACAAGCAGATATTCACTCTGGCAGTGCAGAAATGGGTGATATTGTTGCTGTTTGTTACAGCCCTAATGTTATTCAACATATATTCTGAACTGAGTATGAAAATCCATCAAAAAATAATTTCTGTGCTTGGGCTTGAATTTAAATGTATACAAAGGTTTCAATCATTCAGCATTTATTTTCTACTGAATGTCAACAGGTATTTTTTTTCTTTTTTTCTGACACAGGCAGCAATAAAGTATATTGCCAAGACAGGTGGGCAATCCAAATGTACTTTCTTGAACAAATATCACAAAACATGGTGATAATAGATAATACTTTAACTTCACTCTCTACATAATTAATTACCTATATAAAATGGCAGTGAAGTTTGGTATTCTACAAAATTACTTGTTTTATCACAGTGTCCTAGTCTGCTAAGTTTGCCATAACAAATTACTACAAACAAGATGATGTAAAAACAGAAATATGGGGTGGCTCCAAGATGGCGGAATAGGGAGGAAGCAACTGATAGTCCAGGAAAAGATAGTTTAATAAAAGTGGAGATAGTGAAGTCTCAGGGAAGAGTTAGGGAAAAAACTGCAGAGGGAACTCTTCTGGAATTAGGACACGGTGGATCTACATGGAGGACACGAGTGCCCACGGCGCAGGAGCCGAGCTGCTGAGAATCTTCTCCTCTGCACCAGTGCTGGAAAGAGAGGTGAGGTGAAACCGCAGTAACCTGAGACACTGGAGGAAAAGTGGCGGGAAGAGCCTAGAGGGAATGAGGCTTGAAGCCCTGTGGGGGAAAGTTCACCAGCCTAACTAGAGGAGAGAAAAAAAACAAAAGGTACTGTATGGGCAGGATTCTCTCTCTCCACACACCTTATAATTGTTAAATCAACAATAGGAGTCACTGTGCACTTACTCCCCATGTAGGATCTCTGTCCTTACTAAGCTGTACTATGTGAATTAGCGGTATAACTAGTACTCAAACAGTACTTTACACTTTGTGTGTCTGTGTGGGTGCAATATACTAAATTGACCTTCTGTATATAAAGATAATTGAAAATGAATCTTGATGTGAATGGGATGGGAGAGGGAGTGGGAGATGTGATGGTTGAAGGTGGGATGGTGGTTATGGGGGGAAAGCCACTATAATCCAAAAGTTGTTTGGAAATTTATATTTATTAAATAAAAGTTAAAAAAAAAAACACATAAATTTGGGGCCAATGTTAGGGTTAAGCTGTTACCTGCCATGCTGGCATCCATATGAGTATAGATTGAAGTTTCCCACTGTTCCACTTCTCTTCCACCTCTATGCTAAGGAACATGAGGAAGTACTGGTAGATGGCCCAAGTACTTGTACCCGTACCCACGTGGGAGACCCAAATGGTGTTCCAGGCTCCTGGCTTCTGTCTATCCCAGGACTTGCCACTGGCTGCTGTAGCCATTTGGGGAGCGAACCAGCAGATGGCAGATGAAGGATCTCTCTCTCCTCTCTCTCTCCTCTCTCTCTCTCTGTTTGTCTTTTTCTCTCTTCCCTCTGTAAATCTGCATTTCAAATAAATAAGGAAATCCTTATAAAAACAGAAATTCGTTTTCTTAAAATTCTGGAGGCTAAACATCCGAGATCAAGATGTCAGAAGGTTTATTTTCTCCAGAGACCACTCTCTTTGGCTTATAAATGCAGATTTTTAATAATTGAGTTCCTTAAAATCCTAGGCTAACAATTTTTTTCAGTTGCCCTATATTTTACATCTATAAATTTGCCCTTTTTCTGTTTGTCTTAATTGTCTCCATTAAGAAACAAAAGGTGTATATTTAACCTCTATTATTATTTAAAATATCTCCTACTGCTTTAAGGTTTGAATTTTGAAAAAAACAAATACACCAAATATATATACATTCAGAAAAATCATCAATTTCTGCAGATTCCATTTAATCCATGCTTAGCAAAGAAAATCATTGTATAAAATAATATTACACATTGTCAAAAATGTGTTTTTATAACAAACCAATAGCATCAAAACTTGGAAAAATTAACATTTATGACATTTCCGATTGATATGTAGAATCATGATACACAAGAGTTGGAAAAAAATATGAGGGCTACCTGGTAGGAAACTTGTTTATTGAAAGGCAAGGAAAACTGAAATTCGTAAGATAGATCCCATTGATCTTGAACCATTTTAAGCCCTCAAAATACAACCCTGTGTCTGATTCTCTTTCAGGAAACTACGAATTGTCCTTTTCCCTCCTTTTATAATATTTCAACTTGGATGCTTTCTATATTTTAGTTTTAAATTATAAGTGTTCTTCATGTATTATGGCTACAAACATCATATTCATGATTCATAATTTTTTTTTCTCATTCTTAGGGTTATCTTTCTGGATGATGTTTACTAGTTTTTTTTTTCCATGAAAAAACTAGCACCTCAGATGAATTTTGTCTGCAATAATCATTTAAAAAAAGGGATGGAACAAGTTGTCAGAATATCCATCAATCATACCTCCACAGAAACATAAATTTAAATAACTATCCATGAGTGGAAATATCTACACATGAGCTAAGGAAACCAAGTGAAAGATCACAGTAGCTGATTATAGCACAATAATAAGAAAATATATCTTGAAAATGATATGAAGGAAAGATTTACATTGCCCATATCATCTTTACCCCAACCCCAGGTAGCACAGCATAGTAAAACATACACTTAATGGAAAGAGAAAGAATTCACACAGGACTTTGCTTTGAGCCCCAGAACTCAGTATACCATAGTAAAAACCAATACCAGTAAGATAATATAAACCCTGAATCTAGGCTTGTACCTGTAGATTGAGTCTCTCAATCTACTATAACACCAGATGTGGACCCACAGTCCTTACAAGAGAGATGATTTATTGCTAGCAGCATTACCAGGAAATTGCAGTAGCTTTGGATTTTGCAAAAACTCCGGGGCAGGCAAACCTCAGCAACCACCGGTTTTAAGTGTGCCACACTGTGAGAGCTTGAAGAACCATGAGATTATTACCATATACTGTAATCCTTGGAGGTCAACAGACTCCAGTTTGGTTTATGCTGAATATGCCAGCACAGCGTATAGCATGGGCCTTAGCTCCACAATAGCTATGGAAGTCATGAACTTAGAAACTACATCACCTTTGACAACCTATTAAGGACAGATCCCACATGGGACGTAAGTACACAGTGACTCCTGATGTTGTCAAAGGTGAAGTAATGATATAGCTAGTACTGAAACAGTATTTTTACACTTTGTGGTTATGTGTGGGTGCAAACTGATGAAATCTTTACTTAGTATATACTGAAGCGATCTTCTGTATATAAAGATAATTGAAAATGAAAAAAAAAAAAACCTTGGTTTTAAATTGGAAATTACATAGAAAAATAATCAATCTTTTTCTTAAAAGAAATATCTTGCAGAATCTCGGTCATTAATGTGATGTACACTGTTATTTAATGTTATAACTAGTACTCCAACAGTATTTTTTCACTTTGTGTTGCTATGGGAGGGCAAACTGTTGAAATCTATATATATATATATATATATATATATATATATATATATACTAAACTGATTTTCTATATATAAAGAGAATTGAAAATGAATCTTGATGGGAATGGAAGGGGAGAGCAAGTGGGAAAGGGGAGGGTTGCGGGTAGGGGGGAAGCTGTGGGTGGGGAAGCCTTTGTAATCCATAAGCTGTACTTTGGAAATTCATATTCACTAAATAAAAAAATTTTTAAAAAGAAAGAAACTACATCACATGGTCTGCTTAGAATTTCTGAACAGTTTTGCATCCCCAGATAAATCCAGATTGTAAAGAATGAAATAAATAATACTTTCACAAAATCAATGAATGTCCACAAGGATCAAGAACAATCAAAGAATAAAATTACATCAACAAATAGTCAGAATAAGGAGCCCATGTTCAATGCTGAAGATGTGTATAGAAATTAACTGCCTGGGAAAAACCTAAAATAGCTGTTTCAGGAAAGATTAGCAAATCTCAAAAAATACAAGAAAACAATTCAAGAATTTTTCAGAGAAATTTAACAAAATAATTAAAGTTTTACAAAACAAACAGGCATCCTGCAGTTGACAGATACAATAAATATAATGAAAAATATAATAGATAATCAAACAGATTGTTTAATAGGAGAATCTGAGAGTTCAAAGTTGTTTGAAAATACTCAGTTAGATGAGAAATGGATGAAGAAAGCTTATGGAACTTTTGAGATATCATCAAAAGAGCTATTGTACAAGTCACTGTTGTTTAAGATGGAGTGGATAAAAATGTAAAATAGCTTACTTGAAGAAACAATAGCAGGAAACTTTCTAAACCAGCAAAAAGTTATAAATATCTAGTTACTAGAACATCAAAATACAGTAGTCACACTAGATGCAATTAAGACTAAGACTATATAAAACTCACAAAGCACAAGCACAAAAAGAAGATTGAGAAAGTTTCAAGATAAAAGAAGTTAAGAACATAATATAAAGGAATTCAAATACTTCTAAAGTAGATATTTCAAATCAAAACCACAATGATATATCCTCTCACTATCAAAATAGAGGAAAAAATGTTAATGGTGATGTGCATAAAAGGCAACCCAAATTATATACTGTTGGTGGGAGTGAAAATTATTACAGCTATTCTAGAGAATAGTATGAAGGTTCCTCAAAAAATTATAAACAGTTCCCCATATGTCCCAGATATTACCCTTTTGAGTATATATCAGAAATAAATGAAATCGGCATATGAGAGAGATGGCTGCACTCCCATATTTGTGGTAGCATTGCTCAAATAGTTAAGATATGGAATTAATCTAAGTGTGCATTAAACATGAATGCATAAAGAAAAATGTGGTTTATGTATAGACTAGAATATTATTGAGCCATAAAAATGAAGACATTTTGTCCTTTGCAAAAAATTATATGGAACTAATCCTTATTTTTTTTAAAAAAAGATTTATTTAGTTTATTTGAAAGGCAGAGTTACAGAGAGGTGGGTGGTGGGGAGAGGTCTTCCATCTACTGGTTCACTCCCTAAAATGGCCACAATAGTTGGAGCCATGCCAATTTGAAGCCAGGAGCCAGGAGCTTCTTCCAGGGCTCCCAGGTGGGTGCTTTCCCATGCCATAACAGAGAGCTGAATCAGAAGTGGAGCAGCAGAGACTTGAACCAGTACCCATAAGTGATACCAGTGCTGCAGATGGTAGCTTTATCCATTACGACACAGCACTGCCCCCCTAGTGCTTACTTTGTTACATGAAATAAAGCAGACACACACAGAAAGATAAATACTAAATTTATCCTCTCATATGTGGAAGGTGAAAAAACAGTCAATCTTAATTAAATAATAGTGATTACTAAAGTCTGGGTTAATTGAGGAGAAATTATAGAGGGAGGATGGATAATGGGTACTAAAGCAGTTCAGCAGAAGTCATGAATCCTACTGTTTCATGGTACAGTGAGGTGACTATATTTTGCAACAAAATAACATTTACTGTATAAAGAACTGGAAGAGGGCAGGTGGTAAGATCAAAACATAATGAAAATAAAAGGAAATCAGAAAGTTAGTTGTCTGGTTTGATCTGTTCATGCTGTATATGGTATAAATATTGCACCCCATGAAATGTCCAAGTATTACATATTGATCAAATATTTTTTAAAATAATATAATAATACCACAAGAAAATTTGTTTTAAAATCAGTTTAACTATTGAAGGCATGTACTTCAACATAATTAAGGTCATGTGTGACAAATACATATGTAATATCATGCTGAATGGAGAAAACTTGAAAGCATTTCCTCTAAGATCTAGAGCAATGCAAGTATGCCTACTTTCACCACTTCTATTAAAATAATGCTTGAAGCTCTTTCTCAAGCAATTAGACATGAAAGAAAAGAGAAGAAAATCAAATTTTAAAGGTAGATGTTTAACTATCCCATTTACAGAAGACATGATCTTATACATTAAAATCACAAAGATTCCAACAAAAGCACTGCTACAACTAATAAACAAATGCACTAAAGTTACAGGATATAAGATCAGCATGCAAAAATCGATAGTAATTCTATACAGTAATAACAAATCATCTGCAAAAAGATTTCAAGAAAATCTCATTTATGATAGCTGCAAGAACATAAAATATTTAAAAATAAAGTTAACCAAGCATGGAAAGAGCTGTACATTGAAAACCATAAACATTGACTAAGGAAATTGAAGGATACACAAATAAATGAAAAGATAACCACATTAATGGATTGGAAGAATCAATATTGTGAAAATATCTACACTAAGCAAAACCATCTACAGACTTAATGTAATTCCTACCAAAATATCAATGAAATTCATTCCCAAAATGGAAAACGTAATCCTAAAATTTGTAAGGAAAAACAAGACCAAAGGGCAAACAATGTTCAGCAAAATATTAAAGCTGGGGACTTCACATTTTGTAACTTCAAATGAAAAGCTCAAGCTCTTCAGTAATAATAACCGAAAATAGTTCAGACTAAATCATGTAATGAAAGATATTTTCAGTAGGATAGAAAAGCACAACCACATGCTATCTATAATAAACCTACTTTAAACATAAAGACACAAAGATATTCAATGTAAAAAAGTTGTAGGAATATCCCATTCAAAGACCACTTTTATTGATGATTAATCTTGCTAATCTGGCTTTATATGCGTCTAGTGAGCTGCACTTTAAATTAGGTTTCACCACTTTGCCAAATGTGATTCAATTTGTGTTCAATTAACTTATGGACCAAACATCCAGTTAACAAAAAATACAGGGTACAAAGGAGCAAGATTTTACAAATGTCAAATTGGAACAAACAAATAGAGGAAATGAGCCTTTCTACAAGACAACTGATCTGGGTATCATAAAACGGTTGAATTTAACAAAAAGATATGAGAGAGGATCTTTAAATGAAAATAAACTTTAGAAATAACTAAATGTAGTGTAGGAGTCTTGATTGAATCCTGTCTCAATATATCCAAAAGTAGATGATATTTTTGGGACAACTGAAAGAAATGAGCAAAGTAGAAATTTGGTGAACTAATAGAACTACGGTTTATTTCCTTAGATGTAAAAATTATACTGCGGAGATACAGAAGAATAATTTTATTCTTTAAGGACCCACGCTGAGATGTTTTGAGGGAGAGAAAGTACAAGTTAGATAAACAATAGATACATTAATAGATAGAATGATGATACATAGAAAATGAATGAGTGGGTGGATGGATGGACAGATAGAACAGAAGATGCAATTGAGGACTCTTGCTAAATCTGATTAGATGATTTATGGTTGTGAAGTCTTTAAAGTTTGGTGTATGTTTGAATTATAATTTATCAATACAACAGATATATAATACATATTTAAACTTCAAAATGTTCAAAGAAAATGTTTATTATAAAAACCTATTGTATATGTAGGATCTCTGTCTTTAATGTGCTGTACACTGTTATTTAATGCTATAACTAGTACTCCAACAGTATTTTTTCACTTTGTGTTGCTATGTGGGGGCAAACTGTTGAAATCTTTACTTAATATATACTAAACTGATCTTCTGTATGTAAGAGAATTGAAAATGAATCTTGATGTGAATGGAAGGGGAGAGGGAGTGGGAAAGGGGAGGGTTGCAGGTGGGAGGGAAGTTATGGGGGGGGGAAGACATTGTAATCCATAAGCTGTACTTTGGAAATTTATATTCATTAAATAAAAGTTAAAAAAAAACCTATTGTACAGATTCCAAAAACTTATTTCACCAAAATAAATGTAGCTTTTAATTCCATTTCCATAACTTTTTTTGAAGTACTCTCATGTATTATGTATTTTATATGTAATTTATCAGTTATAAAATAAAGCTCCAAAACATAAAATACAAGAGGTAATACAACGTATGTAAACACTTTAGATATAGAAATGCTACTTTGAAATATTTCTAAAACTGGTTATGTGAAAAAATATGCTGTAATTTCAAGTATTGACTAACTCTGGAGAAGCATGGGGAAGTGATGCCTGGGGTTAGTGGTGAGGATTATCTTTTATTTCTTTAACCAAAAAAAGGGGGGGGGGGACAAAACTCACCAAATGTGGCTAAAAGCTAATCTTCATTCAATTTATCTCTGGGCTCATTCTTTCATGTTTTACCCTGTATGTTCTTGTTTAAATAGGTCATAATTAAAATTCTTTAGCTTAAAATTTCTGAAGAAAAACATAGAATGAGTTGAATATTTCTTTGAATTCTCTCTATAATAAATAGAATACAACTAAACTAGTAAAATAATTATCCATAATAAAAAAAGAAATAGAGATAGCAGAGGAGAGAGTATGAATGTGTAAAATAGCCATGATATGCCACCAGGAAAGTAACACCTTATTTTTTGATTTGAAAGAAAAGTCATAGTCTAATGTGATAACCAACTGCATCATTATAAAAAAATCAATAATTTACTCAGTGTGTTTTCAGAATTCTACCATACTGATAACACCAAATTCCTTTACATTACAGCAACATGCAGATAATTTCACAATTTTTCTATAAATAGGGTCAATGTTGTTCTATGCTATGGCTTGCTGGATCTGCCTTGTATTGGCTCAAGAAAGTTGAATACACAAATTTCTAAAGACTAGCTTACTATTGCACAAGTAATTATAAGGTTGCTTTAATTGATTTGTTTTATCTTCAATGCCTTACATAAATTAAGAATCTTGACCTATAATAAAACACATAATCTAGCCATTATATAAATATTTACAATATCAATTTAGTCTAATATATATGAAAGGATCTCACATCAATTCTTCTAGGATTTGGGACAGTGAATATTATTGAAAAATATAAGATACTGACAATGTTTAATTCTGTAGCTGAATTTGAAAGTCTGTTTTTGGGGACCGGTGCTGTGGCTCACTTAGTTAATCCTCTGCCTGCAGCACTCGCGTCCCATATGGGCACAGGGTTCTGGTTCCGGTTGCTCCTCTTCCAGTCCGGCTCTCTGCTGTGGCCCGGGAGGGCAGTGGAGGATGGCCCAAGTGCTTGGTCCCCTACACCCGCATGGGAGACCAGGAGGAAGCTCCTGGCTCCTGGTACAGCGCTGGCCATGGTGGCCATTTGGGGAGTGAACCAACGGAAGGAAGAACTTTCTCTCTGTCTCTCTCACAGTCTTTAACTCTACCTGTCAAAAAAAAAAAAAAAAAAGAACTGTGTCTCTAAAAAACCTTCCATTACTAATTAGATTTAAAAAAAAAAGAAAGATAGTCTGTTTTTGAACTTCTGTTAATGTAGCACAAAAGCTGTTTGGGCTGGCAGGTCATTTTTTATAAAAATAAGTTATTCTGCCAGTTTTTCTAAGATAACTACATGAAAGAAAAATTAAAAATCCTTAAAGACTGTTGATTGACTAATAGAACAGAAGTGCTCAAAATAAACTACCTTGTGAAACAGCTCATTACAAAGTGATTATCTGTAAAAATTATCACCCAGAGGAAAATATGCCATAGTTTCATAAGTCTGGAATTACATAATAAAACTGTAATCAGATATAATTTTATAATGAATATTTCAGCTGCCCGACTAAATATCTAAAGATCAGGTATGTATAATATTTGTAGAAAAATTCACTGCAATTTATTTCAAAGTACAAACTGCCTCTATACTACCATTCTGGGATAACAAGAACATTAGGAATCACAGTTGTACTGGCACTTTTGGAATTAATCTCACAATAACTATTTTCTATACATTATAAACACAGATTTGTTACAAGCGAAATTATACCCCCATTCTGTTAAATGTTAGGATAGGTATTGAAAATATAAGAAAAAAGTGTCTCTGTGTTTGTGGGTTCCAAAATGACAGTTCCTATTTTAGTTTCAAAGCCTAATTCAAAGTATACTAATAATTAATGAAAATTTACTTGAAATATGTTCTGATTACTGGAATATTGTGGTTATCCATAGCAAACTTAAGAATTTCTTTACAGAACCCTATAGCAATGTAATGTTAATCTCACAATATTGTCTCATATCTTATCACAAATTGAGATCTTTGGGAAGAAGACTCTGAGAAAGGACTTTTACAAAGCAGGATGTTTATTAGTGCTCTTAGAATCAACCTTTTTATAACATAGAGGGAGAAATGAGGATTGGACAAAGGGAAAAGCCGGGCTTGTGATACAAATACCAGCAGGGTTTTGGCAGATATTTGTTGGGAGCTGGCCCTTCAGAGTTATCCTGAATACAGTCAGTGAGGAATCTGTGCCTTCACTCCTCAAACTGAGGGATAATTTCATGTGGCTGCCACAAGTAAAGGGACCTTGGATTATGGGGTTTCTTTCAGCTGAGGCAATTCTCCAAAAGTGCTATCCACTGAAAGAAGTAAGTGTATCATTCCTGGAGAGTCATGCAGGGGCATTATTACAGCCTCTACCACACAGCTCTTTCATGGAATAATAAAAAGTGATCATCTAAGGTAGACAACGCCCATGAGGAAAATTATATTCTCACTTTAAAACTTTCTTTCCCTTTGGTCTGAAAGGGAGGTTTTATCTACTTACTGTATACTTCGCTGATGGCAAAGTGAATCTAGCTATGAGATTATTATTTAAGTTCTTATTTTGGCTATGCTATTACAGAAAAATGTTAGCCATCTCTTTTATAAGGTCTAAAGATTAAATTGTGCGTCCTACAGATTCCTTTATAATAGAATTAGTTTCCTACCTTGAAGAGAATAGAGAAATGAAAGAAAAGTTGGGCTTAGAATAGAGAAATGAGGGAGCAAGTCCTAGATCGCTTGCTGACAATAGCAATATCACATGAATACTTAGCAAACCGTTTCAACCATTAGATAACAACTTAAGAAAACATTTACCAGAAGGTCCAATGCCTTCTATAAATTTTAAGAATCATGTATTTGAAAACACCTCTTAAATATCTAACATGGTGTAGTTGTTTAACCAGTAAACTTAAGCGCAACCATCTAAAATGTTTTTAGTTTCTTTCTACCAACACGTTTAAAACATATGATACAGAGATTCAGGTCACACAAATTAAAATGTATCTTTGATTGATTTTAGCAGCTTAAATTTATGGACAATCTTATCTATAAGCCATGTAAAATAAAACTCTTAATAAAATTTCCCCATGTGGACATACAATATGTACACACATATAACATAGCATAAGAGACCAATATAGCAATTTTAATAATAGCTTTTAAAATCTTTAACTCTTTTTGTAGATTGCCAATTGATTTGAATTGCTTTTTGTTTTTAGTAACCTCAGTTAACCATACTTTCTCTCAGTTGGTACTGTTAATACATTATTGGCTTCATCTCTTTACAGAGCCATCCCAAAGTACTGAATACAATAGAAGTGGCTGGAAAAAGTCCATAGGAACCTATAGGAGGACAGCTAAACACAGAACCAACAACGCTTTAGTTTTATGAGCAGCACATCGTATATAACTGTGGATGACAAAAGGCTTTAAGTCGCCATGTTTAAAATTATAAACTCATCAACCAACAAGAGGCACTTGCTTACTTCACAGTATTTTTGAAAGCACCTGTAGGATTTTACAAGTATTTAACCCTTTAGGCTTCTGGGGCTTTCTCATTAAGATAACTATCATGTCTAGTAACACAAGATCATTAGACTTTTTAATTCTCAAACATTTGTATTAATAGCATTTTCTAGAACATGCCTGTGACTATAGACTTGTAGTTCAGGCCACCGAAGATTAGAGATGGGACACGGGCACTCCCTTGACTTGCATCCTCTGGTCTGCTTTAACACAAACCAGGAGGAAAAGAAAGCTAGGCATCAGAAGCAATGGGTGGCAGGCCTATTAATGGCTGATCTGTACAGTGATCTGCCCTCAAGGAGACCCAACAGGCCAGTCCACTGCAGCGGCTTTCAATGTGGTAAGCCTGGGCTTCAGCAGAAGTCAGCTTGTGAAGAGCCCTGGCAGCTCTGCCAAGAGTTGGATCACTGGAAATGGACCTATCTGGAGTTGAAGCATGCCCAGGTCAGAGCCACAGATCTTATTGGCTCTAAGCTGAAAAGCCCTTCACTCAGCCCAACTTCCAAAGTGACCACTGCAGCTGAGGGGATGGTCAAGTAGGGTCAGCAACATTGCAGGCAGAACTGTAAATTTCTTGTTAGAGATGCCACCTCCCTTTCCCTGGCCAGCTCTCCTCCCAGCCCAGCCAAGTAATGAAAGTCAACAGAGTGCCTTCCCCTAGGAGGTTTACACCTCCCTTAGGATATACCCCATGTGAAGAGATAGATAGGTCTGGGCCTCTTAACTTACAAGGCCTAAAGCCCACCAGATTATTATCAAGCCCCTTCTATCAGGTTCTATTTGCCTCTCAATCAGAAAAATTACTTGTAGCTTAGACAGCACCTTTCTTAGCTCCTCTAATAATGACTCTGTCCTTTGTTCTAGGCCCTGTCTAGTGCACTTGGGCCTAATTCCTTTGTAATCATAACCTCTACTCTATCACCAATGGCTCTACTCCCAACCTGTGTGTACTGATGGTCCTCTTCCCCACTTAATGCTGTATAATTGTTCAAACCTGGTAAATGCCACTCTTAGGATCATTGGTTACTATCCTCAACCTGTCTTTTATGACCTTGTCTAAATATGATCAGAGTCGGCAAACTTGGAAGGCTTCCATAGCCTTGGCAACTCATGACGACAGCCTAGGGTGGTTACTGGCGCCATAAACTAGAGTGTCAATTTGTTGGGTCAACAACAGGAGCCACTGTGCACTTGCTCCTCATGTGGGATCTCTGTCCTTAACGTGCTGTACATTTTGATTTAATGCCATAACTAGTACTCAAACAGTATGTTTCACTTTGTGTTTCTATGTGGGTGCAAACTGTTGAAATCTTTATACTAAATTGATCTTCTGTATATAAAGAGAATTAAAAAGGAATCTTGATGCAAATGGAAGGGGAGAGGGAGCGGGAGAGGGGAGGGTTGCGGGTGGGAGGGAAGTTATGGGAGGGGGAAGCCATTGTAATCCATAAGCTGTACACTGGAAATTTATATTCATTAAATAAAAGTTAAAAAAAAAGTGATCATCAAGGGTACATGTTTTGGTGCAGCTGCTTGAGGTACTGTTTGCCACACCAGAGTCCCATGTTGGAGTACCAACTCAATTCACAGCTTTTCTGCTTCTGATCCAGCTTCCTGCTATTGCTCCTTGCAAGGCAGCAGAAAATGAAAAGTACTTCAGTCCCTGCCACCCACATGGGAGACCTGGATGGAACTCTGCTCCTGACTTTGATGTGGTCCATCCATCCCTGGCTTTTGTGTCCAAATGGGGAGTGAACCAATGGTTGGAATATGAATCTCTCTCTCTCCCTCTCTCTCTCTTTTTCTTTCTCTCTCCCTCTCCCTTTCTCTCTCACTGTTAGTCTAGCTTTCAAATAAAATATGTAATTAAGTAAAAAAAATTAAATGATCACATTGATAATTAATTTTTTAAATTCTCAACAGTTTGGAGAACTATATCTGTTAATATCTATTAATTTACCTGTATAAGTGCCATTTCATTTAAAGAATGTAGTTTTAGGAAGAAAGTAATGATTGCTCTGAGTTTTACAATAACTAGTATATATACTACAATGACAATGAAATGCTATTGTGACACAATTCAGATATTGAATATTTGACTCAGTTTTCTCTGTATCACCATTCACTGCATTTGCTTTTAATACTATTTCATATACATGTATAAATACTGACTTTTGGGGCTGGTGCCGCGGCTCACTTGGTTAATCCTCCACCTGCAGTGCCAGCATCCCACGTGGGCACTGGGTTCTAGTCCCGGTTGCTCCTCTTCCAGTACAGCTCTCTGCTGTGGCCCAGGAGGGCAGTTCAGGATGGGCCAAGTGTTTGGGCTCCTGCACCCAGATTGGGAGGCCAGGAAGAAGCACCTGGCTCCTGGCTTTGGATCAGCACAGCGAGGGGCATGGCAGCCATTTGGGGAGTGAACCAACGGAAGTAAGACCTTTCTCTCTGTCTCTCTCTCTCTCTCTCACTGTCTATAATTCTACCTGTCAAATAAAAAAAAACTGACTTTTATAACTAATTTTATCAGATAAATAATAGTCTTCATAAATTTATTAGATCCAAGAAGAAAAAATATACATCATTAATATTTAAAATATATACTCTTAATTTCTGATTACCTTTTAACGGCTTTCTTTAAGATTGTACATTTTTTCAGCTTTTTATGAATAAGCAAAACAAAAAGTCTACATAGTACTGTTATGGAAAAATGGCAGCAGGGCGATTATTGGCCTTGGGGTATATTCAAATTGGGGTCTCCATTATTATTTTTTTAACAATGGATAAATGAATAAAATTTGAAATTTGGGTAAACATTTCCCAGTCTGCTATTATCTTGAAGTTCTCTTAAGAACTTATGATTCTGGGGCCTGTGCTTTGGCTTAGCAGATGAGGCCACCACCTGCAGTGCTGGCATCCCATATGGGCCTCAGTTTGAGTCTGAGTTGTTCCACTGCACATCCAACTTCCTGCTAATGTGCCTTGGAAAGCATTAGAGAATGAACCAAGTCCTTGGGCCCCTGCGCCCGTGTGGAAGACCCAGAGGAGGCTCCTGGCTCCTCACTTCAGATTGGCTCAGCTCTGGCCTTTGCGGCTATTTGGTAGGTAGGCCATGCTTGTAAAATGATGCAGTCTTATCTATGGCATGATCTACACCCCAGACACCATCCTAGGCTCAAGCCTCTGCCACCATTGCTGGAAGCCAAGTGACCACATGAACCTGTCATTCCACCCAATAGAGGTGTAAAACATATGTACACAAAGACTTGTATATAATTATTTTTACTAGGAACTATTATTTTGATAGTCAAAAATCTGAATACTACTTAAATATCCATAAACACAACAGTAGATGAACTAATTTTAATATGTACAACTATGTTACGTGGGATACTACTCAACAATAACTAGTAGAAATCATTGATGTCTATAACTTATAAGAATCACAATATTATTATTCTAACACAAGGATCAAAAGGGGTAAATAAATAAGATTTTATTGACATTGAATTACAGAAAAGTTTGGTGTGGCTTTTAGTGCAGCAGTAATGAAACCGCTTGATATGATCACATCCCATATTGGAGTGACCTGGTTCATTTCTGGTCTCCACTCCAGTTTCTAGCTTCCTGCTAATTTGCACCCTGGGAGGCAGCTGGTGATAGCTCAGACCCTCAGTCTGAGTTCCTTGGCTCCCATTCTATTCTTCGCTTCAGTAGCTGCGCTTTGGCTGCGCTTTGTCTCGTGCAACCCAGCTGTGGTGGCATTGAGAGTGAACCAGTGTATGCAGATTCTCTCTCTTCTCTCTCTCTCATCTCCTCTGCTCTCTCTCTCTCCTCCTCCGATGTGCTTCTGTCTCTATAGCTTTCCATTTAATTAATTAATTACAAATTACTTTAAAAGTTATTTTATTTTATTTTTATTTTTAAATTTTAGGAGACACAGAAAATTGTAAATATGTATGAAGAAAGTACCAAGTCATTTTCCAAAATGATTTTAATATTTAACATTTTCACTAGCAGTGTGTGAAAGCTTCAGGTGCCCCACATCATTGTAATTGCATGGTGTAGTCATCTATAATTTTTCTCATTGTAATAAATGATGTGGTAGTATTTCATTATGATTTTAATTTGCATTTCCATAGTAATTCATGATATCTCAGCAATCTACATCTGTTCTTTTAACCTTTCACCTATTTTCATGTTACTGAATTGTAGAAATACGCATAATTATATATTGTAGAAATATACATAAATATATATATAAACACACTTCAAAAATTCATATAAAATGGAATTAAAGGTAATTTTTTACACAAGATTTTGAATCCATTCATATACTTTTCATGATATTTTGAGGATCGTTATATGCATTTACTCATATAATTTACATATTAACAATATGTAATTTTAATAAATGTCATACAATAATATGATTCACATATACTCATAACTGAGGAAAAGAAAACATCACATGTCATGCTAGGCCACACAGGGGATTGCACTCAAACAATGTGGACAATTGAAGACTATGAGAGACAGGCTGTCAATTTCACCTATCCAGTTTTGGGTGTCATGCATTATGCCTTTCCTATAAATGTAAGGAAAGAATCCCTCCATCTTCATTGAGGTGAAGAGGAGGTGATTAAGATAGGGAACTGTCACTTCATTGTAAGATTTTTAGAATTACCTCTGTATGTAATACAATGAGGAGACTTTGTGATTGGTGCTTCTAATGTTTTGATTTTACCAGATGTCAAAGCATTTCACAACAAAGAATTATCCTTATCAAAATATCAATAGTGTTGCAATTGATAAACAGTCCTATAGAAGTTCATTGATTTTTCTGTTCTTTTTATAGAATTGGTTTAATCCTTGTGAAAGTTCCACATGTAAAAGTATTTTCTATGCTGTTGAGTTCTGCTGTAATCTTTGTAATTTCCTTCCTTCACTTAACATGTGTATATGTTGCTCTTCTTTATAAATTTGTCTAATTTGAATCATAAGTTGTGGGTCTGAGTTTTCTTCTTTACTATTATAAAAAATAAACTAAAAGTTACTCCATTTAAGATGGTCAATTTTTCTTCTTGTGTTGTGAGACACTATTTTAGATTGAATGTATATTCGTAATCACTGTGTATTCTTGATAAATTTTTCATTTAATTATAATGGCACAAGTCTCTTTAAATCTCATAATGTTTATTGTGTTGATGTCTATTTTATCTAATATTCAACTAACAACTACAGTTGCCTTATGCATACTATTTGCATGTCAAAACTGTTTCTAAATAATTTAAACTACCTATATCTTTGTATATATAAAAAATGTGCCTTGTATGCAGAATATAGTAGGGCCTTGCTTTTATGTACTTTGTCCATCCCATTTCCCTTCCACACACTGTATTTCTTTTCTTTTTCTTTTTTTCTTTTTTTGGATGATTTTACTTATTTATTTCAGAGGTAGAGTTACAGTGAGAGGGAGAGACAGAAAGGTCTTCCGCCTGCTGGTTCATTCCCCAAGTGGCAGCAATGGCCAGAAGTGTGCCTATCCAAGCCAGGAGCCAGGAGCTTCTTCTGGGTCTCCCACACTGGTGTAGGGGCCCAAGGACTTGGGCCATCTTCTGTTGCTTTCCCAGGCCATAGAAGAGAGCTGGGTTGGAAGTGGAGTAGCCAGGACACGAACCAGTGTTCATATGGGATGCCGGCACTGCAGGCGACAGCTTTATCCACTACACCACAGCGCCGGCCCTCATACTATGTTTCTAATATTTTCTTCTACACAATCTCCTGTCCATAGCTACATGGATATCCACATGTAAACCCAATTGACTCACTGGCACCACATTCCCTAGTTCTCTCTTCTCTGAAGGTATTTACTTCCACTTCACTGCAGCTTCATTTTCTGTGTCAGCAATAATAACTTGTCCTCATCAACAACTCAAAGCAAGACACTTCCTTCTTTAAGCATAACTTTTCGTAGTCCTTCAGTCCCACCACGCTGGTCCATCATGTTTTCACAATCTCCCTATCTTCATAGTTTTGATATGTCTCTTGCTTCCATAGTGTTCCCTTCACTGACTGCTTTCCTCATCTTAGTGAGGTGAAATGTCTTGTACTGAGTACTAGGATGACTGTAAATCAAAAAGCCTTTAAAAAGCAAATTCATGTTAACTTTAATCCACCAAGTCCTTAACGCTCCTCTTCAATTATTCTGTTTACCTTGCAGATATCTCAGTCCTCTGCCAAATTTCTCAGTGTTTTTCAAACTCGAACTACATTTGCTCTGTTTGTTTCTTCCTTTACTCTCTTCCTCAAATATCTCCATATATTATTTCCATGACTTTTCCCATTATTTTACTTAAGAACTCTCTTCTTTTCTATTGATCCTTATCCTTTTACATCTCATTTTCTTTCATCTCTGAGTGCCCATATATGGGTCTCTCTGACCCATTGTCTTTATTTAATTTTTGCTTTACTATGTTATTTAGCCCCATAATTCTCATTCTCCTTGAAAAAGATTAAAAATGGTACAATTTTTCAAATGAAAAAAAATTTGAAAAAATAATTTATTTGAGGCATTGTCTTTTTTATGCTATCTTTCTATTTTTCCATTTTCTTACAAAAGCAGGTGAATGTTTTATTTGTTTAAATCTTTGGTACAAATTCCCTTCTTAACCTCACATAATGCAATAATCACATAATTACTGAATACATCAGACACATTTTTACTACATTCTGATTATCTTTCATCAGTTTTTAGTTAATATACCCTTTTCTTGATATTCTCCTCTCCTCATACCGTTTCATGAAACATTTCTGTTCAAGCTCCTATTCTATCTGATAATATCTTCTTTGTTTTATTTTATAATTTTCTGTCTTTTTCAGTTTTAATTATGGGTATTCTCCAATGATTTGAAATTTGTTTATCTTTTCACAAGTCACTTTTTTCTTCACAGATATTACTTGTTCTGTTACATCTATATTACCAAGACTTCTCAATAACTACTTTAATACAACCAAGTTCAATGAAACCATAATTAATTATGATCAACTTTAATTATTTATTTTTCTTGTATAATATTTCAAATAATTCATTTTGAACCTGGTAATATTTGTTCATATTCAGAGTATTTATTTATATGTCTAAACTTCTCCCATTTTCCAAAATAAGGAACTAACTTCCGCAACTTTGCCATCTCTGTAAATTGATCTTGAATATTAAATTTGTACTATAATTTACATCATCTGTACACAGGCAGCATAGAAGTAACAGTCAATTTTTGTTATACTTCATTGAGATACAGCCCTAGTTGAATTTCTATACCAATAGAAACTATTAACAATAGTGAATATCCTCTTTGCATTTTACACACATCATTTCTAAGCATTACACTTTTCAAGCTACTGACTTCCTTCAAGGATATGTGTACGTGTGAGCGTAGGTTGTAGAAATATCAGCAGAATTTCCTATAAGAAGTAACAGAACAAAGAGTCCTTTTGGCTTGGAAATCACTATCTTGTTTATGGGAAATTTGCCCAAGTAGTTGTTTCCCATGTCTGTGTTTTTATATTTTAAGTTGTTTTAGTTGAAAAAAAAAAAAACCTTAACTATATGTATGGTATAGTTATTTACAATAAAATTAGCATTATAAATTAGATATTTTCTCAATGACTGCAGAAAATGAAATGCACTATTTCTTTTTAAGTTTTTTATACCATTTCACTTTTTTTAGAAGATTTATTTATTTGAAAGCCAGAGTTACAGAGAGAGGTAAAGACAGAGAAAGGTCTTCCACCCGCTGGTTCACAGAGGAACAGCCAGAGCTGCGCCGATCCAAAGCCAGGATCCAGGAGCTTCTTCTGGGTTTCCCACATGGGTGCAGGGGCCCAAGCACTTGGACCATCCTCCACTGCTATCCCAGGCCATAGCAGAGAGCTAGATTGAAAGAGGAGCAGCCAGGACTCAAATCGCCGCCCATATGGGATGCCTGTGCTTCAGGCCAGGGCATTAACCTGCAGCGCCAGCCCCCCATTTCACTTTTTTCTACTTAAAGGTTGCTCAAATGGAGCTGGAGAGCCAAATCTGGGTTAGTTTTTCAGTTCTATGATTTCAATGACTTTTCTGTCATCTCATTTTATCTTCATGTGATGATCACAACAGAATGCACAATTTTAAGTCGGGTCCTATCTGTGAATAGGGGACACCAATTAACATCCCTTACATTAATATGAAGCTCCTCTTGATGTTTTCCTGAATATTCTTTTATCTTTAAAATAGTTACGTCAACATCAATATAGAAACACAATTAAACATTAATTATTTGGGAATAGCAGTACAACCTAATACTTTATCCCTTTTAGTATTTTTTTTTGTTCTACTTAATACTATTGGTTGAACTCTGTAATTAACACATAATTATTCTTAGGTGTTTAAATTTAACTGAAAAGTGATCTCTGTTAAGTATAAGAGTGGGAATAAGAGAAGGAGGAGATGCACAATTTGGGACATGCTCAAGCTGACTTTTCCCAAATGGTCGAGTTTGAAATGTGCCAGTGGATTCCAATTCAATCCCATCAAGGTGGCATGTACCAATGCCATCTCACTAGTCAAAGTGATCAGTTTCAGTTCATAATTGATCATAATGCTAGGATTAAGTGTCAAAGGGATCACATAAAGAAGACTAGTGTCTGCTAATAATAACTGATAGAATTAAAAAGAGATGAAGGATCCAACATGGGAAGCAGGATACACAGCAGACTCATAGAATGCAGATGTCCTAAACAGCACTCTGGCCTCAGAATCAGCCCTTAAGGCATTCGGATCTGGCTGAAGAGCCCATAAGAGAATTTTGGCATGGAAAGCCAAGACACTCTGGCAAAAAAAAAAATGACATAAATGAAAGATCTCTGTGAGTGAGATTCCAGTAGAAAGACCGAGCCATCAAAGAAGGAGGTACCTTTCTCTGAAGGGAGGAGTGAACTTCCACTTTGACTATGGCCTTGTCTAAATAAAATCGATGTCTACAAACTCAAAAGGCTCCCATAGCCTTGGCAACTCATGACTAGAGCCTGGGGAGATTACTGACGCCATAAACAAGAGTGTCAATTTGTTAAGTCAACAACAGGAATCACTGTGCACTTACTCCTCATGTAGGATCTCTGTCCTTAATGTGTTTTTCAATGTGATTTAATGCTATAACTAGTACTCAAACAGTATTTTTCACTTTGTGTTTCAGTGTGGGTGCAAACTGTTGAAATCTTTACTTAATATATACTAAATTGATCTTCTGGAAGTAAAGATAATTGAAAATGCTTCTTGATGTGAATGGAATGGGAGAGGGAGTGGGAGTTGGGAGGGTTGTGGGTGGGAGGGAAGTTATAGGGGGGCAAAAGCCATTGTAATCCATAAGCTGTACTTTGGAAATTTATATTTACTAAATAAAAGTTTAAAAAGGAAATATAAGCTAAAAGAAGAAATAGCAGTAATCAATACCTCCCCATTCATGTTATTTGTTCAATCTGCATTAGTTTATTCATAACTGGTAGGTACTACAAAATGGAAAACTGCACTTGTGGTTACTTTACCTTTGAGTCTTTCCTTAATTTCTAGAACATTTACATTTTCTTAATTGATGTGTGTCATGTGCACATACTCAAAAAAAATTTAAGGAACCTATATTACATTATAATTGGATTTTATTTAGTTTTGCTTTAAATAAACAATGCTCAAAATGTAATATTGGTTTTCTTTTTGTAATTTGTGCTTAGAGTTATTTCCAGAGAATTTCCGTATTTCTTTTTTTTTTTGACAGGCAGAGTGGATAGTGAGAGAGACAGAGAGAAAGGTCTTCCTTTTGCTGTTGGTTCACCCTCCAATGGCCGCTGCGGCCGGCGTACCACGCTGATCCAAAGCCAGCAGCCAGGTGTTTCTCCTGGTCTCCATGAGGGTGCAGGGCCCAAGCACTTGGGCCATCCTCCACTGCACTCCCAGGCCATAGCAGAGAGCTGGCCTGGAAGAGGGGCAACTGGGACAGAATCCAGCACCCCGACTGGGACTAGAACCCAGGGTACCGGAGCCGCAAGGCGGAGGATTAGCCTGTTGAGCAGCGGCGCCAGCCAGAATTTCCGTATTTGTGTGTCCCCAAAATATGAGTCAGAACTTGCAACACTAAATTTGCCCAAGATGCAAATTTAGCATGAAACTGTCACCCTGGTTTGTAAGATATCTCATGTTGATTAGGAGAGAACTCTGAAGAGCATAGCTCTGGCCACGTCCTCCTTGCACAGTTGCCTAGAATGCCTAGGTTCCTCTAAGATGAGAACCAAGACAACTACTTTGGACAAAACTGGCTTTTAGGAGCCAAATAGCTTCCTCATTATTTAGTATCTATTTGAGAAATGTAAGGTAAGTATTACACTCTGCATTGAGATTTTGTGCCCTTCAAAATCGTCATGCTAAAGTTTTTGTTCCTCTTTACTAGTTTATTTAGTTACTATTTCTTACATTTAAAGGAAAATCTGAAAATAAAAGTTACCAACAAAATAAGGAATCCCCAAAAGATGAAAGACAAAATATTCTGAATATTTTAATGAATTAAGTAGAGACTTAAACCGAATAAGCATGCATATGGCATATCCCTGACATTTAATTATTTAACATCTACAACTTCCTTACCAATGACAGCAACATTATACAGAAGCTAGAGTTTGGGTGATCAAACACTCTATCATGGTTACCTGCAAAAATGGTGCATCATCACCTCTACATAGTCAATAGCCAAGTGACTTATTCAAATCAATTAAGTGGTCTACAGAGACAATCATCTTAAACAAATGGAATATTTAATATTTAGTTCCAAAGATTTGTGTTTATATATATATGTATATATATATATATATGTATACACACACACACACACATATACCAAGTACTATTTGTTTCAAATGAACAAAGCTTTCATAACATGATTGTATTTCTGAAGCACCTACAAGTTAATAGCTTTCACATGATTCATGACAATCATTTCATCATATAATTATTACATGTTGTTTAAAGGATTATATCTAATGTTTCAAAAGATACTTCTTTCAAGTTTCAAGACATGATATGCTCCTATTTCAAGGCTCTGAGCGCTTTGACACAAATTTATTGGTTTTATAAAATTTTATCACATGTCCCACAGGTTTCATCTTTCTGGAATTACAAGCCATGAGTCTGAATATGTATGAGTGTCTCTACAGACTTTCCATCATTTTCGTTTCCTTTTTTCAGTCCTTTAGCAGCATAGTTTCTCTGGACTCTCTTCTAGTGCTCTGTAATAAAATGCCTGTCAAAGGGAGATACTCTTCTGAGTAGCTGCTGCCAAACACTCAATCAAGAAGCAATTATTTCTTTATCAACTACTTATTTTAGTTCTTTTCAGTGTATTACTATAATTAGCTATTCACTTTACAATATCATGATTACTGACTTGGCATCTGTAAGTAAAGAGATAGTAAAAGGAATAATTTAACCCAAAAATAAGTACAATCTTACCTAGTAGATTTATGAGAAAATTATACTTAATGACAAATAGTAGCACTGATGTTTAAAATTCCAGGGTCTTGAATCATTTTCATGAACATACAGTATAAAACTCATGTAACATTGAAAATTTTTGACATTAACTGATCAAACTAGGTAGACCATTATTGATTCAATTACCTACTGTTATCCATTTTAAACATAATATTTGAAGTATTGAATCTCTACTTCACTCATAATTAAAAGTAAATGAAATGCACATAGCATTTCAGAAACCAAATATAGCATTAAGAGAGAAAACAGGAGTTTAGTTTGAACTATGGGTCTTTTACCACTTACTTGCTTGTTAATTTGCTCCATGACCTTCAGTTAGTAACCTCATTTTGTCTCAGAGGATATAATAATCCTGACCTGCTTCACAGGGGCGTGCTGTACCTTAATTGATGTGTGTTAAGCGCCTGGAGGTACTTTAATGAAAGCCATTATTGAAATGCAATTATTAACATTTGGGATAATGAAGTTAGCTTAGATGGTTTAGCCAAGCCTAGTGTGAAGATGGCTTCTGAGTTCAAGAACACAAAAGTTCGCTGTTGCAAAACTTAAAAAAAAGGCTTAAGAAGCAAAATAGAAAATGAAACCATAACTGGCTTATTTGCTGACTTTAGCAGCATCAGGGTCTACAGTTTATTGCTTTGTCTCTGATCAAGTGCATTACAATCAATGAGAATTACTATAGAGATGCTAGGAGATAATTTTGCAAAAATGTCAAAAACGCAAAGTTGGGGAGAGCTGGATGGGCTAGAAATGACTGTATCGATTTTCAAAAGGTTGGTAAATTACTACAATACCACCTTATGTTAAGGTAGATTGCAAATCTTGCATTTTAAAAGAGATCAACTCTAATTTTAAACTTCAAGAAAGGCTTAGTGTATTACATGCCTTTCATCCATGAGAAATTTAAAAGTCGTGTGCCTATGTAGTAGAAACTGCCTGTGAAGTTCCCAATAGGGCTAATTTTTCTGCTTACCAATTCTTTCCTAGCCCCTATTTCTACGGGGCTAGTCTTCAGATTCAGACAGCAACCATATCAGAATAGAAATAAGTGAAGTAAATTCCTGTTCTTAAGAAACTACAAACAAAAATATTTTCTGAAAACAATCTTAATGATGTCCGTACAATCTTAAGTAGTGTTATATTGACATTTATCATTTTTATATTAATACTATTTTAATCTATGTCAATTGCATTGTAAATGTCATAATGATACCTAGAAATAGGGTCATACAAACTGAAAATCCAAGACTTAGAAGAATTTATTTATTTGCAAGACAATGAGACAGAGACAGAGAGGGTTCTTCCAACTGCTGGTTCACAAAGATTTCAATTTTTGGTAAGTGAAAATTTATATGAACCTTCCTCCATCTTTTGATGAAGCCATTTCAACTCTTTACAAAGAAGTCATGAATATATTCTGTTTACAACTGATGGACATTTACCAGCATTTCAGAAAAACTGTTGCTAATGAACAAAACTAACTTTATACTCCCAGTTGAATTTCACAGTTTTAAATAAGTACTTCAAATGTTATAGTGGATGCAAAAATACTCTTAAATGTATAGTGCATAATGTGTTACTATATCTGGGCAATAAATTGAAGCACTTTATTTTCAAGTAAAGCACATTTGGAGGAATACATTGCTAAGTAAGAAGTTGGATATATTTATTTGAATAGCTAAATAAAGAGTTGACGGTACACCATTTGTTTGCTTTTCTGGATATCCCAATGAAGATTATTTTAAGACATAGAAGTCAAAAGAACTATTAGACACAATTTTGTAAATAGCAATCATATCTCACCTTGCTTTAAAAATAAACCTGAGAAAAAAATCTTGGTCACAGTGGCTTGAAAGCCTTAGATATAAATTCCCTCCTATATTAAAAAGCTACAGAAACAGGACAAGTGTTGTGGCACAGAGCAAGTTGAACTATCACTTGAGATGCCCACATCCCATACTAGTTAGATTATCAGCTCCTCCACTTCAGATCCAGCTTCCTGCTAATGCATCCTGAGTGGCAGCATGTGATGGCTCATATACTTGCATCCCTGCCATCCACATGTGACTCCTAGATGGAGTTCTAGGCTCCTGGCTTTGGCCTGGCCCAGCCCTGGTTGTTGCAAGCATTTGTGGACTGAACCAGAGGATGGAAGATCTCTCTCTCTCTCTCTCTCACTCTCACTCTCTTTCTCTCCCTATCTCTCTCTCTCTGCTTTTCAAGCAGTTGAAACCCATAAACTTTCTAAAAAGCATCCACTCATCCTATTTTTTTTAGTTCTTTGTCTCAGTCAGTTCCTATTTTGTTTTAGCTCATTTGTGAATATGTATTACAATTCTGTATACACACTGCAAGATTTTATTTTCTTTTTAACTGGTCAGTTTCTTCATTCCATAAATACAAACCCCAAATTTTAGATACAATATGCAACAAAGTAAACACGTCACAGATTCCAGGCTGGTAATTACAACAATGCCAAACCACCTTTCATTTTAATTTTAAAATGCCACCTGCAATTTCACTCTTCTGATAGGCTACAGAGAAAGTACAAAGCCCTTCACTAATCAGGAATATGATTTCTATGAAAATGCACTGTTATGTTTGAATTATTTCCTGTGTCTAAAAAGTAGTATCAATTAACTTAATATTCTAATGACTATATGAAAAATAAAAAACAGACCCATTTCCCTCTTCTATGTATGAGATAATAAAACAAGATATTAAATGCAGTGTAACAATATTCTTCTTAAGGTATAGATTTATATATTTGATATAATTTTTTACAAATGAAAACATATGTGATCAATAAAATTATTTTATAAAAATATCATTACTCAAATAATTTGAACGTTTGTGACCTCAGAGAACACCAGGTGCAGTCAGCGCATTTTAAATTATAAGAGGTTCATTGTTAAAATATTCAACTAGTATATTAAGAAAATACTTTTCTTAACTAATTTTATTAAATTCAACAAGGGTCACTCCTGTTGTTTGATTGGGTGATCAAGATTGCACTTGGAGAAATTATTTGATTAGAGAGTAATCATCATTATTAGATTAGAGAGAATTAAATTACAATTACTAAAAATTACAGGTAATTATAATGCAGCTTAATTTCAAAGCTAAACTCATCCTCCAAAGAAAAACATTTTATCCATGTGTTTAAAATATGCCTGTATATCTATTAACATGATACATAATAATGGCTTTGGTCATTTGAAAGCTAAAAGTATGTAATTGAACAATTATTACAGCCACACTGCCTGAAGGCACTATTTGTCAAGAGAGTTGTATGATGGCCAATTATATCCACTCAACCTTGAAGGATAATTCTATCTTCTGATGGGAACAAATTACCATTACACTTCTTATCCTCCCTCCCCCAAAGTTTAGCTATTGGTTTTTACAACGCAAATTTTCTAAAATGAACACTTTTCTTTAAGCTCCAGACTTGCTCTGATTTAAATAAAACTGTCTAATTATAAATTTATCAGGATATTTCATATAAATGTTCAAACAAAATTAAAATACTACCTTAGCTCTCAAGAACATAGACATAAGAAATATGGATAACAATTTGAGTTGCTTAAATATTTGTCCCATGATTGTTACTTTGGACTATATTTCTTTTCTTAATCACATATAGTGACTTTGCTTTAAAACACAGATCATCTGATTTCTTTCTTTTTTTTAAGGTTTATTTATTTATTTGAAAGGCAGAGTTGCAGAGAGAGAGAGAGAGAGAGAGAGACAGAGAGAGAGAGAGAGAGAGAATGGTCTTCCATCCACTGGTTCATTCCCCAGATGGCTGCAACAGCTGGAGCTGGGCTGATCTGAAGCCAGGAGCCAGGAGACAGAGAAAGGTCTTCCACCCGCTGGTTCACAGAGGAACAGCCAGAGCTGCGCCGATCCAAAGCCAGGATCCAGGAGCTTCTTCTGGGTTTCCCACACGTGTGCAGGGGCCCAGGGACTTGGATCATCTTCCACTGCTTTCCCAGGCCATAGCAGAGAGCTGGATTGAAAGTGGAGTAGCCAGGACTTGAATCAGCACCCATATGGGCTGCTGGCACTGCAGATGGCGGCTTTATCCTCTATGCCACAGGGCTGGCGCCAGGTCATCTGATTTCATAGCTCTGAAGAGATCTTCAATAGAAAACCAGAAAAACACTGGAAGAAGTAACAGCAGTTATAATAAAGTAGAAGGACATCTCAAAATATGACTTAAAAGGCAAAACAGAATAATTTAAAAATAGTTTTGAATTTTACTCTTACAGATAACAAGTTAAGAGATACTATTAAAGTCCACCTTTCATTATCCAGGAATAGTGAAATAATATTTTATGTCCTTTTTTAAATAATGGGGAGTATATATAATAGATATTCTTTTTAAAGATTTATTTATTTATTATTTGAAAGGCAGAGTTACAGAGAGGGAGAGAGAGAAACAGAGAAAGAGAAAGAGAGAGAGAGAGAGAGAGAGAGAGAGTCTTCCATATTCTGGTTCACTCCCTAGATGGCCACAATGGCTGGAGCTGCACCAATCCAAAACCAGGAGCCAGGAGCTTCTTCCAGGTCTCCCACATGGGTGCAGGGGCCCAAGGACTTGGGCCATCTTCCATGGCTTTTCCCAGGCCATACTTGAGAGCTGGATCGGAAGTAGAGCAGCCATGACTTGAATCTGCACACACATGGGATGCTGGCACTGCAGTTAGCGGCTTTACCTGCTACACCACAGTGCCGGCCCATAATAGATACTTTTAATTATTGTTATCTTAAATGCAATTATTCATCTTCCCAGTGAAGTAAATATTATTTTACATTTATGTGATATAAAATGAAGTTTAATATTTGAGAAAGAATGCTGCTTTCCTATTATATTATTAAGTTACACTTTCTTGTCTAGGTATTTCATTTTAAGGATAACAGATTTTATGGAGCAGGCATCTGGCTCGGTATTTAAGTCACCACTTGGGATGTCAGTGTCCCAAATCAGAGAACGTTGTTCAAATATCAGCTTTGGTTCAAACCCAGCTTTGTACACAGTCTGGATGCAGCAGATGATGGCTCAAGCAGTAGATCATTGGCACTAATCTGGGAGACTTGGATTGTGTTCTGGACTCTTGGCTTCAGCCTGGCCCAGTCCTGGCTACTGGGAGCATTTGGGGTTGTGAACCAGTGGATGGAAAGTCTCTGCCTATCTGCCTGTCTATCTGCCTTTCAAGTAAAATAAGAATAAATAAATAATTAAAAGAATAACAGTTTAGAATTTCAAATGTTTGATGGAATTATTTAATAATTTATATTAACTAAGTTCTGTATACTGGAATCTTGACTCTTTAAGACTTGGGGAATAATTTAGAATAGTATTGGGGAATAAATTTTATATTAAGGGTTTTTGATTTGTGTTATTTTGGTCCTGTTTTTACCGGGAGTGAAAACTAGAAACATGTGCTCATTCTATCATTTATGAACTACTGGTTGGGAAATAGTCATTTTGAAAACAATATATTCACTGACACTGATTAATTTAAATTGAAAATGCAAAACAAGCAAAGAAACGCAAAAAAATCCCCATGGAATCAGTTCATGGAATTTTTCATTATTATAAGTAACTTTTCAGATTTTGCATTATTTGTAAGAATCTTATTCCCATGAGATCATAACATCATGGGAAATAAACATCAGAATTTGACAACGAATGTCAGAATATATCTGAAATTATTTAATTTGAAGTAGATATTATTCATTGATATATATTTTATTCAAAAACCCTCAATCCTGGGTGAGTATCTGACCCAGTAGTTAAGACTCATGCATCCCATGTCAGAATGCCTGGGCTGAATTTTCAGCTCCTGAATCTAGCTTCCTGATAAGGCAGATCCTGAAAGGCTCAAGTAACTGGGCTCCTGTAACCAACTTGAGAAACCTGGATTAGGTTCCTGGCTCTTTGGTCCTTGCAAGATGCCATTGTGTGCATTTCAAAAGTGAACCAGCAGAAGGGAGCTCTCTGAATTTCCTTCCCTTCCCTTCCCTTTCTTTCCCTTTCCTTCCCTTCCCCTTCCCCTCCCCCTCTCCCTTCCTTCCTTCCTTCCATCCTTCCTTTCTTCCTTCCTCCCTCCCTCCCTTCTTTCCTTTTTTTCTTTCATTTTTCCTTCCTTCCTTCCTTCCTTCCTTCCTTCCTTCCTTCCATCTTTCCTTTCTTCCTTCCTCCCTCCCTTCCTCCCTCCCTCCCTTTTTCTTCCTTCCTCCCTCCCTTCCTTCCTTCCTTCCTCCCTCCCTCCCTCCCTCCCTTTTCCTTCCTTCCTTCCTTCCTTCCTTCCTTCCTTCCTTCCTTCCTTCCTTCCTTCCTTCCTTCCTTTCTTTCCCTTCTCCTCCTCTTACTCCTCCTCTTTCTCTTCTTCTCCTTCTGCTTCCTCTTCTTCTTCTTCCTCTTCTTCTTCTATACTCCATATCTTCTTCTCAAGAGAAAAAAAATGAACTTCAATCTGAGCCAAGTGTTGTGGCACAGCAGGCTGGGCCATCACCTATGACACCAAAGTCAATTTAGGAGTGCTGGTTTTTGTGTCCTGGCTGCTCCACTTCCAATCCAGCACCTGCTAATTATCCTGAGAAAGCAGCAGAAGATGCAGAAAGTACTTGGGCCCCTGCCACCCACATAGGAGACTAGGTCAAGTTCCAGGCTCCTGGGTTTTGCCTTTCAGAGTCCTGGCCTTTGTGGTCCTTTGAACTGATCCAGTGGGTGGAAAAAAGATCTCTCTCTCTCTCTCTCTCTCTCTCTCTCTCTCTCTCTCTCTCTTTCTTTCTCTTCTTTCCTTCCTCCCTCTCTTTCTATAACTGGAGTGAGGCAGGGAGGGAAGTATCGTTATCTTCTGAGAATTGTACCCATAAAATCATTCTGTTCTATTTTTATCAATATTTTTAAATCAAGTAAATAAAATAAATCTTGGGAAAAAAAACCACTTCAGTCCATTTTCTGTCAGCCTGTAGTATTATTCCTCTTTATCCTGTTTACCAATCCATCTGAACCAGTCACCATAAGTTTTCTGTAGGCTTTCTCTTTAATGATGCTTCTGATTCTACTTTCCTCAGCCCTTAATTCCTTTCTGCTTCTCTGTGCTTTCTTCCCTCAGCTCCACTTTGATTCCCATGGGAAGCTGCCAATGAAGTATAAACTCCTGTTAGAGAAACTGTTTTTCACTTTAGCACAGCAGGTTAATCACAAGAGGCAACCTTGTCTGAAGCTTTGAATGAAAGATTGTGATTTTGACATCTCTTGAGTAGCTAACAGCAAAGAAAATACTCAATACAGGTTGAAGGCAAAATCCTAGACCGAATCAGAAGTCCAGTCTTGCTACACATTACTTTGAGTAAATCTCTTGATCTCTAAATGTCAGATACTTTGAATATAAACTGGAGTTTAAAACATATGTCTCCTTTTAAACTCTAAAGCCTCATGAATATGATGACAAATTTGCAATTTGTATTTCTCTCTATTACTCATTCAGTTTTCAATAATCGCTTGTTATAATTAAGCATATAAAATGAATAAATAGCTACTAAAAAGAATAAAAATCAAGACTTTATGTTGAAATAATTATTTGTTTTCTTGGCTAAATGTAATTCTACCTCAAAGATTTAATAGTTCATCTAATTGTTGACTATGATCTGGAAAAGAGTCAGTCAATCTTTTCTAAACCAGCTGTGGTGGGGAAGAAGGATGAATTTTCAGTTAAATGCTTACAGTGACTCTTGAAGACTCAATCTGTGCATTCTGTGATTAACTCTTAACTACATTTATGGTTCAAAATCTTACAACTAATCAGAACATTTTATTCTACCACCAATAACTCACAAACAGCAAATAGTTTAGAAGTGAACAAAAGAGCCATGAAATTCTACAAACCAGATTAACAAAGAAAATATGCACAACTGAACCATTGTGAAAGAGAGAGATTGTTACACACCAAATACCAATGGAGAGGTTAAATATAGACAGAAAAGTCTTTGGTATTCACAGGTAGTCCTCTTTTCTGGTACATTTTTTCACTTAAATGGTCACTTAGGAAAATGTCAGATCTAATTTGTTGTCACTTTTCATTTAGAAAATAATAACTATTGCCTTTAAGGAAAAAGACAACCGAATTAGTTTTCAGGGGAAGCCAAAGAAATATAAATCCAAAATTACACTAAAATCAAACTTATTTCTTACCTACTTTTCTTCTTCTTCTTTTTTTTTTTTTTTTTTGGACAGGCAGAGTGGACAGTAGAGGGAGACAGAGAGAAAGGTCTTCCTTTTTGCCGTTGGTTCACCCTCCAATGGCCGCCACGGTAAGCGCGCTGCGACAGTGCACCGCGCTGTTCCGATGGCAGGAGGCAGGTGCTTCTCCTGGTCTCCCATGGGGTGCAGGGCCCAAGAACTTGGGCCATCCTCCACTGCACTCCCTGGCCACAGCAGAGAGTTGGCCTGGAAGAGGGGCAACAGGACAGGATCGGTGCCCCAACCGGGACTAGAACCCGGTGTGCCAGCGCCGCAAGGTGGAGGATTAGCCTACTGAGCCGCGGCACCGGCCAACCTACTTTTCAATTAAATTAACTATTTATTAAACTTCTGTTAGTGGTTGAACTTGGTGTTTGGAGAGATACAAACAAAATTGGCCCTGTTTCACACCCTAAAAGCCTATAGAGTCATTAATTTTTTTTTGAGTCTACAAGAACAGGTTTAGAGACTCAAAGGATTTTTTAACAAACTGATAAATTATTGTAAAAATTCTCTCTTTAAGGATATTCTCATCAGCAACCAGGTTCAACAATATTACATGAACAAATAATTAAGTATTTTGGGTTTGGATACAATAGCACTTATGTTTACAATTGTATGACTAGATTAAAGTAACCTGTTTTATTTAAGTCAATGTTGTAATATAATAACTTCAATTGGCTGCAGTGCAGTAGTCCAGAGAGGAGAATGTTTACAAAAGAAAGAACTCCATAAACTACTATGCAAGTCACCTGAAGAGTTTGGATGAAATCTATAAATTTTGTAGATAAATTTTCAAAAACTTAGTGCACATGTAGTACTCAATTTGCGTGTCCCTTTTAGAGGGACTTGCTATTAATTTGTCTTACCTGAAGAGTAACACTCCAAATAACAGAGCAAGATGACTCTCGAGAAACCAAACCTAATGAAATGGAGACATGTGATGTACCTGACAAGCAGTTGAAAGAAGAATTATAAAGACTGTTATCAGGGTCAGTGCTGTAGCGTAGCAGGTAAAGCCGCTGTCTGAGATGCTAGGATCCATATGGGCACTGGTTTAAGTCTTGGATGCTCCACATCCAATCAATCTTCCTATGATGGCCTGGGAAAGCAGTGGAAGATGGCCCAACCGCTTGGGCCCCTGCACCCATGTGGGAGACCCAGAAAAAGTTCTGGCTCCTGGCTTAGGATTGGCTCCATTTGGGGGAGTGAACCAACAAATGGAAGACAAACTGCCTTCTTCCCCACCCCTCTCTCTCGCCCAAAGACATCGAAAATATTAAAAATAACAAAGGGACATTATAAAGCCAAGGAATGAAACAACTGAACTCCAAAATGCAATACAGGGATTCATGAGCAGACTATATCAAATAGCCAAGGATCAGTAACATGAAGTCAAGTCGCTGAAATCATCGAATCTGCGATGCAAAAAAGATAAAAAAAAAAAGTGAAAAAATGTAAGTGACTTGCAGAACACAGCCCAAGGGAATACTAATGCTTTATTAGTGTACAAGTGAGAAAAAAAGAAATGAAGACAAGAAATTTAAATAAATAATGGTAGAAACCCTCCCAAATGTAGGGAAGGATTTAGAAATCCAGATCAAGGAAGTCCAATGGACATAAAAAAGAATGAATAATAATAATAATAGTAACCTGACAATAAACATTATAAAAGATTTGACAGAAGTTAAAGACAAAGAATATGGGGCCAGTGCTGTGGCATAGCAGGTGAAGACATTGCTTGCAGTTCCGGCCTCCATATGGGTGCAGTTCGAGTCCTGGTTGTTCCTCTCTGATCCAGCTCTCTGCTATGGCTGGGAAAGCAGCAGAAGATGACCCAAGTCCTTGGGGCCCTGGCACCCATGCAGGAGACTCAGATGAATCTCTGGGCTCCTGGCTTCAGATCAGTGCAGATCTGGCCATTGCAGCCATCTGGGGAGTAAACTAGCAGATGGAAGATCTTTCTCTTTCTCTGTCTCTCTCTGCCTCTGCCTCTCTGTAACTGCCTTTCAAATAAATAAATAAATCTTAAAAAAAAAAGACAAAGAATGAATTTTGAAAGCAACAAGGAAAAAGTGACATTATTTTCAGGAAAATCTCCATAAGATTATTAATGGATTATTGGTAGAAACTTTGATAACCAGAAAGGAGTGGGAGGTACTCAAAAATCTGAGTTAAGAAAATCTGCTTATAAAGAATACTGTTGTCAGAATATTGTACCTCAAAAATGAAGGATGTATAACTTTCTCAATAAAAGATCTGAATTTCCTTACAATAATTACTAAAGGGAGTCCTTTAGGCTGAAGGAAAATATTGCTCCTTATAACATGAAAATATACAAAAGCTAAAACTCACTTGTAAGGGTAATTAGTAAACTCAGAATATTCAAGTGCTATAGTTTGTGAAAATCAACTATATCTCTGATATAAAAGGTTAAAATTAAAAACCATTCTGCTGGCTAATCTTCCGCCTGCGGCACCGTATTCTAGTCCCGGTTGGAGAGCTGAATTCTGTCCTGGTCGCTCCTCTTCCTGTCCAGCTCTCTGTTGTGGACCGGGAGTGCAGTGGAGGATGGACCAAGTCCTTGTGCCCTGCACCTGCATGGGAAAGCAGGAGAAGCACATGGCTCCTGGCTTCGGACCAGCATGGTGCACAGGTCGCAGCATGCCAGCCTCAGTGGCCATTGGGGTTGAACCAACGGAAAAGGAAGACCTTTCTCCCTGTCTCACTGTCCACTCTGCCTGTCGAAAAAAAAATTAAAAAACATTTAAAGAACTATAGTTATAATGATTTTATACAAAGTATAAAAAGACGTTAAATATGATATCAAAACATAAAATGTAGAGTAGGGCAGTAAATGTGCAGAGTTTGTATATGTGATCAAAGCTAAGTTGTGATCAGCTTAAAACACCATATTATAAGATATTTAGGTGCATCTCCTGATCACACAATGAACAACATTTGACATATAAATAAAAATGAAAGGGATAATTTAGAACAATGACTTACACCTTATACATATATCACGAGAGAAAAACAAATAATCTGTTATTCAACAAGACGTCAATGAACAAAAAGTGGCTATTTTTTATTAGTAAATATAATTCCAAAGTACAGTTTATGATTAAATGGCTTTCCCACCTCATAGTTTCCATCGCACATCGCACCCCTCCCACTCCGCTACCTCTCCCATTACACTTAACATCAAGATTCAATTAAATTATCATTATATACAGAAGATCGATTAGCCTATTTAAGTAAGATTTCAACCAGTTACCCACATGAAAACACTAACAGTCGTAAACCAGTTTCAGTACCAGTTATAGCATCATTCACCTAGGACAACACATATAAAATCAACCACATGAGTACGTACAATACACATTCGACTCTGTATACTGACTTCACAATGACACTAGCTATCCTGACATTCTGAAGTTGCCAAGGATGGAGACCTTTGAGTCACCGACTTCGATCTTATTCCGACAGGGTCATAGTCAAAGTGGAAGTTCTCTCCTCCTTCAGAGAAAGGTACCTCCTTCTTGATGGCCCCATTCTTTCCACTGGGATCTCAGCCAGAGATCTTTCATTTAGGTCTTTATTTTTTCCAGAGTGTCTTGGCTTCCATGCCTAAAATACTCTCATGCTCTTGAGCCAGATCTGAAGCTAAGCTTAGGATCGAGCAGAGTGCTATTTAGGACATCTGCCATTCTATGAGTCTGCTATGTCTCCCATTTCACATGATGGATCGTTCTCCTCCATTTTGATTCTATCAGTTAGTGTTAGCAGACACTAGTCTTTTTTGTGTGATCCCTTTGACTCTTAGACCTATCAGTGTGATCAATTGTGAACTGAAATTGATCACTTGACTAGTGAGATGGCATTGGTAGATGCCACCTTGATGGATTGTTTTGGAATCCCCTGGCACTTTTCTAATTCCGTCATTTGGGGCAAACCTAAACAAACCCATAACTGAGACAGAAATTGAAATAGTAATAAAGGCCCTCCCAACAAAGAAAAGCCCAGGAACAGATGGATTCACTGCTGAAATCTACTAGACGTTTAAAGAACTAACTCCAATTCTTCTCAAACTATTCAGAACAATTGAAAAAGACGGGAATCTTCCCAAATTCTTTCTATGAAGCCAGCATCACCTTGATCCCTAAGCCAGAGAGGATGCAGCATTGAAAGAGAATACAGACCAATATCCCTGATGAACATAGAAGCAAAAATACTCAATAAAATTCTTGCCCATAGAATGCAACAACACATCAGAAAGATCATCCACCCAGACCAAGTGGGATTTATCCCTGGTATGCAGGGATGGTTCAATGTTCGCACAACAATCAATGTGATACACCACATTAAGAGACTGCAGAAGAAAAACCATATGATTCTCTCAATAGAGGCAGAGAAAGCATTTGATAAAATACAACACCGTTTCAAGATGAAAACTCTAAGCAAACTGGGTATGGAAGGAACATTCCTTAATACAATCAAAGCAATATATGAAAAACCCACGGCCAACATCCTATTGAATGGGGAAAAGTTGGAAGCATTTGCACTGGGATCTGGTACCAGACAGGGATGCCCACTCTCACCACTGCTATTCAATATAGTTCTGGAAGTTTTAGCCAAGCTATTGGGCAAGAAAAAGTAATTAAAGGGATACATATTGAGAAGGAAGAACTCAAAAATGGCATTTGTTAGCACCTACCTATAAATAATTACTCTTCATGGAAATTGATTAAATTATCTTATCTGAGCACATCAAATGAATGAATTGATAAACATACACATGCACAAGACCCAACTCCATGCTTCCCACAATAAAAAAACTCATTTCACATGCACCTTTTATGACATACATAGACTAAAAGTGAAGGAATGAAAAAAAAAGACTTCATTCAAATGAAAACCAAAAGAGAGAAAATTAGCTATACTTCTGTCAGATAAAATAAACTATAAGTATAAAAGATTTAATGACAAAGAAGTCATTATAAAATGATAAATGTGTTAATTTATAAAGAATAACAATTGTAAACGTATATGTACTCAGTATAGGGTCTCCTAAATATATAAAGAAAATATTTAAGAATATTATGAGAGAGAGAAACTATAATAGAATAGCAGGGAACTTCAGTCCTGCACATTCTACAGTGAACAGTTCATCTACCTAAAAAATCTTTCAGGAATCTCTGTACTCAAAGTCTGTGGCAAAATGGATCTTACTGACATATATAATGTACATTATATCTAAGAGCAGCAGAATATATATTTTTTCAAGCACACACAGAAAATTTAAAGGTTACCCCATGTATTAGGCTACAAAACAGTTGCTTACAAAGTTAAAAAGATTGAAGTCTAATACAATACAAAAATGTAATGTGTATGGATGAAATTTACACTATGAGATTTGATTATTGTTTATAGCCCTATGTCCCTAGTGTTGAAAAACAGTTTTCTTTTTTCCTTCTTGCTAGTATTTGTTGAATATTTAATTAGTGTAATGTTAAACTTATGAATATAAAATAAACTGAAAGGATGTCATTGCAAAAATTAAAAGAAAGAATAAGAAAAGAATGAGAAGGGAGTGTAGGAGTGGTGAGAAGGGAGGGTAGGATGGGAAGTATCACTATGCTCCTAAATCTGTATATCTGAAATACATTAAATTCGTTCACTTTATATAAATAAAAATATTTCTTAAAAAACAAAAAAGAAGTCACATCAAGTATCTTTTCCAATCACAATTGTTTGAAACTAGACATCAGTAACAGGAGGAATCATAGAAAAGGCACAGATGCATGGAAATTAAGCAACAAACTCTTGAACATTCAATGAATCAAAGAAGACATTAAATTACAAACATCTTGAGATAAATGAAAATAATCACACAGCATACCAAAACTTATGGAATGCAATAAAAGCAATCCTTGCAGGGGCGTTATAGTAATATACATCCATCAAAGCAGAAGAAATATCCCCAGCATGGCATTACATGTCATAAACTAGAAAAAGAAGAGTAAAGCAAGCCAGAATTCATTGGAAGAAAGTAACTAATATTATAAGAGAAACAAGTAAAAATGATACACTATATAAAGAGAAAGAAGGACAAAAACCATATGATCATCTAAATAGATGCAGAATAATCATTTCATAAAAATTTTACATCCTTTTGTAGAGGGAATAAGGGCACAACCAGAGACAAAAAAATAAAAGTGGACACCCCCTCCACATAAACCTTGAAAAGTGGTTGCTCTCAATTAATCAGTGAAGCAGCTGCCCACTATGATCTTGTCTATGGAGGGAAGATGTCCTAAATTCTGTTATCTGTACCTCTAGTCATAAATCTAATAACTGTCCCTGGTATCTCTTTTAGAAACATACTCGACCCACTGACCTTTGTAAGTGTGTTTCTAAGTTATGTCGCCTGCAATTTAAACCCACCAACGCTGTAGCATTTAAGGTATGATGCTGTTGGACCTATAAATACTGTAAGAAACTTGGGATTATTGTGCAGTTCTCAGGAAATGATTCCAGCTTAGCCTGATGGCATTCATAAAGTGCTTGAATCCTCCACGGTCTCTGGTGTCTGCTTGAACAAAGGAAGTTTTCTCATCCCAGGTTTCTGTAACACTTTCAAGATTAATAAAAATAACTTTAAATAAATTAAATATATAATGAATATGCCTACACTTAAAGCTATATGACAAAGCCACTGCTAGATTAATAAAAATAACTTTAAATAAATTAAATATATAATGAATATGCCTACACTTAAAGCTATATGACAAAGCCACTGCTGTCATCTTACTCATTAACAATTGAAAGCATTTCTTCTAAGATAAGGAATATGATAATGATGTGTACTTATTTCATTTCTATTCATCAAGTACTGGAAGAACCTCACAGTAAAAACTAGGTAAGAAAAATGAACAAGACATTAAATGAGGAAAGAAAGAAGTGAAATTATATGTGTACGGATGAGGTTTTTGCTAATTACATAAGCTTATACTCACATTTAGAATATCCTACAGCATCCACAAAAAACTTTTGAAATGGACGAACTAATTCTATGGAGCTTTAGCATATGAATGTGTAATCAAAACAGTCTGGAACTGGCACAAAATAGACATGCAGACAGATGAAATGGAATAGAAACCCAAAAATGTAATCCACACAGCTACAACCAACTAATCATTGACAAATGATCTAAAATCAATCCACAGAGAAATGACAGCCTCTTCAACAAAAGATGTTAGGAAAATTGGATCTATGCATGCAAAAGTTTGAAACAAGACATTACATCCTGTACAAAAATCAGCTCACAATGGATCAAGGATCAAAACCTATGACCTCATACCATCAAATCACTGGAGAAAAACATAGGGGAAACTGCAAGATATTAGCATGGGCAAAGATTTTCTGGAAAAATCCCAGAAGTGTAGACAATAAAAGTAAAAAGTTGACAAATTGGGTTACATCAAACTAAGAAGCTTCTGTGCTGCAAAGGATTACTAAACAAAGCGAAGAGGCAGCCAACAAAATGGGTGAAAATATTTGCAAAATCTGCAAAGGATTAATATCCAGGATCCATAAAGAGCTCAAGAAATTCAACAACAATTAAAACAAACAATCTGGTTAGGAAATGGGCAAAGGACATGTACAGGCATTTTTCAAAGGATGAAATACATGGCTAACAGATACATGAAAAAATGCTCAGGATCACTAATCATTGGGAAAAGTCAAATCAAAACCATAATGAGGTTTCTCCTTACCCCAGTTAGAAAGGCTATCATGCAAAATAAAAAAAAAATGACAAATACTGGTGAGGATGTGTGGACAAATGTACCCTAATCCACTGTTGGTAGGAATGCAAGCTAGTAAGCTATTATGGAAGACAGTATGGAGCTTCTTCAGAAATCTGAAAATAGATCTCCCATATGACCCAGCCATCCTACTCCTTGGAATTTACACACATGAAATGAAATCAGCATATGAAAGAGTTATTTGTACCATCATGCTTATCTCAGCTCAGTTCACAATAGTTAAGATATAGAATCAGCACGAATGTCCATCAACTGATGAATGGATAAATAAAATGTTTTATATATAAACCATAGAATACTACTCAGCCTCAAAAACAGTGAAATCCAGTCTTTTGCAATGGAATTGTGCAACCAGAAATCACTGTGCCTAGTGAAATAAGCAAGTCCCCAAAAAGGCAAATTTCATATGTTTTCTCATATAAATAATAGTTAATACAGAATACAAATATATATATATATATGAATGAAATGGACATATTGTGATTTGATTGTTGTCTTTGACCCTTATTTTATACTCCTGTGGAACCGTGGTCTTTCTATTTTTTACTTGTTGAATATTATGGTTAGTGGTACATTAATTGAGTGATTATAGAGTGGACTGAAATTATGTTTTTGCAAAAATTAAAGGAAAAAAGAAAAGATGGAAGGAGGGTGATTGAGGGAAGGAAAGAGGGAGTGAGGGAAGTAGAATTATACCAATGAAATACATGAAATCTGTTCTCTTTATATTAATAAAAATTAAAAATGTAATCAAAATATGAAAGCAACCTAAGTGCCCATCAATGGAATAAAAAAAAAATGCATCGTGTATCTAAAATGGAGTGCTGTAATGCTTTTAAACAGAAGAGCATCTTGACTTTTGCAGCAACCTAGATTAATCAGGAGATTATGCTAGGTAAGTGAGTCACAGAAAAACAACACATAATTTCACTTATGTGTGGAGTTTAAAAAGTGGAATTGATAGTAGTAGAGAGTAGACTGGTGCTCACTAGAGACTGGAGGAAAATAAAATAGGTCAAGGGGAGATGTTAATAAATGGGTACAAAGTTTCAGTTAAGCACCAGGAAGTTTTACTGACCTATTGCACAGCATGGTGACCACAGTTAATATTTCCAAAAAATTTTTGAAAGATTGTTTTATATTCCTTAACAGAAAGAGCATAACTGGGTGGTCCAAGTGATGTTAGTTAGCTTGATTTAATTATTCTGCAAATGTATGTGTGTGTGTGTATATATATATATATATAATCACATTTTACCTATGATCAATACGCTAATTATTTATCAATCAAAAATTTTAGTTATACATAAAGCATCTAAATGGGCATCCAATTAGTATGCAAATCAATAATACATAAAGCAAAAGTTTTCAATAGAAAAAAAAGGAATAAACAAATCCACAAAAGTGGGTGTTTTGCACAGCAGTTAATATGTCACTTGGGATTCCTACATCTCTCATAGTACCTGGTTTGAGTAAGATCTTCTTGGTATCAACTCCATCTTTCTGCTAATGAGCACCCTCAGAGGCAGCAGATGACATCTCAAGTGCTTGAATACTTGCTACCCAGATGGGAAACCCTGATTGCAATCTAGGCTCCTGGCTTCAGCCTGGTGTAGTCCTGGCTTTTGTGGACACTGTTATGTGAACCAGGAGATGTGATATATGCCTCTGTTACTTTGTCTTTCACATAAAATGGAAATAAATAAAAATGTAAAAAACAAAATCCATAATTACAGTTGTATATTTCAACATTTTTCTTTAAATATTTTATAGAACAGATAGATAGTAAATCTGTATGATATTTAAAGAGTGACTAACTGTTAAAATAGTTAACTTAACATGTATAGAACAGGTGCACTTCCAAAAAGAATAAAGATTATTTTCAAAGGCATGTCCACCAAGTTGAAGAGATAGATTAAATATAAAATAATTATCCACAAATTTAAGAGAAACAGAATCATACAAAATATTGTATCCAATAGCAACAGTATTAAACTAGAAATCACTAACAGAAGTTAAGATTTGGAAATATTCAAGTATTTGAAAATTATGCAACAGACTTTTAAATGGCCTCTGGTAAAATATAAAGGCTCAAAGCAAATAAGAATTTCACACACATGCACCATATTAAAATTTTAGTATGCAGCTAAAGTAATGTTCAGAGAAAATATTTAAGTTTCAATATTGCAAAAAATACACATTAAAATCAGTGCTTTATTTATTTATTTATATCTTATTTATTATATGAAAGGCTGAGAAAGATAATCAGAGGTCTAGTAGCTGCTGGGTTGCTCCCCAAATGCCTACAACACCCGATGCTGGACAAGGTCATAGCAAGAAGCCTGAAACTCAATATCAGTCTCCCATGTAGTGGCAGGGATCTAATTAATTATGCCATCACCTGCTGTCTCCCAGAGTTTGCATTATCAGGAAGCTTCAATCAGCAGAACCTGTATTCAAATACAGCATTCCAATATGGTATGTGGGCATGCTAAATTGCTTCTTAACCATTGAATCCAATGCCAGTTCCAAAATCAATATTTAAAATATCTACCTTACAGGCTGGTGCCGCGGCTCAATAGGCTAATCCTCCGCCTGCGTTGCCGGCACACTGGGTTCTAGTCCCGGCCAGGGCACCGGATTCTGTCCCAGTTGCCCCTCTTCCAGGCCAGCTCTCTGCTATGGCCTGGGAGTGCAGTAGAGGATGGCCCAAGTGCTTGGGCCATGCACCCCATGGGACACCAGGAGAAGCACCTGGCTCCTGGCTTCAGATCAGCGTGATGCGCCGGCCACATTGCGCCAGCAGCAGCGCGCCAGCCATGGCGGCCATTGGAGAGTGAACCAGAGGCAAAAATGAAGACCTTTCTCTCTGTCTCTCTCTCACTGTCCACTCTGCCTGTCAAAAAAAAAAAAGATTAAAAAAATTTTAAAAAATCTACCTTATGGTGGCAGAAAAACAAGAGTCAATGGTAACCAACAAAATTTGAAAGAAAGAATTGATAAAAATGTATGAGAATTATGGAAATAAAATAGATAAGAAAACAAAACCAAGAGATGGTTCTGCAAAAGCTCAGTGTAATTTACAAACTCAAATTCATCGAAGAATGAAATAAATGTATTCAGAAAACTCAAATCTCTCTTTATTTCATTTCCTTTAGAATATGGCATATAATGTTTCAGTTCTGAGTTGAAAAGTCCCAAGCTTCATATAAAGAATGCAACTGGAAACCATCATGCTTAGAGAAATAAGCCAGTCTCAAAAAAAAAAAAAAAATCATGTCTTCTCCGATATGTGACAGTTAATATAGAATACCAACATATGTAGAGGAGTGAAATGATCATTTTGGTATATGATTGTCATTTTTAGCCCTTGTTTATACTCCTGTGGAGCTGTAGTCTTCCTATTTTTCACTTGTTGAATATTATGGCTGGTCACAAAATAAGACTTTGAATACAGAGTGGATTAAAATTATGTTTTCCCAAGAACTGATGAAGAGAGGAGAGGGAGGGAAATGGAGGAGGGAGGCAGGGGAGTGAGAGAAGTGTTGTTGTCTTCTTGAAACTGTACTTATGGAAAGTATAAAACTGTTCTCTTTATATTAATAAAGCAATTTTTAAAAAATGAATTTCCAAGGCAGGCATTAAACCTCATGGTTAAGATGATTGTATCCCACATCAGAGTACATGATTTTGATACCTGGCTCTGCATCCTCAATCCATCATCTTGCAAATGCAGATCTTGGGAGGAAGTATTCCTAATTGAAGGAGCTGAGTTCCTGCAACCCATATGAGAAGCCTAGTTTGAGTTTCTAGCTCCTGGTTTTCCAGGCCCAGCCCTACCCCAACTGCCCTGGTCATTTGCAGAGTGAACTAGTAGATAGGCACCCCCTCTCCTTCTCTCTATGCCTCTCAAATAAACAAAACATTCCCAAAATATGTCCTTAATGGGCAAATATTTTTTTCTATCTGCTCACAGCACATGCCTTTTATTCATTTATTAAATGATAATCTTACAGGTTATTCGCATATTAACTTTTAGTTTACCTTTCTTCTGTGAGTCAAACACCTTATCCTTTCCAGCAAATCCTGGAATTTCAAACATTTTATGCTTTATCTATTGATTTAAAATGTTTGTTTCACAGTCTACATAGCACAAAATGTTTGCAATACAGTCTCTATCTTTTTCATGAACCAGAGCAAAGTGTGAACACATAGTATTCTTAATATATTCATTTTAAAGTAGATATATATTTGAATATTCTCTGTCATAATTGTTAATGGAAAACATGAGCATTATTACATCACAAAGACATTGAACACAGGAATGTGAAACAACTTCAAACATAGGCACTTATTTCTAGGGAGCATAAGATGTAAGATGGAAAATGTTTTCTAGGCCGGTGCTGCGGCTCAATAGGCTAATCCTCCACCTACCGGCGCCAGCACACCGGGTTCTAGTCCCGGCTGGGGTGCCAGATTCTGTCCCAGTTGCCCCTCTTCCAGGCCAGCTCTCTGCTGTGGCCCGGGTGTGCAGTGGAGGATGGCCCAAGTGCTTGGGCCCTGCACCCCATGGGAGACCAGGAGAAGCACCCGGCTCCTGCCTTCAGATCAGCGTGATGCGCTGGCCGCGGCAGCCATTGGAGGGTGAACCAACAGCAAAGGAAGACCTTTCTCTCTGTCTCTCTCTCTCTCACTGTCCACTCTTCCTGTCAAAAAATAAAAAAAAAATGTTTTCTAAATAGATTGCAATAGAATTCCTGTTGAAACAGAACATTCTTTGTTTCAGGATACTTCCTGGGAGGAAGGCAATATGTGAAAGAAACATTTTAACAAATTAATACAACAAAAAAAATGGTTTCCTGTTGGAAGAAATAGAAATTTGGAGTGGGTAAGAACAGGCAAAAAAGGGGAGAGGTGATCTTACAATATTGAGGAATGCTTATATTTCTATTTTAAAAAAAACTAACATCCAGTATTTGGAATGTGCATTGTGAAAATATTTGAATATGACTAATGCGGAAAGATACTTAGCTCCACTTTCAAAACATGCAAAGGAAGAGGGTAAGTAAGTAATTCAATATTCATAACAGAAGACTGTATCAAAGACAACTACTACCAGCCACAGGCATTCATGCCAAGTCAAGCATTCTTGTCTTGGAATGTATAACAATATTACAGGTGGCTTTAGAATATCTCCTGGTCAATCCAAACTTACCTAAATCCTAAAAGTATGTTCTTGATAAAAATTCTGATAGAGGAAATCTAGACATTCTCCCTTGACCTGAAGGAAAATAGAAATATTGATGTGTATGTTTTATTGAGGTACATTATTTTCAGGGAAGAAAAAAAAAAGAAATCTGAATTTTTAAGTGAAGTCCCTCAGTATTCAAATTCTATACTTGTCTATTATAAAAATAAGTCATTTATTAGATATCATTAACTGTGACATGTGAGGGCCCGCGCTATGGCGTAGCAGGTAAAACCACTGCCGGCAGTGCTGGAATCCCATATGGGCACCAGTTTGAGTCCTGGCTGCTCCACTTCCGATCCAGCTCTCTGCTGTGGCCTGGGAAAGCAGGAGAAGATGGCCCAAGTCCTTGGACCCTTGCACCTGCATGGGAGACCCAGAAAAAGCTCCTGGCTCCTGGCTTTGGACCAGTGCAGCTCGGGTCATGGCGGCCATCTGAGGAGTGAACCAGTGAATGGAAGACCTCTTTCTCTTCCTCTCCTCTCTGTGTAACTCTGACCTTCAAGTAAAACAAATAAACCTTTAAAAAACAAGTGTGAGGCTGGCGCCACGGCTTACTAAGCTAATCCTCTGCCTGCGGCACCGGTACCCTGGGTTCTAGTCCTGGTTGGGGCGCCGGGTTCTGTCCCGGTTGCACTTCTTCTGGTCCAGCTCTCTGCTGTGACCCGGGAAGGCAGTGGAGGATGGCCCAAGTGCTTGGGCCCTGCGCCCGCATGGGAGACCGAGAGGGAGCACCTGGCTCCTGGCTTTGGATCTGCGCAGCGCGCCGGCCGTGGCAGCCATTTGGGGGGTGAACCAACGGGAGGAAGACCTTTCTCTCTGTCTCCCTCTCTCACTGTCTAACTCTGCCTGTCAAAAAAAAAAAGGGAAAAAAAAACAAGTGTGACATGTTTGTGTACATAATTCTATTGTTATTTATATTATGATTATTAAAATTATCAGCATATCAAAATAACATCAGATCTTCAGAGTTTTTTTTTTAAGATTTTAAAATTTATTTTAAATTCAGAGTTACAGAGAGAGGGAGTCAGAGAGAAATCTTCTATCTTCTGGCTTATTCCCCAAATGGCAGTAACTTTCAGCACTGGCCTAGGCTGAAGCCAGGAGCCAGGAGTTTCCTCCAGGTCTCTCATGTGAGTACACAGGCCCAAGCACTTGGGCCATCACCTGCTGCTTTTCCCAGGCCAGTAGCAAGGAGCTGGATTAGAAGTGAAGCAGCCAGGACAAAAACCAGCACCTATATGGCATACCAACCAGGCATGTGGCAGTTTCACCTGTTATGACACAGTGCTGGCCCCATTGCCTCAAACTTTTAACATGAGAGAAAATATTCATATAGTGTGAAGATAAAGAAAAAAGGAAAAGGAAGAAGTTCTACTGTGTATGCCTCCTTTAATTTATCATCAATGCCTTAAAATGGAGAAAGCAGTCTGTAGCCTTCTTACTTCTCTCATCTGTAAAAAGAAAATCTCCAGATACTTCAATGTCTCCTTAAGGCTATGAGAACCAAATAAGAGGGCAAATGTAGACAATACCTCAAAAGAAAATACATATGTAAATTGCATGAATTTCTTCTCTCTTTTTCTCTTCTAATTAGGTTGGTGGGGAAAAGAAAGAACATCACAGAAAAAGTCACCATTGTAGTAAGACTGTTCCAAGCCCAGTCCATAATTAAGAAGTTTTTAAGTGAGAATATAATTTTCCTCATGGGCATTGTCTACCTTAGAAAAACTACTACAGAACATGCCTGTGACTATAGACTTGTAGTTCAGGCCACCGAAGATTAGAGATGGGACACGGGCACTCCCTTGACTTGCATCCTCTGGTCTGCTTGAACACAAACCAGGAGGAAAAGAAAGCTAGGCATCAGAAGCAATGGGTGGCAGGCCTATTAATGGCTGATCTGTACAGTGATCTGCCCTCAAGGAGACCCAACAGGCCAGTCCACTGCAGTGGCTTTCAATGTGGTAAGCCTGGGCTTCAGCAGAAGTCAGCTTGTGAAGAGCCCTGGCAGCTCTGCCAAGAGTTGGATCACTGGAAATGGACCTGCCCTGGAGTCGAAGGATGCCCAGGTCAGAGCCACAGATCTTATTGGCTCTAAGCTGAAAAGCCCTTCACTCAGCCCAACTTCCAAAGTGACCACTGCAGCTGAGGGGATGGTCAAGTAGGGTCAGCAACATTGCAGGCAGAACTGTAAATTTCTTGTTAGAGATGCCACCTGCCTTTACCTGGCCAGCTCTCCTCCCAGGCCAGCCAAGTAATGAAAGTCAACAGAGTGCCTTCCCCTAGGAGGTTCACACCTCCCTTAGGATATACCCCATGGGAAGAGATAGATAGGTCTGGGCCTCTTAACTTACAAGGCCTAAAGCCCACCAGATTATTATCAAGCCCCTTCTATCAGGTTCTATTTGCCTCTCAATCAGAAAACTTAATTGTAGCTTAGACAGCACCTTTCTTAGCTCCTCTAATAATGACTCTGTCCTTTGTTCTAGACCCTGTCTAGTGCACTTGGGCCTCATTCCTTTGTAATCATAACCTCTACTCTACCACCAATGGCTCTACTCCCAACCTGTGTGTACTGATGGTCCTCTTCCCCACTTAATGCTGTATAATTGTTCAGACCTGGTAAATGCCACTCTTAGGATCATTGGTTACTATCCTCACCCTGTCTTTTATGACCTTGTCTAAATATGATCAGAGTCGGGGAACTTGGAAGGCTTCCATAGCCTTGGCAACTCATGACGACAGCCTAGGGTGGTTACTGGTGCCATAAACTAGAGTGTCAATTTGTTGGGTCAACAACAGGAGCCACTGTGCGCTTGCTCCTGATGTGGGATCTCTGTCCTTAACGTGCTGTACATTTTGATTTAATGCTATAACTAGTACTCAAACAGTATGTTTCACTTTGTGTTTCTATGTGGGTGCAAACTGTTGAAATCTTTACTTAATGTATACTAAATTGATCTTCTGTATATAAAGAGAATTGAAAATGAATCTTAATGTGAATGGAAGGGGAGAGGGAGCGGGAGAGGGGAGGGTTGCGGGTGGGAGGGAAATTATGGGAAGGGGAAGCCATTGTAATCCATAAGCTGTATACTGGAAATTTATATTCATTAAATAAAAGTTAAAAAAAAAGAAGTTGACTGGAAATTATCTAATATCTTGCCATTTATAAGAAGTTGCACAACATAACATTTTCCATTTTTAATAAACAGATGAAAGTACTTAATATGAGTTTGTGTTTGAAATTTGAGAATTTGGGCATTAAAAAATTGAGATATCCAGCCTTTATTGAATGGTCACCATCATTATGGTCTTAATTTGAACACTGAAATTAGCAAATCTGGAACAGATATCCCTATAAATATGTGTTTCTTGAGCAAATATGTAGTGATATTGAGAATAGTAATTCAGAATATTTTTTAAAGATTTATTTATTTGTTTGAAAGAATTACACAGAGAGAGAAGGAGAGGCAGAGAGAGAGAGAGAGAAAGAGGTCTTCCATCCACTGGTTCACTCCCCAGATGGCTGCAACAGCAGGAGCTGCGCCCATCTGAAGCTAGGAGCCAGAGGCCTCGTCCAGATCTCCCACGCAGGTGCAGGAGCCCATGGACTTGGGCCATCTTCTACTACTTTCCCAAGCCATAGCAGAGAGCTGGATCAGAAGTGGAGCAGCTGGGTCTCAAACCGGCACCTACATGGGATGCTGGTTCTGTACAGCACCGGCCCCCAAAATATATTTTGAGTAAAGCACTCTCTAAATACTTGATCAGATAATTTATTTAAATCTACATATTCAAATAAGAAAATGAGACATACAGTGATTTAAATATGTGCCTAATTCCAAACTGGGAACTGACTGTTTTGTATAGATGTGCATATTTGCAGATGGGTATGTGTAATTATATATACATTTCTAGAGGGATTGACAGAGACCAGGGGAAGCAATGGATCAAGAAAGACAAGAAGAGGTCAGATCAGTCTTGTATGTTAGTTCACGGAGCTTAAAATACATCTTGTATTCCTGTAGTATTGAACCTAAAATTGCTGTGATTATGATTCAGTAGATCTGTGTTATCATTAAGAATATGCATTTTTAAAATATGCATATGTAAAATGTATACATTTCATAATATATGCTGTCTTGAAAGAAAATATATTATTCAGTAATATATTTTTAATTTATATTTATTTTATTCAAAGGGATAGAGAGAGAGGGAGACAAACAGACAGAAATAGAGACAAAGAGAATCAGTGAAAGAACTTCTATCCCCTGGCTTACTCCCCAAATGCCTACAACATCCACAACTGGAGCAGACCAAGGCCAGGAGCCAGGAACTCAATCTGGGTCTCCCACATGGATACCAGGGGCTGAACTACTTGGAGCATCCCCTGATGCCTCTCAGGGTCTGCGTTAGCAGGAAGTTGCAATCAGGAGTGGAGGCAGATCTCAAATTCAGGTACTCAATATGGGATGTCAGTGTTCCAAGCAGCATGTTGACTACAGCACCAAATCCCCATCCCTGATACTAAAAAGTTTTGAGCTCAAGTGTGACAAACTGGAGTTGAATTTTAGGAAAATTATTCTTGAAAAAAATTTTAGAAAATGTGTTGAAAATGAGTAATGTATTTAACCATGCTTTTGCAGTTATCTTGTACATGATGATGTCTCATATAATTCAAAGACAGTGGCAGATGGAAAAGAAATCAAGAGAATAATTTTGATCACATTAAAAGAGGAAATGTAGTGTTGCAGATATTATCTTTAAGAAAGTCCCAGATCTTCCAAGTATTTAGAATCATGGTCTTGATACTAAGTCTTGGTTTCCTTAAATACAAAATGAAGGTTAAATTAAATTTAAACAGTTATATGAAAATTGCATAGATGAACGCCAGCACTTAAGTATGATATGATTTCTGAACTTATGCAAATGAGAACACCCCAAAATTATAAATTGATGGTATTAAAAAAGTAGAAATTTTAGCCAATTGTGGTGTCTAAGTGTTGGGCCTACTAGGCAGTCTTTAGGCCACTGGAAGTGTGCCCTTGGAAGGTAGTTACCCTGAAAGAGTTGGTTATGAAATACTGAGTTTGACCCAGTTGCCCTCTGTGCCTCCCGGCTCACCATATGATCCTTCTTCTACTTATGTGCTCCTTCTTGCTGTAGGATGTTCTGTGCTGCTTTGGTACTCTGTCTGCAAGAACACCATCACCAGAGTTCTCCAGTGCTGGAATGTGATCCTCCAAAATTGTGATGCTAAATAAAATTTCTTCCTACATAAGGAGCTGGCCCTTGGGATTTCAACATAATAGCAAAAAGCTAATACTTAGACATGGCAATGAGCATGGAATTATGGGCTCACTGGAAAGGTTTTGAAAAGTTTGGAGGAACAGGCTGGAGAAAGTCTAGGATGCTGTAAGATAGCATTATGGGTGATTCTGGTGAGGCTTTAGAATACAAGGAAATTAGGGAAAAGCTGGGAAATCTTACTGGACCAGGATACTGATATAAATGTGGACAGTAAAAGCCATACTGATGCTGATGAACTTTCAGATGGAAATGAGGATTGTGCTGACAGCTGGCAACCCTTACTATACTCTGGCAAAGTGTATAATGTGTCCATGTCCTGATATTTTGTGGGAAGCTGAATTTAAAGATGGTGTACTAATTTGTTTGATGGACTGACATGTCAAGGCAACAAAGGGTTCATGTCACAGTGTGGGTGCAACTGGAAGCTGTCTGTAAGTTTTACAGTGGGGATTAGGGATAAACATGAGCAAGGCTGAAAGACTTGAAAAGTTCAAGGCCTGGCCAGAGAAGGAGCAAAGAAAAACTGTTCAAGATGGGGATGTTCAGTGGAGAAACCTCTTGCTAAAGATATTAGTGCAGGCAGATGGAGTCATGTAGTGACAGACAATGGAAGAAAGACTCCTTAGAAATTTTAAAGATTTTTTGAGGGATCTCCTCCCATCATAGGCCAATAAGGGGCCTAGAAGTACAAATTTGTTTCAAAGATCTTCTAGAAGAGAATACTTCCAGCAAACAACCCCAAGACACCCTGATCGTGCAGAGTCAGCTCTGCATTCTGGCTTGCCAGCAAAGAGATTTGAGATAGCTGCAACCAGGATTCCAGTGGGAATAGGTGTGGCTCATGCTGGCCACACACCTTGGCATTGCCTCCATGTGATGCTAATTTTGCAGGTGTGCAGAATGCAAGAGTTATCAGAGGCATAGCACTTTCACCAAGGTTTTAAAGGGTACATGCAAGACCAGAGAAGAGTTTTGCCATAGAGATGTAGTCTATGCTTGGAGTCCCTGATGGGTCAATTTCTATAGGAGCTGTGAGGTGAAGCTGATTTGGAGGTCCCAGGAAGGTAGTGTCTATCAGTGTGGAACATCTACTGTGGGAAAGCTGTAAGCATCATTCCCTGAAATCCTTGGAAAGCTAAAGATATCAGTGTGCCACCTCACAGAGTAACAATATGAGCAGAGACCAATGGAGCTATGAAATCATGCAGCTCTCCGTCTATATTTCAAAAGACTCTACCTACAACTTGGGAGCCCAAAGAGAACTGTCACAGTGGCAAAGATGTGGCAGAGAGGATATACTATGGTAATATAAAGTGTAAATGATGGGGAGGGGTCAGAGCTGCCACAGAGAGTCCCCAGCAGGACAGTTCCTAGTGAAGATGCTTGCAGACATGAGACCTTTGTGAAAGCTGAAGCTTGGACTGAAACAAGTGAAGTTGTGAGTGTGGGGTTGCCCTACCACGTTGTACCCAGTATGCTAGATGTGGAACTTTAGAGCTCAATGGTTTCTCTGCTGACTTTTGCCTGGCTTTGGTCAGATTACTTCTTTTTGGTCAGATTTGCCACATTTTGGAATTAAAATGTCAACTCTATGGCTGCCCCAGAATTGAATCCTTCCAAAATATGTCATGGATTTTTATAGGCCCACAGCTGGAAGAGTTTATTTTACATCTCATATGGGACTTTGGACAGTTTGAATTAATGTAGTAATCTGTTAAAATTTTGGAACTATTGAGGATAGAACTACAGTATGTGGTATGTAAGAAGGACATGAACTGGGGGGAACCAAAGCCAGAATGTTTTAGTTTGAATAACATATGGTTCCCAAAAACATTCAAATGGCTAAACCTCAAAGTCATAAGTTGAGAGTGTTAAGAGAGTGAAAGCATTCCAATTAAGCTGTTTAGGAGGCAAGCCTAGTGTATGGTCCTTAGATCATTCTGGTGTTCCATTTGAAGGTGGTTATACAAAGAAGATTGTTTATCAAAGATTTACTTAAGCTCAGCTACTGTCTCTGCTTCCTGGATCACCTTGTGATTCTTTATTCACATGTTCCTTCTTGCCATGTGATTCTCTGTACCACATTGGGACACTGCCAGCAAGAACACCATCACCAGATGCCTAACCCAATCTTGGACTGTGACTAGGATGAGAAATTACTCTTCCTTCCTAAATAGCTTGTCTTGGGGTATTTTTTGTAGTAACAATAGTTCACAAACGTAGCAAGCCACCTTTATTTATAACGGGGTGGTTTCTGTTATCATATAAACCGTCTGGAAATGGATATAAAAGTGAGAAAGGTTAAATATTATTCCCAACATCAAACAACCAATACAATGAATAATCAGATTTCAAAATCAGTTAACTTAGGCCGGCGCTGTTGTTCAACAGGCTAATCCTCCGCCTTGCGGCGCCAGCACACCGGGTTCTAGTCCCGGTCGGGGCGCCAGATTCTGTCCCGGTTGCCCCTCTTCCAGGCCAGCTCTCTGCTATGGCCCGGGGAGTGCAGTGGAGGATGGCCCAAGTGCTTGGGCTCTGCACCCCATGGGAGACCAGGAGGAAGCACCTGGCTTCTGCCTTCAGATCAGCGCGGTGCGCCGGCCGCAGCGCGCCTACCGCGGCGGCCATTGGAGGGTGAACCAACGGCAAAGGAAGACCTTTCTCTCTGTCTCTCTCTCTCACTGTCCACTCTGCCTGTCAAAAAACAAACAAACAAACAAACAAAAAGTCAGTTAACTTGAATTTTCTATTTCAAGGTTGCTAGCTAAAGTGAAGATCATGCAATATTCTTACACAGCTAAATTATGGCATAATAGTATAAAATAATATTAACAAAATAAGGAATGACCTCTAACACTTATATAGAACTTAAATATTTTAGGTATTCTTCTACAAACTTTGTATATACTATGTACTTAAATTCTACAATTAAATAAACATGATTAGGCTCATTTTAAGGATTATAACCCCGTTTGGAGTGGATTAATGATCGACCAACAATAACCAGTCAACAAGTGCCAAGATTTAAGCTAACAAAGCAACTGATACATATTTTCCCAAATTACTTATCAATTATTTTATTAAATTTATATACTAAAAAGTTCACAACACATATACATGTTGGAATTTTTAAGTTTTCCTGTCACCAGATTTCAGCAAATTGACTTCTAAAAACTATAACTTAATTAAAGTAATCCATATTAATGTTACTTTTTAAAAATTTTTTTGCCAGGCAAAGTTAGACAGTGAGAGGGAGACAGAGAGAGAGAGTTATAGACAGTGAGAGAGAGACAGAGAGAAAGGTCTCCCTTCCGTTAGTTCACTCCCCTAATGGCTGCTACGGCCAGCGCTGCGCTGATCTGAACCCAGGAGCCAGGTACCTCCTCCTGGTCTCCCATGCGGGTGCAGGGACCCAAGCACTTGGGCCATCCTCCACTGCACTCCTGTGCCACAGCAGAGAGCTGGACTAGAAGAGCCCCAACCGAGATTAGAACCTGGGATGCCGGCACCACAGGCGGAGGATTACCCAAGTGAGCCAAGCCACCAGCCAATGTTACTTTTATAAACAAACATTTTGGTGTTTTTGAAAATAAACACAACTAAAGTTGTTGATACTCATTAACTACTTTTTGTACCAATAACAAAAGTAAGATACCAAGTTAAGAATGAACCTCATAATATACTATGGGATATTCTATCAAATTCTATTATCTGTTTCTAATCTAGAAAAGAAAGAGTGCATTAGTTACCTAAGACTTTGAAGGAGTGGTGCACAATAAAGTTGAAAGTCCTGGATTTCTTTACAAGAAATTATCATGGAAATTGGAAAGAAATAGCTTAATGAAATAGTCTTCTAGCAAATGAGGATAAAAATCTAGGAAAAGTTCTAAACTCAGGTATATTTATTGATTTTGAGCCTCATTTTATCACTAACTGAATAAATTTAAATAAATCACTTAAACTCTGTAAAATAATCGTTTATTTCCTACTTATAAAATACGTTATTCAAAAATTGCAAATTAGATCTTTCCCTCAAAAATAGCTCCTTTTTAAAAATTTATCTATCACTATTAATGCTATGACAGCGCTATGGTGAAGCAGGTTAAAGCCCTGGCCTGAAAACCCCTGGTATCCCATGTGGGCGCCGGTTCTAGTCCTGGCTGATCCTTTTCCAATCCAGCTCTCTGCTATGGCCTAGGAAAGCAGTGGAAGATGGCCCAAGTGCTTGGGCCCCTGCACTCACGTGGGAGACCCAGAAGAAGCTACAGACTCCTAGCTTCAGATCCGCACAGCTCTGGCCACTGACGCCATTTAGGGAGTGAAACAGCGGAAGGAAGACCTTTCTCTCTGTCTCTCCCTCTCACTGTCTGTAACTCTACCTCTCAAATAAATAAATAAAATCTTTTTTTAAAAAAGCTAACCATTGGTTACTCCCTGAATTTTACCTTTACCTTATTCAAACATAAAAATCTAGCTAGTGGTGCTGGCACTGTTGGCGTAGTGGATGAAGCTGCCGCATGCAGTGCAGGCATCCCACATGGATGCTGATTTGAGTCTCGGCTTCTCCACTTCCAGTCCAGCTCTTTGCAATGGGCTGAGAAAGCAGTAAAGATGGCTGAAGTCCTTGGACACCTGCACCTGCCTGTGGGACCCAGAGGAGGCCCCTGGCTCCTGGCTTCGGATTGGCGTAGCTCCAGCCATTGCCAACATTTGGGGTGTTAACCAGCAAATGGAAGACACCTCTCTCTCTCTCTCTCTCTGTAACTCTTTCAAATAAGTAAATAAATCTTAAAAAAAATCTAGTTAGTAACTCATTCTATTGATTCTATATCAGTAACACTTCTTAAATCAATAAATAAATGTTTCTTAGCTTCTGAAGCTTCCTTATAAGTGGTTTCATCAATAAATTCATAGACCAATTAAATCATCTAACTGGCTAGTGTTGATCACCTCCACATTCTAATCTAACCTGAACAGCTTCAATATTAAACTTCTTAAATTCCCATTTGGTTACAATCTTGCTTCAAAGTCTTTAAAATCTATAGATGTCATCCTATATATAGTTGCAAAATATTAGCATATGTTACCAATCTTACACTTTAATGCACCTCTTCAATAATTCATTGATTTTAATACATAGCCATTTGTATTAGTAATCAAAGATAGGAAAGTGGTCAAGAATTATAATTGCCTTTGGACCCCTAATTTTCCCTCTAGGTTATCTACCCGCTTATTGAAATATCACTTTTCATTTTTACTTCTTTTATGTGCTTGATTACTCCCACTTTTTCTTTCTTGCACATATCACTGCTAACTTTCCAAAATGGATTCGGTAAATTATCAATCCAGCTAAGTAAGCCTTTTATATCCTGATGCCATTGCCCATGAAAGCTATTTCAAAGTTTACTTTCAAGTTCGATATCCTCAATCCTAGCAGATGATTTTCTTCCTGAATGAAAACAGGAAGAGATTTATTCAACATTCCTTCCACCGTTTTTAATCCACTTTTTATCCATAATTTCCTCCAGTGTCAGATGTGTCATATATGCCTTTTTTATTTCATCTTATCCTTTAAGACATTTTTGTTCCCTTTATATCAATAACCACAGTTATGCCATGCCCCCAATTTTCTATTCCTTATCAGTCTACATGCCTACTTAAGCATTTTCTAGCCTAAAACAAGCACCATACTCATATATGCACACAAAAACAACCAGGCATATTGTGACATTGGAAGATAAGATAATATAGTTATTTTAAGTGAGACATGCCAATATCTATGAAATTTTTTCCTTTTTATTATTATTTTGTTTAATTGAAAGGCAAAGCTACAGAGATAGAGAGAGAGAGAGAGAGAGAGAGAGAGAAATATATAGAGAGAGAAATCTTCCATCCATTAATTCACTCCCTAAATGGCCACAACAGCTGGGGCTGGGCCAGGCTGAAGCCCACAGCCAGGAGCCTCTTCTGGGTCTCCCATGTGCATGGCAGGAGCCCAAGCACTTTGGTGTTCTGATGCTGCTTTCCCAAGCATATAGCACAGAGCTAGATCACAAGTGGAGCAGCCTGAACTCAAATCAGCACACATATGTGATGCCTGGGTTGCAGGTGGCAGCTTTACCTGCTAGTCTCCAACAGCAGCCCCTGGATATTTTCAGTGGTAACAATTGATAACCTAATAAACCATCACTTTCCTGAGTTTATCCTACATAAATACCGATAAAAGTACCTAAATCTTTACATTCAAGCCTGTGAAATGTCAGACTACCTACAACAGCCAAAAAATTGTGGCACTTAAAATAATCTCCTTTTCTATCCATTGAGGCTTTTATTTGCATTCCACTGGTAGCTAGTGATAATGAGCATATTTTGATGTATCTGTTGTAATTGTTTTGAAAAATGTCTATTCATATCTTGTACCCACTTTTCCTTGGGCACTCATTTTGGGATATAAATATTTTGAGTTTTCTTGGTGGAGGAGGAAGTGAATACTGGAATTATCAATGTGGCCATCTTGAAGACTCTCCAAGCTAGCTTATTAGAATGTTTCAGTTTACTGAATACTATGGTGTGAACTTTAAAGCTTTACGTAACTTAGTGATGACAACATTTTCTTATTTCTTATTTCTCGACATAAAAATTAAATCACACTAAGAAAGGTAGGGGTGGGCTTTTCCTTGAAATAATTTTTCAGTTAGGATAAATTTGAATTTAGTGTTTTCTTTTGCATATTTTCATATATAAATAAAAATACAAAAAAGTGACAACCATATTCCTTCCTTGAAATTTGCTACTTTCAATAAATATATAATAAAGTAAATATATAATATGCATGTTTGCCACTCAAAATAAAAATAATATTTACAAAAATAATATGGATGTGGTCATTCTGGCTCAGCAATTAAGTCACTGTTTGGGATGGCTGCATCTCATGTTGAAAAGCGCATGCTCAAGTATTGTCTCAGCTCCTAATCCAACTTCCTGTGAATGTGCATCCTGGGAGACAGCCGATAAGGGCTTACATGCTTGTGTCCCTTTCACCCACATGAGAGAATTTGACTGAGTTCTGGGATTTTGGATTCAACCTAGCACAACACTGATTGTTGTGGTCATTTGAAAATTGAACCAGTAGATGGAAAATCTCTATGTCTGTCTCTCACTTTGTCTGTCTCTGTTCTTCTGCCTTCCAAATAAATGAAAATAAATAAATAAATTATAAAATATAACAGTTATGAAAGCAATCCCTAACACAAAAACTGAAATTATTTACTTCATAAGTTTAATAATTTTATACTTAATCATCACATATTAGAACTTGTCTACCCAACTTGAAATATATTGTTATGAAGAAATTATGCTTGAAAATAATATCAGAAATTTAAAAATAGGATAATATAAATTAAGACTTTAAAAATATTATATTATTATGCTTATGCATGATTATAGATTTTTTTAGCCAACTGCTGATATACTACAGAATATAAATACCAAGAGGCAAAAAGACAGTAAAGAATTCATATTTTCATGCTTATCAACATTTTATTGGCTAAAAAGGGGAACTACAATTAATACAAGAGAAATTAGTAAAAGATAATGTTACAAAAAAGATGAAATCCCAGGAGAATTTAGAATCATGAGAATCTAAGGCACTCAAAACATCTTGTTACAGCAGCCATTTCTAGCAAAAAGCACTTCAGGGTTATGCAAAACAGTTTTAAAGTTTCTCCCAGATATGAAAGGATCAACGACTATAACTAGAACATTTTCTCCATAATGAGGGAATACTGAAAGGTATTATTTCTATCATCTTCAAAAAACTCTTGTACCACTCCATCATTTCTCCCCAGATGAAAATAGTCAAACAAAAAGCAATGTCAAATAAAAAAAATGGAAAACTGCTCAAGTTCTTTACAGTACCTGCCAGAAATGATTACTAACAACTCATTCCCATAAGCCATCTCTGATTACAGTATGCACTTGGAAAGTACCTCCATAAAACTCAATTCTAAGGGCAGAGTAAAACCACTTCAAAATCAGTAAAGATAGTATGGACTGGAGTATTACCTTTTTAAACACAAATTAAACCAAACTTAATTGGATTCTTAAAGTAGCACAACTTTGGGGCTTTATCATCAGTACTCACTACATCGGCAATGAAAAATTTCAAGGTAAGGGCAATCTTAAAAATCACTGCTCTTTGCATTTGACCAGAAGTCAGATTGGATAGATGTTAATAGCAACCAAAACAAGTATCAATTTAGTTGTTTGAAGCAGTATTCATTAAGAACATTATTTTAAAATAGTAACATCTGAGAGTATAAATAGTGTTTTTTCTGTTTTTAAGAAAATAGCACTTTTTCATAATTTAGAACATTTTAGAAAGAATATATTTAATATAAAATGGAAGATAAAAACCTGAGTTTCTTCATGAATTCTTTTGTGGAAGGCTAAGTAATACATAGGAAATTGTCATTATAGGGTCATCAACTAAATTGAGATATATGATCACTTGGGCATGCTTGATCAAAATTTGTATTTATTCTCTTTTTAAAAAGAAATATTTCTATTTTCAGCAAAATCAAGTGTAGATAAGAAAAGACCTCTCATATTTAAGAGTGAAGGCCAAGAACATACCAATTTGGTAGTAATCTCAGAAAAAAAAATTCCTGTGTCAATGAGAGAGAATTAATTGTAGGATGTAGCTTTAAAAGGCAATATTAAGAGTTAATTAGGACTTGAAAAATATATAGGAACAAAATAATATCACATTATGTCAGAGAATAGAAAGGATTCTACTTTAGGGTAATGCAGTGGTAGCCTTCAAATATTCATGGAAAATGTATATTATAAGATACCATGAATGAATTCCAAGTTTTTTGCACAAAACTAAATGTACTTTCAAATTCCATTTCCCATGACCTTATGAATACCCTTGTAGCACTGACCAGGATTTAGATGGAAAAGTTTCCACATGCAATTTTCTCTGAAGTATCTTATTTCCTAATACTTCTTTAGGCAACTGCTACCTAGTAATAAGAGTCTGTATTTCTTATAAAATTATTGTTCATACCTTGAATAATGATAGGAATGTATTTGGAATATTTTGGGAGAATAATTGCTCAGCTGAGCTGTAAGGAATACATATTTTGAAGTAGATGATAACCAAGGCAGTATTTGAATAATCTGTATTGTCATTTTGTAGCATGCTAGTTCTCAACCTTTATCTTTGGAGGCATATCTGATGGATGGCATTCAGATGAACAATGAGTTGCCACGGGATAGTGTTTTCACTCAGAGATGTATACAACTGTCTCAGGAGGAGTCCTAGCCCCATTCTTCTCTCATATAAGAATGTGTTTGTGAATAGGTGTGAAAATGTTATTACAGGAATAATTATGATCACAGTTAAATTCACAAGTGAAATCTTTGATATTAATAATTACATGTGATGCATCTCATAATTTAACATAGTGTAAAAAGAGCTAAGGCTGCTTTAATATTTTGTGGGGAAAGAAGTCATATGTATACCAGTATAGTATGTATTTGCTTATCACAGTATAGAGGCAGCAAATTAAATATGGATAAGCTCTAGAATTTCAGATATGAACTGATTTGGGAATAAGATAAAATAGTAAACATAGAAGGGATAAGACATTAGGATATGCATTGTAAAGGAAAAAAGAATTGATTTTACTTCTATTTCATTTATTGACATTACAAATAAATAATAAGGTTGCACTGTGTTGAGAGTTTTTGTAGCAATATTTTAATGTCTAAAATTGGGTTTAAATTTAGAAAAGTGTTGACATTTATATGGTCCAAAGTGATAACATTTTTTGTGATGATAAACCACATGAAATAGTTGATACTTGGCCATTTTGAACTACAAAAATGGTAATTTCATACGCTTCAATTTAATATAATTCTTATTTTTGTGGCAGAGGCAGACTTATTTCTGGGATGAAGTATGGACTTTGATTAAGTAATGTCTGAGTAACTATGAAATGGCATGCATTGCCAAACACAAATGAAAAAACTAAATAAAATATATGAAATGCAAAAAAAAATCCTTTAGAAATACAAAAGGTCTGGAATTATCACAGAAAAAGGATAAAAAGGCATTGGTTGAAATCTAAAATTAACACACAATTATTCTTAGCTGTTTAAATTTTAACTGAAAAGTGATCCCTGTTACATATAAGAGTGGGAATAAGAGAGGGAGGAGATGTACAATTTGGGAATGCTCAATCGGACTTGCCCCAAGTGGTGGAGTTAGAAATGTGCCAGGGGATTCCAATACAATCCCATCAAGGTGGCATGTATCAATGCCATCTCACTAGTCCAAGTGATCAATTTCAGTTCACAATTGATCACACTGATAGGTCTAAGAGTCAAAGGGATCACACAGACGAGACTAGTGTCTGCTAATACTAGCTGATAGCATCAAAAAGGGAGAGAATGATCCAACATGGGAAGCGGGATAGACAGCAGACTCATAGAATGGCAGATGTCCTAAATAGCACTCTGGCCTCAGAATCAGCCCTTAAGGCATTTGGATCTGGCTGAAGAGCCCAAGAGAGTACTGTAGGCATGGAAAGCCAAGTCACTCTGGAGAAGAAGAAGGAGAAGGAGAAGGAGAAGGAGAAGGAGAAGGAGAAGGAGAAGGAGAAGGAGAAGGAGAAGGAGAAGGAGAAGGAGAAGGAGAAGGAGAAGGAGAAGGAGAAGAAGAAGAAGAAGAAGAAGAAGAAGAAGAAGAAGAAGAAGAAGAATACCTAAATGAAAGATCTCAGTGAGTGTGATCCCAGTGAAAAGAACGGGGCCATCAAAGTAAGAGGTACCTTTCTCTGAAGGGAGGAGAGAACTTCCACTTTGACTATGACCCTGTCAGAATCAGATCAAATTCGGCGAACTCTAAAGGCTTCCGTAGCCTGGGCAATTCACGACTAGAGCCTTGGGCGATTACTGACGCCATAAACAAGAGTGCCAAATTGTTAAGTCAACAACAGGAGTCACTGTGTACTTACTTCTCATGTGGGATCTGTTCTTAATGTGTTGTCCAATGTGAAGTAATGCTATAACTAGTACTGAAACAGTATTTTACACTTTGTGTTTCTGTGTGGGTGCAAACTGATGAAATCTTTACTTAATATATACTAAATCGATCTTCTGTATATAAAGATAATTGGAAATGAATCTTGATGTGAATGGAATGGGAGAGGGAGCTGGAGATGAGAGAGGTGCCAAGTGGGAGGAAAATCATTGGGGGTGAAAGCCATTTTAATCCATAAACTGTACTTTGAAAATTTATATTTACTAAATGAAAGTTTAAAAAAGGCATTAGTAAAAGGACCAGTAAGTATCAACTTATATTTATAGCCTCATGATATCAAGCAGATAAAAATTGAAAGTGTATCCATGCTGCTTTTTCTATATCCCATATACTTGAAATATCCAGATAAATAAATGCACCATTATTTTTTCCAGATGTCTAATGTGCCTAATTTAAGATGAGGTTTCAAAGGGTAAAAGCTAATTCCAGAGAATCATACAAAAAATCACATGTCCTTTATATATTTTCTTCTAACTTAAAGTAGAAGAACATAAGCAAAACTAATGTAGGACTCAGAAAAAAAATATTTTTTACATTACAGTGATTAATCTTTTAAGCTTAAATGCTAAGCAGTGACCCCTCATCTTTATATAAATTAAGTAAGGAGAACAAATAAGCAATCATGGAATGTAATTTAATCATGATAATAAGGATTAGCTAATTTTATTAATATCATAATGGTTGCTTTAAATAGTTTCAATGAAAAACTCACTCTGATTAAAAATTCAGAGTGCTTATACATTTGGATTTCTGGCCTGTTTTGAAAACTTGAAAGATTTGACCTCACACTTCCAGATGTCAGCAATCAGCTAAAATGTGAGGAGCAGAAACCCCCGTTTAATCAGGTGAGTACTGTAATTTCCCAGACACCCTTCCCAGCCCATTTCACTCCATTATCTTTTTGTTCTCTGTAATTATTTGAGTTTGTGATCCCTGACTTAGTGCTTGAGGACCAGATATAAATGGCTGAGACAGGTTTGGGCAAAGGGATGAACTCTAACTCAATGAGAATTCTCTAATCCCACATTCTTTCTCTGCCCTCTTGTGGAAATGCAATACTGCCCCCAAAATGAATGATGATAAATAAAATCATGTGATTAAAAGATATAAGCTGCATTTAAAGATGTTTCTCAATTACTTGTATCAGTGGGAAGACCATTCTAGTACAAGGGTGAGGAGCTCCTTTGCCAGAGCTTTTCAAATAACATTGTGTAGACAACTATTTTAGATTGTACAAATAACCTTGAATTAGTCTTGTATAAGGAAATACATCACAACTTCTGGGAATCTGGGTAAAAATTTTAAGGAAAGAAAGAGCTGTATAATAGATTCATCTTTTGACAGAAACTTCAAGAAGGAAGGGTAAATACAAACATTTTGTTTCTTTTTTAAGATTTGTTTATTTAAAAGTCAGAGGCATGGGGTAGGGGGAGAGGTGAGAAAGAGAGAGAGATTGTGTGAGAGAGAGAGAGAGAGTCTGAAAGAGAGACAAAGAGAGAGAGAGAGAGAGATCTTCAATCTGCTGGTTCACTACCTAACTGACTGCAACAGTCTGTAGCTGGGTGAGGCCAAAGCCAGGAGCTTTGAGCTTCATCCAGGTCTCTTAAGTGGCTGCCAGGAGCCCAAGTACTTGAGCCATCTTCCTTTGATTTCCCACATGCATCAGCTGGAGCTAGATAAGAAGTGGAGCAGCTGGGACTTGAACCTGCATTCACATGGGATGCTGACAACACAGTGGCAGCTTAATCTGCTGCACCACAATGACAGCTCCAATAAATATGTTTTGTATTCAGACCTGCCTATTAAGTTGTTCCATAATATTCAAGGATTTTTAAGTCTAATTGTAACATTGACTGCACCTTAGGCCTTAACTGTAATGGTGAGGTTTACAGTGAAATGTTTTGCTTACATAAATTCACTTAGATTTATTTTGGAATTAAAAGCAATAGGAATATTTAACCTATAAAACAGGGTATAAAATAATACCTATGAGTTTTACATGATGGAGCAAGGGTAGGGGGATGGAGGAGAGCATAGAATGAGTTTTGGAAATTGTGAGTCATCAGGATGAGAACTAAGGAAGATGGACTAGTAGGGGACTTTGCAAGGGCAAGCAGATAAATTTTAGAAACAGTAACATTTGATAGTACATTTTAAAGCTTTTTTCTATGTTATTTTTTCCAGTCAAGTGTATTAAACCTTACAGCTTCGTGCCAGCAGTACTTCATTGAATAGAAGGGTCTGGGTTGCTTTCCCTGAGGATAAACCAATTTGGTTAAGCAGGTCAGGACAACTTGTACAGTTCGGGGAACAGTTATAGGAAGGCCATGTGTGAATGACAGAGATCCCCAAAGCAGATAATCAAGATGAGATGTGAAATTGACCATGAACAGAATATAAGTATACCCTGGGAATGCTCAGAAGTTTTTAAAAAACTTGGTGACTTCCACAGTCACCCAGACACTCTTTAATTATGAAAACTAAAGAAGACAGTCTCAAATTGCTGCAGAATACGTGGACACAAGCTGTTTGTCTCAATATATTTCAATGCCTATTTTGAATGCCTTGGTTCACATAATTTTATTTTTATTTTTGCATTTTCATCCAGATACTTGAATGTACTAAAACCCTCAGTACATTTTTTAAGATTTTCTTAATGTATTAAATTTCTTATTAACATACAGTGTTTGTACATTTTTATGGAGTTTAGAGAGGTATTTCAACATAAAAACTAATAAAATCAGGTAATCAGCATTTTATTTCCTTACTTTTTTCTTTGTTTGCAGCCTAGTAGTTCCTGTTTTCTAGTTCTTTTGTTTGTTTTTCCTTCTAATTCTTAAAAACAATATATAATACATTTTTGTGAACTATAGTCACCTAATTGTGCTATACAACATTAAAACTTATTCCTTCTATAATATCTACAGCAAAGACTAGAAAGGATAAGGAGAAAAGAAAAATCTTTAAACATCATTGATGGGAATATAAATTAGTATAGTCATTATGGAGAACAGCATGGAGGTTCTTCAAAAAACTAAAAGCAGATCTACCTTATGATCCAGCTATTCCACTTCTAGGAATATATCCAAAGGAAATTAAATCAGTATATGAAAGAGATACTTGTACGCACATGTTTACTGCAGTAATATTCACAGCAGCTGAGATGAGGAATCAATACTGGTGTCCACTGATCAACGAATAGGTTAATAATTATTTCATAAGTGGTTATAAAAATTACACATTTGACAGTGGGAGTGTTGTCAACTGGGAATAGCATCTAATGAAAAAAAAATGTGTCCACATGGATTTAATTCCTCAAAAATGCACACATAGGTGAATTCTCCAAAGAAAATATTAGATAGTTGATTGATTGTCTGTTCTCATTTCAAGAGAACTGAAACTCATTCTACTTTGATGCATATAAAGTTATAAGTCATAAAAATACAATAACACTCATGATAACAAGATTAGAAAATTGTTTGCTAGGGGCTGGGATTGTAATGTAACAGGTTAAGCCTCTGCCTGTGATGCCAGCATTGCAAATGGGATCCAGTTTGTGTCCCAGCTAATCCATTTCTGAACTATCTCGCTACTAATGGCTTGCAAAAAGCAGTAGAGATTGGCCCAAGTGCTTGGGCCCCCACCATCCACATGGGAAACCTGAAAGAAGCTCTGGGTTCCTGGCTTCAGTATGGCCCAGCCCTGATCATTGCTGCCATCTTCTGGGGAGTGAATCAGCAGATGGAAAGATTCTCTCTCTCTCTCTCTCTCTCTCTCTCTCTCTCTCTTTCTCCCTCTCTCTCCAGCTCTGACTTTCAAATAAATAAATAAATAAATCTATTAAAAAGAAAAAGAAAATCATTTTCTAATGCTAGGCCTTTTAATTTCCTGACCATACTTTTTATTTTTATGAATCCTGTACACAAAATTTAAGTGTATTGTCTATTATGTTACATGATCAATGAACTAGTGCTGTGTAAACTTGTCATTTTGTTGTTCAACTTTGGTCTGTTTATTTAAAGAATGATCATCTTTGAAACTACTTTTTATGTTTTGGGGTATTATTCATATTTACTCAAATTTTTAACTACATGATTATTGTAATTCAGGCTTGACTGGGGTTCGAAAGAGATAAATTAAAGATTGAGATATGATTCCAAGGTGACTTTTTCCTTAATCCTGAAAATTTGGTACAACAGTATACAAATATCCACATCTCACAGCTCACAACAGGCATGCCAGGCTTCATGTTGTACTGCTATTTCTTTTCTGTTTATTGGTCAGAGCAACTTGGATCAATCTGGAAAACAAGTTGTACTAGGTGATATAATCAGAAAAGAGACATGAATGTTGGTCCATGTAGTGTTATAGTAATTGGAATGGAGTAGGGGATGGATGAGAGTAGGTTGTTACAGATGCAGCCACTAAGTGAATAATCTACTGATAGTAAATTTAAAAACAGGAATCCAATAGAATAAAAGTAAGTCAACTTCTATTTTTACCATATTCCACAATTGTAAATCTTGTCAGTGATAAAAACTCTTGCTGGCCGATTTATCCTATCTCCCTTCCCACCTTGGTATATAATTAATTTTACCCTTATTTTCTTCTCTTTTAAATTAACTAAATGCTTAAAATTATCCACATAAAACTATGGCTATTTGGATTCAGAGGTTAATTCTGCCCCTTACTACCTATGTGATCTTGGGAAAGTCTAACTTCTCTGTGGGTTGTGATAGCATCTACTTTATATTGATGTTATAAGAATCCAATGAGTTCATCGTCCGTTGTGAAATCTTTAAGAACAGATGACCTATAATTATACTCAAGCAATAAAACAAATGCTATGTAAAATGATCCAAGCAATACAGAAAGGTTGAAAATACTCTTTTGAGCCAGCGCCGTGGCTCACTTGGTTAATCCTCCACCTGTGGCACCAGAATCCCATATGGACACCAGTTCTAGTCCCAGTTGCTCCTTTTCCAGTCCAGCTCTCTGCTGTGGCCTGGGAAGGCAGTGGCAGATGGCCCAAGTGCTTGGGCCCTGCACCCGCATGGGAGACCAGGAGGAAGCTCCTGGCTCCTGGCTTCGGATCGGTGCAGCACGCCAGTCGTAGTGGCCATTTTGGGGGTGAACCAAAGGAAGGAAGACCTTTCTCTCTGTCTCTCTCTCACTAACCCATCTGTCAAATAAATTAATTAAAAAAGGAAAAAAAAAAAACCTCTTTCGATATAGTTTATGGAAAAGGCAGTGCATGATAGTAGTGGCTGAGTAAGATCCTCTAGTGATCAACTCCCTGCAGAGACAGCGATTTGAACAGCTACTCACTCCCCAAGTCACCTGCACTAGCATTAAGGAAGCCAGGTGAGAGACCACAGTGACTGGTTTTCATATAATCATGTGCATCGAAGGAAGTAGGAAAGAAAGAGTTGACTGTGTTATCTTTCAAGCTCCAGGTAGTGTAGCGCTAAGAGACAAATATCACTTTCAGCAAGGAGGAAGGATAGGGAAATAATTCCAGACCTTATGCTGGAAACTCAGTACCAGGCCTGTCATGATAAAATGATTTCCAGAAAGGGTCGCCAATCCCTGTTCCTAGGTCTGTGTCTGCACATACAGCTTTTGGATCCTCCTTAGCCAGGTAGCTAAGGGACAACCTTCATCCACCCACCCACTCCCCACCCCTAACCTCTAGCTGCTGTAGACTAGGGCAGGAAAGGAAACATAGGACATTGCCCTATATGTTAGCTTGGGTCCAACTGTGATGAGACCTAGCACCTGATACTGCCCATTGGACTCTCCCCAGGCCAGTACTTTCAGACAGTCTCTAAATTTTTCCTAGCATCAAACAAGGCATATTCCAGTAGAACTGACTTATTTTGGTTTGTATCACAACCAGCCTCAGTTAGGTCAGGCCTGCGCAACCAAGACTGCAGGGCCAGCAATTGTGAGTCAAGTAGGACCCTGCTTAATGCCACATGGATGACCAGGGGGCTGCCTTTACCAACCTGTGCCTAACTTTGGGAAGAGAGCAGGAACCACAGTATCGTGTTCTGGAACTCAATTCCAGGCTGACAAAGCCCACACTGGGAAGATCCTAATGAACCTCAGCTCCAGGCCAGTGCTGGTGGATAAAGCCTCTGGACCTGCCTGCAGCCAAATGGAGGCTCATGGCCCCATTTATTGGACTTACACCGCAGCCAATTTTACCCATAGTTACTTGCAGTGTAGACATCCCATGGTAGTGTGAGCCTTTGTCCTACCAATATGTTACACTGATCTCAGTGGACTGTTGGCTCTGAATGTGTTCGTAGCATTATAATATTGGTTGCCATTGTACCAGGTGTCTATGGCTACTACAGTTAATTCTGAATAACACACCAACTTTAGGTTATGGGAATTGGGGCTTGGGGTTTCCTTTAGAACTGAACCCATGCACAATACACCAACATTGGACTTGAAAAAAACCTCGACTTAAAAAGCTATCTAGAAGCTGGCACTGTGGTGTAGCAGGTTAAACCACCACCTGTAGTACCAGCATCCCATATGGGCACCAGTTCAAGTCCCAGCTGCTCCTCTTCCAATCCAGCTCTCTGCTATGGCCTGAGAAAGCAGTAAAAGATGGCCCAAGTGCTTGGGCCCCTGCACACGTGTGGGAGACCTGGAAGAAGCTCTTGGCTCCTAGCTTTGGATCAGCCCAGCTCTCTTCATTGCAGCCATTTGGGGAGTAAACCAGTGGATGGTAGAACTCTTTTTCTCTGTCTATAATGCTACCTCTCAAATAAATAAATCTTTAAAAAATATTTACTTTTAAAAACAGAGTGCTATCTAGTCTTGTAAATATAGAAATGCCCAAAGGCTCAGATAAAAGAACTGCTAAGAATTACAAAGACTGGAAAAATGATCTAATCTTTCAATTCACAAGTGATGTCACATGCCAACAAGCATCAAGAATTTTCAGAGAACCATGACCTCACCTAGTAAACAAAATAAGGTGCCAGAAATGAATCAGCTAGTAATTGATAGAATTATGGTTATTTATTTTTAATGAAAATATTACGTATGAATTTTTGAAATAAGATTAATGAAAACAAAACATTCTCAACTTTCAGCCCTTTTACTGAGATTTCCCTCTGGTCTATCAGATACACTCTTTTCATTAAACTTGTCTAGCATACTTACTGCTGCAAATCGCATCTGAATTCCTTCTTGGGAGAACACAAGAATCTCCAAGCTGCTGTCTCTGGTAAGATATTTGGCTATCAGCCAGAAGAGAATGAGAACAGTAATAAGTACTGAGCAACCTCACCCAGAGAAATGCTCCATGCTGAGCCTATTTCTATCCTTTCTCCTGCCATGTCTATTGGCAACCAAAGTCCTTTGCCAACATTTCATGGAGACAGAGGCATGTCCACTTTCTTTTAACCTAGGCAACCTTGGCCTTTCCCTTCTGTGTCTTTTTTTTTTACAGATTTATTTATTTATTTTGAAAGGCAAAGTTACAGAGAAGCAGAGGCAGAGGCAGAGACTGCGAAAGGTCTTCTAGCCATTGATTCACTCCCCAGTTGGCCACAACAAACAGAGCTGAGCTGATCCAAAGCCAGGAGCCAGGAGCCAGGAGCTTCTTCCAGGTCTCCCACATGGGTGCAGGGGCCCAAGGACTTGGGCCATCTTCCCAGGCCATAGCAGAGAGTTGGATCAGAAGTGAAGCAGCCTGGACTCTAATGGTGCTCATATGGGATGCCAGCACTGCAGGTGGTGGCTTTACCTGCTATGTCACAGTGCTGTCCCACTTCTCCATCTTTTTCAGCCAAAGTTTCTTTGTCACACTAATGCAGGAGGACTATCTTAGAACAGATGGAGGCCAACTTACTCTGTTTCATATTCTCTGCCTAGGCCCTCTTGATCCTTCATTTCTTGCCTGATCCACCCAGACTGTTCACTACCCAGTCTCCTTTGCCTCAAGTGTCAGGAAATAGGGAGAATATTGTATCTACTCAGCAATGGCCCAATGCCTGGTCCCAGTCTGCCCTCCCTACTGAAGGAAGCCGCAGGCCTCATTTCCCTTACCTCTTCTGCCACCATTTTGAAAAGGCACTGGCAGCCTTGGCTCACTTGGCTAATCCTCTGCCTGCGGTGCTGGCACCCCAGGTTCTAGTCCCGGTTGGGGCGCCGGATTCTGTCCTGGTTGCTCCTCTTCCAGTCCAACTCTCTGCTGTGACCCAGGAAGGCAGTGGAGGATGGCCCAAGTGCTTGGGCCCTGCACCCGCATGGGAGACAGGAGGAAGCACCTGGCTCCTGGCTTTGGATTGGCACAGCATGCAGGCTGTAGTGGTCATTTGGAGGGTGAACCAACAGAAAGAGGACCTCTCACTCTGTCTCTCTCTCTCTCTCACTGTCTAACTCTGCCTGTCAAAAGAAAAAAAAAAGAAAGAAAGAAAAGGCACTGGCAAGATCTGGTCATAAGATAGTTTGTCTTAAACTGCTATTTTTACTATCAATGAGACCATGGGCAGGGCCATGTTTTCTAACTCACTATTAAGTCTTGTCCCTGTTTGACAACCTTGTTGGGTGGGTCTTTTTCGTGGCTACATGAAAGCAGAAATGTAGAAGTAAACCTGACCAGAAATTACTCAGCTGAATTATTACCTTCATTCCATAATCGTGTTAGATGTGTCCCAACTCTCCTCTGGGGTAGCTTAGGGGTATCTTCCACAACCTACACTAAGGAGACTATTAGGTCCAGTATGAGATTCTGGAAGGAATTTCAGGAACGCCACATATAGAAACTTTCCACCCACCAATATACCAGACAGGGAAAGGGGAGGAGAAATGGAAGACTCATACACATATCCATTCAAACTCCAATCTGAATGCAGACTGAGCTCCTGGTCCTTTACAGAGTTGCTCACCTGGGCTGTCAGGTGTACTGTCTTCATTAAACTTGACTATTATCATTGTTATGCAGTAGGTTAAACTGCAATCTGTGAGGCCAGCATCCCATATAAGCATCCCATATAATCCCAGATCCGGCTGTTCCACTTCCTGTACAGTTTTCTGTTGATGTGCCTGGGAAGATGGGTCCCTGTCATCCAGCTGGGAGACCTGGATGAAGTTCCAGGCTGTGGGTTATGGAGTTCCAGGCTGTGGGTTTTGGCCTGGACTAGCCCCAGCTGTTGCAGCCATTTGAGTCATGAACCTGTGCGTGGAAGATTCTCTCTCTCTCTCTCTCTCTCTCTCTCTCTCTCTCTCTCTCTCCTTCTCTCTCTGTAACTCCGCCATCAAATAAATAAATAAATCTAAAAAAAAATTGCCTAGCCTGCTTACTGTTAAAAAAATTTGCAAGTCAAACAATATCTTATCAGATTATATGGGCTAGCCTCAGTCTAGAATGAGTAGTCTAAGGACTAAATTTATCTAGAGATTATAATCACTTGTGAAAAGAACTATTTGAACCCAAATGTCCATCAACAGTAGACTGGATAAAGAAATTATGGGACATGTACTTTATAGAATACTATACAGCAGTCAAAAACAATGAAATCCGGTCATTTGCAACAAGATGGAGGAATCTGGAAAACATCATGCTGAGTGAATTACGCCAGTCCCAAAGAGACATATATCATTTGTTTTCCCTGATCGGCGACAACTGAGCACCAAATGGGAAACCTGTTGAAGTGAAATGGACACTATAAGAAACAGTGACCTGATCAGCTCTTATCCTGACTCTAGATGTACAATGTAATACTTTATCCTTTTTAGTGTTTGTTGTTGTTGTTGTTCTAGTACTAGTGGTTGAACTCTGTAATTAACACACAATTATTCTTAGGTGTTTAAATTTTAACTGAAAAGTGATCCCTGTTAAATATAAGAGTGAGAAAAAGAGAAGGAGGAGATGTACAATTGGGGACATGCTCAATCGGACTTGCCCCAAATGGTGGAGTTAGAAGCGTGCCAGGGGATTCCAATACAATCCCATCAAGGTGGCATCTACCAATGCCATCTCACTAGTCCATGTGATCAATTTCAGTTCACAATTGATCACACTGATAGGTCTAAGAGTCAAAGGGATCACACAAACAAGACTAATGTCTGCTAATACTAACTGATAAAATCAGAAAGGGAGAGAATGATCCAACATGGGAAGTGGGAGACACAGCAGACTCATAGAATGGCAGATGTCATAAATAGCACTCTGGCCTCAGAATCAGCCCTTGAGGCATTTGGAACTGGATGAAGAGCCCATGAGAGTATTGTAGGCATGGAAAGCCAAGACACTTTGGGAAAAGAAGAAGAAGAAGAAGAAGAAGAAGAAGAAGGAGAAGGAGAAGGAGAAGGAGAAGGAGAAGGAGAAGGAGAAGGAGAAGAAGAAGAAGAAGAAGAAGAAGAATACCTAAATGAAAGATCTCAGCGAGTGTGATCCCAGTGGAAAGAACGGGGCCATCAAAGTAGGAGGTACCTTTCTCTGAAGGGAGGAGAGAACTTCCACTTTGACTATGACCCTGTTGGAATCAGATCAAAGTCGGCGAACCCTAAAGGCTTCCATAGCCTCGGCAACTCATGACTAGAGCCTAGGAAGATTACTGACGCCATAAACAAGAGTGTCAAATTGTGAAGTCAACAACAGGAGTCACTGTGTACTTACATCTCATGTGGGATCTGTCCTTAATGGGTTGTCCAATGTGAAGTAATGCTATAGCTCATACTGAAACAGTATTTTTACACTTTATGTTTCTGTGTGGGTGCAAACTGATGAAATCTCTACTTAGTACATACTGAATTGATCGCCTGTATATAAAGATAATTGAAAATGGAAAAAGAAAACTTGGTGTTAAATTGGAAATTACATAGAAAAATTAATCAATTTTTTTAAAAAAAAATATCATGTAGGATCTCTGTCCTTAATGTGCTGTACACTGTGATTTAATGCTATAACTGGTACTCCAATAGTATTTTTCACTTTATGTTGCTATGTGAGGGCAAACTGTTGAAATCTTTACTTTATACATACTCAACTGATTTTCTGTATACAAAGAGAATTGAAAATGAATCTTGATGTGAATGGAACGGGAGAGAGAGCAGGAAAGGGGAGGGTTGCAGGTGGGAGGGAAGTTATGGGGGGGAAGCCATTGTAATCCATAAGCTGTACTTTGGAAATTTATATTCATTAAATAAAAGACTAAAAAAAAGAAAAGAACTGTTTGGATTAAACAATTTAGAAATCATGTAGAATGATATTTTAATTTTGATTTATTTATTTGACTTTAAAAATATAAAATGTGATTTATTATATTTTATAGGTGATTCCTGAGACTCTTACATAGAGGAAACATCAAGAATGATATCATATATTAGAATCACATATTTTTCCTGGTTGCTTCTTTTTAAATGATAAATTGTATCTTTCAGTTTGTGTTCCAAAACAATCCCAGGAAAATATACTTTATGAAAGCTAAACATGACCTGATTTTAAAATACAGGGATTCTCTTGAGTTGCAGGTAACTTATTTGCAAATTAAATTACAAAGAATTATGAGTTCAAACTAAAAATATTTAAATACATATTAATTTAAAATAGCATTAATTATTATTTGAAGCCGCAGAGATAGCATGTGTATGATTCAGCAATTATTTTTTTTATTTTGTTCCCTTTATGTGAGGTTTCCTAATATAATAGTCTTAATATAGGTTAATACAACTATTGATAATTAACATTCTTTTCTTTCAAATACTTTCAGAGATTTTTTTTTAATTCAAAGTCAAAGGTAATAATTGTCTAATACTCAGAGGCAAAAAAGTACATAACATATGGTGCTATGCATATGTAGATGTCTTCTTGAGTCTCTGGTCCAATGTGTAAGTCCACTATAGGAACTATGCTTTTTTGGTTTGCTAAGTGACCCAGAAAATCAATTTGCTTAATGATCTTCATAGAATTCATTTGGTTATTCAAAACCTCATACATAATGATAATTCAAGCAGATCTATTTTGAGACTTTAGCATTTTTAATATATTTAGAGCTATTTCAATACACACAGCCTGCTATTGAGTCTCTGTTTTGAAAGACAAACGCCCTTTGTGGCTTTTGTACAAAGACCTCATGGATATTTCTGAGATGATTTCTAAGACCATTTGCACAACCTGAACAATCAAATGCATTGTTTCAGATTTTGTTCATAATAATCAAGGCATAACAGTATTTCTTCTTCAAATTTCCTCTACTGAATTTAATAATCATTATTTGCTATACTAATTTAAAATAAATTTCTTTGCTCACGTAATACTTCATAATTCAAAAGTGCAAGCATACAAAATGGGTCCAGTAGTATTTAAATGCAAATATAAACTTTTCACACAATACATTTTCTCTCTTCCAACAACATTGATGAAAACACATAGATATAGTGCAGCAGAAAGGAGGAAGTGAGAAATGGGTGCATTTTGTAGCCAAACACAGAAGTTAGCATTTGGAATCTAATTGATTATGAGGCTATCTAACTCTTCTTAAATGCTATTACCTTAGCAATTTTCTCCTACTTTTTCCTGAAGTGTTTCAGGAGTCTGATTTCCAGTCCATTTTGAAACATAGAAAATCCAGCTGACAGAAGTAATGTTTCTAGGAGTTCTACAGTTAGTTCACTGAAAATGCTGTTGTTGTAATAATGCAAGTCCTTGCTACTGATCCCCATACAGTTCACTAATCCCTAGTGAGAGTAGGAAAATGGATATCTCATCATTGCTATATCCAGAGAGTTACTGCATTGTCCTCTAAGAAGATGATCATTCTCTTCTGTAGATGAGGCACTAGTTCAAATTTAACCCAGTATGAAATTTTGCAACTCAATGTCATCTGTAGCCTGTTTTTATTAAAGAACTCTAAAATTTCGAGGAATAAAATCTGACTTCACTTTGAGTTCCTTAACAGAGATCTGACCTAAGGTTTGTCTTTGACTCTTTAATGGCAAGAACTAGAAATCAGCATGGTTTGCTTGGAGCTAAAGTCAAATAATTCCGATCTGTAAGATGTCTATTTATAACAATCTCAAAAAGCACAGCACATTGGCATAATGGCTTAGTCCCAGGAGCTGGAAATTCAATCCGGGTCTCCCACATGGATGGCAGGGACCAACTGCTTGACCAATCACGTGCTGCCTCTCAGTATCTGCGTTAACAGGAAGCTGGAATCAAGAGCAGAGCCAGGACTCAAATCAGGCACTGTGATACATCTTCCCTATGTCCTAATCAGCTTCTTAGCAGATATACCGAATGCCTACTCATGACTTTCCATGAACTTTCTGATGACCCCTCATACATTTGCATATTTTGATCTGTCAGGTAATTGGTGCTAATCTAATACTTAGTGAACAACATGTTTACATCTAAGAAACTAACAGTGGCATAAGTAGCACTTTGTACACACTTGATCTTATTGAGTTACGCTAAGCATTAAATTAAATAAAAATATTACTCAGCACCTGTATTCAGTATTTTCAAAACTGGATGCAACAGGAGGCATAAAATAAGAAAAACACTATGCTCAGGAGTTTAAAATTATTGTACTTTTATGCATAATGTAGCTGTTGATGATTCTGCTTACTTATAAATGAATTATGAATGTCTTTACTTAAAAAAATAATGTTCGTTGACCAAACACCCCTACCAAACCAAAGCCCCATTCCCCTGATGTCCTCTGTTACAAAAGATCTGCAAAAGGCTTTTGTGTATTTTAATGTCCTTTTTTCCTTTCCCTTCATTTTCTCACTAGCAATTTTTTTTATTCAATTATCCTAAAATTTACCATTTTAAACATACAATTCAAATTTCACTTACTGTTTGTATATGATACAGTAGATTTCATTCCATTCATTTGCATGCAGATATCTAGTTGTCCAAAGACCAATTGTTGAAATGATTATTTTTTGTCTATCAAATTAATTTAGCACTTCCCATTAATTTCAGCTGTAATTTGTATATTTTGGTGTTTTTATTTTTATTTTTGAGCCATTCATCTCAAAATATTCAGTTTCTCTTGTGGCTACTTCTTTTACCCATTGATGTTTTTGTTTAGGTGTGTATTATTTAATTTTCACAGGCTTGTGAATTTTTCAAACTTCCTTCTTTGTTGATTTCTAACTTCATTCTATTGAGTCATAGAATAAACTTCATATTTTTTTAAAGATTGATTTTATTTATTTGAAATCCACAGTTACAGAGAGAGAGAGAGAGAGAGAGAGAGAGAGAGAGAGAGAGGAAGAGACAGAAAGATATTCCATCCACTGGTTCTCTCCCCAAATGGCTGCAACAGCTAGGGCTATCCAAGATCAAAGCCAAGAGCCAGGAGCTTCTTCCAGGTATCCCACATGTGTGCAGGCGCCCAAGAACGTGGGAGATTAGTAGGGAGCCGGATTGGAAGTGGACAGCCAGGAATCAAACCAATGTCCACATGGGATGTTGGTGTCATAGGCAGTGGCTTTACTTGCAATGCCACAACACCAGTCTCTTATTTTTTTATTAATATTTATTTGATGAACTACTATATGATGTATCCCAGAGAATGCTTCCTGCATATTTTAGAAGGATATGTTTTCAGCTGTTGTTGGGTGGAGTGCTCTAGATGTGTGTTTTCTGATCTTATCAAGTACTTGTTTTCCCTTTGATCCAAGCATGTTAGTCGTATAAGGGTTCACTCCTAATGTTGTTTCTTCTGTAGGTTTGAGCAAATATAAAATGAAATGTCCCCATCATTATAGCACCATACACACAGAAGTTTTCACTGCCCTAAAAAATCATCAATATTCCCCAGTTCAGATTTTTCTCTCTCATTCACTCACAACTACCAATCTTTTTACAATCTCTATATTTTTATCTTTTCCAGAATATTATTTAGTTGGAATTTTGCAGCATATAGACCTTTTAGATTAACTTTTTTAAGAAATAAAAGATAATTTTTTTATTTATTTGAAAGGCAAACAGAGAGATCTTCCATCTTATGGTTTATGCCCCAAATTTCCAAATAACAAGGGTTTGACCATGTCAACACCAGGAAGCTAGAACCCAATCCTGCTCTCCCACGTGAGTGGCAGGGATCCACAAACCACCACCTGCTGCCTCCCAGGATGCCCATTACCAAAAAGCTGGAATCAGATGCAGTGTTGAGACTTGAACCAGGCATTTCAGTATGGGATGTCTGTGTACCGAGTGGCATATTAACCACAGAACCAAATGCTTACCAAGTGTGGAACATCTTTTGAAGTTCTTACTTGACACCCACATGCATTTCTTCTTTGATGGGGTGTCTGTTCATATCTTTTGTCTATTTTGTGACCTGCTTGTTTTTTTTCACTTCTCTTTTATTTATAACTTTTACATATTTTTTGCATTAACAGTAATTTATCAAATTTTATTCACAAAAATTTTCTCTAGGCTATGTCTTGTTTTCTCTATATTTTAATTTTCATTCAGTTTAACTTATAAATTCTTCCTTTTTTGATCATGCATTTGCCATTATTTCTTTTTTTTTTTTTTGACAGGCAGAGTGGATAGTGAGAGAGAGAGAGACAGAGAGAAAGGTCTTCCTTTGCCGTTGGTTCACCCTCCAATGGCCGCCGCAGTAGGCGCTCTGCGGCCGGCGCACCGCGCTGATCCGATGGCAGGAGCCAGGTGCTTCTCCTGGTCTCCCATGGGGTACAGGGCCCAAGCACTTGGGCCATCCTCCACTGCCTTCCCTGGCCACAGCTGAGAGCTGGCTTGGAAGAGGGGCAACCGGGACAGAATCCGGCGCCCCGACCGGGACTAGAACCCGGTGTGCCGGCGCCGCAAGGCGGAGGATTAGCCTAGTGAGCCGCGGCACCGGCCTTTTCTTTTTTTATTTATTTTTTTATATTTTTTTGCATTTGCCATTATTTCTAAAAATGTCATCTGCATAGCCAACGTGATGTTGATTTTCTTGTTTTTTTCTCCTATTAATTTTATAGTTTTGCACATTCCATTTTTATATGATTTTTGTTGAATCAGTCTTAGTAAAGAATGCAAGTTTTGTGCCTACAATTATTTTCTGCACAAGGACGTCCAGTTTTTCCAGCACCATTTTTGTAACACTACCTTTTCGTAATTGCCAAAGAATAGTATATTTTTATGGAGCTATTTCCTGTTACCTCTATTCTGTTCCATTGATTTATTTCTATATTCTTTTGCCAATGCTACTCTATATTACTTGCTATGGTTTTATATTAAATTATCAAGTCAGAGAGGGACAATCTTCCAACTTTCTAGTAAATATTGAGCTTGACATAATTAGTCTTTTGCCTCTGCATAAACTTTAGAGTCAGTAAGTCTATAACCACAAAATAATTTACCAGTATTTTGGATTGATATTTCACTGTATGTCTATAACAAACTGAGAAAAATTAACATCTTGATAATACTGAATCATCCCAAACATCTCTCAATTTATTTAGCTATTCACTATTATCTTTCATCAGGGCTCTGTAGCTTTCCTAATTGAAGATTTCTTTATTTATTTGAAAGGCATACTTACAGAAAGGGAAAAATAAAGAGAGAGAGAGAGAGAGAGAGATCTTCCATCTGCTGATTCGTTCTCCAAATGGACACAATGGCCAGGGCTGAACTAGGCTGAAGCCAGGAACCAGGAACTTCATCCAGTCTCCCACATGTATAGCAAGGGCCCATGCACATGGACTATCTTCTGTTGTTTTCTCAGGCATATTAGCAGAGCACTGGATTGGAAGTGGAGTAGCTGGGGCTCAAACTGGAGCTCATGTTCAATTCTGTCATTGCAAGCTGTGGCTTCACGTGCTGTGTCACAATGCCAGCCCCAGTAGTTTTCCTGTTTTATAGATTATATTTTTAGATTTATAACTGAGTATTCATGAGTGGATAACTATATGGCAATATGCTTTTAATTTCAAATTCTTATAAATCACCAATAGGCTAATTTTAAAAACCCAACCTACCAGTATTTACCTTTTGATTGTGATTCTTAACCTATTTTACTGAAATGTATTCCTGGTGAGGTGGGATTAACATCTGGCCTTTTGCTATTTCTTTTTTCTGTGTTTTGTATCTCTTTGCATTGTCCTATTCTTCTGTTAATATCCTCTTGGTGTTAAATATTTTATTGTGTCAATTTAATTCCCTCATCTTTATTTTTATTGTATTTTGGTTGAATTATTTTATGAATGCTGTGTGTATGTCATTAAAATCTTAATTTTTAATAATCAAATTGAATAAATTCTCATTTAATTTCAATGATTCACTATAATTTTGCATTTAAATAACTTCATTTTCTCCCTCTACTTTGTGTTATCAGCATATAAATTAGACTTTTATACAATATGAACACATCAAACCACTTCTAAAACACTATGTTCCTGAAGATCTTTTCAGTTAGGAAATAAAATAAATTCTAAACAAAAATACATTTATGCTCTTAAATGTATAACTGTATTATTGCATTTAGCAATGAATTTTATTTCTTCATGTGGATTACAGACACTCTTTAGCATACTTTCATTTAATCTTTAGAAACACACTCCATAGTAATTCTTATTGTGTAGGTCTGATAAGACAGAAAGAAATCTCTGTTGATGTTGCTCAAGGGTGTCCCATATTCAAGTGTTGAAGCAATGTAAAACAAAAAATTTACTGTCTTGTGACCTTCATTTACTTTTTATAAGAAATCAATTGGTAATAATAGTGAGAATTCCTTGTACATGGTAAATTGCTTCTGTCTTATTCCTTCTCTATTGCTCTTTTGTGGTTTCTTTCTCCTTGGCTCTTGACAAATGATGTGATTAGGTAGCATAATCTCATTTTGTTTATCCTGTTTTAAGGTTGTTGAGGTTCACAGATTAGTAGATTAATATTTTTCATCAAATTTGGAAGATTCTCAGGGCCAGTGTTTTGATGACAGTGGGTTGAGGCAATGCCAGCATCCCATATGAACCCTGATTCTATTCCCTGCTGCTCCACTTCTTATCCACCTCCATACTAATACCTGAGAAAGCAGTAGAATATTTTTCAAGTGCATAGGTCCCTGAAACTCAGGTGAAAGACTCAGATGGAGTTCCAGGATCAGACCTTGCTGATGTGGGCATTTGGGGAGTAATCAACAGGTAGAATATCTCTCTCTTCTCTCCCCCTTTCTGTTTATCTTTATCTGTAACTCTGCCTTTCAAATAAGTAAGCAATTCCTTTTAAAAATTTGGAAGATTTCTGACAATTTTTTTTTCAGGTACTGTATCTGTTTCTTCTGGAGCTGCTCTTAGGCATATGTTGATCATCATAGAACACCACAAGTATCTGAGGTTTTATTCATCTTTATTCATTATCATTTTGTTCCATCAGACTACATAACCTCAATTGACCTATCTTAAAGTTTACTGAGTATTGTATCAACAAAGTCAAATCTACAATTAAGTCTTTCAAGTGAATTTTTAATGTCATTTGTTACACATTTCAAGTCCAGAATTTTTATTTATTTTTTTCTTATAATTCCTGTGTCTCAGTTGATATTCTTTATAAATTAATTATTCTCATAATTTCCTCTACTTCTTTAGAAACGATTTTCATTAGTTTTTTTAACTTATTTATAATATTTTATTTAAAGTCTTTGTCTAAGAAACCCTAAATAAGTCTTACTTCAAGGAAAATTTCTATTGATTGCTGTTTTTCCTGAATATGGGCCACATGTCCTTTTTTTTGCATATCTTATTTTTTGGTTGGAAATGCTACATTTTAAATAAGATAGTGTGGTAACTCTGGAAATATGGTGCCTTCCTCCTCCCTAGTATGCTCAGTTGCTAAGAGAAGAGCAATTATGAACTTCTCGGTTCTCTTCATGGTAGGTACATAGGCAGGCATATGTGCTTATTCTAGATCCCCAGGTATATGCATGATCTCTTCAAAGCATGTATGGACACCTCATTCATCGTACTTGCTTTTGGAAATTTTGATAACGCTCCTGTGTACACCAAAGGCTATTGTTGCCTCAGACAATTAGATATAACACAACTGCTATTCATTGTTTCCTCAAATAGTCCTGGGGAAAGCATTTTCACATTAAGTGAACCCTGAGTCAGATAAAATTAAGCCAACTCTCTGGATCTAGTGTTCTCAGGAAGCAGTCACACTGGGTATTACAAGGCCACAGAGAATTCAAGGAGAGAGTGTTGTGGAGAGGGCAAGATAAAATGCCACAAATCTCATTCTTTTTCCAAGGATTCAACCATTTTCCTTGAATAAATATACCTTGAATTGTTGGTCATTAGCATCCAGAGATCTATTAAAGTTGATTTTGATTCTTTCAGAGCAAATTTTCAGAGGTCTTTACTCTACCATTCTAAAAGTACTTCTTGTGGCCAGCGCTGTGATGCAGTGGGTTAACGCCCTGGCCTAAAGCTCCGGCATCCCATATGGACGCCAGTTTGAGACTGGCTGTTCCACTTCCGATCCAGCTCTCTGCTTTGGCCTGGGAAAGCAGTGGAAGATGGCCCAAGTCCTTGGGCTCCTGCACCCACATGGGAGACCTGGAGAAGCTTCTGGCTCCTGGCTTAAGATCAGCGCAACTCCAGCCGTTGCGGCCAACTGGGGAGTGAGCCATCAGATGGAAGACCTCTCTCTCTCTCTCTCTCTCTCTCTCTCTCTCTCTCTCTCACTCTGCCTCTCCTCTCTCTGTATATCTCTGACTTTTAAATAAATAAGTCTTTAAAAAAATAAAACTGCTTCTCCTTTCGTTCTCTTATAAATAATTTTTTTCTGCACCACCCACCAAAACTATCCTTCTAAAAGATATGTCAGATCACAGGACACTTCTTTTCAAAAAAGTCCAGTAACTTCTCACTTCACTCGAAGTAATATCCCAAAAGATTCACTCAGTTCAACATGACAGATATTTTTGTCTCTTTCTAGATCTGTGACTTCTTGTTTTACTGCTTGATCTTTTGCTTAATCGATTGTAGTCATATTGACCTTCTTTTTATCCCTTAAACATACTAGGGGCACTTTTGCCTTACTGGAATTTCAATTCATATTCCCTTTGTCTGGCATAGTCTCTTAGATAGCCATGGGTTTTATTGTTCCCCCATCCTAATGATTTCTTCTCAAATATCACACTAGCAGAGAAGGCTTCCTTGACTACATTTTTTTTAACTTTTATTTAATGAATATAAATTTCCAAAGTACAGCTTATGGATTACAATGGTTCCCGCCCCCATAACTTCCCTCCCACCAGCAACCCTCCCCTTTCCCACTCCTCTCCCCTTCCATTCACATCAAGATTCATTTTGAATTCTCCTAACATACAGAAGATCAGTTTAGTATATATTAAGTAAAAATTTCAACAGTTTGCACCCCCATAGCAACATAAAGTGAAAAATACTGTTGGAGTACTAGTTATAGCATTAAATCTCAATGCACAGCACATTAACGACAGAGATCCTACCTGATACTTTTTAAAAATTGATTAATTTTCTAGGTGATTTCCTATTTAACACCAAGTTTTTTTTCTTATTTTCAATTATCTTTATATACAGTAGATCGATTCAGCATATACTAACTAAAGATTTCATCAGTTTGCACCCACACAGAAACTCAAGGTGTAAAAATACTGTTTCAGTACTAGTCATAGCATTACTTCACATTGGACAACACATTAAGGACAGATCCCACATGAGACATAAGTACACAGTGACTCCTGTTGCTGACTTAACAATTTGACACTCCTGTTCATGGCGTCAGTAATCTCCCTAGGCTCTAGTCATGAGTTGCCGAGGTTATGGAAGCCTTTAGGTTTCACCGACTTTGATCTGATTCCAACAGGGTTATAGTCAAAGTGGAAGTTCTCCCCTCCCTTCAGAGAAACGTACCTGCTTCTTTGATGGCCCCCTTCTTTCCACTGGGATCACACTCTCAGAGATCTTTCATTTACTTCTTCTTTTTTATTTCCAGAGTGTGGCTTTCCATGACTAAAATACTCTCATGGGCTTTTCAGCCAGATCTGAATGCCTTAAGGGCTGATTCTGAGGCCAGAGTGCTATTTATGACATCTGCCATTCTATGAGTCTGCTGTGTCTCCCACTTCCCATGTTGGATCATTCTCTCCCTTTTTGATTCTATCTGTTAGTATTAGAAGACACTAGTCTCATTTGTGTGATCCCTTTGACTCTTAGACCTATCAGAGCCATCAATTTTGAACTGAAATTGATCATTTGGAGTAGTGAGATGGCATTGGTAGATGCCACCTTGATGGGATTGTATTGGAATCCCCTGGCACGCTTCTAACTCCACCATTTGGGGCAAGTCCGATTGAGCATGTCCCCAATTGTACATCTCCTCCCTCTCTTTTTCGCACTCTTACATTTAGCAGGGATCATTTTTCAGCTAAAATTTAAACACCTAAGAATAATTGTGTGTTAATTCCAGAGTTCAAACAATAGTACTAGAACAAAAAATACTATAATGCATAAAGTATTGCATTGTACATCAACAGTCAGGACAAGAGCTGATCAACTCTCAGAAATAGACAGATCAACAGGACAGAAGATCAACAAGGAGACAGTAGATTTAAATGACACTATAGCCCAAAAGGAACTAACAGATATCTACAGAACTTTTCATCCTACACATAAAGCATTTACATTCTTCTCAGCAGTACATGGAACCTTCTCTAGGATTGACCACATACTAAGCCATAAAGTAAGTCTCAGTAAATTCAAAAGAATTAGAATCATACCATGCAGCTTCTCAGACTATAAAGGAATGAAGTTGGAAATTAGCAACTCAGGAATCCCTAGAGCATATGCAAACACATGGAGATTGAACAACATGCTCCTGAATGAACAATGGGTCATAGAAGAAATCAAAAGAGAAATCAAAAATTTTATGGAAGTAATCGAGGATAACAGCACAACATACCAGAACTTATGGGATACAACAAAAGCAGTGTTAAGAGGAAAGTTTATATCAATAGGTGCCTTACTCAAGAAATCGGAAAGGCACCAAATAAATGAGCTTTCAATTCATCTCAGGGATCTAGAAAATCTGCAGCAAACCAGACCTAAATCTAGTAGGGGAGTAGAAATAATTAAAATCAGAGCAGTAATCAACAGGATTGAATCCAAAAAAAAATTACAAAAAATCAGCCAAACGAGTAGCTGTTTTTTTGAAAAAATAAACAAAATTGACACCCCATTGGCCCAACTAACTAAAAAAAGAAGAGAAAAGACCCAAATCAATAAAATCAGAGATGAAAAGGAAACATAAAAACAGACACCACAGAAATAAAAAGAATCATCAGAAATTACTACAAGGACTTGTATGCCAGCAAACAGGGAAATCTATCAGAAATGGATAGATTCTTGGACACATGCAACCTACCTAAATTGAACCAGGAAGACATAGAAAACCTAAACAGACCCATAGTTGAGACGGAAATTGAAACAGTAATAAAGGCCCTCCCAACAAAGAAAAGCCCAGGAACAGATGGATTTACTGCTGAATTCTACCAGACATTTAAAGAAGAACTAACTCCAGTTCTTCTCAAACTATTCAGAGCACTCGAAATAGAGGGAATCCTCCCGAATTCTTTCTGTGAAGCCAGCACCACCTTGACCCCTAAGCCAGAGAAAGATGCAGCATTGAAAGAGAATTACAGATCAATACCACTGATGATCATAGATGCAAAAATCTTCAATAAAATTCTGGCCAATAGAATGCAACAACACATCAGAAAGATCATCCACCCTGACAAATTGGGATTTATCCCTGGTATGCAGGGATGGTTCAATGTTCGCACAACAATAAATGTGATACACCACATTAACAGACTGCAGAAGAAAAACCATATGATTCTCTCAATAGAGGCAGAGAAAGCATTTGATAAAATACAACACCCTTTCATGATGAAAACTCTACGTAAACTGGGTGTGGAAGGAACATTCCTCAATACAATTCAAGCAATGCATGAAAAACCCACGGCCAACATCCTATTGAATGGGGAAAAGTTGGAAGCATTTGCACTGGGATCTGGTACCAGACAGGGATGC